>NC_138769.1:219629006-220229006 GCF_965119305.1 Pelophylax lessonae
GAGTGAGTTTGGGGTTGAGGAACTTGACTAGACTATGCAGAATCCTGACCTCAACACCTTTGGGATGAATTAGAGCGGAGACTGTGAGCCAGGCCTTCTTGTCCAACATCAGCGCCTTTCCTCACAAATGAGCTTCTGGAAAAATGGTCAAACATTCCCATAGACACACTCCTAAACCTTGTGGACAGCCTTCCCAGAATAGTTGAAGCTGCTATAACTGCAAAGAGTGGGCTAACTCAGTATTGAACTCTACGGACTAAGACTGGGATGCCGTTTTTTAGAGCTGACAGTCAGCTCTCTTGTAATAATTATTACAACAGTGGGGGGAGGGGAACATCTTTCCCCTCCCCCTGCCATACCCAGCTCGCTTGGGCTCTCCCGTCCCACAGGGAGACCCGAGCTACTAGCTATCACATCTGCCGGCTAGTCGGAGACCCGAAGAAAGCTAGATTAAGAGAATAATTAGGTGGAAATATATCTGTAATGATATTGTGGATACATACATGGGTATAGCCTCTATCTCTGCGAATATGCTCCTGTGTCCATTAGCAGTCACATCGGGAATCATGTAGTGCGTGTAGCCTGAGGTTATATACATAAAGAGATAATGGGTACTTTTTGTTTTCAGGAAGGTGCTTTTCAATTTATTTAAGAGAGAGTTCCTTCACTTACAGTAAATATTGGCTGGTAGGGTGGGCTTTCTCCAATGTCCTGGGGATTTTTACCCATGTATGTATCCACAATATCATTACAGATATATTTCCACCTAATTATTCTCTTTGAGATAATTTTCAATAACCTAGATGTTACTATTATAGATCACAGACTGTGTGACTAAACGCTTTGAAAAAGGCTTTTGATAGAGCCGAAACGCGTCAGAAATTTGGATTCATCTCTGGAAATAATTTTCCTAAGAACACCTACAGGAAATATAGAGAAAAATCCATATTTTATGTCACCAGATTCACATCTGTCACAGATTCTTTGGAATCTTCTTTATCTTTCTTCACACTTGGGTTCTTTACCCAAGCACTCATGTCACCCATTGTTCCGTTGTAACCACATTATTACTATTATTATTAGGTAATAAATTCTTTCTTATATTTTTTTGTATATATTTACTTGCCCGTCATGTCCCATCCACTTTTTTGGCCTGAGGCACCAACAACCCCCACAATATTCATACAGGGACGGTGGCAAAACCTACTGAACTATATGTGATCAAACCCCCCCCCCCCCCTAGTAAAAGTGGAAGTAGGAGAAAAAAATTCTACTCTAGGAAAGTACAGATACTGCCTTTCGGTACTTAAGTACAGTAGTGAAGTAGTTCTTCTTAGTTACTATACATCTCTGTATGTTCCACCCTAAAAACGGGTGGAACATGTAACATGTTCCCAAAGGTGAACTTATCCTTTAGTGTCGGTTCACACTATGGCAACACAACAAGTCGGAGTAGTGTGAACCAGCACTTAGAGATGTATAAAGAATATTTAAAAAAATAATGAAAAATGTTGACAACACACAGCTTTTTTTATGTACTAAGAGTCGTCAAGACTTTTCCTTCGTTAAACTACTCAGGGGAACCTACTGCCCCATCTTCACAAAATAAAGGCTAATCATTTTCTAATTTTAATAATTAACAGACCCCAAGGAAGCAAATAGTAGAAGTTAATTGTTGGAGTTTACTAATATAGTTTAAGACAGCTTGTTTGGCTGTGGCCTTTTAAACCTTTTTACCATGAGAAACACCATATTAAACATGATGGTTTGACCACAATTTGCGAATATTCATACTGGCGGTCACATACTACAAACAGCTGTCATCTGTCACCGGGAATTTTTGTTTTTCAGTCTGTAAGAAGAGTTACACCCCCCGTTACTCAGAGCAGGCAGCAAAGCTCTTCTGCCTCTACTACGGAAATATTCAGTTATATACTTCCTCTTAAGGCAGGAAAACTTCTTTTTCTTCTGAAATTCACACAGGCAAGGCTAGCAGTTAAGAAAGTTTTTGTGAAAGCTTTTGGAAAAGGTAAGATTGTAATTCTTTAGGGTAAACTTACTTTAAAATGCATTTCAAAACTATAGAAATCTCTTTTGATTGTTTCTTTTACCTTCTATATGGCTATAGAAACAAAGTAACTGTGAGGACTTACTATGTAATTAGAAGTACAACCAAGAGACTTTAGTAGACTCACAATAGACATGAAGGGATGAAAACTAAAGTGGGAAAACGTAGACTAAAGTCCAATTAATACACACTCTACACCCAGTAGGACTTACAGATTTTGTAAATGAATGTAAATTCCTGTAGATAACTGTATGTATATGGTTTCCTATGCATCTAATAGGCATGACTCATTACAGTCCGGCAATCTCACAACTGACTACTGATCCCTGGAAGTACAGCAAAAATAAATGTTTTCTTATTTATTTAAAATAGTCTTTATGATGCAAAAGTATATATACCTACATACAAATTTACTCAGGGTCATGTTCGGATGAACTGACTCAGTAGCCATCGGCATGGTTTGCTATCCCCAGGTCAAAGCCTGTGTATTAGAAACCAAAATAGGAATTTTTAATAGTTTTAATAGTGTGTTAAATACATTTTTGGAGCCTGTAAATACGTTAAATTTTTCCAAAGTTTAGAAATGTGTTAGATAATTTATAAAAAATCAGCAACTCAGATTTATTTATTTTTTTTCAAAAATAATTTCCTATATATACAAATAAAAGTAATATATCCAGAATTTTCATTGAACCTTCAGATTATGCTATATTTATATTTTACATATTAGATACTGGCAATTTTGTTGTGGTACTTAAAGGGCCTATTCATGCTGATATGACACACAATGTACATTGCCAGATGAATGGACTGCCTTAATGCAATGCACATTAACACATGGCATAACAACTGTTAACGCACGTGTGCTAACACTCCACAATAGTGCGAAAAGGGTATGTCAACCAAAATTTTTTTTAAATTTTGGATAAAGTGGAGAAGTATGTTTTTTTTTTTTTTTATACTGCTATCTAGGCTCTACTAGAAAGATTTAGCCTTCCTTACTGCCCTGCTAAAAATGGTTTAGCAGATAGAAAGAGGGAAGAGGTTAACCCCAACTCCCAACAGAAACATATATTTTCATTAGTAGAGTAGGAGAAAGCTAGGACCCCTGTCTATGTCCCTTTTGCAGATTTCCCCAGGACTAGCAGGACTAAAGTGAGAGTAAATCTTTCTAACAAAGTCCCAGATAACAGTAAAAACCCAACAGGTGTTCTAATCCTTCTCTAATCTACCCAAAACTATTTCACTTGACATACACTTTAAATTATACTAATGATTTCAGGAATATATATTTTTATTATGTAATTTCTTTTATACTTATTTAGAATGCATAACAAGAGGCTTAATTTTAAGAAAATACAAAAACTGAGTTTTCATTAACGTTCATGGTGCTATACTTATACATGAAATCACAGCTATTCTCATGTGTAGCCACATCACAGATTACTAGCCTTTTATGATGGCCACTATTTATTGCATTTCTATGGAAAGTATTTTGTGTTTGAATGCTTAGGGCAGTGATGGCGAGCCTTGGCACCCCAGATGTTTTGGAACTACATTCCCCTGATAGTCATGCACTCTGCAGTGTATTGGAGCATCATTGGAAATGTAGTTCCAAAACATCTGGGGTACCAAGGTTCGCCATCACTGGCTTAGGGTCTCTACTACTTGTACTTACCATATTAAGGAATTATTTTGTTATTCTCCTTTGTTCCTCTGTGAAGTATATATTTTTCCGTTATAGATTTAAAGAGGTTGTACACCGAGAAAAAATGTTTTTCTCTTCTTTACATCCTGAAAGAGAAACCCATAATGAGCTAGTATGCATCGCATACTAGCTCATTATGAAATACTTACCTTAGAACGAGCCCCCGCCGTGCCGTCCGCTTACCTGTATGACGGGCGACATGTATAGTCGCCCGTCTTCCGGGATCGCGGCATCCGGCCATCTGATTGGCCGGAGCCGCGGTGACGTCACTCCGCGCGGGAGCCGACGGTCACGGCACGGGGCTCTGAAGGAACGGCACGATCTGCCGTTCCTTCAGAGCGCATGCGCCAGTGACGTCACTGGCTGCATAAAAGGTAAATATCTCCTAAACGGTGCATGTTTAGGAGATATTTACAGTACCTATAGGTAAGCCTTAATATAGGCTTACCTATAGGTACAACTTCCTGAGGAGGGTTTACTTCCTCTTTAAAACATTTTGGTTTTCATTTGTGAAAGTTATTTAAAGCCTAACTTCAGTTTGGGCAGGCAGTCCCTCTTCAGAGCACAACCTACCACAATTTTATTTTTCAAATGTTTTAGCATATTTACTTTTTGCAGCTATCCCCTACCGGGTCACATGACATACAAAGAGACCTCTTTTCTTCTTGTCCGGGCTGTGGTGGTCCTGTATTGTGTCAGCACCATTCAGAGTTGTACTGTAAGCTCACAAAAAGAGGATTGAATGGGTGTTATTGAACCTAGAAGACGGTGAAGGACCATGAAGGTTGAGTCTTTGGGGAACAGAGCTGGACAGAAGCTCCGTCTTTCATTTGAAACTAGCCTGGGCTGTTTATTTTAAAAATTCTAATTGGGATTAGGCTTTAAGTGACACATGTCTGACTGCTGTGATAGTTGGTTTGAGATATTTATTATTATATTTATATGTTTTTAGCTAGTATGTTACTCAAGGAGAAATGCTGAAATACAAATGAGTTTTAGTAGTTTTAAATACATTTACTCTTAGCAGTGAGAGGTGTTGATTTTGAGGAATGATGTATTACTTACACTAAGACGCTACTGAACAGAATAACTACCATATACAAAAAAACAGTCAATTTCATTATGATGAAAAATGAATGCTGAGAGGGCAGCTTTTTAAAAAAACAATATGTACAACTATGGTTTACATGTATGTGTAGAGCTGCCTCCGTAGGAGCCTCTGGATAAAGTGGATCCCTTGCCCTTTGCTCTTCCTTCTCAATAACCTCAGACCCTCTTACATGATGGATTGATTGTATAGACAAACAAAACATGGAAACAAAAGAAACCCATTGGAAGTAGCACTTGGTGATAAGAATAACACCTTGTCAAAAGAATGGGTATTAAGCATATCAGTAAAAGCAAACTTAATATATTGTCGCTAAGCAAGGTTGGTAACAAAGCAAGCATGAGGTTGAGTTGCTGATTTTTTATAAATTATCTAACACATTTCTAAACTTTGGGCTAACTAAAAAACAACATTTGGTTTCCAGATCAGCATAAACAGTAGCAACACCACCTTAGGTGCAGCAGTGGGCAGTAATGAAACTCAAGCTACCAAATACTGGATTATACTGCCAGAGTGCATTAATGGCAGTTATGCTAGGCCCAGAATGACTGGCATACACTATTTGTAGGAAAACAGTAGTAATCAAAAGGGTACCATAGGGGCGTGTAGAGTGGCTTAACAGGAAGGACTGTCCTTTAAACTGTTCCTTTGCCGCCTATCATTGGGGCCCTAGGAGGAGCATTGGTGCACTTGTCAGTAGTCCTAATAGACCAGCATGCAGTATGGCACAGAACCTGGGTATAAGAAGAAGGATATAATTGCAGAGTAGGTAAGGCACTGGTGCAATGTGGTATGCTTAATGTCCTGCCTTAAATAACTCAGGTCCTGCTTCACAGCAAATAAATTGGATGATAAGTCATCTAATGCAATGCACTTGGATGCTTGATGTAGAATGGGCTCTGCTCTCTATCCTTCTCTCTGAGGTGCCTCTGAAGTTGTGCTGTGGAAAGCAGCAAGTTGGAGGACACTTCAGTCCCTCTGGGGCAATGGTGCAGCTTGATCACTGTTGTCTGTAGTGTGCAACAAGGATGTCTCTCTCTCTCTCTCTCTCTCTGGGCTTCATATTCAATCCCTCCTGGCCCAGCCTGGCAGCAGTCAAACCCCAGCTACAGATCTGCACTCCCGAGTCTGTGATGCCAAAAGAGCAAAGCTTTCCCTGACAATCCAATAGAAGCCATTTCACTTCTCCTCCAGCTCCCCACTGACTTATGGGAACTGTAGTATAAAGTGTCCGCTGGTCCCATTGTATGGCTGCCGCCTTGAAATACAACATGATTCACAATGCTCTGCAGAGAAGTCTTTGGGCTGGAGAGGCTTTGCTTTCACCTTGCTGGTTGGAGGGAATAATGCAGAATAATATCGGCATTATAGTATAAAGTAGAGCAACAAAAAAGCATTCTTCCATTTTGCTGCAGTCCAGCATCTGGCTACATGTGCATAGTGATAATCTCATCAGGAGAATTGCTGTATGGCTAATTATGGATTCCTCAGAATATTGCATACAAGTTTGTCTTATCCGTAGAGAATTAGTCAATTAAGACTTCCCATGAATTGCATAACGACTGTAACCAAAACGATTGTGTTTGAATAGGTTTGCATTGCAATAATTCAACAATTTGCCTGATTTACAAATTAATTTCTTTAGCATAAGTCAAGCTGTCCATCTCATTATGGCTTGTGTAAATAGGAAAATGTAGCACACATTCAGCTGCATTCGGCTTGCATATTGCAGGAACGCCAAGTAAAAAAAATAGGAAAATAATCCATAAAAAAACAAAAACTGATGCAACTACCACATCTACGGAGCAGTACATTTTGGTTCTTGGGTGTACTACATACCAAATGGCTATCTTTCCCAGCGAAACAGCTGTGTTCTGTACACATCTACCATGCATGCAAGCATACATCCGATAATTACTTTCTGCTGTAGGAATAAATATTTCATATCTGTAGCACTATTCCCTTGGGAGCTGCTTGTTACGGAGTCTCCTGGGTTACTCATAGCAACAACAGGGTTGTCTAGGGTTTTTTTTTTTTTTTTTTTAAGTTTTATTTGAGAACTTGGATAGGCGAAGGGATGAGTGGGATACTCCAACTTGAATGAATTATGCACAATTTGCTGGGACATCTAGACATAACTGAGTGCGGCAAGGCCGCTGCTCCACCTTGTCACTAGCAGTCAAGAAGAATTTAATGGACTTTAATTGCTCTGTGAATTGCTCATCAGAGCCCAACTAGGCACCCCCTTTATCACTATTCTTCAGGGTTCTACACAGCACCCCCTTTACTGTAACACTGTGTGAGCTAGCTCCTTTATCCCCTGACTTCATTGGAGTGGTCACCCTTCTTGGGTCGACCCTTTGGCAAGTCCCTTAGTACTCACGGACACTGTTTTTCCCGAGAGACTCTGCCAGCAGCTCCACCATCAGATACACTGGATCCTTTGCAGCTCAGCTCCACACCTGGTTCACTAGGCTGACTGCCTCAGACCACCTTCCTCATACACAGCAGGAGGAGAGACACCCATCTGCCTCTTCCTGGGACTCTGCTTCCAGCCAAAGACACCCTGTCACATGCCCCCCCCCCTGCTTTTATAAGCAATCCCAGGATGCATTGCAAGAATGCCCTCCCACTGGGACTCTCACAAAAGTCAATGTGTCACTGGCTGGGTTTCCTCCACTGTCCAACAAGCTCCCTCATTGGATACAGTGAGGACACTCCCTTAGACTCCGAGAATCACACCTGGAAACATGCAACAGGCAACCTATCAGATCAGGCTCCCCTGATAAGCAGAAGGAGCAATAGATGTTTTTTTCCTAGCACCTACCTAGGAGGGTGCTACATATCATTTTTAACATGATATGTAATTTCAAAAGCCACTTTTATTATTTTTAAATCAGCAACTTTAAATAAAATAATACTTGATGATGATCCAGCCATGAAGGCCACTTCCTGTTATAAAGTGACAACACTCTATCCCCATTTCCCAATTACGGTACAGCATTGTTACCCTCTCACATTGACTTCTGTAAGTGGCCATTCTGATGTCCAGTGGGCAGGCATTGTACACCGATTTCACTACTACCCTAAGCAAGTACGTGTAAACAGGAAGTAGCTGGGTGAGATCAGCAGCACCAAGACATAAAAAATGCAAAAAATGTAAATGCAGTGTCTGTAGAATAAATGTCATTCAGTTGGGGTTTGCATTTACCTCCAATTTACATGCACAGGTCTATGACAGGTTTACTTGAAGAAAAACAGTGTATACTAGTTTAGTTTATATTTTTTTTTACTTTTCTTTTTCTACTATTACTTACCACGCATAGGGGAAATGTGTGGTTAAAATATAAAAATCCCCCGTGACAGTGTCATCAGTGTATTAGTTACATCTACATGCTCACAAATATCAGGTGTGAACACAAAACCATTTCAACCAGAAAGCTATTGAGGCTGAATTTCTTTCAGCAGATTATTGCATACTGTTTTTATTGTTTCTTAACACTTCCTTTGTGTTTTCAGCTGTAGACCTTTAACTCAGCAGACTATTGCACAGGCAGCATTAATTATTTTGCAATTTACATGTCATCCTGCATTCTTTAAGAGTTGAAAGAGTACGTAAACTCTAAGGACGGACATAGACGGAGTGAATTTCTTTCCTGTAACCATGCATTTTTCTACATGTTTTTGATTTAAAAAAAAATCCTACTAAACGTACATTGATTGGTTTGCACATAAGTTATAGCGTCTACAAGCTACGTTATATTTTTATGGAATTTTCATTTATTTATCTAATAATGGCGGCGATCAGTGACTTAGAGTGGGACTGCGACATTGCAGAGGACAAATTTACACTTTTTGCAGACCAGTGACACCAATACAGTGATCAGTGCTAAAAAAATATGCACTGTCACTGTATTAATGACACTGGCATGGACGGGGGTTAACATCAGGGATGATCAAAGGGTTAAATGTGTCCCTAGGAAGTGCTTTCTAACTGTGTGTGTGGGGGGGGGGGTGCTTGTTTTATGGGAAGACAGAAATCTGTGTTCCTGCTTAGCAGAAAGACAGATCTCTGTCTTCCCTTGTCACAGAACGGCTAACTGCTTTGTTTACATAGGCAGACCGCCATTCTGCCCCTGTTGGGAACGATCGGCGGGTCCCGGTGGACATCGGGTTGCAAACCTGGAAGAGGGGATCACATACAGGTATGCGATTTCGCCTGTAGGTGCCGCTGCCCCGCAGTATATATACGTGGGGCAGTCAGCAAGTAGTTAAAGTATACAGTATGTGAACCCTCAACTAGCAGAAACAACCCATTCGGTCTAAAATAGAAAGGAAAGGCAAAGAATGTCTGTATACATTAAAAAAAAAAAAAAACAACATTATGAATACCTTTTTCTTTCCTTTTTTTTAAGTGATCACATACCCTCACCTCTCAGCTGCATAAGGAGTAGGAGTAGGAGAAACAGCAGTAAATGGCTGTGTGTGTGTGTGTGTGTGGGGGGGGGGGGGGGGTTGGGGCATGTCAGCAAAAGCCTAATCATTACGGGGGAGCAGGCTGAGCACAGCTAGAAAACTGACCACGCTACACTCTCATGCCTAGTGTGATCTGTTTTTGATAGGAGAGCAGAGCAACTGGCAGGAACACCAGGGATTTCACACAAAGGAGGCAAAACAAAGAGAACAGGATATTTTTTCATACAAGTACATGGTACAGCAGGCACATATCAGGAATATGAAATTTTGGGTTAACATATACTTTAAGGCCTTTTGCACACTGCAGCTTGAAAAAGCTCAGTACAGCTTTTGTTTTTTTTTTTACTGAGCTAAAATATAGCTCATTAATTGTAATGTGCCTGTGCACACAGGTGCGTAAACAAGCGCTGTGCATACTTCAGTAGAAAAAAAATCGAAAACTCGAAAACACCTCATGCATGAAAACGCACACAAATACGTGCAAATGCGCACAAATGAGCATTTACATATTGCGCAGAACAAGAATGCAAGAATACGTTTTCACGCATTTGCACAAATACGCAAAATTGCATACAGAAGTCTGAAAATGTAGATACTCAAAGAGGAGTATCATGTGCAAGAGGCCTAACAGCTGTGTGGGTGCACGACCCCAAATGCCCACTGACTGCACCTGCACAGCTATTAATTGGTTGCAGCGGCTGTTCCTATGCAAGTGCTGTGACCCAACTCTAATGAGTGGGACTGCCTACACAGGGATGCCCAGAACACCTGTGCATCCCCCTACAGGTGTACACTTAATAACGCCCATGTAAATGAGGCCTAACACACTTACTGTGTTAGGTCCCTTTCACACAGGGGAGTCCGTCGGTGGACCGATCGATCTGAGCAGGGGGATGGCTGCTCTGTCTCCGTGCTGTGTGCGGAGAGAGAGCTGTCAGGTCCCCGCTGTTCTCTATGGGGGAATCGGATGGGAACAGACCGCCTGTCTTTTCTCATCTGATCCGATCTGCCGATGCCCCATAGAGATACATGGGGCATCCGTTCAGATCCGCCTGTGTGAAAGAGGCCTTAGGGTGACAATACTGCTCAATGCGGCTTCACCCTAGGACAGGAAGGGGGATCACCAGGTTGAAATAAAGGAAAAAATTGTTAAAAAAAAGACAAATGCACCCACCACATCTAAGGACCACCCAAATAGCAAGTAAGTGTGCTGCAAGTCTGAAAATGACTTGCTAAGCTATTGCTAGACTTACCAGGCTTCACAAGTTTGTTGCACAATTGCAGTAAGTCCACATTGCATGACTCCAGATCAACTTTCTTCGCAAACATTCTGCATGTCTGCTGCAAGTTTTGGTTCAGTTAAGGTGTGCAATACTCCTCCCACCACAGGGGTCACTGTGGCTGAATTTTCATGCTGTAGACTTGCAGAGCTCTTGCTGTAGACTCGCCACTGCAATTTTGCTCTTGCTAGAGACTTGCCAGGCAAATTTGCTACAAAGTGGAAAAGCCTTACCTAGAACTTGTGCTTTAAATGCTCTGCAAGTGTTCAACTTGCCAGTGAAAATGTGCAGCAAATTAACAGACTTACAATTAAACACTGCCACAAATTTGTGGTCAAGTTATCCTTGCTATCTGGGAAGTAAGCCACAATACTATAAATGTATGCTCTTGGATGAAGATATGCTTTAAGGGGCCTAGGCATTGTAAATTATCTGTACAACCAACAAAAGCAAAAAGGGAGCAAACGCCTAGTGCTTTACCTCCAAAACTTTATTAACCACTTGCCGACCGCCAGCAGTACATATGCTGAGGCAGGTCGGCTCTGTCCCGCGAAACTACGTAACTGTACGTCGCTAGTGGGGGCACGCAGTCGCTGATTGGCCACAGGGGGAACCAATGAGTGGGTTCGGCGGCCGTGATTGCAGCCGGGCACCAGCAATCGCTCCCTGTGGAGACAGAACGACGGTCTGTCGTTGTAAACACGGCAGACCGCTGTTCGGTCAGTAATGAACACAGGGCTTCAGTGTTCCTCTTATTTAGGAACACAGGTCTCCGTGTTCATGCAACAAGACCATCCCCCCCCCACAGTTAGAAAGCACCCCAAGGGACACATTTAACCCTTTGATCGCCCCTGGTGTTAACCCCTTCCCTGCCAGTGTCATTAGTACAGTAACAGTGCATATTTTAGCACTGATTACTGTAGTAATGTCACTGGTCCCCCCAAAAGTGTCAAAAATGTCAGTTAGGGTGTCCGATCTGTCCACCGCAATGTCACAATCCCACAAAAAATCCCTGATTGCCACCATTACTAGTAAAAATAAATAAATAAAAATGACATACCGGGTAAGTCTTTCTCCTAGTTTGTAGAAGCAATAACTTTTGTGCAAACCAAACAATATACACTTATTGTGATTTTTTTTTACCAAAAATATGTAGCAGAATACATATTGGCGTAAAATGATGAAAAACATTTGATTTTTAAACATTTTTTTATTAGGAATGTTTTATAGCAGAAAGTAAAAAATATTGTTTTTTTTTCCCCAGAATTGTCGCTCTTTTGTTGTTTATAGCGCAAAAAAAAAAAAAACGCAGAGGTGGTCAAATACCACCAAAAGAAAGCTCTATTTGTGGGAAAAAAAGGACATCAATTTTATTTGGGTACAGCGTTGCACGACTGCGCAATTTTTAGTTAAAATAAAGCAGGGCCGTATCGCAAAAAATGGCCTGGTCATTAAGGGGGTAAAACCTTCCGGTCCAGAAGTGATTAAAGAATAACATTTACAAAATATACTCACAAAACAACGTGGATATGAGGCATGTGTAATATACAGAATTCAGGAGTCCCCTCTCCACCTACGTGGATCTAGGTGGATGACGGCAGCAGACCCGTTTCAGGAGACTGGCCTCCTTCCTGCTGACCATTTCAGAACTTCTCTGTCAGCATTTGCCAAATCTCTAAGGTGCTGCTGACTATCAAGAAAAAAGATATTCTGTACCCACTTTATTATCCAATTATCAAAGGAGAAGTATGAGATTAAAAAAAAAAACCTGACATACCCACCTCCTCTTCACTCTGCCCTTCAAGTGCTCCCTGGAGCCCCGGACTGGGGAAGCGTAGCTGGCTCTGGTTCTCAGCTGCATGCTGGAAGGCAGAGCCAGCTGTCAATCAGGCAGTGGAGTGGATCCCAACAATATTGTCAGGATGTTTCCTGAGCCTGGAGTGGATCTGCTCCGTTAACTAATAATGAGCAATAGCCTGCTATAAGCTGACCATGAAGGGCAAAAGTAATTGTACTCCTATAACCCACAAGAGAAGTATGGCCAAAAAAATACTCCTTTCAGCAAACTTGCCTGAAATGAGGCAAGAGCACACAGACCATATACTGAAACAATGTAAAAATAGCCTTTATGTTGTAATGTGGACAGCAGTTTTAGAAGGCTGTATATTTTTGTTTCTTTCTAAGACTCTGTAGCACAAAGTCATATAGAATTGCGAAATGTCAAAACTGCCTTTGCCTAAACTCTGAATAAACTTCTTCAAAAGACAATTTCCTTAGTGAATAAACAATTAAAACTTTGTATATCTAAACCCAAAAACAAAGGTATATTATATTGCAGCTTACCAGTCCTTAGCTGTGATAGCTACATTTCTTTTCTTTTTTTTTTCAGACTGTTTTCTCTTTATTTTCACCTGGTAATTCTGTTTCTGAATGGCTACACTCCCTTCTCCACTGTATCTATTGAAAGAGCCATAGTTGCCACCTGACCTGGGCTTTATTGATGGTATTAGAAGTTTACACTTGCTAAAATGTTCTCGGCCTAATCGCATATAACAAGTCCACCTCAATGTGTCCCTGTGCTAGGACCGATGACACATGACACGTTTAATAGGACAGGTTCCACTCAGAACAGGCCTCGCCATGGTCGACCAAAGAAGTTGAGTGCATATGATCAGCGTCATATCCAGAGGTTGTCTTTGGGAAATAGATGTATCAGTGCTGCCAGCATTGCTGCAGAGATTGAAGGGGTGGGTGGTCAGCCTGTCAGTGCTCAGACCAAACGCCGCACACTGCATCAAATTTGTCTGCATGGCTGTCATCGCTGAAGGAAGCCTCTTTCAAAGATGATGCACAAGAAAGCCCACAAACAGTTTGCTAAAGACAAGCAGACTAAGGACATGGATTACTGGAACCTTGTCCTGTGGTCTGATGAGACCAAGATAAACTTATTTGGTTCAGATTGTGTTAAGCCTGTGTGGCGGCAACCAGGTGAGGAGTACAAAGACAAGTATGTCTTGCCTACAGTCAAGCATGGTGGTGGGAGTGTCATGGTTTGGGGCTGCATGAGTGCTGCCGGCACTGGGGAGCTACAGTTCATTGAGGGAACCATGAATGCCAACATGTACTGTGACATACTGAAGCAAAGCATGATACCCTCCCTTCGGAGACTGGGCTGCAGGGCAGTATTCTAACATGATACGAACCCCAAACCAACCTCCAAGACGGCCACTGCCTTGCTAAAGAAACTGAGGGTAAAGGTGATGGACTGGCCAACCATGTCTCCAGACCTAAACCCTATTGAGCATTGGTGGGGTATCCTGAAACAGGAGGTTGAGGAGCGCAAGGTCTCTAACTTACACCAGCTCCATGATGTTGTCATGGAGGAGTGGAAGAGGACTCCAGTGGTAACCTGTGAAGCTCTGGTGAACTCCATGCCCAAGAGGGTTAAGGCAGTGCTGGAAAACAATGGTGGCCACACAAAATATTGACACTTTGGGCCCAATATCGACATTTCCACTTAGGGGTGTACTCACCAGCGGTTTAGACATTAATGGCTGTATGTTGAGTTATTTTGAGGGGACAGCAAATTTACACTGTTATACAAGCTGTACACTCACTACTTTACATTGTAGCAAAGTGTCATTTCTTCAGTGTTGTCACATGAAAAGTTATAATAAAATATTTACAAAAATGTGAGGGGTGTTAACACTTTTGTGAGATACTGTAGCTGCAGGCCCTATTTGGGCAGGTGTGCAGGTGAACGGTCCACAAATGCACAATGTCTGTGTTCAGGCCTTACATCTGCATCCCCACGGCTTTCAAATTTGGACCTGCAGCTATGTTCGTACAGCTCCAGGGGGCTCAAGCCACATAAATGAACCACTGATTCACACTGTACAGACCACAGCACCCATGTGCATGAGCCCCCAACACCCCCTCCCCCCACACACACAGATTTATTTATCAACTCAGTTTCATCTTTTAGATTTAGCAGGATTTCTGTGAGTTATGTTGTATTTGTGTCTAATAATAATGATTTTATTGTATATTTATCGAAATATAGCTTCAATATTTTCTTGTGGGGGGGGGCTGTCAGGTAGTCTGTACCGGGCCCCACAATTTCTATCAGCAGCCCTGGTTGTAACCCTACAACAGGAAGTGCCTAAACAAGCACCTTTGTGGAAAAATAACCAAGTATTGAAATAAATGCAAATTTTAAAAGGTTAAAATTTACCTTTGGGATTTACATTAACATTACACCTTATGATATTTTGTTGACTGAGTTTACATTTGCTTTAATGTTCTCAAACCTGAACTCCAGCCAGAGATAAAAAATACAATTTTAACCAGTAATGTGATAATAAACCATCTGATCAGAAGACTTACCCCCCTTCATGACCAGGCCACTTTTTGCGATACGGAACTGCATTACTTTACCTGCCAATTGTGTAGCCAAGAAAACGCAATACCCAAATAAAATTTGTGTCCTTTTTTTTTTTTCACAAATAGAGCTTTATTTTGGTGGTATTTGATCACCACTGGGTTTTATACACTGCTCAAAAAATGAAAGGAACACTTTGAAAACACATCAGATCTCAATGGGGAAAATATCGTCATGCTGGATATCTATACTGATATGGACTGGGTAATGTGTTAGGAACAAAAGGATGCCACATAATTTGATGGAAATGAAAATTATCACCTACAGAGGGCTGAATTCAACCCCAAAAATCAAAGTGGAAAAATGATGCAGCAGGCTAGTCCATTTTGCTGAAATTTCATTGCAGCAACTCAAAATGGTACTCAGTAAATTATATTGCCCCCACATGCTTGTATGCATGTCTGACAATGTTGGGGGATGCTCCTAATGAGACGACGGATGGTGTCCTGGGGTATTTCCTCCCAGATCTGGACCAGGGCATCACTGAGCTCCTGAACAGACTGAGGTGCAACCTGGTGCATCCGATGGACCGAAACATATTGTCCTAGAGGTGTTCATTTGGATTTGGGTCAGGCGAGCGTGGGAACCATTCAGTGGTATCAATGCCTTCATCCTCCAGGAACTGTCTGCATACTCTCGCCATTTGAGGCCGGGCATTGTTGCGCACCAGGAGGAACCCAGGACCCACTGCACCAGTGTAGGGTCTGACAATGTGTCCAAGGATTTCATCCCGAAACCTAATGGCAGTTAGGGTGCCTTTCTCTAGCCTGTAGAGGTCTGTGCGTCCCTCCATGGATATGCCTCCCCAAACCATCACTGACCCACCACCAAAACCGGTGATGTTAACGATGTTACAGACAACATAACATTCTCCACGACTTCTCCAGACCCTTTCAAGGTGAACCTGCTCTCATCTGTGAAAACCATAGGGCGCCAGTGGCGGACCTGCCAATTCTGTTGTTCAATGGAAAATGCCAATTGAGCTCCATGGTGCCGGGCAGTGAGCACAGGGCCCATTAGAGAACATCGAGCCCTCAGGCCACCCTCATGAAGTTTGTTTTTGATTATTTGGTCAGAGACATTCACACCAGTGGCCTGCTGGTGGTAATTTTGCAGGGCTCTGGCAACGCTTATCCTGTTCCTCCTTGCACAAAGGAGCAGAGGCTGGTCCTGTTGATGGGTAAAGGACCTTCTACGGCCTTTTCCAGCTCTTCTAGAGTAACTGCCTGTCTCCTGGAATCTCCTCCATGCTCTTGAGACTGTGCTGGGAGACACAGCAAACCTTCTGGCATTGGCACGTATTGATGTGCCATCCTGGAGGAGTTGGACTGCTTGTGCAACCTCTATAGGGTCCCGGTCTTTAATGCTACCAGTAGTGACACTGACCTTTGCCAAATGCAAAACTAGTGAAAACCAGTCAGAAAAGATGAGTAAGGGAAAAAAACGTCTTTGGCCTTCACCTGTAATTCCTGTATTGGAGGTAATTTCATTGTTGCCCATCTAGTGCACCTGTTGGTAATTTCATTAACACCAAAGCAGCTGAAACTGATTAACAGCCCCTTCTGCTACTTAACTGACCAGATCAATTTCCCAGGATTTTAACTGACTTGATGCTATACTCTGATTAATAAGCGTTTCTTTTCCAGCTTTACATGGTTCGGTCGTGGATAAGGTTCTATAGTACGTGCCCCGCACGGTTTAACAGACACAAATTGTTTTTTTTGTTCATGCAACGAGGTAGTGTAACTGTCTCTTTAATGCTGTGTCACATGTTGTATTGATACTTTTGTTAGCAGTGTATTTTTTGCGCTATGAACAAAAAAAGACTGACAGTGTTTTTTCATTTCTGCTACAAAACATATTGTGAGGGATTCACTCATTGGTAGGCGTGGATGACCCCTTTGGGGGTGCGTTTTCACAGAGAGATAGCCGAGCAGAGGTTGCAAACAAGACTGATTTATTCATGCAATTTACTTCACACAATTGCAAGCGTCAAAACAGCCAAAATAAAATAAAAGACAAAATAAATCCTTGCCTCTGTGGGCGGCTACCTTCTCACGCTGGAACCTACCTAAGAGTCTGTCTCCAACCTACTGTTGGACAGACTTTCTTATCCTACAGCGGATACTCAACAGTCCATGTTTTATCTCTTCACACGGCACATGTTCATTTATAACAGGTCCCTTTACTCTTCAGACTCTTCACATTGAACACAGTTCATTTAACAGGTCCCTTTACTCTTCACACTCTTCACATGGAACACAGTTCATTTAACATGTCCCTTTTCCTCTTCATATGGAACATGTCCCTTTGTTTTCTTTCCACATAGCAAAACAGTCCATGTCCTCACCTTTGAGACGTCTTCACACTTGGTTACCCTCCTTAGCGCATATCACTTCAGGGGGCCTTCTCCCATGCTCACCAGCTTGTCGGGAGGCACACATCCGACTGCCCTCCTCTCCCAGCCCTCACGGCGACAGGAGGCAGCAGTCCTTCTCCCATGTCCACACGGCATCGGGAGGCACACGTATGTCTGTCCTCCTCTTCCCAGCTCACACAGCGACAGGAGGCAGCAATCAATAGGACTTCCTTTGGACAAATTATAGAGGCCGTAACTTCCTCATTCCGAACAGCTGAAGGCTTTTCAACTTCTTTACACCTTCCTGCTGCCTTTGGCAGCCGACACCCTATAGTAATTAGTGAACTTTCGAAACCAGGTGGGAATGTAGCTCCTGTCTGTGACTACATTCCCAGATTTACCTGACTTCCTGTCACATACCCCCCCCTCTTGTTTCAACCCTAGGGTTGGGACACAGTGTTCCAGACACGCATGTGTCAGGCACTGCTCTTGGCACTCACTGATACGCCTCTTAGTATCTTCAAGCTTCCGAATGAAACGGTTTCTGTCATCTTCATTGACAGATTTCTCATAAATGTCAAACAGTTTGTCTCTCATCTCATATACACATTCTTCAACTGCATCTTTGACATCATTTCGCTTCTTCTCAAGTTTCTCTTGCATACAAGTTTGTCCTATCCGCCATGGAGGACCGTGATCCATAGGCAACTCAATTTTGCTAGTCTTAAAGTCTTCAACATTCTTAAGATGCCTTTCTCTGCAATCAACAAATGATTTCCACAACACTTTGAGAACCTCTGCTTCACTTAGCTTTGTTCCAAGAAATGTCTGTACTTTATCAACTTTCCTTCCATCATCATATGGGTCAAAGGCAACAACACAGTTGAACCCAGCGATCTGGGTGGTATCCATTATAGGTTTCTTCAAAGCACTTTCTGCTGAACTATTTGACCGCTCAAGGTCACCTAGTTCCTTTTCTCTATCTGAACTCCACATGGAATGCACCCTAAAGATCCAACTTCTGCCACCCGTCTTTCACCAGTTCCATTTTGGAAACACTCCCTGAAAGGCACTTATTCATTTGCTTCACGTTTTCACCAACAGACCTAGCCCTCTCCACTAGGTGGTGTTTTCTTTTTTCTCCCAGATTTATATCACTTGCTTTAGTTTTCTCCGCTTTAGTTTTCTCCACTAGGTTTTCAGCCTGAACTGAGAAATCATCATATTTCTTACACAGCACCTTTGTTTGCTGAAGCTCTAATGATACATTTTCCAATGCTTGAAGTTTTTGAAGGAACGGTTTATTCCAAAGGGGTGATTCAAGCCACATGTCATCACATTTCTGAGACTCACTCAGGACAGACCCCAAAACACTGATCCTTTTAAAAACTGCATCAGGCACACTATCCCCTCTTTGGGACAGATCCTCTGTTGCCTGTAATTCCTCTTCAAGTTCCTGCAACGGAATCTTCATCTCTTCTACTTGCTGTTCTAAGGCTCGCTTAGACTCTTCTAGCTCCTGAACGCTTTTCACAACATCATCCTTGGAGCTGACCAAATCTTCAATTTCTGTACGCAGCTGTTTGTTAACACTTTCTAGTTCAGCCTTACACTCTAGAGCTTCCTCCAAGGAGCGAGCCAAGAACAGGGCTTTGCTCTCGTTATCACGCGCCTCCGTTTTTGCACGGTCGCGTTCTTCTGCATATTTTGCAGACACAGTCTTCTCCTCACCAAGCATATGATCAAACTTCTTTTTCACATCTTCAACACACTCTAATGAACCAACGCTTTCTTCCATGCGTTTTTTCATATCCGCTATCTGAGCTTGCAATGTTGCGACTTGCTCCGATAGGTTTTTCTTTGCTTCCTCCTCCTCTTTTAATTGTTCCAGGAAGCCATTTTTCACATCTTCCATTTGTTTGAGCTTTGTGCTAAAACTCAGCCTTTGACACCTCTCTTCCTGTAAGAGTTCCTGCATGTCTTGCAGCTGCGATTCCAAGATAGAAAAATCTTCCGCAATTTCTCTAGATTTTCTGTCTGCTTGAGAAAGCTGATTTGTAACATTGTCCAACTCAATCTGCAGTCGTTGGCCTTCTCTGACAGCTTAGCACACAATAGGTCACCTTCTGACACCTTGACTTGCGATTCCTGCAGCTGTGCCTCTACTTTTTCCCTCTTATGTTCACAATCTCCTTTTCCCTGCATAAGAGCCTTCACCTCATTGGCTAGCTTCTGGGAATGAGACTGTAATTCTGCAACACAGGCTTCTTTCTCCTTTAACTGCTGCTGGAAACGTTGGGCTTCACCTTTCCAACTTTCACAGTCTGTACGCAATTCATCTACCACATTGCTCAAAGTGGTGAGCTCATACACAATACTCAGTAATTTAGCCTCTCTTTCACTTTTCTCGTTGTCGTTCAGAGACAATGTCGTTTTCAGAGCGACATTCTGTTCCTGCGCCCCCTGCAGGTCTATTTTTGTAGCTTCCAAACACTGAAGACTTTTTTTTCAGCTGATTACGCAACTCCAACATTTCACACATACTTTGCTTCTGCAAAAATCTTTCTCCTTTATAGTGTCTTGACGTTTTTGCAACTCGACCAAAAGAAGAGCAGTGGTTTCTTCCCACTGTGACACATGAGACTTGAGTAGTTCATTTGTTTCCTGCAAGTTTCTATGCTCCATCTTAAGCAATTCCAAGGCTTGTTCCTTTTCTTCCATTTTCTGTTGCAAGGCATCCAACTCAGCCCTGCACACATACTCGGTTTCCTCCAAACCGATGACCTCCATTGGCTGCTGGCGTCTCTGTTTCCAGCCTGCCATGCTCTCTTGGTGAGCCTTTTGTTGAGCTGCAAAGCTCCGCTGTTTCAGCATCTCCCCCATTTTGAGTTTACTTTTCATCTGAGCACACAGCGTCTCCATAGCAGTTTCATCAGTGTTGCTAGGGACAACAACCTTCCTCTTTAGTAGACTCTCTTTAGACATGGATGGGGCTGGTTCAGACGGTAACATCTCCTCCATCCATAGAATGCGGTCTCTCATTTCATCTATCTTTGCATTTTTCAGGCGTTTGGATCGCCCCATCTTCAATAACTCCACAAACAAATTTTTCACAGTCCAGCAAAAAATTTTCAGACCACTGTCTCTTTAACACATGTAGTTTTTCTCTCTCTTGCAAGATCTCTTTTCCTGCGCACACAGTTTGTGCAGTCCCTTGCACCAGACACAACAAAGTTCATCAAAAATTTTGAGACCGCTGTCTCTTTAAAACACGTTTTTTTTTTGTTTTTTTTTTTCTGTCAGGATCTTCTCTCCTGCACACATAGATTGTGCAATCTCATGCACCAGATAAAGTTCATCAAACATATGCACTTCTTTGCAGGGATCTCTGCTTCTGCCCGCATCCTCCACCATATGTGAGGGATTCACTCATTGGTAGGCGTGGATGACCCCTTTGGGGGTGCGTTTTCACAGAGAGATAGCCGAGCAGAGGTTGCAAACAAGACTGATTTATTCATGCAATTTACTTCACACAATTGCAAGCGTCAAAACAGCCAAAATAAAATAAAAGACAAAATAAATCCTTGCCTCTGTGGGCGGCTACCTTCTCACGCTGGAACCTACCTAAGAGTCTGTCTCCAACCTACTGTTGGACAGACTTTCTTATCCTACAGCGGATACTCAACAGTCCATGTTTTATCTCTTCACACGGCACATGTTCATTTATAACAGGTCCCTTTACTCTTCAGACTCTTCACATTGAACACAGTTCATTTAACAGGTCCCTTTACTCTTCACACTCTTCACATGGAACACAGTTCATTTAACATGTCCCTTTTCCTCTTCATATGGAACATGTCCCTTTGTTTTCTTTCCACATAGCAAAACAGTCCATGTCCTCACCTTTGAGACGTCTTCACACTTGGTTACCCTCCTTAGCGCATATCACTTCAGGGGGCCTTCTCCCATGCTCACCAGCTTGTCGGGAGGCACACATCTGACTGCCCTCCTCTCCCAGCCCTCACGGCAACAGGAGGCAGCAGTCCTTCTCCCATGTCCACACGGCGTCGGGAGGCACACGTATGTCTGTCCTCCTCTTCCCAGCTCACACAGCGACAGGAGGCAGCAATCGATAGGACTTCCTTTGGACAAATTATAGAGGCCTTAACTTCCTCATTCCGAACAGCTGAAGGCTTTTCAACTTCTTTACACCTTCCTGCTGCCTTTGGCAGCCGACACCCTATAGTAATTAGTGAACTTTCGAAACCAGGTGGGAATGTAGCTCCTGTCTGTGACTACATTCCCAGATTTACCTGACTTCCTGTCACAATATCCAATAAAAATTGAAAAAAATCGAATTTCTTCATCATTTTAAGCCAATATGTTTTCTTCTATATTTTTTGTTAAAAAAATCCAAATAAGCGTATTTTGATTGGTTTACGTGAACGTTATAGTGTCTACAAACTATGGGATATATACTGGAATTTTTATTTATTTATTTACTAGTGATGGTGGTGATCAGCGACTTACAGCGGGACTGTGATATTGCGGTGGACAATCGGACACTAACTGACACTTTTGACGCTTTGTGGGAACCAGTGACACTAATACAGTGATCTGTGCTAAAAATATGTCACTGTATTAATGACACTGGCTGGGAAGGGCTTAAACATCTAGGGTGATCAAAGGGTTAACTGTGTACCTAGCCATGTTTGGTGTACACTGTGTGCTGTTTTTACTAAGGGAAGAAATTAATACTAGTCCCTACTTTGCAGGAACACAGAATCCATTCCTTCCCCCCTGTGAGAACGGCAATGTGACTTGTGTTCTTTGCAGACAATTGCCCAGCACCCACAGATCGGCTTCTGCTGTGAATGCATGCCCCCTGCAGGCGGAAATGCCAAACCACGTATATATACGTGATACGGCGCATAGCTGCTGCCCTGTAGCAGTAAAGCTGCTATCTGGCAGTCAGCAAGTGGTTAAACACTGTTGAAGACATTGTAGACTTTCAAATGTTTCTCTTATTTTAACTAGGTATTAGCGCCGGTTCACATTGCAGCGACGCTACTTCGCACCGCGACCTCCGAGGTCGTGGTGCGAGCAGCGCGCCGCGACCTCGGAGCGGCCGCCACGGACTTCATAACATTGAAGTCTATGGCGGTCGCCTCCGGGTCGCCCCAAAGAAGCTCCGGACCCTTTTTCTAAGTCGGAGCGACTTGTGTCGCTCCTATTAGAACGGGTCCGCAGCTTCCCTATGGGAGGCGACCTGCGGCGACCTGTGAGGCGACCAGGTCGCCTCACAGGTCGCCCTAGTGTGAACCGGCACTTAGGGTCGTTATAGTATATTCCCTGTGTCGTTTGTTTATCTTACCTTGTAATGATGGGTTCACATGTGGCTGCAGTTTGTGGTGTCATGGGTGATGGGTGATCGATTCCCATATGGTCATGTACTCATTCATGTAGCTTGTCCCTATTTACTAAAGGGACAGGCAACGTCTTGTTCCAGGTCATGCAATTTCCACTCCATGCCTTGCCATTTCTCTGTGTTGCATTACAAATGTGGGAGCACTAATGTGATCAAAACACATCTCTTCCATTCATTTCTCTGCCTGTTTGTGTCTGTGTCAAATAAATTAATGTTAAAGTATTAATAAACCCAAAAGCCAATATTTATTTTATTGCATCTCACCGGTTCTTAGATGTAATGGCTGCATTTGTTTTCTTTTTTTAGGCTTTCTTTCTTCTATTTTCATTTGGTGATCTGACCAGTAAGCTCCCGTTCACATGCAAGCGACGCTACTTCGCACCGCGACCTCCGAGGTTGCGGTGCGAGCAGCGCGCCGCGACCTCGGAGCGGCCGCCACGGACTTCATAACATTGAAGTCTATGGCGGTCGCCTCCTGGTCGCCCCAAAGAAGCTCCGGACCCTTTTTCTAAGTCGGAGCGACTAGTGTCGCTCCTATTAGAACGGGTCCGCAGCTTCCCTATGGGAGGCGACCTACGGCGACCTGTGAGGCGACCAGGTCGCCTCACAGGTTGCCTTAGTGTGAACGGGGGCTTAGTCTGTTATTTGTTTTTGTTTTTTTTTTTTAAACAAGCTCTCTTGCAGATTTATCAGTTACTGGGATGAGGCAAACTATTTCATACTGGAAGGGGTTCTTACAATGATCAGCCTTTATTTATGTAAAACCTTTATCTCAAAAGGAAAAACTGTTTGCTGTAACAGCTTATTAAGAGTTAGCTGCTGTTTGCTTCAGATTGTTAGTATATCTAAATCTGCTAGTACATCTAACACCCCCCCCCCTAGACTGACCACTGCCATTACTAGTAAAAAAAATAAATAAATAAATAAAAATGACATAAATCTTTCCCCTAGTATGTAGACACGATAACTTTTGCGCAAACCAATCAAAATACGCTTATTGGGATATTTTTTTTTACCAAAAATATGTAGCAGAATACAAATTGGCCTAAAAGGATGAAAAAATGTGATTTTTAACTTTTTTAAAGGAATGTTATATAACAGAAAGTAAAACATTGTTTTTTTTTTTTTCAGAATTGTTGCTCTTTTTTTGTTTATAGCGCAAAAAAATAAAAAAGAAAAAACAATAATTGCAAAAGTGATCAAATACCACCAAAAAAAATCTTTATTTTTGGGGAACATAGGACATCAATTTTATTTGGGTACAGCGTCGCACAACCGCTCAATTGTCAGTTAAAGTAACGTAGTGCTGAATCACAAAAAATGGCCTGGTCAATATGGGGGAAAATCTTCCACCAGAAGTGGTTAAACGCTGTAGTGTAAACAGGCATATAGGCAAGTAGAGCATCAATGTGCTGCGTCACTGTCCAGTCACAAGTTGTAAACTCCAGACCCTGGTTATGTATTCTGTCAGAAGTACCTGGATCAAATAATGACTAACAAATACTTTGAACAATGAAAAAGGGCAGCGCAAATGCAAAGTCTCTATAAGATAGTAAAAAGTCAATGTAGCATGTAAATGAGAGGAATCACTGCACACCAATAGCTAGCAGGGAGAGATGTAGTCACATCACCAACACCGTGTGGATAAATAACAATCTAAATAAATAACAATTACCAGAACGTGTTGACTCTCAAATTATGAAGAAGTCAACACCAACATGTGAAAAATGGGCTAGATAGAGCTCCCATACTCTCGCTGAGCTGTCCCTCACAATCAACTGGGATGTACGGTATCTGAAAAGTCCCACGTCCATCTAAATTGCAGGATCACCTCAAAGAGATGCAAATAAAACACAATGAAAAAAAATCTAAAATTTATTGAAAGATTATTGCACTCACAAGCACAGAACATTAAAAAGCATATCAAACAAGATGGCCACGGCTAGTAGCGTGCTTATGTCACGTGGTTGCGTCCCGCCTTACGCGTTTCATCATCAAATGACGTCTTCAGAGATCAGCTGGCTGCCTGTATGTACTTTCATCCAAGTGCAGATATTTCTTTATGTTTTATAACAAATACTTTGGCAGGTAGCACATGTTCAGTATGTTTTTCAACGGTGTATTTAGCTATTCACATTAAAAAGTATGTTATCCCAACATTTCATATTCCTGACATGTGCTTGTTATACCATGTACTTGGGTTAACCACTTAAGCCCCGGAGGATTTGGCTGCTAAACGACCAGAGGGTATTTTGCGATTCTGCACTGCGTGACTTTAACGGACAATTGCGCGGTCGTGCGACGCTGTACCTAAACGAATTTGGCGTCCTTTTTTTCCCACAAACAGAGCTTTCTTTTGGCTGTATTTGATCACCTGTGCGATTTTTTGATCACGCGCTATAAACAAAAAAAGAGCGTAAATTTTGCAAAAATAGCAATATTTTTCCCTTTTTTTTATATGAAATTCCCCCCAAAAAAAATGTAAAAATCAAAATGTTTTAATATTTTCGGCCAATTTGTTTTATGCTACCTATGTTTGGTAAAAAAAATCGCAAAAAGCGTATTTTGATTGGTTTGCGCAAAAGTTATTGCGTTTACTAACAAAGGGAAAGATTTTTGTCATTTTTGTTGTTTTTTTTTTTTAACGCGTAATGGCGGCGATCTGCGATTTTTTTTGCGGTACTGCGACATTGCGGCGGACAGATCGGACCCTTGACTGACATTTTTGACACTTTTGGGGTTACCAGTGACATTTCTACAGTAATCAGTGCTATATATATGCACTGTTACTGTAAAAATGCACTGGTAGTGAAGGGGTTAACTTTATTTGAGAGGGAGGGGCTGTGTGTGTCCCTAGGGGCGTGATTCTAACTGTGATTGGCTGTGGCTTCAACTGTATGCAGAGTGATCAATGGATCTACATAGTAGATCCATGTGATCATCTCTCATACAGAGAGGAGAATGACAGGCAGCTTGTTTACACAAGCTGCCTGACTATCTCCCTCTCCCCCGCCGATCGCAGAGTGGCCGGCGGCGATCGGGTCCGCCGGTCACACGCGCGGGGGGGTCCGTGACCACGCGGGAGCGGGAGCGCGCCTCCGGCGGCGCGCGCTCGCTCCCTAAACCCTCACAGGCGAGCGACGTAGACCTACGTCACTTTGCCTGTGAGGGGCTGACCGCCGCCGTAGATAGTCGTGCGGCGGTCGGCAAGTGGTTAAAAAGTATCCTGTTCTCTTTGTGTAGGCACCATGCATTTTTCCTTATACTCCTCACCTTTGCGATGCCATACAATTTTGAAGCCATTATTTCCAAAAACATTTATCTTGGTCTCATCACTCCAAAGTACAGACTCCCAGTAGTCTTCTTCTTTTGGGCCCTGGCAAATCCTAGATGGGCTTTTTTGTGCATAGGTTTTAGGAGAGGCTTTCTTTGGGGATGACAACCATGCATGCTATTCCTCTGCAGTGTGTGCTGTATTGTGTAATGGGAAACAATCACCCCAGTTTGGCTTTCTACTTCTTAAGCTTACCTCAGTGAACTTGCATGGCATTTTACTTTAACCCTCCCCATCAGAAGATGCTCCTGTCGAGGTGTTAACTTCCGTGTGACGGCCTGTACGTCCAGGGGAGGGCTGGCAGCCTTAGGCCTAGAGGGCAAGTCCAGTCAAGTGGCCCATTGAACCATCGAATCAGCTCACCATTCATGCCCATCTGGTTTTATAATGGATATTGATGTTATGAAGCAAGACAAACATGATGCAATGTGGTAACATTATTAAATGTTAATAGCAACAAAGGAAGTTTACCAAAAAATATATGACATTACGCCAGGGCCTAGGAAGCTCCTGTCAGGCAGAGATCACTATGCCTGACAGGGAAGTGACTGTGTTAGTATTGTGCCGACTGGGTGCAGTGGAGTACTCTGCACACTCATACCGCTCCGCTGCAGCTCTGCAAATATAACATTGTGTAGCGGCGACCAGCAGCTGTACTCAGTGTCTGGCAAGGTGTGAGAGAGACCCAAAGCGCCGATCTAAGTGTAGCAGTTTAAAACCTTTAATGTAGGATAAAAGCAATATAACCCACAAGAGTGAAGTGGTAACAGGCATCAAGTTATATGTGGAGGTCCTGGGCAATTCACATCCAGCGGGTCCCTTGGAGTCCTTAGCAGAGCCGGTCCTGGTGCAGGGGAACGGCGGTCTCCTGTGGGGGACAGGAGACAGTCCTGGTCCATAGCTGCAGTGGGTTGCTTTTCCGCATGTGGAGGGGCCTGAAAAAGGAGCGCATGCTCCGCAATGCATCGCCGATTGTCCTAGGCTTTGCACACCAGGAAGTGATGTCACGGCCCCTCCACACGCGGAACAGCAACCCACTGCAGCTATGTACCAGGACTGTCTCCTGTCCCCCACAGGAGACCGCTGCTCCCCTGCACCAGGACCAGTTCCGCTAAGAACTCCAAGGGACCCCCTGGATGTGAAATGCCCAGGACCTCCACATATAACTTGATGCCTGTTACCACTTCACTCTTGTGAGTTATATTGCTTTTATCCTACATTAAGGCTTTTAAACTGCTACACTTAGATCGGCGCTTTGGGTCTCTCTCTCCCCTTGTATTTCATACAGAGTTGCTTCTCTCTTCAACCGCCAGCAGCCATCCAAGTGGACCAGAACCTTTTGGACTCTCACTGGAACTATAAAAACCCTCCTTCCCCTCCTCCTCCCAGCCCAGCATAGACTGCCCTAGGATCACTGGCATTCTGCTTGTGCCAAATATCCCCCTTTCTTGCTATTTCTTACTCAGTGTCTGGCCCCAACATTAATCCAGCCCTTAGTGCGGCCTTTTTACTCAGAATCAGAGCGGCCCGGGGGGCAATTGCCACCCTGCCCCCCTTCCCAGTCCTCCCCTGTGTACGTCTCTGTGAGATGGTTGCAGTTCCATATTTGTTACATTTTTGTATCACTTTTGCTACAGTACTCTGACTGATAAGTAAAGATTTGCTGATCGTCTTGTAGCCTTCACCTTTCTTGTGTAAAGAAATTACTTTTTCTCAGGCCTTGTGACGTTTTACTTCCTTGAAGTGGCATTGCTGACAGCATGAAATGGGAACAGTTTTCTTTGTTAACCAATTGCTGATTGCCTAACGTACATTTACTGCAGAAAAGTGGCTCTATTGCCCAAAATCATGTAACTGTACGCCATTTCGTGCAATGCCCAATAGATGGCGCGCTGCCAGAGACAGTACGATTGCGTACTAATTGGACAGAGGGGAAGCCAATCAGCAGTGTCCGCTGGCCACCCGCAATAGTTCCCGAGACAGGCAGAACGGCGATATGTCTATGTAAACATGGCAGATGGCCGTTCTGACAGGTGAGAAGATAGAGATCTTGTGTTCCTGCTCAGCAAGAACAGAGATTTCTGTCTTCCCCCAGTCAGAGCAACCCCCCTACACAATTAGCAAGCACCCCCTAGGGACACATTTAACCCTTTGATTGCCCCTGATGTTAGCCTTTTCCCATATTTTTATTACTGATCACTGTTATAATGTCACTGGTCCCCAAAAAAGTGTCAAACATTTCAATTAGGTGTCCAATTTGTCCGCCACAATGTCGCAAAATAGCTGATGACCGCCATTACTAGTAAAAAAAATAAAAACAAAGAATAATCACATAAAAATATTCCATAGTTCGTAGACGCTATAACTTTTCCTCAAACCAAACAATATATGCTTATTGGGATTTTTTTTTACCAAAATATGTAGCAGAATACAAATTGAGGACAAAAAAGGTTAGGAGGTGGAGGGACAAGAATTTCCCTCCGTGAATGGTTGCAATGAGGGGCTCACAGGGATATAGGTGCAGACAAAAAAGCTTTAATGGTGAAGATATGCACACATGAAAAATATAAACAGGTAAATCTAATCAATAAAAGAGGTGTGGAAGCTCATCAGGTGAACTGTTTGACTCCGTGGACCCCTTGGGGGTCAGAATGGTACAGACAGCAATAAAACACATTGAGGTCCCCACCCACCCAGTCCCAGTATGCACTGTTGTTAACGGGCTTAGTGTGATTAGTCGAGGATACACGACCTGAAAATCACTCTGGAAGCCCGAGCAACAGTGCTGTGGCCAGGAGGGAACTATGGTGAGCCCGTGGAGGGAAAGTACATGGGGATGCCGGTAAAGTGTGGGGAGGCACCTGAAAAAAATACTATAAGTATTAATATGACGTCATGTCAAAAAGTATCGTCAGTGCATCACAAAAATTGGACAAAATAAAGCATCATTGTCTCATGTAGTAACAAACAACACGGGTCTGCTCCCTATGGTGTAAGTCTCATTTCCTGGCTGAGAGCCTCCAAGGAAACCTTGCCCAACGGGGCAGTGCACGGAATGGTGGTGCTTGGAGGGATCGTGGCTTTACCAGCCGTTTTGCTTAATCAGCAAGTACCAATAAGGTGGGATATGTTGGGGGGATCCGGGCTTAACCAGCCACTTAGCTAGAACAGCAGTATGGGTGAATGTTTGTCTCCTAAAGGGGATCTCCCGTGTATGTAGAGGGAGGACTGTAATTTAGTCCCAAATAATGGCTGATCGCCAGAGATGCTTGTTCACTGGTTGGCTGATCCAAAAATTGGCAGTACTCGGACAGCTCAGAAGTCTAGTGTCTGCATGAGAGAAGTCCCGGTCAGACCATTGGCTGGAGCTGCTAAAGGTTTCGGGGATGAGGTATAGCGACCATGCTTAACTGGTGATCCAAAGTTGGATGTGTATTAAAGGAAGTGTTGGTCTTACCAGATATCACCCGTGCTCATCCAAGATAACAGGGATGGAGGTAGCGTGCTCCGCACTTAGGTCACAGTCAGGGCAGGCAGACGCAGATGAAGGATGATTCGGCTGTCCAATGGGTTTGTAACTGCCAGTGGCGTTGTGGCCTCTACCATCGAGGAAGCTGCAGGGGCAGACTCAGTTCCGTGTCCGGGTGCAGTCCTGGTGCTGTTTCCGGGTCACGGTGGATGTGTTCAGCCAGTCCGGTGCGATCTCCTACGGGGACGAAGGGTGGGCGGGGCGTCAACGTGTGATGTCGACGCGTTTCGCGTGCTTACGCACGCTTCCTCAGGACGTCATCACGTTCTCCGGGGTTCGTTTATATAGGCTGAAACCATGGTGACAGCAATCAACAATTAGATGTTCCCGGAAATGTTAAGACTGAGGCCATCTGGTGGTATAAATGTGGTACTACCACCACTTTGCCACAGCGGTACAGTCTGGTATTAGTTCCCGATGTCGGTCAATTTGACCATATAAAAGACCTGGCGGTGAAGGGTAATAAAAGTCCAGTGCAGGGGAGGGGGCGGGGGGGGGGGGGACAAGGCCATCTCACAAAACATAGTGTCGAGGTCTATGTAGTTTATACTCTTGCTTAACAGTGACCAGGTTAGTAAATAACCATATAGTGTATAAATAAAGTAGAAACAAAAATAGACACTAAGGTAAACATATATTCCCACTTAGAATTGGCATGAGCCGGGGTACAACTTTAATGCAGAGCATGGTCATCAAGGCAGGAGGTAGTGTACTGAATACAGTTAGATGGCCTAAACCATGCTACTAGTTGAGTAAAGGGTGTACTGTCCTACAGTGTGTATACTCAAGATGGCCGAAAAAATATATACAAATGATGAGAATAATGATACTATTTAAAAAGCGGCCCCTGATTAACGGGGGACAGGGGGCAAACAGCTCATGAAGTGGGGGAGATTTAGCCATAGCTATTACAGGTCCTATAACCTAGTAGTGAGGATAAAGAGGCTAGGGGCTATGTTTAGGGGTCCAGGAAGACCTTGAGGCTTAGTTCCTTGTTGAGCCCATATGGTGTAAGTGTGGAAAGCCGGAAAATCCAGGCTTTTTCAGCCCGAAGGAGTGCTTTGTCAAAGTCACCCCTGCGGGGTGAAATATTGAGGGCCCAGAACCCCTTAACTCTTAGGCCCCTGGGGTTACCTCCGTGATATTCATTGAAATGCTCTGCAAGTGGGGTGTCCTCTTTCAGCCTTATGCTTTTTAAATGTTCCCCTATTCTGATTCTCAGAGTCCTTTTTGTCTTGCCTATGTAGTGTTTGCCACATGGGCAAGTGATCTGGTATAGGAGTTTAGATGTACTGCAATTAATGAAGGAGGTTATCCTGAATTCTTTCTTGCCAGTTGAATCAAAGAAGACTGAGCTTTTTTCCACATATTTGCAAATGTGGCAGTGTCCACATGGGTACATACCCTTAAATTTGGGTAGGTCTGACAGCCAGTTACCATGAGATTGAGTTTTAGTGAATTCTGAATGCACCAGGTGATCACTTAGGTTCTTGGCTCTCCTGGCCACTAGAAGTGGTCTTGGGCCCACAATTTTCTTCAATCTTTCAGTGTTTTGTAGCACGTGCCAATGTCGTTCTAGGATACTACGTACTTCACCCCATTGGGTACCAAATTTGGTGATTAGTCTCGGAGGTGTCATTGTTTGGTCATTAATCTTGGGATTAGGTGTAAGGAGTTGGTCACGTGTTCTTTGTCCGGCTTGTCTTTTGGCTCTGCGAAGAGTGCGGTGGGAATATCCTCGTTCTCTAAATCGTTGGTAAAGTTTTTTGGCCTCTTTAATGTATCCACTGTATTTGGTACAATTGCGTTTAAGTCTTATGAACTGACCAACTGGAATGCCCCTCTTCAGAGCAGTAGGGTGTAGACTATCAGCTCTAAGGAGGGTATTGGCAGCCGTTTGTTTCCTAAATGTGGAAGTGACTAATCTCCCATTCTCCAGATTAATTTTTAGATCAAGAAATGAGATACATTCCTTATTCCAGGTGTAGGTGAGGTGGATATTCCGGAGTATTATTATTGAGTTCGGTCAGAAACTCTTGGAGCTGATTTATTGTGCCATTCCAGACCAGCAACACATCGTCTATGTACCTAAGCCATGTGAGTGCATGGCTCTGGTACATAGACGAGGCGTATACTGTCTCTTCCTCCCACAGTCCCAGATGCAGGCAGGCATAGGAGGGGGCCCAAGGTGCCCCCATAGCTGTGCCTCTGATTTGCTGATAATATTTGCCCGCAAACTGAAAGAAATTGTGGGACAGGGCAAAATCCAAGACGTCCACAAGAAATTCATTTTGTGCTGCACATAGGGGGAACTTTTTCTCGAGGAAGTGATAGGTGGCTAGTATGCCCCAGGCATTGGGGATGGAGGTGTATAGAGATTCCACGTCTATTCCTACCAAGATCACTTCCCCTTCAAAGTGTAAGTCCCGGATTTTATTCAGAACGTCACCCGTGTCCCTGACAAAGGAGGGTAAGTCACAGACTAACTCCTTGATGAGGGAATCAAGAAATTTCCCCACTTTCTCCAGGGGACCCCCTACTGCTGAGACTATGGGTCTCCCAGGGGGGTCCCGAAGGTTCTTATGTATTTTCGGGATTATATAGAAAGTGGGGATATTGTAGTCAGTCACCTTCAGGAATTTTAGCTCCTTATTCGTGATAAGGCATGCTTCTCTGGCAAATTTGAGTTTTTCATTCAATTTCGCCTGGACTTTAGGGAAGGGGGTCTCTTTAAGTTTATTGTAGGTGGATTGGTCTGAGAGAAGTCTATTTGCTTCCATTTCATAAGAAGCCTCAGAGAGCAGAACGACATTACCGCCCTTGTCACTCTTTTTGATCACTAGCCCCTTGGCCTCTTTTAGTTCTTTTAGGGCCGTTCTCTCGTCACAAGTAAGATTGTCAGGTGGCGACCATTCCCAACAGATCTTTTTGAGGTCTTCTTCAAGACCTTCTTCAAGACCACTTCTAGTGGCCAGGAGAGCCAAGAACCTAAGTGATCACCTGGTGCATTCAGAATTCACTAAAACTCAATCTCATGGTAACTGGCTGTCAGACCTACCCAAATTTAAGGGTATGTACCCATGTGGACACTGCCACATTTGCAAATATGTGGAAAAAAGCTCAGTCTTCTTTGATTCAACTGGCAAGAAAGAATTCAGGATAACCTCCTTCATTAATTGCAGTACATCTAAACTCCTATACCAGATCACTTGCCCATGTGGCAAACACTACATAGGCAAGACAAAAAGGACTCTGAGAATCAGAATAGGGGAACATTTAAAAAGCATAAGGCTGAAAGAGGACACCCCACTTGCAGAGCATTTCAATGAATATCACGGAGGTAACCCCAGGGGCCTAAGAGTTAAGGGGTTCTGGGCCCTCAATATTTCACCCCGCAGGGGTGACTTTGACAAAGCACTCCTTCGGGCTGAAAAAGCCTGGATTTTCCGGCTTTCCACACTTACACCATATGGGCTCAACAAGGAACTAAGCCTCAAGGTCTTCCTGGACCCCTAAACATAGCCCCTAGCCTCTTTATCCTCACTACTAGGTTATAGGACCTGTAATAGCTATGGCTAAATCTCCCCCACTTCATGAGCTGTTTGCCCCCTGTCCCCCGTTAATCAGGGGCCGCTTTTTAAATAGTATCATTATTCTCATCATTTGTATATATTTTTTCGGCCATCTTGAGTATACACACTGTAGGACAGTACACCCTTTACTCAACTAGTAGCATGGTTTAGGCCATCTAACTGTATTCAGTACACTACCTCCTGCCTTGATGACCATGCTCTGCATTAAAGTTGTACCCCGGCTCATGCCAATTCTAAGTGGGAATATATGTTTACCTTAGTGTCTATTTTTGTTTCTACTTTATTTATACACTATATGGTTATTTACTAACCTGGTCACTGTTAAGCAAGAGTATAAACTACATAGACCTCGACACTATGTTTTGTGAGATGGCCTTGTCCCCCCCCCCCCCCGCCCCCTCCCCTGCACTGGACTTTTATTACCCTTCACCGCCAGGTCTTTTATATGGTCAAATTGACCGACATCGGGAACTAATACCAGACTGTACCGCTGTGGCAAAGTGGTGGTAGTACCACATTTATACCACCAGATGGCCTCAGTCTTAACATTTCCGGGAACATCTAATTGTTGATTGCTGTCACCATGGTTTCAGCCTATATAAACGAACCCCGGAGAACGTGATGACGTCCTGAGGAAGCGTGCGTAAGCACGCGAAACGCGTCGACATCACACGTTGACGCCCCGCCCACCCTTCGTCCCCGTAGGAGATCGCACCGGACTGGCTGAACACATCCACCGTGACCCGGAAACAGCACCAGGACTGCACCCGGACACGGAACTGAGTCTGCCCCTGCAGCTTCCTCGATGGTAGAGGCCACAACGCCACTGGCAGTTACAAACCCATTGGACAGCCGAATCATCCTTCATCTGCGTCTGCCTGCCCTGACTGTGACCTAAGTGCGGAGCACGCTACCTCCATCCCTGTTATCTTGGATGAGCACGGGTGATATCTGGTAAGACCAACACTTCCTTTAATACACATCCAACTTTGGATCACCAGTTAAGCATGGTCGCTATACCTCATCCCCGAAACCTTTAGCAGCTCCAGCCAATGGTCTGACCGGGACTTCTCTCATGCAGACTCTAGACTTCTGAGCTGTCCGAGTACTGCCAATTTTTGGATCAGCCAACCAGTGAACAAGCATCTCTGGCGATCAGCCATTATTTGGGACTAAATTACAGTCCTCCCTCTACATACACGGGAGATCCCCTTTAGGAGACAAACATTCACCCATACTGCTGTTCTAGCTAAGTGGCTGATTAAGCCCGGATCCCCCCAACATATCCCACCTTATTGGTACTTGCTGATTAAGCAAAACGGCTGGTAAAGCCACGATCCCTCCAAGCACCACCATTCCGTGCACTGCCCCGTTGGGCAAGGTTTCCTTGGAGGCTCTCAGCCAGGAAATGAGACTTACACCATAGGGAGCAGACCCGTGTTGTTTGTTACTACATGAGACAATGATGCTTTATTTTGTCCAATTTTTGTGATGCACTGACGATACTTTTTGACATGACGTCATATTAATACTTATAGTATTTTTTTCAGGTGCCTCCCCACACTTTACCGGCATCCCCATGTACTTTCCCTCCACGGGCTCACCATAGTTCCCTCCTGGCCACAGCACTGTTGCTCGGGCTTCCAGAGTGATTTTCAGGTCGTGTATCCTCGACTAATCACACTAAGCCCGTTAACAACAGTGCATACTGGGACTGGGTGGGTGGGGACCTCAATGTGTTTTATTGCTGTCTGTACCATTCTGACCCCCAAGGGGTCCACGGAGTCAAACAGTTCACCTGATGAGCTTCCACACCTCTTTTATTGATTAGATTTACCTGTTTATATTTTTCATGTGTGCATATCTTCACCATTAAAGCTTTTTTGTCTGCACCTATATCCCTGTGAGCCCCTCATTGCAACCATTCACGGAGGGAAATTCTTGTCCCTCCACCTCCTAACCTTTTTTGTCCTCATATCTCAGGTTGCGCTGGGTTCCCGGTCCCATCTGACCGTGTGGTACGTATCCAACTGCTTTCTCGCCGACATACTTAGTCTGGCTTGAGAGTACCACCTTAGCTACTCAGTTTTTTATTTATATTTTTTCTGCCATGTTACCCGGATTCCCAATGAATCTACTTTAACTGAGATTAGCTGGTGGTTACTAGCAGACTCTGATGAAGATATTTTGACTCTGTGGACCCTCTCTTGGGGTTCAGACGTGTTCTCAGTGTGTTTTATTACCTGGCGGTTCATAGGTTTTACTGTACTTTTTAGTTTATCATGGCATTTGTCCTTGGGGACAACTTTGATGCAGAGATTAGGGCAACATTTGGGAAAAACTTGACACCTGAAGAAACTATTGGAGAAAACCTTAAATCACAATTTAAGGAACATAAGAAATTACTAGTCAAGTCACTTAACCGAAAATGGGATATTCTTTCCCTTGAATCATATGTAGAACAGGGTATTATCCCAAGAGGTTTAAGGGAAAGAGTGATACCAGCAACACATCTGCATACGGATAGGTTTTTACAAAAATGGAAAACTGTCTGCATACAGCATGGGCTTGATGTAATGAAGCTCATTATTGAGGAAGAGAAAATCCAGCTGGCAGATTTAGAACAGGAGATTAAATTAACTACGGAAAAACTTGAACCACTGAAAGATCTCGAGGAATTCGAACAGCAGAACGAATATCTTAAGAAAGAAATCGAGAAGGTACAAAAAAATCTACGCAGCACCAAGCAATCCAAATTTCAGAGGGACTTAGGAGATTGGGAAACTGGGGAAATCTTCGATCTCACCTCTAGGAGAGGTAGGTCACGTAGAAGAGGTAGCACACAAAGGAACAGATCTTGGAACGACTCGACCCTCTCGGGAAGTGATGACGATGAGAGGTCAGTGACTTTTTTAGGACAAGACACTCAGGGAGATCTGGACAATCACCCTGCGGCCATAAAAGGTATCCTAAAGAAGACATCCAAAAAGGCAGGGGGAAGAGGAAGAGGAAGAGGAGAGGCAAGCGGAGGAGAAAGAGTGGAGATGGGAGAACGGAGAACACGATCCGGGAAGCGGAGATAAATCAACAAAATAACATGCTGGTCCCCGTTGTAACTTCTCCAAATTCAAATTTGAGTCTAAATCCAACCCCTGTCCTCGCTCTAGCTCCCTCCTCGGACTCAAAGGACCAAAAAGTGATCAATCTGTCTGACTTCCCTGTGGATCAGAGACACATTGATCTACTGGAGAAGGGACTCTCCTTCTCACCAGTAAACAATATGGATCACTTTGAGGTATACAAAGATCTCTGTCTCTTCCTAAGAAAAATTTACTACAGACTACTTCACGCTACTGATATGAATACTGATGGTGACCAACAGGGGTCACAATCGAATGACCAGGAGGCCATAGAAATTCTCACATCACTACTCGACGAAAATGAATCCAGTGATGACGAATCCCTGGACTCTTCCCCTGACCTTAGAAAGGCGAACATCCGTATACGGTCTACTACAATGCCCAAGTTTAGAAACAACAAGTGGCTAAATGTCTTTGCCACTCTTGTTGAAGAAGACCTCAAAAAGATCTGTTGGGAATGGTCGCCACCTGACAATCTTACTTGTGACGAGAGAACGGCCCTAAAAGAACTAAAAGAGGCCAAGGGGCTAGTGATCAAAAAGAGTGACAAGGGCGGTAATGTCGTTCTGCTCTCTGAGGCTTCTTATGAAATGGAAGCAAATAGACTTCTCTCAGACCAATCCACCTACAATAAACTTAAAGAGACCCCCTTCCCTAAAGTCCAGGCGAAATTGAATGAAAAACTCAAATTTGCCAGAGAAGCATGCCTTATCACGAATAAGGAGCTAAAATTCCTGAAGGTGACTGACTACAATATCCCCACTTTCTATATAATCCCGAAAATACATAAGAACCTTCGGGACCCCCCTGGGAGACCCATAGTCTCAGCAGTAGGGGGTCCCCTGGAGAAAGTGGGGAAATTTCTTGATTCCCTCATCAAGGAGTTAGTCTGTGACTTACCCTCCTTTGTCAGGGACACGGGTGACGTTCTGAATAAAATCCGGGACTTACACTTTGAAGGGGAAGTGATCTTGGTAGGAATAGACGTGGAATCTCTATACACCTCCATCCCCAATGCCTGGGGCATACTAGCCACCTATCACTTCCTCGAGAAAAAGTTCCCCCTATGTGCAGCACAAAATGAATTTCTTGTGGACGTCTTGGATTTTGCCCTGTCCCACAATTTCTTTCAGTTTGCGGGCAAATATTATCAGCAAATCAGAGGCACAGCTATGGGGGCACCTTGGGCCCCCTCCTATGCCTGCCTGCATCTGGGACTGTGGGAGGAAGAGACAGTATACGCCTCGTCTATGTACCAGAGCCATGCACTCACATGGCTTAGGTACATAGACGATGTGTTGCTGGTCTGGAATGGCACAATAAATCAGCTCCAAGAGTTTCTGACCGAACTCAATAATAATCCCCGGAATATCCACCTCACCTACACCTGGAATAAGGAATGTATCTCATTTCTTGATCTAAAAATTAATCTGGAGAATGGGAGATTAGTCACTTCCACATTTAGGAAACAAACGGCTGCCAATACCCTCCTTAGAGCTGATAGTCTACACCCTACTGCTCTGAAGAGGGGCATTCCAGTTGGTCAGTTCATAAGACTTAAACGCAATTGTACCAAATACAGTGGATACATTAAAGAGGCCAAAAAACTTTACCAACGATTTAGAGAACGAGGATATTCCCACCGCACTCTTCGCAGAGCCAAAAGACAAGCCGGACAAAGAACACGTGACCAACTCCTTACACCTAATCCCAAGATTAATGACCAAACAATGACACCTCCGAGACTAATCACCAAATTTGGTACCCAATGGGGTGAAGTACGTAGTATCCTAGAACGACATTGGCACGTGCTACAAAACACTGAAAGATTGAAGAAAATTGTGGGCCCAAGACCACTTCTAGTGGCCAGGAGAGCCAAGAACCTAAGTGATCACCTGGTGCATTCAGAATTCACTAAAACTCAATCTCATGGTAACTGGCTGTCAGACCTACCCAAATTTAAGGGTATGTACCCATGTGGACACTGCCACATTTGCAAATATGTGGAAAAAAGCTCAGTCTTCTTTGATTCAACTGGCAAGAAAGAATTCAGGATAACCTCCTTCATTAATTGCAGTACATCTAAACTCCTATACCAGATCACTTGCCCATGTGGCAAACACTACATAGGCAAGACAAAAAGGACTCTGAGAATCAGAATAGGGGAACATTTAAAAAGCATAAGGCTGAAAGAGGACACCCCACTTGCAGAGCATTTCAATGAATATCACGGAGGTAACCCCAGGGGCCTAAGAGTTAAGGGGTTCTGGGCCCTCAATATTTCACCCCGCAGGGGTGACTTTGACAAAGCACTCCTTCGGGCTGAAAAAGCCTGGATTTTCCGGCTTTTCACACTTACACCATATGGGCTCAACAAGGAACTAAGCCTCAAGGTCTTCCTGGACCCCTAAACATAGCCCCTAGCCTCTTTATCCTCACTACTAGGTTATAGGACCTGTAATAGCTATGGCTAAATCTCCCCCACTTCATGAGCTGTTTGCCCCCTGTCCCCCGTTAATCAGGGGCCGCTTTTTAAATAGTATCATTATTCTCATCATTTGTATATATTTTTTCGGCCATCTTGAGTATACACACTGTAGGACAGTACACCCTTTACTCAACTAGTAGCATGGTTTAGGCCATCTAACTGTATTCAGTACACTACCTCCTGCCTTGATGACCATGCTCTGCATTAAAGTTGTACCCCGGCTCATGCCAATTCTAAGTGGGAATATATGTTTACCTTAGTGTCTATTTTTGTTTCTACTTTATTTATACACTATATGGTTATTTACTAACCTGGTCACTGTTAAGCAAGAGTATAAACTACATAGACCTCGACACTATGTTTTGTGAGATGGCCTTGTCCCCCCCCCCCGCCCCCTCCCCTGCACTGGACTTTTATTACCCTTCACCGCCAGGTCTTTTATATGGTCAAATTGACCGACATCGGGAACTAATACCAGACTGTACCGCTGTGGCAAAGTGGTGGTAGTACCACATTTATACCACCAGATGGCCTCAGTCTTAACATTTCCGGGAACATCTAATTGTTGATTGCTGTCACCATGGTTTCAGCCTATATAAACGAACCCCGGAGAACGTGATGACGTCCTGAGGAAGCGTGCGTAAGCACGCGAAACGCGTCGACATCACACGTTGACGCCCCGCCCACCCTTCGTCCCCGTAGGAGATCGCACCGGACTGGCTGAACACATCCACCGTGACCCGGAAACAGCACCAGGACTGCACCCGGACACGGAACTGAGTCTGCCCCTGCAGCTTCCTCGATGGTAGAGGCCACAACGCCACTGGCAGTTACAAACCCATTGGACAGCCGAATCATCCTTCATCTGCGTCTGCCTGCCCTGACTGTGACCTAAGTGCGGAGCACGCTACCTCCATCCCTGTTATCTTGGATGAGCACGGGTGATATCTGGTAAGACCAACACTTCCTTTAATACACATCCAACTTTGGATCACCAGTTAAGCATGGTCGCTATACCTCATCCCCGAAACCTTTAGCAGCTCCAGCCAATGGTCTGACCGGGACTTCTCTCATGCAGACTCTAGACTTCTGAGCTGTCCGAGTACTGCCAATTTTTGGATCAGCCAACCAGTGAACAAGCATCTCTGGCGATCAGCCATTATTTGGGACTAAATTACAGTCCTCCCTCTACATACACGGGAGATCCCCTTTAGGAGACAAACATTCACCCATACTGCTGTTCTAGCTAAGTGGCTGGTTAAGCCCGGATCCCCCCAACATATCCCACCTTATTGGTACTTGCTGATTAAGCAAAACGGCTGGTAAAGCCACGATCCCTCCAAGCACCACCATTCCGTGCACTGCCCCGTTGGGCAAGGTTTCCTTGGAGGCTCTCAGCCAGGAAATGAGACTTACACCATAGGGAGCAGACCCGTGTTGTTTGTTACTACATGAGACAATGATGCTTTATTTTGTCCAATTTTTGTGATGCACTGACGATACTTTTTGACATGACGTCATATTAATACTTATAGTATTTTTTTCAGGTGCCTCCCCACACTTTACCGGCATCCCCATGTACTTTCCCTCCACGGGCTCACCATAGTTCCCTCCTGGCCACAGCACTGTTGCTCGGGCTTCCAGAGTGATTTTCAGGTCGTGTATCCTCGACTAATCACACTAAGCCCGTTAACAACAGTGCATACTGGGACTGGGTGGGTGGGGACCTCAATGTGTTTTATTGCTGTCTGTACCATTCTGACCCCCAAGGGGTCCACGGAGTCAAACAGTTCACCTGATGAGCTTCCACACCTCTTTTATTGATTAGATTTACCTGTTTATATTTTTCATGTGTGCATATCTTCACCATTAAAGCTTTTTTGTCTGCACCTATATCCCTGTGAGCCCCTCATTGCAACCATTCACGGAGGGAAATTCTTGTCCCTCCACCTCCTAACCTTTTTTGTCCTCATATCTCAGGTTGCGCTGGGTTCCCGGTCCCATCTGACCGTGTGGTACGTATCCAACTGCTTTCTCGCCGACATACTTAGTCTGGCTTGAGAGTACCACCTTAGCTACTCAGTTTTTTATTTATATTTTTTCTGCCAGAATACAAATTGGCCTAAATAAATGAAGAAATTCGATTTTTTTTTTTTACATTTTTTTTATTGGATATGTTTTATAACACAAAGTAAAAAATATTGTTTTTTTATTTTCAAAATTGTCACTATTTTTTGTTTATAGCGCACAAAATGAAAACCGCAGAGGTGATGAAATATCACCAAAAAAAGCTCTATTTGTGGGAAAGAAAGGACATAAATTTTATTTGGGTACAGCGTTGCATGACCGCAAAATTGTCAGTTAAAGTTACACAGTGCCGTATCGCAAAAAATCGCCTGGACATTAAGGGGATAAAACCTTCCGGGCGCTGAAGTGCTTAATGAATAATTAGACTCACCTGTAGTGGAATTCTTGTTTATTAGGATTTTGTTGTCTAAAATTTAGCTTTGTTCCTAAGATTTTCATTGGGGTGTATTCATTTTTGCAACATGGTTTTGAATGAATTTGTTAGGGAAAATACTTTTTTGTGTGTGCAAATGAACAAATTTTAGTTGCAATCAATGACACGCAATTATGGGAGTATTTTATAGTATAGTGTCCTATAGAAAATGTTGATTCTGAAAGGAAAGTAAAGGTTTTCTGACAAATCTTTTGGGGTGTACTCATTTATGCTGAGCACTGTATATATATATATATATATATATATATATATATATATATATATACATATACATACAGTATTTATATATATATATATATATATATATATATATATATATATTCTTGCTAGGCAAATGTTATAGCTATGGTAATGGGAAAAAAAGGCAGCTATATATATATATATATATATATATATATATATATATATATAGCTGCCTTTTTTTCCCATTACCATAGCTATAACATTTGCCTAGCAAGAATTTTTCTTGCCAGTATATTAGCATATTATATTTTGAAACTGATGAATTCATGCTCGCACAGCTTACAGATTTATTTAAAGTCTACGTCACTCTTTTTAATTATTGTTTGGCTTTCTTTATTTGGAAAATTACCCAAATGCCCCATGGGGATCTCCCAGGTTCCTTAATCTGTACATAGGACAGCTGTAAAACTGCTTTCTATAAATAAAGTTTTGACTTCTCGAAACCCAAATGTTGGATATCCCCTATGTATATATCTCACAATTTCTGAAAATGCCACTGCTAAAATTGGGAAGATACAAGACAGTGGACTACTTTACTAAACTTCACAAACCATATAATATTTGTATATATATAATGATATATAATTGATACAGTATATAAATCACTATAGCATCACTTACAAAATTTTCTAAAAAAAAATGTAAGGCCCCTTTCACACACACAGACTGTTTATTTCATCAGTTCAGTCACGTTTTGTTGTCATCAGTTTTTTTTCAGTCAACATCAGCTTTTCCTCCTTTGTCATCCGTTTTTCATCAGTTTTTCGTCCGATCCATTTTTTTAACGGATGAAAAATAGGGCTTTCATCTGTTCATAAAAACAAATGTTGACGGAAGTGGATGAAATCGGATGAAAATGAATGATCATTGAACAGATGTGTGAAAGGAGCCTTATGCAGGAGAATTTCTTTACAATATATTTTAACCACTTCTGGACCGGAAGAATTTGCCCCCTTAATGAACAGGTCATTTTTTGCAATTCTGCACTGCATTAATTTAAGGGACAATTGCACGGTCGTACGATGATGTACCTAAAAAAAGATTTACGTCCTTTTTCCCCCACAAATAGTGCTTTCTTTTGGTGGCATTTGATCACATGTGCGATTTTTATTTTTTGCGCTATAAACAAAAATAGAGGGACAATTTTGACAAAAGAAAAAACAATATTTTTCACATTCTGCTATATAACATTCCCCCCCCCCAAAAAAAAATGTAAAAATCAAAATGTTTTAACATTTTAGGCCAATTTGTTTTCTGTTACATATTTTTGTTAAACAAAAATTGCAAAGTGTATTTTGATTGGTTTGTGCAAAAGTTATCGCGTCTACTAACTATTTATGTCATTTTTATTGTTTTTTTTTTTACTAGTAATGGCGGCGATCTGCAATTTATAGCAGGACTGCGACATTGCGGCAGACAGATCGGACCCCTAACTGACATTTTTGACACTTTTGGGGGGACCAGTGACATTTCTACAGTAATCAGTGCTAAAAATATACACAGTTACTGTAATAATGACACTGGCAGGGAAGGGGTTAACACAGTGGGTGACCAATGGGTTACATGTAAGCCTAGGGGAGTGTTTTCTAACTGTATAGGGGACGGGCTTTTGAAATGATCACAGAGACATGTGATCCTATATAGAAGGATCACAGGCGCTCTGTGATCATTTCAGAGAGAAGAACGGTCAGCTGTGTTTACAACGGTTCAGCGGGGAGCGATTGCGGGTGCCCGGTGGCAATCAGAACTGCCTGCCCGTGCATCAGAGTCGCAGCTGCCGAGTGGGGGCGGAAGCGTGTCGCTGGTGGCGCGCGCTCGCCCCCTAGCTGCAGGCGCGCGACCAACGTAGAGCTATCATGGTTCGTGCAGGAGGGTCAGCCTGCCGCAGTAAATCTGCGGCAGGCAGTCCTTGAGTGGTTAATCATAGTTTTTTTTTTATAGATGCTAGTGATGTACCACAATCTTTGTACCAGGTCCTGTTCTATTTAATCTAAATGTAAGTGATATAACTAAAGGTTTGTTGGACAAGGTATGTATTTTTGCTGATGACACAAAGGTGTGTAATAAGGTTGATATCCCTGGAGGTGTCTGTAACATTGGTCAAAGCCGTGGAGACTGCAGCTCAATGTTTCTAAATGTAAAATAATGCAGAAGAAAAAGATTTGGGGGTACTTATTTTTAGATGATTGCAAAATGAGCAAACAGTGTGACCGGGCAGTGGGGAAAGTATACAATTCTAGGATGTATCGCTATAGGGATCACCAACAGCAGGAAGGGGGTTCTAAATACCTTATGTAGATCTTTAGTTAGACTTCATTCAGTGCTGTATCTTGGCCTAGGCCAACAAGGCCCAGGCCTAGGGCAGCACTTTGCAGGGGGGCAGCAAAAAAGCTGCACCCCACATGGAAAAAAAAACAGCCTCCTCCTGGCTCCCGCACGAAAAGGGTCCCCACCGGCTTGCACTACAATTTTAGTATAGTGCCAGTCCTATGGGGCAAATCAGTCTGGCACCCCCATAAAGCAGTCACACTGCTACCTGCTGGTACTGATGGGCACTAGTAGGCTTCACTGATGGCCACTGAGGAGGTGGCACTGATAAGCTGCACTGCTGGGCAGTAATGAGGCTGCACTGATGGGCACTGATAAGGCAGCACTGATGAGGCTGGACTGATGGGCACTGATAGACTGGTTGTGGTCTGTGGTTTACAGATGACAGTGCATGTCATAAACAGGAAGGGGTGTGGCCTTTACAGGAAGGTGGGTCATATTTAAATTAGGGGCTGCACAAGTTTAGTCTGGCCTAGGGCAGCACAAAACCTAAATACACCACTGACTTCATTTAGAATATTGTGTTCATTAATAAATCTTTACTTCTCAGAAGCCTGCCTAAAAAAATCCTAGTTAGCAACCCCTACATCATGACTTGTTTCTAGGACATGCAAATCATTGGATGCTCACTCCCAGCATTGCAGGAGTGAAAACCAATGGTAGGGTGAGGGTTGCTAACTAGGAGCTTTTTAGGCAAGCTTCTGAGCGGACCAAAATACTTACTTAACCACTACAGCTCTGGAGGTTTACCCCCCACCTTCATGACCAGGCCATTTTTTTGCTATACGGTACTGTGTTAATTTACCTGACAATTGCACGCTCGTGCCACACTGTACCCAAATAAAATTGATGTCTTCCCCCCCACAAATAGAGCTTTCTTTTGGTGGTATTTGATCACCTCTGTTTTTTTATTTTTTGCGCTATAAACAAAAAAAGACTGATCATTTTGAAAATAAAAAACAACATTTTTTACTTACTGCTAAAAAAATATATCCAATAAAAAAATGTAAAAAATGTATTTTCTTCATCAGTTTTAGTCCAATATGTATTCTGTTACATGTTTTTGGTAAAAAAAAAATCCCAGTAAGCGCATGTTGATTGGTTTGCGCAAAAGTTCTAACGTCTACAAACTAAGGGATATATTTATAGAATTTTTTTTTTGTTTTACTAGTAATGGCGGAGATCAGCAATTTTTAGCATGACTGCGACATTCACGGGCAAACCTGGCACTAAGTGACATTTTTTGGGCACCAGTGACACTACAGTGATCAGTGCTAAAAAATGCACTGTCACTGTACTAATGACGCTGACAGGGAAGGGGTTAAAATCAGGGGTGATCAAAGGGTTTAATGTGTTCCCTGGGAGTGCTTGCTAACTATGTGGGATGTGCTTTGACTCGGGGAAGCCAGAGATCTGTGTTCCTGCTTAGCAGAAACACAGGGTCTCCATCTTCCCCTCTGACAGAACGGCGATCTGCCTCTCTCGGGAACAATCGCCGGGTGCTGGCCAACATTGGTTTTATTACCCCATTATTTCACATTCCTGATATGTGCCTGCTGTACCATATACTTGTTTGAGAAAATATCCTGATCTCTTGTATTACTTCCTTTATGTGAAATCTCTGGTGTTACTGCCATTCCCTCAGTTCTCTACCTATGCTGGGAACTCAGCCTGCTGTCCTCCAATGATTGTCCTGACCCCCCCCCCCCCTGCACAGTCATTCACTGGGAAGCTCAGTGTGCTGTTGCTTCTCCTCCCCCAGCTCTTATGCAGCTGAAAACACAGGGAGTGTGATCACTTAAAAATGAAAGGGAAAAAAAGGTATTTATAATGTGTTTTTTTTTTTTTATACCTATACAAAAATGTTTTGCATTTCATTTCCATTTTAAACTGAATGGGTTGTTTACAAGGTGGTCGTTTACAATCACTTTAACTTTCATCTTGCATAGATCCTTCATTTTGCAGAGTGTACGGAGTGATCAGATAGCAACCTATGTGGATAGAGCTATAGTATTGAAAACAGGAGAATGCCATACACTATACAATCTATTTGTACAATCTCCTTTAGATTTACCAAAACGATATAATAGGGGGACACACCTATCTATCCAACCACTGTGTATACAATCAGATAGGCCCTTGCACTACATAGATGATGGCAGATCTAAAAGAGATTGTACAATCAGATTGTATAGTGTGCGGTGAGCTTTACAGAACCTGGGACATACTTCTACTGTTTACAGTACTAAAGCTGGTCAACTTATTCTTGTGTCATTACCTATAGTCTGTCCAGGACAGCCATGAGGACAGTGAGGTGAGTGTGTATAATAAATGGAAAGTTTTTTTTTTATTTCTGCAAAATAAGTACATTAACCACTTGCCGACCGCCACAAGTACATATACTGCGGCGGTCAGCCCCGTGCAGGCAAAGTGGCGTATGGGTATGGCCGCCGTAAACGCGCTCCCGCCCCCGCTCGTTCACTGTGATCCCCGCGCGTGTGACCGGCGGACCCGATGTCCGCCGGCCACTCGCGATCATCCGTAACAGAGGGAGAAAGGCAGGCGGCTAATGTAAACAAAGCCGCCTGTCATTCTCCCTTGTGTAAGTGCAGAGATCATACGGTCCTGCTATGTAGGATCGTATATCTCTGTAGTTACACAAACAGCCACATCCCTTTACAGTTAGGGACACATTTAACCCCTCCTTCTCCAATAAAGTTAACCCCTTCCCTGGTACCCCCCAAAAGTGTCAAAAATGTCAGTCAAGGGTCCGATCTATCCGCCGCAATGTCGCAGTCCCGCAAAAAAAAAATCACAGATCGCCGCCATTACTCATTAAAAAAAAAAAAACAATAAAAATGACAGAAATCTTTCCCTTAGTTAGTAAACGCAATAACTTTTGCGCAAACCAATCAAAATACCCTTATAGCGATTTTTTTTACCAAACATATGTAGCAGAAAACAAATTGGCCTAAAATGTTAAAAAATTTAGATTTTTACATTTTTTTGGGGAATTTCATATAAAAAAATGTGAAAAATATTGTTATTTTTGCAAAATTGTCGCTCTTTTTTTGTTTATAGCGCATGATCAAAAAATCGCACAGGTGATCAAATACCACCAAAAGAAAGCTCTGTTTGTGGGAAAAAAAGGACGTCAATTTTATTTGGGTACAGTGTCGCACGACCGCGCAATTGTCCGTTAAAATCACGCAGTGCCGAATCGCAAAATAGGCCCTGGTCAGGAAGGAGGTAAAATCTTCCGGGGCTTAAGTGGTTAATGCTATATTGATACATAGGGGAGCTGGAATTTTGGAAACAAAAAAAGGTGAACTTAGCCTTTTAAACAATAAAATGAATTATCACTTTAAAAAGCTGCACAAATCTTTAATATCCGCTGAGACCCCTTGACTGCATAGGCTATTTTTTTGAAAAGGTAAATCTACCCTTTAACTACTTCCTGCCCGAAGTGCGACTGTCGTTCTGGAACAACGTCATATGACAGCACCCCAGTTTAGCTGCGATCAGCGCGCGACGTTCGCGGGTGCATCGTGTTCCTGGGGCACAGCTCTTGACCCATGTGATCGGCTGTGTCCAATCACAGCCGATCACATACAGAAAAAGGAATAGGGAGCAACAATGATCAGATAAAACTTTTCATGTTGTTTCCCAATCACTTAGGAGTTTTAAGGGTGTGGAGTTGTCAAATACACGTGAGCACCAATAGATAAAACTGTAGTTTTATTGAAAATACAAAAGTATTAAAAACATTTTACATCCAATAATTGTCAGGGAAAACATATTCATATATACAAACTACATAGACTGTCGACAGAAATATAGTATGCCGGTTCAGCGCGTTTCGCAAATTGGTAACGGCCAACAAATGCTTCGTCAGGAACCATGGATATGGCTATATTGTTTCTACAGACTTTAAAGAGAAAGAAAATATAATAAGCATAGACATAAGTGCCACCTATCAGTGTCCATCAGTGCCACCTATCAGTGCCCATAAGTTATGCTACTTAGTGCTGCCTTTCAGTGCCCATCAGTGCCTGCCCATCAGTTCCCATCAGTGCCCCCATCATTTCCCATCAGTGCTGCCCATCAGTGCCACCCATCATTGCCCATAAGTGCCACCTATCAGTGCCCAACAGTGCCATCTATAAGTGCTGCCTATCAGTGCTTCATATCAGTGCTGCCTATCAGTGCTCATCAGTGCTGCATATCAGTGCCACATATCAGTTCCCATCAGTGCTGCATATTAGTGCCTCCTCATCAGTGCTCATCAGTGCCGCCTATCAGTGCCCATCAGTGCTGCATATTAGTGCCTCCTCAATAGTGCCACCCTATCAGTGCGCTTCAGTGCCACCTTATCAGTGCCCATCAGTGCAGTCTCATTAGTGCACATCAGTGTAGTAGAATAGTTTTGCTGACAGAAACTAAGAAAAACGTTTTTTTTTTTTCAAAATTTTTCGGCTATTTATACATTTTTTTTTTTTAGCAAAAAAAAAAAAATCCAGCAGTGATTAAATACCACCAAAAGAAAGCTTTTGTGTGAAGAAAATTAAAAAAAAAATTAATTTGTGTACAGTGTTGCATGGTTGCGCAATTGTCCTTCAAAGTGTGACAGCGCTGAAAGCCGAAAACTGGCTTGGGCAGGAAGGGGGTAAAAGTGCCCGGTATTGATGTAGTTAAATAGTGCATTGCTCATTATCGACCTCACTCCTCAGTCTTTATTCCAACCACCTCTTCCTAAGCTATCCTGCAGTGTAATGGATCAAAGTCAGAGTTTCCTCTATGAGCCAAACTAATTTCTTATTCTTACCCAGGAGAGCAGGATATTTTTCCCTGCTGGATATCTTCCTGGGCACTGTTCCCCTCATCTACCCTGTGAGCTCTCCTGCCTCTGGAGCATAAAAAAGAGAGGACCTGGCAGCTGTGTCATCTCCACCAATAGGAGATGTCCAAATCACTTAAAGAGGAAGTAAACCCTCATAAAAAAATGAAAAAAAAAAAAAAACCTGTAAAGACAAAGGCATAATGAGCTAGTATGCATCGCATACTAGCTCATTATGAAACACTTACCTTAAAACGAAGCCCTTGCAGTGCGGCCCGCTCAGCGACAGGGCGGCCGACATGTCCGGCCGTCCTGCTTCCTTGTTCGCGTCCTCTGGCCATCTGATTGGCCGGAAGCGCGATTACATCACTCCCGCGCATGCTCACGGGAGCCGCCGTTCGGCATAGGGCTCTGAAGGGCGCATGCGCCGATGCATGCACTGTAAATATCTCCTAAACGGTGCATGTTTAGGAGATATTTATAGCACCTATAGGTAAGCCTTAATATAGGCTTACCTATAGGCAAAATACTTTAAAGTGGGTTTACAACCTCTTTAAGCAATGATGTGGACACCCAAAGGAGGATCCCAGAGAGTAAAGAGAGTCGGTTTATCACATGACCGTGACTTTTTTTTTTTTCATACCAATGGTTAGTTAGAGGGAGGTTGGGTTGCTAATATCTTGGAGCTAGACTCTAATTTTCCAATATAATTATTGAAGGTATTAAGTACAGAAAATAGAGATGTCAACAACGGCAAAAATAGAATCTCAGGTTATCACCAGTGCAACATAAAATTAGTTTTAAAAAATGAGGACAATAGTTATCCAAGTAAACATGGATCGTTCAAACAAGAAAATATACAATAAACAGTCTAGGAAGGCAGGAAACATTTGGGCAACTTATCAGGAATTAGACTTTAAATTACATTTTTTTTTTAAATATTTATTTTTTATTTTTTTTTGAGTTTTGAAAGATAGTAAGTAACAGAAAAGCAATAATAATGTTCATAGTAAGAACATAGCAAATAACCATAGTAGGGAAATATCTTAACAAAACAGAACAGAAGAACAACAGGTATCCGTCAACCCAGCATAACAAGTACATGTATTGAAGAATGTGAGTAAGATAAGACCATAGAAGAAAAGAATCATCCATTGTGGAGACAACAGGAGCTACCACCATGCTCGTGGTGTGCGAAAGAACCAAAATTCTTCACAGTTCCCTCAATGGGTGTGTAAAGAGTCCAATTAGGATCCCTTGCTATTACAAAATGCAAAATACACAATATAATTGGCATTGTAGTGGAGTTCCGGCCGCAAAATCGTTATCTTAGATTTTGTGGCATCCGCTTCCTTATTGTACCCTGAAAAAGAATTGGATATTCCCGAATTTTTTTTTTTACTTACCTTGTTTCAGCAGAAAATATACTCACCTTTCCTTCCACTTCCTCCCTGTGCGGCCGCGGCCCGCGCCGTCACTTCCTGTCCCGCAATGCGTCCTGGGAGCTCTTACTGATTACTCCCAGGAGGCAATGGGCAGTGACGTAGGCGGCCGGCTGCTCCTCTCATCGCATTATTTCCAAACAGAAAATGACGCGATGAGAGGTGGAGCACAGTGCGGACGGCGCCAGCCTATTGCCAGTACTTTCCTTTGTACTGGGCATGCGCGAGATTTCGCGCTGCATTGATCGGCCCCCCTCCATCTATAACCAGGAAGCAGGGCATATATGTGCACACTGCGGCTTCGGGTGACCATGGAAAAGATGGCGGCGCTCAGCAAAAATTTTATAAAGTAAGATTTTAGCATTGTCAATCTATTATTTACATGTATAAAATCGGATTAGCGGATGTAAGAAGGGCGGTGGATCACTGTTTGGGAGGTATTAAAAAAAAAAAATAACGAATCTGTGGCCGGAACTCCGCTTTATATTAAATTTTGAATGCAGCTGGGTAAGTATCTTAATTTGACCTAATTTTAGCCTGTTATTATTCCCTGTACAGTAGGACCCAGACTGGAAATAGAAGGGTTCAGCACTGGTAGCCAATCGGGCAAGCTGTATGCAGATAGGCTCATAACAAGGAGCAAGCTGAAAGGAAGAGAGAGCAGAGGGATACCTTCATCAGTAAAGAATAAAAGAAAGAGGAAGCACCGGCCTTGTGCATTATTCAATTTTTTTGTGATAAAAAATATTTACTCGTAAACAGAGGTGGTAAAATCGCTCATCAAGCCACACCATGTGGCTAAACACTCCCAGACTACCTGGAACCTCTAGCATGGGGGGGGGGGGCCTGAACTTGGTCCCTGCTGGCTGGCACGTTTCAAAGAAAAGTCCTTCTTCAGAACCTCATCAGTCATCAATGATCCTTTACTGTCCACTCAGTAGGCTGTAGGTGGTGGGATGACACCATCCTTAAAGTGGTTGTAAACCCTCACATACTGTTTACCTAATAAAGTATAAGTGAGGCAAGCATGGTTTGTCGTGCGAAACGTTAACCTGTTTACCTGTCTCCTGTCTGTTTGAACTGACGATGAATAAAGGAACTTCATAATCTTATCTCAGCTGTGGAGTGCGGCCGTATCTTTCTCGGGTATCTTCATAGCCTCAGGTGATAGACAGAGATGAAACAAATCATCCTACATAGGTTTTACTTGTTCACCTGCAGTCTTCTCCTCTCTAAACCTCTTCAAAATGGCAGAAACGTGTTCAAATCTTTCTTCATCTGTCAGGAGCAGAAAGGAGGGGGTGGAGAGACTGCAGTTACAGTGTGTGAGAGCTGATTGGAGGAAAGGAACACATAGTTACATAGTTAGCCTGGCTGAAAAAAGTCCAAAATGATATAGAGTATACATATACATACATATACACATACAATCCTATATATACACAATCCTTTACCCACATCCAGAGGAATGCAAAAAAAAAACAATAAAACATGATCCAATTTGCTCCAGCAGGGAAAAAAATTCCTTCCTGATCCCCCAAGAGGCAATCGGACATTCTCTGGGTCAACTTTACCTATAAATATTAGTATCCAGTTATATTATGTGTATCTAGGAAAGAATACAGGCCTTTCCTAAAACAATCTACTAAGCTGGCCAGAACTAGCTCTTGAGGTAGTCTATTCCACATTTTCAACCCCCCCACTTCACATGGCAGAACTGTGTTCTGAATAGACAAACTTCATTCAGAGCTCTCCACCCCCCCTCCTGACACAAAAATATTTAATGTGTGAGGGGAAAACTTCTCCCATATCTCATGTGTGTCAGGAAGTGACTTACGCTTAAAAAAGAGGAAAGAAGCACCAGAGAGAAATGACACTTAGAGCTTTGGAGAGAGATAAGTAAACACTACAGATATATGTGTGTAGCACTGCCCCCTTAGGAGCTGCTGGTTTTTCACACTTTTGGATTCCCCTGGGTTACCCTTAGTAACTGCATGCAGAATCTTAACACTTTACTTTCTCAGTCAATTTACAGTGTAGGGATTGTTGTTTTTGTGGTTTTATTTAATATTGGGATAGGAGAAGGGATGAGGGGGATACTCCAACAATTGAACTATTCACAATGCTGAGGACTTCTGACTGAAAATGCGGCAAGGCCACAGCTTCATCCTGCCACTAGATGAATCTAAGGTAAATGTTCCTTTTGGTAATTATCTTCAAGGCACACACCTAGTACCCCCTTTCGCTCCACCGGCTGACACCTGTCCACTGACTACACTACTCCTGAGTGGCCCCCTTCCTGGTCAGGCCCTTAGGCACGATCCTCTGTACTCACGATACTGCTTTCCAGGTTCTCCAGTGCCTCAACTCCTCCAGTCAGCTCTCCTGGACCTTTGGGTTCAGCTCCACACCTCTGGCTCACCAGGCCGACTGCTCATGACCGTACACCAACTGCTGCAGAAGAGGAGGCAGCCGCCACCCTCCTTCCGGGACTCTGCTTCCCACCAAAGACCCTGAGCACATGTGCCCCTGGCTTTTTATACCACACCCCACGATGCACCGAGACCGCAGTCGGTGCCAATTCCTGGGGCTGTATCAAAGCCTGTGTCCTTATAGACCAGGTTTCCTCCACTGCCCAATGTGCCTCCCCATTGGGCACAATGGGGACACTCCCTCAGACCATATGAATCACACACTGGGAACATTGAGCAGACCTAACTCACAGATCAATATAGAATTTACCTGTTGCACTTCTGATAGGCAGACAGAGCCAAAAACGATACTCACTTTCTAGCACCTATCTAGGAGGGTGCTACATGTGCTTTGCTCAGATTCCATGACTGGGGTTTACAACCAGAGAACGTGATTTCAACTACTGGGCTTTGCTGTGTAGCAGAGCTGTGTAAATCTCAAGATTGAATAGATAGAAATGCAATTTCTTTGGCAGGTGAAACAGTCCCAGATTTTATTTTTCATAAAGGGTTTTTTTTAAAAACATTTAACAACGAAAAACACGTAGTCAACACATACAGGAAACACCATGTACAGTGGCACTCAGCTTTACCTCTTCAGTGATATATTTAGATGTTTTTGTGGAGTTAGGTTTAAATGCTGAATAGAAGTGAAACTATCTGCAGCTTACAGCAATGAAAGCGTACAGTTTCCGTTTGCACCTCCAGTTGGGTTTGGGTGCATTTCCACTGTAAACCTTTACCAGCATATATATATATATATATATATAATTTATATATATATCATTTTTATATATATATATATATATATATACAGTATATATATATTTCAAAAGAGGTCAGCTATGTTACTATCAGGTAGTTTAGTGTGAGTATATATATATATATATGTATATATATATATATATATATATATATATATGTATATATATATATATATATATAAATATATGTATATTTCATAATGTCACTGAGGTCAGCTATGTTACTATCAGGTAGTTAAGTGTGAGTATATATATATATATATGTATATATATATATATATGTATATATAAATATATGTATATTTCATAATGTCACTGAGGTCAGCTATGTAACTATCAGACAGTTTAGTGTGTAAAAAAAAATTTGTATTTTTTTTTTTTCTGAACCTGATTGAGTATTTGAAGTGGCCTGAAAGTTACAAGCAGTGCATTAATTCGGCACAAATAACATTACAGGTTTTAAAGATGTTTTCCTAACTTTAAAAAATGTATTCTTGTTTGCTTGCGTATCCAGGCACTGAGAAAGTAAGCATTCCTTTAATCCTGAACATGCCCCCATCCCCTTAACATTCATTTTATAAGACCAGTGGCCACTATGCACCTCAGTCCCCATCCACTGGTCTTCCCACTTTCCTGGTGCTAAATACAAAAATATGTAGTAGGACTTTAGCCACTTAATCTTCAGAAGGTTTACCCCCCTTCCTGGCCAGGCCATTTTTTCGCAATACGGCACTGCATTATTTTAACTGACAATTGCGCGGTCATGCGACGCTATATCCAAATAAAATGTATGTCCTCCCCCCAACGCAAATAGAGCTTTCTTTTGAAGGTATTCTGCATTTTTTTTTTTTTTTTTTTGCGCTAGAAACAAAGAACGGTCAACAATTTTGAAAAACAAATATATATATATATATATATATATATATATATATTTTACTTTCTGTTTTAAAACACATCCAATAATAAAATGTAAAAAAAATGTAAAGTCTTTATCGATTCAGGCCAATATGTATTCTGCTACATATTTTCAATAAAAAAAATCCCAGTAAGCGTAGATTGATTGGTTTGTGCAAAAGTTATAGCGTCTACAAACTGTATATTTATGGAATGTTTTATTTATTTATTTATTCTTTTACTAGTAATGGTGGCGATCAGCAAGCAGGACTGTGATATTGCGGCAGACAAATCAGACACTTTTGACATTTTTTTGGAGACCAGTGACACTAATACAGTGATCAGTGCAAAAAAAAAAGCACTGTCACTGTACTAATGACACTGGCTGGGAGGAGGTCAACATAATTGTCGATCAAAAGGTTAAATGTGTTCCTAGCCAGTGCTTGTGCACTGTGTGGGAAGTGCTTTTACTAAGGGAACATATGGATCCATGTTCCTACTTTATAGAGACACAGAATCCATGCCTTCCCTACTGACAGAACAGTGATCTGCCTTGTGTACATAGACAGACTGTCGTTCTGCCTGTGTAACGAATGATCAGCAGGGCCAAGTCTGCAGTCCCCGCTGATCAACTTCCGCTGTACATAATCACAGCGGGAGCGAGCCGCCGGCAGCGCACATTGGCTCCCATTGCCCGGACGTATATATATGTGATCCGGCGCACAGCGGCCCCCCCTGTAGTTTTTTTTTTTTTGTTTTCTGTGTGCCATTTGTGCAATTTCCCTTCACTTCTTGTCCCATAGTCAAAACAGGAAGTAATCCTGAGGTGTCAATAAGGTCACCAAAACTAGTGTCCTCAATGGAAGATTTTCCCTCTATTACTGATCTGATGTCAACCTAAAATTTGAGTTTTTCTTATTTTTACCCTCACTTTCAATGATAACAGTAACGAGAAAGGATAGAGAGGGCGAATCTCCCTAACGGGGGCACAAGCAGCAGAAAAACTGACATGTGTTGTAATCCCAATCCACTCTGTGCTTGGAGTCGCTACTGTTTTTTTTTTTTTTTTTAATGTAATGTTGATTTGTGCTTCAAGATTATTTAAAGCCAAAACTTTTTTGTTTCGTTTCCTCTAGAGTAGGGAATATTTTTTTTCCTGCCTGTGTTCTATTGAGGAGATTTCTCTTCATTTTTATCCTCAAAACACAACAGAAAATGGAGGGAGATCTCTCTTTAAGGCCCCAGTTACACCTCACCAAGATGGCTGACTTTATACCGGTTAAGGGGGTACCTTCTTTTCAACAAACTGTAGAGTTAATGGTTCAAGAAGTCTTCAAATTACATGGAAATCCTGAAGACGTTGTGTCAGTTTGAGGAGTACAGTTTACTTCAAAGTTTTGGAAAAGCTTTTGCTCAGCTTTGTAGCTTGAAGCGCGAAGCTCCAAAAAGCTGGAGGAGAAAAAATAAATTATTCTCTATGGAGATGGTTCACATCTCAACTCTCAAGTCTGCCTGAAGCTCCAAAAAGTTCAAAACACATTACATTCCTGTGTTTTGTCACACATTTTAGTGCGATTTTCTGCTCAAATTAAAAAAAAATTGTAATAACATATAAATAAATAAATGGTAAATAAATAGCTCAAATTCATCATAAATAAATAATTTAAAAAATAATAATAATATGTAATAATAAATAAATAACAATTAACCCCTAACCTTAAACTTAAAAACTTAAATACATTATTAATAATACTATTAATGATAATAAAATAATAACAAACACCCAAACCTGAAAAAAAAACGTAATAATAATAATTATTATTATTATTATTATTATTATTATTATTATTAATAATAATAATAATAATATTGTTATTTTTTATTCAATTTGTGCTAGGGTGTTTAGTTATTTATTATTATTCTTTTATTCTTTTTATTAATGTTCTTTTTTTTTATGTTTGTTAAGGTTAGGGGTTAATTATTTATTAATTATGATATAGTATTTATTTATTGTATTTATTTATTAATTATATATGATTATTATTTATTTGTGTATTTATTTTTGCATTTATTTATTTATTAGTATTAATATTACTACTAGTAATAATAGTGGTAGTAGTAGTAATTGTAGTAGTATATAACCTTAACCCCTAATCCTAACCTTAACCACAACCCCTAATCCTAACCTAACCTTAACTCTAACCCCTTACCCTAACAAAAAAACATAAAAATAAATTAATAATAAAAATAATAAAAAAAAAAAAGCTAATGGAAAAGCTAATAAAGCTGAAAAAACTAGCAACATATAATGCAACAGATAATAGTTTTCACTATTGGCTAAAAGCTCAAAAATGCTGTATAAAAATGCCCAAATAGCATAAAAAAAAACACCAAAATTGCGCATGAAAACGTGCAAAAAAAGCTGGAAAAACGCTCAAAGATGCTACGCTGAGTTGTGAATGCAACTTAAGAGAATTCAGACAGCTATCACAAGAACAAGTGATTTCCATCTATTTTGATTTCACTGACCACCAATGACAATGGTCATCAGGACAAAGAGAGAGTAAATCACCCCATTGGAAAAACCAATGGTAATAAAAACCTGACAAGTTTTCTAACCCTTCACTGTGATGTTCAAAATTCAAAAACGGCTTTATATCATACTGTAATAAAATAGATATTGTGGCTACTGGCTTTAAAAAGTTTTATTTTCCTTTTTGTTTGGTTGACATAGCCACAATGGTCACACATTTAAAGTGCTATTAAACTTAAAATCAAACATGTATTTGGGTGCATAAAGTGCTGTTGGATCCCCTTTTTCCCTACTAAGTTTTAAAAAGAAGAGGTGAAAGTAGTAAAAAAAAGGATCTAGAAAGCCGAAAAGGTGACGGGAAAGAAGAAAAAAAATAAATAAAGGAAGAGAGGGGAGGGTATGGAAAAGTGGCGAGGGGGGAGTGAGGGATAGCACCATGAAGGTATGTCACGCCACGAGCGTGATGCTCTTAGATACGTTCTTTCAGACAGCGATGGAGAGGACATTTGGCGCTATCCCTCACTGCCCCTCACCACTTTTCCATACCCTCCCCTCTCTTCCCTTATTTTTTTTTTTTTCTTTCCTGTCACCTTTTCGACTTTTTAGATCCTTTTTTAACTACTTTCACCTCTTCTTTTTAAAACTTAGTAGGATTTGGAAATGTTCTTTGTTGGAGATGGCTCTCTTATCCCTCTGTGCACTCACTCATCCCCCACTGTGTTTGGGGCACATGGAAGAGAAGGGAGTGGCTTAAGATAGCCGTTTGATGTTCTAAGCAGAATTAGAGACCTAACTAGAGACCCTTTGTACCTTGTTCATGTGATTTTCAAACCTATAGGTCGGCTATTATACTGGTTACTTAAGTACATATTTACAATTTATATGCTATTACTAGGTGCACATTCTTATTTGGTTCTTCTTCTTCATTGGTGACTACATTTAATCACCCCCACTTCCTCATAGGAATCGTTGATGTTACAACATGTGTTCCTTTTTTGATTGCGCACAATACTTGGAATTTTCCTACTTTACTTCCTTGTTCATTTAATAAATTGTTTATGCAACAAAAAACAAACATGTATTATACTTCAGCTTACCAATACTTGTGGTGGCTGCATTCAGTTTTTTTTCCTATACGTTTACCTAGTGATCTGGCCAGTATGTCTGTCATCTTAAAACTTCCTTTAATAAACCCAGCTGTCCATGGGAAGTAGGATATACTAAGAGGTCCAGATAGAACTTATCCCATTAAAAGTCAGGGGTACAATCCAAAAAAGTAGCCGAACAAGGACTGTTACTTGTATTTTCCACTGGAAAAACACCATTGTTGGTCCAGTTCACTTCTGGTTTGTTCACATTGTTGCTAGTCAAGCCCTGATGAAGGAGGCACCTGGACCCTGAAATGCGTTGGCTACTTTTTTGCATTGTACTCCTGAATTTTAACGGAATAAAGTTGTATCTGGACCTTTAGGCAGTGGTGAGGCACTTCAATTTAAATTCTCAATACATTACACTACAAGCCAAGTAGGCAGCGGAGAACCTCTGGAAGTGTAGAAGCTGCCTGACCAGGAACCAGATCATTTACACCAAGGGTCTCCAAACTACAGCCCTCCAGTTGTTTTTTTCGGCCGAAAAGTCGGAGTTGGTTGTCAGAAGCATCATACTAACAAGCCGAAAATCGGCAGATCGGACGTTGGCCGAAAATTCCCTGCCAATTTTCGACACGTGTGTATGGGGCTTAAGACTCAGATTCAGAACACTTTATCAATTCCCAAAGGGAAATTATTAGGATACAGTTACAGTCAATGAAGACAAACACAAAATTACAATACCAAATGGAAACAAGACACAATGCCAAACAATAAATCTACCAATAACAAAAATAAAATTTAATTAATACTATACTGTAATAAACCATACCATCCTACTAAAATACTACATAGAAAAATACCAGAAAATCAAACTACCAAAATGCAAATATTACACCACTTTCTCTAACATTACCCAAAAATCATTACACATAGTTAACCGGTTTCCAAAACAATATAAAAACTACATACAAATCTGGACCATGAGCCCCCATTCACACTAGGGCGACTCACGAGGCGACTTGTGTCGCCCCAGGTCGCCCCAGGTCGCTTGACATGACCAAACCAATGTAAATGAATCAGTGCCGTCTTAATTGCCGCTATTAAGGTCGCTCCGACTTCAGAAAAGGGTCCTGTACTACTTTCAGGCGACCAGTGATCCGACCTGTCCCATATACTTCAATGGGAGTCGCCTCCTTATCTTAATTGAAGCGACCTGTAATCCGACTTGTCATCCGACTTTGCTAAAAAATGGCAGTGAACAAGAAAAGAGCATAATTTTCTTGCAGGCATTAGCGGTCATTTTTTTAGGCAGGCATGTCATTTTTTGGATTTCGTTTCTGGGGGGTCTAAAAAGTGTCCCTGTCAAGTTTCAGCTCTGTAGCATGTCCAGAACCCCTAAAAAAAAAAACATTTTTCTTTTAATTTTTTGTAGTGTCTTTACCAGCTGTCTTTTATACTTGCAGGCATTCATCAGCGGTCATTTTTTTAGGCAGGCATGTCATTTTTTGGATTTTGTTTCTGGGGGGTCTACAAAGTGTCCCTGTCAAGTTTCAGCTCTGTAGCATGTCCAGAACCCCTAAAAAAAATAATTTTTCTTTTAATTTTTTGTAGTGTCTTACCAGCTGTCTTTTTTTCTTGCAGGCATTTAGCGGGCATTTTTTTAAGCAGGCATGTCATTTTTGGGATTTCGTTTCTGGGGGGTCTAAAAAGTGTCCCTGTCAAGTTTCAGCTCTGTAGCATGTCCAGAACCCCTAAAAAACAGCATTTTTACTATATTTTCAGGAATACGGCTTCTCTGCGGCTGGCTTTTTTTCTTGCAGGCATTTAGCGGGCATTTTTTTAGGCAGGCATGTCATTTTTTGGATTTCGTTTCTGGGGGGTCTAAAAAGTGTCCCTGTCAAGTTTCAGCTCTGTAGCATGTCCAGAACCCCTAAAAAAAAAACATTTTTCTTTTAATTTTTTGTAGTGTCTTTACCAGCTGTCTTTTATACTTGCAGGCATTCATCAGCGGTCATTTTTTTAGGCAGGCATGTCATTTTTTGGATTTCGTTTCTGGGGGGTCTACAAAGTGTCCCTGTCAAGTTTCAGCTCTGTAGCATGTCCAGAACCCCTAAAAAACAGCATTTTTACTATATTTTCAGGAATACGGCTTCTCTGCGGCTGGCTTTTTTTCTTGCAGGCATTTAGCGGGCATTTTTTTAGGCAGGCATGTCATTTTCTGGATTTAGTGTCTGGGGGGTCAAAAAAGTGTCCCTGTCAAGTTTCAGCTATGTAGCATGTCCAGAACCCCTAAAAAAAATCATTTTTCTTATAATTTTTTGTAGTGTCTTACCAGCTGTCTTTTTTTCTTGCAGGCATTTAGCGGGCATTTTTTTAGGCAGGCATGTCATTTTTTTTATTTAGTGTCTGGGGGGTCTAAAAAGTGTACCTGTCAATTTTCAGCTCTGTAGCATGTCCAGAACCCCTAAAAAACAGCATTTTTACTATATTTTCAGGAATACGGCTTCTCTGCGGCTGGCTTTTTTTCTTGCAGACATTTTACGGGCATTTTTTGGGTGTCTTTGGAGGCATGTGCTTCTTAAAAATTATAGGAAAAAAGCTCTTTTTTTTTTTTTATGTTTCTGGACAGACAAACAAAGCTATGTGAGACACACAACACTGCACACATGGGAAAAAGGAAATATGTAAAAAAAAAAACACAGGAAAAGGAAATTAGGTCACAAGACATCAGATTGTGATTGGCCAAATAAAAAGTTGCCTCGCGATTAGGTCGCGTCAAAGTCGCGCTAAGTCGCGCCAAAGTCGCGTCAAAGTCGCGCCAAAGTCGCGTCAAAATCGCGTCAAAGTCGCGCTGGAAGCGACGCTACTTTAGTGGTAGCGGCAGTGTGAACCAGGTATAAACCAGATTAAATCCTCACAACCAGCACTAACAGAGAAGTATATAATTTTGATGACCACAAGCAACAATGACTTCCTGTGTTGCTCTGTGGTTCATCGTGGTTGTAACAACCTATCACTTAGGGTACTCCTCAGACTGACCAATGTATTGTGAAGTGGGTGGGAGGAGTTGTCCAAGATTGAATGTACCTTGGACAACATTCTCCTCTCTATCACTGTTTTTCAAGACTCCAACTCCAATCAAACAACATCACTGACCCTGCAAATCAGTTTATTGAGTCTATTGGTGTCGGACATTTAAGCCTGCTTCTCCAGCATGCAACCACATACAGGAGGGAACTTGTCACAAACCATTAACACTGACAGGGGTACTTACAATGACCAGCTTTTGTGTAAAACTTTTATTCCCAAAGAAAAACAATGTTTCTATAGCTACTTAAGCCTCGTACACACGTACCGATTGTTGGCCGTGAATTTTCATCCGCCGCCCGATCGGCCGATTATCGGCTTGTTAGTATGATGCTTCCGACAACCAACTGCGACTTTTCGGCCGAACAAAATCTGGTGTGCAGGCTATAAAATTTTTGTTGACCGTCACCAGAACGGCCGATTGTTCCTCAGTCGGTACAGATTTCGGCAGACAAAAATCAGTTGAGCAAGACTGGGCATGCTCAGAGAAGAAAAAACACACAAAAAGTAGACCAGAACATGACATCACTTCTGCAGTTGGTTGTTGTTGGCCGAGAAAATTTGTGTGCAGACTAGAGCACATTTCAACCAACACAACAACACTGGACAAAAGACGGCTGATCGGTCGGCCAACAATCGGTACGTGTGTACGAGGCTTTAGTTGTTAGCTGGAGTTTGACTTTGATTGGTTAGTCAAGTTTATCTAAATCTACTAGTGCATCTAACATTACCACCCTCCCCATGATAATGTCCCAAGGTGTCTCCGTTGTTCCTCCAAAGGAGTGGAGACAACCTATGAGAGGAAGTGTGTTGCTGGCTTGATCACTAGGTGCAAATAAAGGGGAAAAAGCCAAAAGGCAAATTGAAGTTGCTTATCATGATCAACTGAGAAGGAAAGGAAAAGGGGTCCTAACTCCTCTTTTTCTCTCCCCCCCTGTTCTGTCCTAATGAATAAAAGAAAATGAAAAAAAATTGTCAGCATGGGGCATAGAAGGAACATTAAAGCTGAACTCCAGATATATACAATACATGAATTAGTGCAGCTAGGAACTTGTTAATACATAATTCTATTTATTTAGTAATGTAGCTAGTATAAGTACCAAAATGTGTCTTGGTATTAGCCTACTGTAAGCCTCAATACTGTAGAGCAAGGGTGTCAAGCTCAATTTCATCTATAGTCATTTATAGTCTCGCTCCAAGCGCCAGTTGTATCTGTAAGTCTAGATGTCCAGAGCACCTCTCTTACATCAGAAGTGAAGAGTCCCCCACCCTCTCTTACAGTGCATCCCCCATACTATTTGCTGCTGCCAGAAAAAATCTGGAGGCGGCGCTAGGAAGTAGAAAGTGCAGGATCTGGAGGAGGACCATAGGAGGGCTGGAGTAAGCTGCCGGAGTCTGCTAAATCCTGAGACCACGGAAGGTGGAGGTGAGGGGGTGCTGCTGCTGCACAGAGAGGAGCAGTATCTGTAGGAGGAGTTCTGACCTCCTCTCTGCTGCTGACTGCTGAGATGAGGGGTGGCAGAGAGGAACATCTCCGCTGCTCCGCAGCTGCACAGGAAAGTGCAGGATCTGGCCGAGGAGTTCTTTCCTGCTCTCTGCTGCTGAGAAAAGGTGGGGGTAGAAACGAGAGGGTACCACAGCAGCAGGAGAGGTGCAGGGGCCACATGAAATTGCCTTGAGGCCTTGTGTTTGAGGCCTTGTGCTGTAGAGATTAAACTGAAAGACTGGGAGTCAATCAGGTGTGTGGCTTACATGGGAGGAGAGAAAAGAGCAAGATGTGACCTCATCAGTCTGCTGCTGCCCTTCCATTGTCCAATCAGTAGACTGTGTAGAGACAAGATACCAATCAATGTATTCCTTCTACAGCATAAAAATAGAATTAAAAAAAATAAAAAATTATATTATCAGCCTAGCCGTGCTTTGTGACATTTCTGTAAGTCACATATAATTACTTTGGCAGGTAAAACATCTCTTTATATGTAGTTTATCTGTGTATTTATATGTTTCCCTGAAGGTCATCTTTAATAAGTAGTGAATAAATAAATGATATCAGTCATATATACAGTACAATGGAATCTGTCATGTTTGACATGTTATCAACAAGTCCTGTTCTTTTCTGTTATAAGTAATTATGTAATCTCCCTTCAAGGACAATCAAGACCCTTTTGTGCTATGTATCATAAACGAATATGTCAAAACAAAGTACAACGGATATTATGCTATTAATCCATTTTTATATGCTATAATTCAAATTAATGCTAAGTACTAAAACATTGTTGAATAAAAACAAAATTAATGCAGCGCTAGCAACAAATTAATATCAAAAATTATAAATTATTTAAGTTGAAACCAATCTATATCATGTGAATACAATATGTAATAATAAAATATATTAATCACATTAAGGTGCATAAATTTCTATAGAAATATTTTAAAGTGCATATTTAGACCAAAAAGATAAATAAACATTCAAATTGTGAGAATTAAAGTGCAAAAATGGTGGAATAAAGTCCTTATTGATGATCCAAAAAAGGTGCCAAAGTGCCAAGTAAATAAAGGTGCTTGTGAGGTGAAGGTGCCCTCTTGGTTCCCCACTCACCGGAATTAGATAGTATAAAAGCCCTTGGTTTTATTGCACATTTGCCCAGGATCAGATATGGAATTCCTCCGATGTGTCCTCCGTATGGAAATCGTTCCCGATAATACCATTAAAAGAAAAGAGGGCCATACATCGTGAAGTACGTAGGTATAATTTTATTCCCCAAAAAACGATTGAATACTTACAAGATCAAAGAATAAAAATGGCATATAGCAAACAAAGCAAGTGGCGCCGCTCTTGGCGTGCGTTCCACATACAGGAAGTTCCCGACCGGAAATGACGTTACGTCCGCAACCGGAAGTGCGTCAACGCGTTTCGCCGTCACACACAGCGTCTTCAAAGGACATCACTTCCGCCTTTCTATGGACACTGAGCACTCATCAATGAGCGGCTCTCAGGCCGAGATGCCCAAAATATATTTTGGGCATCTCGGCCTGAGAGCCGCTCATTGATGAGTGCTCAGTGTCCATAGAAAGGCGGAAGTGATGTCCTTTGAAGACGCTGTGTGTGACGGCGAAACGCGTTGACGCACTTCCGGTTGCGGACGTAACGTCATTTCCGGTCGGGAACTTCCTGTATGTGGAACGCACGCCAAGAGCGGCGCCACTTGCTTTGTTTGCTATATGCCATTTTTATTCTTTGATCTTGTAAGTATTCAATCGTTTTTTGGGGAATAAAATTATACCTACGTACTTCACGATGTATGGCCCTCTTTTCTTTTAATGGTATTATCGGGAACGATTTCCATACGGAGGACACATCGGAGGAATTCCATATCTGATCCTGGGCAAATGTGCAATAAAACCAAGGGCTTTTATACTATCTAATTCCGGTGAGTGGGGAACCAAGAGGGCACCTTCACCTCACAAGCACCTTTATTTACTTGGCACTTTGGCACCTTTTTTGGATCATCAATAAGGACTTTATTCCACCATTTTTGCACTTTAATTCTCACAATTTGAATGTTTATTTATCTTTTTGGTCTAAATATGCACTTTAAAATATTTCTATAGAAATTTATGCACCTTAATGTGATTAATATATTTTATTATTACATATTGTATTCACATGATATAGATTGGTTTCAACTTAAATAATTTATAATTTTTGATATTAATTTGTTGCTAGCGCTGCATTAATTTTGTTTTTATTCATTTATTCTAAGAATTTCTTAGTGTTGCAGCAGCTGCACACCTTCACAGTTTTCTCACAGAATAACCTATCACTATTGTGTAGCGCGGGTTTAAATTTGTTTTTTTCACTAAAACATTGTTGTTTTTATTTTTCAGACTTAAAAACGACAAAAATGAGCAAGTGTATCAAAGTGCTCAAGTATATGCTGTTTATCTTCAATTTATTGTTTTGGGTAAGTAATTCCTTTCTGTATGCAGTTTTTTTGCTGTTGATAAATGTTGGTTAAATGTTAATGATCATTTTTAGTCTGAACTTGCTTATCTAAAGTTATCATAATTATAAGTTATACGTTTACTATATCTAGAATGTTTTTTGACCCAACATTACATGGAAGATCACATATATACATATATATCTATATATCTATCTATATACAGTAATATGTGTATATATATATATATATATATATATATATACATACATACAGTGCCTTGCGAAAGTATTCGGCCCCCTTGAACTTTTCGACCTTTTGCCACATTTCAGGCTTCAAACATAAAGATATAAAACTGTAATTTTTTGTGAAGAATCAACAACAAGTGGGACACAATCATTAAGTGGAACAAAATTTATTGGATATTTCAAACTTTTTTAACAAATAAAAAACTGAAAAATTGGGCGTGCAATATTATTCAGCCCCTTTAAGTTAATACTTTGTAGCGCCACCTTTTGCTGCGATTACAGCTGTAAGTCGCTTGGGGTATGTCTCTATCAGTTTTACACATCGAGAGGCTGAAATTTTTGCCCATTCCTCCTTGCAAAACAGCTCGAGCTCAGTGAGGTTGGATGGAGAGCATTTGTGAACAGCAGTTTTTAGTTCTTTCCACAGATTCTCGATTGGATTCAGGTCTGGACTTTGACTTGGCCATTCTAACACCTAGATATGTTTATTTGTGAACCATTCCATTGTAGATTTTGCTTTATGTTTTGGATCATTGTCTTGTTGGAAGACAAATCTCCGTCTCAGGTCTTTTGCAGACTCCATCAGGTTTTCTTCCAGAATAGTCCTGTATTTGGCTCCATCCATCTTCCCATCAATTTTAACCATCTTCCCTGTCCCTGCTGAAGAAAAGCAGGCCCAAACCATGATGCTGCCACCACCATGTTTGACAGTGGGGATGGTGTGTTCAGGGTGATGAGCTGTGTTGCTTTTACGCCAAACATAACGTTTTGCATTGTTGCCAAAAAGTTCGATTTTGGTTTCATCTGACCAGAGCACCTTCTTCCACATGTTTGGTGTGTCTCCCAGGTGGCTTGTGGCAAACTTTAAACAACACTTTTTATGGATATCTTTAAGAAATGGCTTTCTTCTTGCCACTCTTCCATAAAGGCCAGATTTGTGCAGTATATGACTGATTGTTGTCCTATGGACAGAGTCTCCCACCTCAGCTGTAGATCTCTGCAGTTCATCCAGAGTGATCATGGGCCTCTTGGCTACATCTCTGATCAGTCTTCTCCTTGCATGAGCTGAAAGTTTAGAGGGACGGCCAGGTCTTCGTAGATTTGCAGTGGTCTGATACTCCTTCCATTTCAATATTATCGCTTGCACAGTGCTCCTTGGGATGTTTAAAGCTTGGGAAATCTTTTTGTATCCAAATCTGGCTTTAAACTTCTCCACAACAGTATCTCGGACCTGCCTGGTGTGTTCCTTGTTCTTCATGCGCCGAACAATGTCTCACCTTTCTCATTGCGGCTCGCGGTCCTCTATTATGATCTATGTGAAAAATGTCCTCTGCAGTAAGTAACCCTCTGATAATGTATGCAATGATCCTCTGTAGCTTCCGCCCTGACCGCTCACCTTCCTCATTGCGGCTCGCGGCTCCCTTCTCACACGCCGCCGGTGTCCTGTCCGGCCGCGAGTAGGGGGTGTGACGTCACGCGCGCGTCCCGCCCCCTGCTCCTGACTGGCGGCTCCTTCACACTAGGTCCACGCCCCGCCCCCCTGTTCGCGGCTTTTGGCTCTGGCTGCAGATGAGGTATGTGATGTGGAGCTGAGCACATTTGGGGGAGAAGAATACGGTAGCTGGCAGCTGCACAAGCATTAGTGTGCAGACTGCCATATGTTGTTGCCACTTGCCATGCTAATTATATTAGAGTGCCCTATAAAGTGCCCCTTGACATAAAATGTGGCCATCAGCGTGCCCCTTATTTTATGCTAAGGGACATGCTGATGAGCATATTTTATGTTAAGGGGCACTCTGATGGGCATATTTCATTTTAAGGGGCACGCTAATGGGCATATTTTATGTTAAGAGCAATGCTGATTTAAATGTTTTGTTTTGCCCATCAGAGTGCCCCCTAACATAAAATGTGCCCATCAGCGTGCCCCCTGACATAAAATGTGCCCATCAGAGTGCCCCCTAACATAAAATGTGCCCATCAGCGTGCCCCTTATTTTATGCTAAGGGACATGCTGATGAGCATATTTTATGTTAAGGGGCACTCTGATGAGCATATTTTATGTTAAGGGGCACTCTGATGGGCATATTTTATGTTAAGGGGCACGCTAATGGGCATATTTTATATTAAAAAATGCGAAACACCGCGTTCGGTATTCGGCCAAGCATTTCATTATTATTCGGCTTCGGCTTCGGCCAAGAATTTCATTTCGGTGCATCCCTAATATATATATATATATACATATATATACAGTATATATATAACCAAAATTATTAGGACACATGCCTTTAAATGCACATGAACTTACTTAAATGGCATTCCAATCTTAGTCCGTAGTTGGGTTGAGTTGGCCCACCCTTTGCAGCTATAACAGATTAAACTTTTCTGGGAAGGCTGTCCACAAGGTTTAGGAGTGTGTCTATGGGAATGTTTGACCATTCTTCCATCAGCGCATATGTGAGGTCGGGCACTGATGTTGGACAAGAAGGTTTGGCTTGCGATCTCTGTTCTAATTCATCCCGGAAGGTGTTCTATCCGGTGGAGGTCAGGACTCTGTACAAGCCAGTCAATTTCCTCCACCCCCAAACTCGCTCATTCATGTCTTTATGGATTCATGTCTTTATTGACCTTGCTTAGTGCAGTGGTCCAAATCATTCGGTGGAGGGGGGATTATTGTGTGGGGTTGTTTTTCAGGGGTTGGGCTTGGCCCCTTAGTTCCAGTAAAGGGAACTCTTAAGGTGTCAGCATACCAAGACATGTTGGACAATTTCATGCTCTCAACTTTGTGGGAACAGTTTGTGGATGGCCCCTTCCTGTTCCAACATGACTGCACACCAGTGCACAAAGCAAGGTCCATAAAGACATGGATGAGTGAGTTTGGGGTGGAGGAACTTGACTAGACTACACTGAGTCCTGACCTCAACACCTTTGGGATGAATTAGAGCGGAGACAGTGAGCCAGGCCTTCTTGTCCAACATCCGCGCTTGGCCTCACAAATGCGCTTCTGGAAGAATGGTCAAACATTGCCATAGACACACTCCTAAACCTTGTGGACAGCCTTCCCAGAAGAGTTGAAGCTGTTAAAGCTGCAAAGGGAGGGCCAACTCAGTATTGAACCCTAGGGACTGGGTTGCCATTAAAGTTCATGTGCGTGTAAAGGCAGACGCCCCAATAATTTTGGTCATATAGTGTGTATGTGTATATATATATATATATATATATATATATATATATATACACTGTATGTATATATATAAATATATATTAACATATTTCCACACTAAGGGCTTATTGACACCATGTCTGTTGAGCTGCTTTGATCTGCATAGATCAAAGCTGGCTAAAGGCAAGTGCACATAGAAAGCAATTGTTATCTATGTACCCTGTTCACACCATAAAAGTGCAGTGGCGTGTGCTGTACAAATGCAGCAAATATGCATTTTTACGCAGTGCAACTCACTACCCTGCATGGCACAGCATGGCAGCGTGTCACAAAGGAATCTCTTTTTGAGCTGCTTTGAGCTGTTTCTGCTATTCGATTGAGTTGATTTGTACGTTTAAAGCAAACAAGTACCGATTTGTATGAAAACAAGTAAAAAACTTTCTTCATTTTTTCTTTATTAAAAAACAAAAACAAACTATAATCAAACGGTTTATAGTGCACCAAGCACAAAAGTATTGCACCCAAGCACCATATTCCCTTCCCACACTCTATATTAAAAAGTTATAAAAATTTCCCCCAATAAATAAGAGTAACTGTGAGGGGAGACAGGTCCATTTTATTTCAATTTTATTTTCTAATTTTTAACAGCAGGGCCTGTTCCTGCGCCCAGCAAGAGTAACTGTGAGGGGTTACAAACAATGTTCATGCACCACTAGGGATGGGCGAAACGGTTTAGGCCGAGCATTAGTTTGGCCTGAACATCGCCTATTCAGGTACTCCCTAACACCTGAACTTTCTTGGCACTTAGCAGCATGTACGGCCACCGAGCGCACAGTCAATAGGTTGTTTAGACTTCCCTGCTGAGAGCTAAATTTAAAAAAATAATTGTAAAAAAAAAAAAATTTAATTTAAAAAAAAAAGGGGTAAAAACAGCTTGGGGGGACCCTTTTGGTCTGGTATGGCTTTTAAGGGAAACCCCATGAAGGAATCAAGAAAAAAATGGCGTGGGGTCCCCCCTAAAATCTATACCAGGCCCTTTGGGTCTAGTATAGATATTAAAGGTTAACTCCATGCCAAAATGTAAAAAAAAACAGCATGGGGTCCCTTCCAAAATCCATACCAGACCCTTATCCGAGCATGCAGCCTGGCAGGCTAGGAAAGGAGGGAACAAGGGAGCACCCCCCCCCCTCCTGAACCATAACAGGCCACTTGCCCTAAAAATGGGGAGGGTGCCCCCCAAAGCACTGTGTCCCCATGTTGATGGGGACAAGGGCCTCTTCCCAACAACCCAGAGCTGTGGTTGTCAGGGTCTGTGGGTGGGGGGCTTATCGGAATCTGGAAGCCCCCTTTAATAAGGGGGCCCCCAGATCCCGCCCCTCCCATCTGAATGGGTATTGGGTACATAGTACTCCTACCCATTCACCAAAAAAGTGTCAAAGTAGAAAGAATCACAGGAAACAGTTTTTGACAAGTCCTTTATTAAAAAAAAAAAAGTAGTGTCTCGCGATATAAATCCATCATCAATTAAGACGCCCACCTGACCCGAAAAATAGAAAAAATAAAAAATGCTCTGCCTCTTGGGAGGCCTCCCTCTGTTATCCCGATCTGCGCTTTGACAGTTCTTACATAGGGAAGGGGCGGGGCCACCCGCCAACGTCACCCAGGGACACCGCCCCTTCTGACGCCGTGTGAACTATCAACGCACAGAGCAGATAAACATTGGGATGCGTCTGGGGGGTGTTGTGATGGACGATGGATTTACATGGAGGTACACTTTTTTTTTTAATAAAGTGTTTCTTACTCTTTGACTTTCTTTGGTGAATGGGTAGGGGTACGATGTACCCGATACCCATTCACATAAGAGGGGCAGAATCTGGGGGCCCCCTTGTTAAAGGGGATTCCAGATTCTGATAAGCCCCCCACCCACAAACCCTGACAACCACAGCCCAGGGTTGTCAGGAAGAGGCCCTTGTCCCCATCAACATTGTCCCCATCAACACCGAAGGGCCTGGTATGGACTGGGGGGGGGGGGGACCCTGTGCGTTTTTTTTTTTTTTTTTTTCGTTTTTTTTATCTGTATTGGGCAATACATTACACCTGCGAGCAGGTTTACATAACATTTTTTCCTTCAGAAATGTCAGTATTGCTGCAGCAGGCTCTATACATCTTACAGATGCACCGCTTTACAGGCGGACTAAGGAGACCCCCCCCCCCCCCAGACACTATATTTAAAGGATTTTTGCATTGATACAGATCCCCAACACACTTTTTATGGCAATACCTTGCATGTAAGCCTTTAACCACTTTACCACCGGAGGATTTTGCTGTCTTCCGTCCAGGCCACTTTTTGCGATTCGGCGCTGTGCGACTTCAACTGACAATTGCGCGGTCATGCGACGCCGTACCCAAACAAAATTTACGTCCTTTTTTTCCCACAAACAGAGCTTTCTTTTGGTGGTATTTGATCACCTGTGCGATTTTTACTTTTTGCGCTATAAACAAAAAAAGAGCGTTTATTTTGAAAAAATAACAATATTTTTAACATTTTTTTATATGAAATTCCCCCCAAAAAAGATGTAAAAACCAATTTTTTTAAAAATTTTTGGCCAATTTGTTTTATGCTACATATGTTTGGTAAAAAAAATCGCAATAAGCGTATTTTGATTGGTTTGCGCAAAAGTTATTGCGTTTACTAACAAAGGGAAAGATTTCTGTCATTTTTGGTGTTTTTTTTTTAACGCGTAATGACGGCGATCTGCGATTTTTTTTGCGGGACTGCGACATTGCGGCGGACAGACCGGACCCCTGACTGACATTTTTGACACTTTTGGGGGTACCAGTGACATTACTGCAGTAATCAGTGCTATAAATATGCACTGTTACTGTAAAAATGACACTGGCAGGGAAGGGGTTAATTTTATTGGAGAGGGAGGGGTTAATGTATGCCTGGTGCTTACTGACGTGTAGGGGGGGAGGTGACTGTGTGAGTCATGGACAGATCGGATGTCCAGCTATGCTGAACAGTCCGATCTGTCACTCCCTGTCACTATGGAGATCCGCCCGCTGTGTTTACACACAGCGGGCGGATCTCCAGACTCGATCCCCAACGATCGGGTAAGAGCAGCGGCGATTGCCGCTGCTCCTCCCCTGGCCCGACTCCCGCTGTGAATGAAAACAGCGGGAGCGAGCCTCCGGCGGCGCGCAAGCGCCGCCCAGAAGGGGGAGTGTCCAATCACGTTAATACTACGTGACTGGACGATAACGAACCACTCTGCCGCAGTAGTATTACTGTGAGCGGTTGTAGAGTGGTTAAAATTAGGACTTTTGATTTTTCATGTTTGTGTGCCATAGACTTTAATTGAGTTTGCATGTTCACTAGAACTTTTTTCCTGGTCGAAATGTTCTAGTGCAAACCGAATAGGGGAATGTTCGGCCCATCCCTAATAGTCACGTGCAATTGTGGCAAAAGCCACCTTCTTTGCCCATTTCCCATTTGAAATATATTTTTACATCTTCAAAATGCGTGTCTGACAACTATCCAATAACAACTTGGTATTTTTATGAATGCAGATTTAATGTATTACAAACAATATTTTAATTTCCCTATGATATTTCTATTTCTATTTTTTGCAGGCTATTGGATGCTCTGTCATAGCTATTGGAATCTACTTTGTTGTTCATAACATCTATGGGAACCTATTTCCAGACATTCCATCTCTCACAACTGGCAATATCTTCATTTTTTTTGGATGTGTTATAATGGTATTTGGATTTGTAGGATGCATGGGAGCTATTAAAGAGAATAAATGCCTACTTCTCACTGTGAGTATTGACTTTTCTTTCTGAAGCTTTTCTTCGGGTGGCAGAGAGACCATTGCTATTTTCACGGGGGAAGAGGTTGTTTTGCTAGCAGAGGATTTTGGGAACACCTTAAAATCGTTCTTGAGCACAATGACAGACACTATGGATGATTTTCCCAGAATTATGGTTGTATTTTTCAAGAAGAGAACTACTTAGTATAATTTGGGAAGTATGTGTATCTCAGGGGGTTGGAAAAAGTTAGACGGTTTGTCACCAAATGATTAGGGAAAACGTGGAAAGAGATACCAACTTAAAGCTACCGGGTCAAATATTCATTCAAGCAGAAAACATTTAAATTCATACATAATATACAAAAACAACTAAAGTCAAATTGCACTGTATCCCTATCCATGCCCCCTCCCATCCCTCTGCTATGACCTCCACTTGGCCCAAGCTTTCCCTAATATAAGCTAATATATATCAAATGACTGATATCTGACCTGCATGTGCCTAAGGTACCTCTAAATATATAACAAATTCAAAAACAAACCATAGTAGGCACTGTATGAGGAACCTATGCACATCAAGTCAGAAAAAGCAGGTGATAAAACATGATAGATATACTAGATATGCCAACATATAAATAGACCGGTCCCAAAAGATAATAGCCTTTTCCTAGTGATGCAGAGACAATCAGTGGTGAAATAACTAAATATGAGGATATGCAGCCCATGAAGATATATGTATAAATATTTAGTTCCATAGAGTGGGTAACTTTCACTTAAAGGTGGACTACTTCAACCAAATCATTATGCTGGTACATCATATGTATGACTGTAGAAGCCCCGCATACCATCTATGGTTCTAACATTGATGCTGCATGGCTACTGAAATAATGGCCGGTCTGAGCTATGTCCCTGGTTGTTCCACTTGCTGAGAGTAATTATGCCCTACTTAATCCACCAGCCAGCTTGACTGTAATGCAGGTAAATGTTCCTGGACTGCCTGAGATTCCAAAGGAACAGTGTAGGTATATATTCAAAAAGGAGTATGATGGAACCCACAGATCCTATCTAACTCACTCAGCGCTCATATAACATGCAATATCCGATTAGAATGACATAAACCCAACTGTAAACACTACAGGGTGTTGAATCTCATAAGCCAATATTCATAACCAGCTGCTGCTATATCATTTACAGTATTTAAAAGGGTGCGTACCAGTGGCGGCTGGAGCTCAAAATTTTTGGGGGGGCGCAAAAAGAAAAATGTAATAGGTATTGCTTCGCGGGAAAAAACGCGGTAAAAAAATTGCATGACTTTGAGGTCATGGTACAGGCATGGCACAGGTGATGGCATAGGCATGGCACATGTGATGGTATAGGCATGGCACAGGTGATGGCACAGGTGATGGCATAGGCATGGCATAGGTGATGGCATAGGCATGGCACAGGTGATGGCACAGGTGATGGCATAGGCATGGCACATGTGATGGCACAGGTGATGGCATAGGCATGGCACAGGTGATGGCATAGGCATGGCACAGGTGATGGCACAGGTGATGGCATAGGCATGGCACAGGTGATGGTATAGGCATGGCACAGGTGATGGCATAGGCATGGCACAGGTGATGGCATAGGTGATGACATAGGCATGGCACAGGTGATGGCATAGGCATGGCACAGGTGATGGCATAGGCATGGCACAGGTGATGGCACAGGTGATTGCATAGGCATGGCACAGGTGATGGCATAGGCATGGCACAGGTGATGGCACAGGTGATTGCATAGGCATGGCACAGGTGATGGCATAGGCATGGCACAGGTGATGGCACAGGTGATTGCATAGGGATGGCACAGGTGATGGCACAGGTCGGCTTCAATCACTTACCTTCTGACGGCGGCGGGATGGCAGGATTCCGGGAACCGAGACGAGCAGCGCCGTGGACGTCCTCCTCTTCAGCCTTCTGTCTTCCGGTCCGGGCGGCGGGAAGGAGATTGGGCGGTGATGGTGCGTGACTGATGCACGCACCGGCACCGCCCCCATTGCGAGTCAGCGATGTCCTGGATGATGATTGGTCCAGGCTGGAGACTGGACCAATCACAGCCAGGATATCACGAAGGTGGGGGTGGCTCAGCGCTTTTTCCTGCGCCCAGGTTACGCCCCCAGAAGGCAGCCAATCGGCGCCTCTTCTGGGTCGTAAACCCCACCCCCCCCCCATATCCACCAGGCCGAGCGCATAGGCCTGCAAACACAATTTTTTTTTTTTCAAAACTTTATTTTTTTGTCATTTTTTATTTATTTATTTATTTTTTATTTTTTTTAGGGGGGGCGGCGCTCCGGCGCCCCCTATGCATGGGCCGCCACTGGTGCGTACAAGAGCAAAAGCCCTTATATGCACTAGCAGCGCTAAACACAGTCCTTATGACAAGGGCAACGAATATATAGCTACAATGATAGCAAGTAGATCTTAAATATATATTGTTCGTCAAAGTTCATAAAGTTCATGCAGGCTGGGTCATGCAAAGAAACACGGGGTGAAGAAAAAATCTCATATCCTGATGGAACTAGATAAAGTGGTGCTATATAAATGCAAAGAGATCTTCCTTGCTGTTCCTCCGACAGTCATCAAAATCCTTCACCACACCGCTGTTCTCCCCCCCTATGAAGTGAACATGTACCCTTAACACTTGGGTAAAGCGCTTTAATACACCAATGATCCTCCACTCTACAATGGCGATCCTCCTTGGTCCTCAGCTCCAGCTGATAGAATAACAATAAGCGCCTCCTCTTCTCCTCAACTGAAGAGCTTCTATTAAATTTTTTTAGATAGGTGGTCCCTATTCCTCAAATGTCACTTTTACTTCCCTATGCTGTGTTGCGGAGCTGTGTGGATTTCAGGACAGAATGACAAATCTTTTGGCAGGCAGATCCTCTCTCCGTCAATGTTGTGTATGCTCTGTATGCCTGGGGCTCGACCTTTTATTCTTCTCTGTCATCACTCATGTCTCAGTCACCTCACAATGACACCTCCAGCGAGAAGACTTGCAGCCTGCGTCTGGGGACTTCCTAGATGTTCTATACAGATTTCCCCACCCGTCACTGAACCTGTCCTAAACATGTGTATAGAGATGACAGACACACCATTCACACATCCTTACACCCTCACAATCTTATTCTGCACACTAAACCCAAATTACTACAAACACAGCCGGGGCACTGAGCCAACGCAAATATTCCGCCCGGAACTAGCCGGCCCTAAACATCAGTACCCCTCAGGTACTCCTGAGGATGTGTGAATAGTGTGTCTGTCATCTCTATACACATGTTTAGGACAGGTTCAGTGACGGGTGGGGAAATCTGTATAGAACATCTAGGAAGTCCCCAGACGCAGGCTGCAAGTCTTCTCGGTGGAGGTGTCATTGTGAGGTGACTGAGACATGAGTGATGACAGAGAAGAATAAAAGGTCGAGCCCCAGGCATACAGAGCATACACAACATTGACGGAGAGAGGATCTGCCTGCCAAAAGATTTGTCATTCTGTCCTGAAATCCACACAGCTCCGCAACACAGCATAGGGAAGTAAAAGTGACATTTGAGAAATAGGGACCACCTATGTAAAAAATAATTTAATAGAAGCTCTTCGGTTGAGGAGAGGAGGAGGCGCTTAATGTTATTCTATCAGCTGGAGCTGAGGACCAAGGAGGATCGCCATTGTAGAGTGGAGGATCATTGGTGTATTAAAGCGCTTTACCCAAGTGTTAAGGGTACGTGTTCACTTCATAGGGGGGGAGCACAGCGGTGTGGTGAAGAATTTTGGTGACTGTCGGAGGAACAGCAAGGAAGATCTCTTTGCATTTATATAGCACCACTTTATCTAGTTCCATCAGGATATGAGATTTTTTCTTCACCCCGTGTTTCTTTGCATGACCCAGCCTGCATGAACTTTATGAACTTTGATGAACAATATATATTTAAGATCGACTTGCTATCATTGTAGCCAGTGGCGTAGCGTGGGGGGTGCAAGGGGGGCCAGCCGCACCGGGCGCAACATCTGGGGGGGGCGCATCCGCAGTGTCACTCTGTCTGTCTGACTCTGACATACACAGTTCACACAATGTCTGCGGCTGCCTCCATCTTTAGGCTGGGAGATGATTAAGCACACCGTCAGTGTGTGAAACGCGTCTACCTTGTCACGATTGTCATATTTCGATGTCCAGTCAATAAATCTGGATTTTGACTCAACCTCATGCACCGGTGTGAGTCATCAGGCAATTACACCACCTTGAGCAGTGAGTTCTTGTCTCTTCAATTGAAAATGGCTGGTTGGGGCAGAGCTGGACTATGCCTCACCTGTCCATTGGTGTAGGTTGGGGTGGCATTGCAAGCCAAGCCCTGCCTATGCTGCCTCTCCTCACTGCTCAGTCAGTTTAGCAGGAGTGAGTCAGCAGCCTGGCGCTGTCACAGAGTGTTTTTTTTTTTAATCACCTGATTAAAGCCAGAGGCTCGAATAGGCTTCAAAAAAAGGTTGACCCGGGGCGCAGAGCAGTGCACCCGAAGCCCACCCATTGTGTGACAATAGCGAATGAAAATTCGCTATTGTCACATGGATCCTCCTCCTGGCCAATCAGGAAGCGGGTCCGAGACCCGCTTCTTGATTGGCCGAAGGCGAACGAATGCCATTGGCCGAGGAGGAGGCGGGAGAACTTGAGGAGACGTGGGGGACTGAGGAGAAGCCTCAGCTGCAGGTAAGTCTCTGCATTGAAAGGGGGCACGCTGGTCTGTCTGCATTGAAAGGGGGCACGCTGGTCTGTCTGCATTGAAAGGGGGCACGCTGGTCTGTCTGCATTGAAAGGGGGCACGCTGGTCTGTCTGCATTGAAAGGGGGCATGCTGGTCATTCTGCATTGAATGGGGGCACGCTGGTCTTTCTGCATTGAATGGGGGCACGCTGGTCATTCTGCGTTGAAAGAGGGCATGCTGGTCATTCTGCATTGAAAAGGGGCACGCTGGTCATTCTGCATTGAAACGGGGCACGCTGGTCCTTCTGCATTGAAAGTGGGCACGCTGGTTTGTCTGCATTGAAAGGGGGCACGCTGGTCTGTCTGCATTGAAAGGGGGCACACTGGTCTCTCTGCATTGAAAGGGGGCATGCTGGTCTCTCTGCATTGAAAGGGGGCACACTGGTCATTCAAACTTGTATTTAAATGCATTTTACTTAAATTACATCAGTATTTTCATAACAAACAATACATGTGCTTAGGGGGTAAGGGTTTCTTTAACTAATCTAGTGGAAGAGACTTGAGTGCTAAAATCCCACAGGTTAGGGGGCGCAAATTACTTGCCTTGCCCCGGGTGCTGACAACCCACGCTACGCCACTGATTGTAGCTATATATTCGTTGCCCTTGTCATAAGGACTGTGTTTAGCGCTGCTAGTGCATATACAGGCTTTTGCTCTTGTACGCACCCTTTTGAACAGTGTAGGTATATGTTACAAAAACATCCACAATATGGTACAACTGCCTGCAAGATTCTAATTCCAAACAATCAGTGTAGTGGCGATGCGGGCTAAATGACATAAGAATCGCCGAGCAGTCTACATCTCAATGCTTGACTAAAACTATGATATAATCCCACCTACTCCGGGTTTCATGTATCAAGTATACAGTTCATCCACACTTTATATCAGAGGTCTCCAAACTTTCTAAACATAGGGCCAGTTTACTGTCCTTCAGACTTTAGGGGGCCCAAACTGTGGCCAGTAGGAGTAGAAAGGTCCAGGCATCAGTGGGGAAAAAAACAATGCCCCATCTTTGGTGTCAGTGGGAGGAATTGTATTCCAGCATTGGTGTCATTTGGCCCTATTGTTGGTGTCATTGAGAGAAATTGTGTCCCATTATCGGTGTCTGTGGGGGGGAAATTGTGTCCCATCATTGGTGTGATTGGGAGGAATTGTGTCCCAGCATTAGTGCTATTGTTAGAAGTTGTGCCTCAAGGGCTAGATAAAAGCAAGCAAAGGGCCGCAGTTTGGAGACCACCACTTTAGATGAAAGAATGAGCTGCATGATCCTGTCGGATTACAGCAGCTGCTGGTTAGAGTGCATTACTGGTGCTGGCTGGCATGCACTCCCATCCGACATGGAGGGTAGCGGTGAGCCTGAGTGTGGTTATGCCCCGTGATGTCAACGCATTTCATCCCTCTTACACTTAAACTTCAGGTTGTCAGATGGTTTTTCCTCTACACAAAACCTATAAGAAACCTAAACATTTGATTAATTTACAGTTATTATTTTTATTTTTCATTCTGCAGACCTTTACAGCCTATGTCCGTTTTCTTTGTTACCATATGTGTCCCTGTCAGGACAGGAAGTGATTGGAAATTTTTCCAGTGGGGGCTCACAGACAAAAAAAAAAAAACACATATTTTTAGTAGAGTGGGGCAAGATCACAATTTTTGACAATTTTGTATTGCTGTCTGTGCCTTCCTATCCTGGTGACAATCATTTATCCTATCTCTTCCAGTGGCATCTCCCCAGGTGGATTACAGACAGAAATAAAAAGCTGACAGGGATGTTAACTCTTCTACTTTCTTTTCTAAACTACAAAAAAATATTGCACTGACTATTTGGATTAATAAATATTAGGGGAGTTTTCTTTTTTGCGTCTATGTATTTAAAATATTTGTTTGAGCAACTGCTAGTCAAAATATCTACTTTCTTTAACTAGATACCTTTACCATATTGGTAATATGATGACCATTGTAATGTAGAATAGGGATGATCGAACGGTTCGGGTCGACCATGGGTTCGGCCCGAACATTGGGTGTTCGAGGTTCGGCCCAATTTAGAACATTTTGCCCAAAAAGTTCGGAATTCGGCAACCAGAACCGCCCAAAATGCAATGCTTCAGGAAATGGGCTTTAAAAGCCTGTGATTGGACCAGAACCATTAGCAAAAGCCAATTGAGGGGGCAGGAGAATGCTAGGAATGTGATTGGAGTGACTAGGGGGTCCCTAAACTAATCATTAGTGAATACGCCCCCCAGTATATAAGATCGCCCCCGCCATATTCCTAGCTTTGTTATACTGGACATGGAAGAGAGTGGAAGCAGTTCTGTTAATTTTACTTTAAAAGTGTCATTTAGCTATTTTTAGTGTGAGGAAAGGGATATCTAGTGTAGTTAGAGTGCTCCTTTACACTTAAGTTAGCTTCAAAAATTTAGTTTCTGTAGGGAAAGTATGAAGTGTCAGGATGACCGTAATGAAGTGTAGGGTTAACTGACAGTGACTGCTATGGCAGGGTGACCAAACCCTTCCATAGCAGGGTGACCGCTATAGAGAAATTATAATTTCTCTGAATAGCTTCGGCACACCCATATGGCTTCTCACCAGCCAAGCATTTTTTATGCTGCAGGGGCTGCCACTGTCAGTGCTTTTTTGAGGACATGTTTGATGTCAGACATGACATCTGAACATGTGTATAGGGGGTATATATACACATATATGTCTGTATATACACCCCTAGCCATATATAGGTGTGATAGTAGCAGAAATATATGCTTGCACTAATGAAATCATTTACAGGAATATATTTCTGCTACTATCACACCTATATATGTCTAGGTGTGTATATAAATATATGTATGTGTGTATATATACCACTATACACAAGTTCAGATGTTTTGCCTGCCTCAAAAGAACCCCAAAAAATGCCAAAAAAACACTAGCGTCAAAAAAAAAAATGCCAAGGTGTGTTTTTGCTGGCATTTTTTGGGGGGTTTTGGAGGCAGGCAAAACATCTGAACTTGTGCACAGTACCACTATACACAAGTTCAAATGTTTTTCCTGACTGCAAAGAACCCAAAAAAATGCCTGCTTTTAAACCGGCAAGGTGTTACAGCAGCGAAGCCAACTACCTGTCCTGAAAGTGTTCTAATACAAACAATCTTTTTTTTTTATGGTTCTGGACATGCTACAGAGCTGAAACTTCACATGTACACTTTTTAGACCCCCCAGATACGAAATCCAAAGTAAAAATCTCTTTTTTTTTTTTTTTTTTTAATTTTTTCAATAATTGGCTTTTTTATCAAAAATGACAATTTTTAAGAACTTTTTTTTTGTGTGATTAATAGTTAATGGGACATGACCCAGAACCCTAGGCACTTTTTAGGGGCATTTATTGGGTTTTAGGGCTTAAAAATTGTGTTTTTTGATTCCAGAAGTTCGGGTCCCATTGATTTCAATGGGGTTCTGGAATCCGAACCAAACTTTCCTGAAATTGGGGTGTTCTGGTCGAACCGAACTTTTCAAAAGTTCGATCATCCTTAATGTAGAACACTAATTTAATATACCGACAAAAGAGCACAGATTGATATACCTCATTTAACCAATGTCCTTTCCTTTACAAAGGTAATCATTTTAAGTATATTCTCTTTTTTTGCTTCTTTTAGTTCTTTATTTTACTCCTTCTGATTCTATTGACTGAAGTTATTCTGGCTATTGTCCTTTTTGTTTATGAAAAAGAGGTAAGACAAATCATTTATTTTGTTAGTTGATACCTGTCTCTATTCTAATGTATGCTTATAAAGCAGGGAATGTGGCATTCACCAAACATTTTCTGCAGGTCTGTCTTCCTGGTGTAAGTGTTTTAAATTACAATAATTGATTCAACTGCAGTGAATTTTGTAAATGTACATTATGCTTTAAATTTAAAAGCTTTACAGTATATAAGCTTTACAACTTTAAGGCCTTGGCTTTAACCACTTCAGCCCCGGAAAGTTTACCCCCTTCATGACCAGGCCATTTTTTGCAATATGACACTGCGTTATTATAACTGACAATTGCGCGGGTGTGCAATACTGTACTCCAAAAAAAATGGATGTCCGGTGTTTTTTTCCACAAATAGAGCTTTCTGTTGGTGTTATTTGATCAGCTCTGCGGTTTTTAGATTTTGCGCTATAAACAAAAAAAGAGCAACAATTTTGGGAAAAAAAAAACGCCATATTTTTTACTTTCTGCTATAGAACATTCCCAATAAAAAAAAATAAAATTTTTTATTTCTTCAGCAATTTAGGCCAATATGTATGTATGTATATTGCACAAAAGTTATAGTGTCTACAAAAATATATGACAGATGCTGGACCAGCGCTATTAAACCCACAGTGTGAGGGGAAAATTATAAAAATGAATGTAAACAATAGATATAAAAGCAGATATAAAGAATCAATAAATATTGATAAAAAACACAATGATAAATGTTTCAGGTGTATATATAGATACAAAGTCCACGGAGTAGAGTCTATGTACAGATGGATGGCTGGGTGGCCGCCGGCTCTATCAGAGTTAGGAGGAGACTCTGTGCATGGTAGATAAATAAAAGAGAGAGAACAGAGCAGCGCCACCTGAGTGTAGTATTAAAACAATACTTTATTGGCATAAAAGGTAATGCACTCACATGAGTGATAGGAAAGCAGGCTTTACAGCAAGTCATCCGATCCACTGCAGGGGAGGCAGGAGAAGTGTAGACAGCCCTGGGCCCTGGCTGTGTCAGTGGCTTCTGGCACTTCCTGGTGTCCTGTTGGCATCACAGCTTCTCCCTCATCACATCCGGTGGAAGCGGGGTGGTGCTAGCGTTCGAGGCAATGCCTGATGAAGGGGCACGCATGCCTCGAACGCTAGCACCACCCCGCTTCCACCGGATGTGATGAGGGAGAAGCTGTGACGCCAACAGGACACCAGGAAGTGCCAGAAGCCACTGACACAGCCAGGGCCCAGGGCTGTCTACACTTCTCCTGCCTCCCCTGCAGTGGATCAGATGACTTGCTGTAAAGCCTGCTTTCCTATCACTCATGTGAGTGCATTACCTTTTATGCCAATAAAGTATTGTTTTAATATTACACTCAGGTGGCGCTGCTCTGTCCTCTCTCTTTTATAGTGTCTACAAACTATGGGATAGATTTATGGAAATGTCATTTATTTGTTTTAATTTTTACTAGTAATGGCGGTGATCACCCCTTTTTAACTGCGATATTGCGGCGGACAAATTGGACACCTAATTGACACTTTTGACACTTTTTTGGGACCAGTAACATTTTTACAGTGATCAGTGCTTAATAAAATGCACTGTCACTGTAATAATGACACTGGCAGGGAAGAGGGTAACATCAGGGACGAACATTAGGTGTGCTCCTAGAGGGAGCTTTGTAACTGTGTAGTGGGTGCTTTGACTGGAGGAAGACAGAGATCCGTGTTCCTGCTTTGCAGAAACACAAGATCTCCATCTTCCCCTCTCACAGAACGGCCTCCTGCCTTGATCACATAGGCATACTGCCGTCCTGCCTCTCCTGAGAATGACCGGTGGGTCCCGGCGGACATCGCGTCTGCCGGACCCGCTGATTGACTCCCGCTGTGTCCAATCACAGGGGTAGCAGGTTGCCGCTGGCATGCGCGCGCGCCCCAGACCTACTGCACAAAATCACATGCAGTATATCTGCACGGGGCGGTTCTTAGGAGCCTAAAAAAGCTGCTTTTACAGGAGTTTTTTTTTTTTCAGTCTGTAATAACATCTCTATGTTAGCTTATGTGTCTATGCAAACATAGATGTTTATAGACCTATTAGAAGAGGGGCATTTACAGGCTGGAAAAAAAAAACATCAAAAGCACATTTAGTGGCTGAAGAGCAGAAAAAAATGCTTTAGGTGAGTTTAAGCATTAAAACATCCCAAAGGTCAGAAAAAAATTGATATTTTGACCTATGAAATCCATTAATGCTCAAATGCTTGACATACCTAAAACGCACCTAAACGTGTGTGTAATATATGGTTTAGGGACATTTTTCAAGCAGCTTTTCTCCTGCCAGGAGTTTAGGCATTCAAAGGAGAAAAGCAAACACCATGTGTGCTTGAGGCCTTTATACTCACACCCACTGCAAATATTCCCTAAAGTATCTTAGGCAATATTCATATGATTTTCCCTAAGTGATATGGAGCTTTAAGTTGGGGATTCATGAGCAATTTCTAGCAGCTCAGTAATGCTACTGACATTTTGTGAGATTGGTATCTTTGGTAACCTCACACTTAAAATTCAGAATTAGGAAATATCACTAACTGATTGCGTTACCCCGTGGAAGGAAACGATTGCCAAATATTTAGTGAAAACAAGCTATTTGGCATTGAAATGTTGACTACAAACCTAGCCTCTGCACTGAAAAATGATTCTAGACAGAGGAATATAACTAATATCTATGTCTAAAAACATTATACTGTAAGTAATGAGGAAATGCTACTACTTTAAAAATGGACTAGTAGGTATCTATTTCTGCTTTTCCATTCAAGCTTGGGGCTCTTCCCACTGATCCTGGGGCCCTTTACTCTTGTTGTGGGGCCCTTTATTACGGCCCCGCAGTGGGACCCCTTCCTGCCATCTTGGGGCCTCCCGAAGGTGGTGGAATGCCAGAGCCTGGTCGCAAGTGTGACCTTTGCGATCCTGGAAGTTCACCCACTGGTGTTAGTAGTTTTTATTTTTTGGTATTTTAATTGTATTATTTTTATCATTTTATTTTATTTTTTTACAGTGTCACTGACTATGACTTTGTCAATTCAGAAAAGGAAGGAGCTGGTAAATTACATATTTACCAACCCCTTCCTGGTTCGCTATTGTGACACATCCCCTGCAGCAGCCGGCAGGAGAGGGAAGGGAACACAGTAGGGGGGGCAGCACAGTAGGGGGGGCAGCACAGTAGGGGCAGGAACCAGGGGAGCACACAGGGGCCCAGAGACAGCTAAACACAAGTGAACAGGATAGGAGGAGTGGCGGGGGCAGCATACAGAGAAACCAATCTCCTCCATTTTACCCCTGCAGCTACAGGAAGGAAAAGGAGTACAGTGCTTTCTCTACATGCTGCCCCCGCTGCCCCTCCTATCCAGGTGCACAGGGGAGCCACACAGGCCCCCTGGAGCATGGGGCCGGTTGCAATTGCAACCCCTGTAGTTACGCCCCTGATCAGGACGAAAAAATTGTGCCCTGCCTTTAAAGCTGAAGTTTAATCTGATTTTAGTTAATTTCCCTGGTTTTCCCCTCTTTCCTCATTTACTTGCTAATGACATTTTTACCACTTCATGACCAGGCCATTTTTTGCTTTTTTGCACTTTGCTACATTAACTGTCAATTGCCCTGTCATGCATTGGCAAAAATGGCAAAAAAAATCACCACTGGGTTTTTTATTTTTGGGATATAAACGAAAAAAAAAAGACAGACAATATTTGAGAAAACATAGCTTCCTCAAAACATTGCAGCACCCTGCCTCAGTACTCCTCTTCAGAGCTCTCAGCCCCCATGCAAGCAGTGGGCTGGTTTTTCAGGTGAGTTACGTAAATAATAAAATGCAGGAGAGAAATTCAATGAAGGAAATGGGTGGGCCAGCGACTGTCAGGCTGAGGAAGAAAGAGGTAGATGATCCTTAATATCTTCAGCTCTGTCTCTATCAGGCTCTATCTGACTTGCAGAAGCCTTTCTTTCAATATTTTTTATTGGGATTTTGTACAAAGAGAAATTAACTTACAGCGAATAAGTAGTCGGTGTGCTCATTGTTCACATGGCTGTATAACATTAATCACATACAAAGAGTCAAAGTAAACACATAAGTGTAAACTAAATTACTCAAACAGAGGCAAATAAAGATTCCCAAAAGTATACCTCTAGAAATATTGCAACTATCATAGAACTGCATAGGCGTGCGCAGAGGGCACACCCTAATCACCAAGGTTGCCAACCATGCAGTGTCTGTAAAAAGCCTGAGGCTAAAGTTGCTCTGCATTTCTGCTGCCTCCTTAGCCAATGGCAATGACACTGCACCCACCCCCTTCCCCAGCATGCCTTATTTGACTTTACAACAGGAAGTGTCGGCAGCTGGAGCGCAAGCTACAGGATGGAGCCCAATTCTGGGGGGTGGGTGTTTGGCCAGAAAATGCAAAATTTGCATGCAAGTGTAGTGAAGACGGTGGGGGACATTATACTTCTTAATCAAAGCATTCAGTGGGAGGGAGGTATCACCTGAATGGAGGTCCTTGATGTGTTTGATTCCAAGGGCAAAAAGTGGTTTAGTCGAAAGAGATGGGATTAGGAGGTCGAGGATGTGGATTGGGAGATTTATGTCCGTACGGGGTGATTGTGATGATGTAGTGTCCAAAAGGTGTCTCCATGCTAACAGGGACGCCCGCAAGGAAGCTGGGAAGGACTTCAAATCCCATGGTTTCCAAACGTCACTAAGGAGGAGGAGCTGTAGATTCGGGGTAGGGAATATTTTGTTTTCCACTGTAACCCACAGAGGAGGTGTCTTGGGATTGGCCCAGTGCCTCAGTTGTTCCAATTGTGTAGCCCAGTAATAGTCTTGCACGTCCAGGAAGCTTGCCCCACCCACATTTCTTGTGTTTAATAAGAGAGGCGTGGGAGCATCTGGCCCTTTTCCCCCTCCATACGTAAAGCCGTATGGTTTTAAGGGGATGTGTGATATAGTGGGAAGGGACTGGGATAGGGAGTGTCCTAAATAAGTATAGGATCTGGGGGAGTATGAACATTTTAACCGCTGCTAGTCTACCACTCCATGAGAGCTCATTCCCCTGCATATCTTTAAGGTCTTTCTCAATTTTGGAGATTAGACGTGGGTAGTTGGCGGCAATCAGGGAGGATGTAGAGGCAGTCAGATTAATTCCCAGGTACGGGATCCCCTCAGTGGGCCATTGGAATGGGAAGGTGTTTTGTAGTTTATTTTTAATGGCTTAGGGTGTCCCCATGTCCAAAATGAATGACTTGCTGACGTTAATTTTATAGTAAGAAATGCGGCCGAAGTGAGTTAGTACCTGAAAGGCTGTAGATAGGGAGGATTCTGGTTTGGTGAGGAACAAGATGATGTAATCGCAAAGAGATTTATTTTGTGGGTATGCCAACCTATGTGGAAGCCTGTAATCAGGGGATTGGACCTGATCATCTCTGCTAGGGGCTCAATCATCAAGTTAAAGATGGTAGGGAAGAGGGGGCACCCCTGCCTTGTTCCATTCGAGATGGGGAATTACTTAGAGGATATTCCTGCTGTATAAACCTGGGCAGAAGGGTAGAGTACAGAGCTAATACAGAATGTAATATGTTACCTTCAAACCCAAACTTTCTCAATACCTCCCTCATATATGCCCAATGGATGCGGTCGAACGCCTTCTCTGCATCTACTGAGAGAAGCAGAGAAGGCGTCCCAGCCGCCTAAGCATTGTGAATGATGTTGACAATGCGTCTAGTGGCATCCAAAGGGTTGTCTGCCCTGTTCAAAGCCCATTTGGTCCCTCTGTATCAATGTGGGGAGAACTCAATTCAATATAGAAATCGGACGGAAATTAGCAGGTGTTGTAGGCTCCTTGCCAGGCTTAGGCAGAGTTATCACTTGAGCTCTCAGCATCTCAGGGGCAAAGGAGGATGTAAGTGCAGCCTTAGTGAAAACCGTATTTAGGTGAGGGGTCAGTACAGGGGAGAATAGTTGGTAGTATTCATTTGGTAACCCGTCAGCCCCTAGGGACTTACCCTTGGGCAGCGAGCGAATGGTCTGGGAGATTTCCAGATCCGAGAATGCTGCATTTAGTGTAGCCAATTGTTCTTCCGTCAAGGAAGGGAGATGTAATTAAGAGAGGAAAGCTTGGATTTCTGGTACCGTCGGTTGTGGAGTTTGGGGGTCATCCTTAAGGTTATAGAGCTCCCCATAATAGTCCACGAATAAGTCCACAATATCCTGGAGGTTGGTGACATTCTGCTTAGAGGTTGGGTGAATGAGGTGCAACATTTTTGATCTGGTATGAGCAGTTTTGAGTCTACTCACCAGGACCTTGCCCGCTGTGTTGGAGTGGGCGTAATGCATTAATTTGAGTGAGCGTAAGTGTCTGTCATATTGGTCTAGCAACAGGTTCCATAAGGATCCTCTAAGGTTAGTCAAAGTCGCCGAAGTGGAGGGGGTAGGGAGTTTTTTGTTTGGCATCTCTAGGTCATGAATTTCAGAGAGCAGTGATGACATTTTAAGCGAATACTGCTTTTTGGCCCTGGCACTTTGTTGGATACAGATCCCTCTTATGTAGGCCTTATGGGCACACCATAAGGTGAATGGATCGGAAACCGAATCTATGTTAGTGATGAAGTAGTCCTGGAGATGCTGGGAGATAATGCCCAAAGATTGGCGTTCTTGCAGTATTCTAACATTGCATCTCCATCTCTGTGATCTAAGACAAGGGGCCTTTTCCTCGATCACGATTGAAATGGCCGCATGGTCTGACCAAGTGATATCGTGGAGCGAGGAAGAGGGCACTCTCTGCAGAAGCCATTGGTCTGATGAAAAAAAAGTCAATGCGTGAGTATGACTGGTGTCTGGGTGAAAAGTAGGTAAAGTCTTTCTCACCAGCATGTTGACATCTCCATATGTCATTCACACTTTCCCTGTGGAAAAGTTCCCTCGGAGAGTTGTGTCAAGATCTCAGGGTAGTGATGGTGTCCAGGAGTGGGTCAGTCACTGTGTTGAAGTCGCCACAGATTAGGAGCTGACCGTACCTAATGGAGGCGATGGCCTTGAAGAGCTTCCGGAGGAACCTCACCTGTTGAGAGTTTGGAGCAGAGATATTGACAACGGTGAGGGGTGACGAGTTGAAATCTCCCAAGACGATGATAAATCTGCCATCTGCATCCAAGACGGTGCTGCGGAGCTTGAAGTCCATGGAGTGTTTGATAGCCAGGAGGGTTCCCCTCTTTTTTTCTGGAGCACTAGCTAGGAACACATGAGGGTAGTCCCTATGAGAGAGGTATGGTGGCTTGTCTATCTGGAAATGCGTTTCTTGCACACAGGGGATGTCAGCTCGATGAGTAGTTGCCTCTTTCCAGAGTGAGTGCCTCTTAGCCGGATGGTTGAGGCCTTTGGCGTTAACGGACAAGCACATTAGAGGCCTTTTTAGGCATTTGTGTCAGTATGGTAAAGTTGTGGGCTTGGCTGTAAGTTCAAGCGGAGTTCATGGGCATGGAAAAGGTGCTTCGGACCTGCTGATATTACCCAGTCTGATGCTGCAACACAGGATAATTGGGGTGCAGGTAAGTCCAACATGTAAGGTTAAAAAAGGAGCCCATTGGAAGGGCCTTGCGCAAATAAGAACTGCGAGGTGTTAACGGGGGGCAACTGCGGATAGCTTGGTATTCCCATTAGGGAGCCAGGAACTTGGTTGGTGGATGTTGTAGAAGTTCAGGAACCTCCAGTAGTGTGATGTTTATGCTGTCGCTTACGGGAGACTGTTTTGAATTCCTCTACAGTGTGGCGAGGAGGATCGGCCTGCCGGTTCGGTGGAGGCAAGTCGGGAACAACACCCCATTGTTGCAGTACCCGCATGCCCTCCTCAAAGGTAGTGAGGCTTGATGTGACACCATTGTGGGTGACCATTAAGGTGGCTAGGTACTTCCACTTGTGGGGTATTTTGTGGTTTCGCAAGGCCTTGGTCACTGTTGCTAGATTTTTGTATGGGCATATATGGGCATATAACTAGGTGTGTTGTGAGAGATCAGGAAGCATGTGGATAGAGGAGTATGGCTCAGGGAGGGTCTGCATCTGGCAAGACACTGATAGGAGTTTCTCTTTGGTGTTAAAAAAAATGGATCCTCATCAGGACATCTCTTGGAAATTTCCTGTGTGAGATAGGAAAGTTTGGGATCCTATGGATCCTGTCTATGATGAGGTCAGCAGAGGTGAGAGAGGGTATCAAAGTAGAGAATAGTGCATGTGCATATGACAGTAGTTGGTCATTAGGGACAGTCTCCGTAACCCCCCCCCCTTAATTTGAGGTTGTTCCTTCGTGACCTATCCTCTAAATCTGCCAGTTTGTTTTTAATCCATGATATATCCTCTGCCTGGGCCTCTTGCACATCTATCATAGCATTAAAGGAGACTGACACTTCAGATAAAGAGGTTTCAGTCCTGTCAATTTTCACAACAAGGCCTTGCATGTCACATTTAAATTGATTAATGCAGGAAAGCATGTCAGATTGTAGTGATGAGCGGAGGGTGAACAGCATGTCCTTAAGCACTGTATCTGATAAAGGGGCCCCCATTGTAGGGAAGGAGCTGAAGGGATTAGTGGTAGCTGAAGACGCTGAGGCCTGTCCCTGGCTTACCTCCATGCCTGATGTGTGTTGCTCCTGCTGTTCCCTGCGTGCCTTTGATTTGGCAGGGCTCCGTGTGGAGGGAGTGGAAGTGCCTGATGAGTCCCCTGCTCTGGATGGGGCTGGGTGAGTACTTGCTCCCGGATTCCTCTCTGTAGTGTGCAGAGCGGGAGGCTGTGGTTGCGGACCACCGCGGCCTAGAGCTACAAAGAATCTGGCTAATTTGCCGGGTAGCGACGGGTTTTTCTTGTGGCGTGGCATGCCTCATGGTATTGCCTAGGTGATGGGCACAACGGCGGTATGTTACGAGGCTGGAGGTGCTCGATGTCTGTGGATGTTCCTGGTTGCTGGCGGAGCTCGCTTACAGAGCGGCTATTCACGAGCGTTGCGGCCACATTTCTAAAACATTTAATGTCAACAGCTTAATGGAAAAAGAGCTTAACGTACCATATTGTGCCTAAACCTCAATCAATTGTCTTGAAACTTTGCACAGCCTAAAATCTACACTTCCCAAACCTATCCTAGAAGTTTTGTGGATTTTGGTCTCCCACAAGGCAATCTGGGGGACATTAAGTTCTTTTTTGGAGGGGCTTAATGTGGCTTAACGTACAAAAAGAGCTCCGATGTTAACTAATTTCCCCCAAACTTCACACAATAGAAGAGTCTATCTATGTCAAAATATTCTAAAAATTTCAGATCATTTAGTAAATCACACCAAAGGTTATTCACATTAAGCTATATTTTACATTCCTAAAACATTTCATGTCAACAGCTTAATGTAAAAAGAGCTTGCCATACCATAATGTACCTAAACCTCAATCAGTTGTCTTGAAACTTTGCACAGCCTAAGTTCTACACTTCCCAAATCTATCCTTGAGGTTTCATAGATTTTGGTCTCCCACAAGGAAAACTAGGGACATTAAGCTCTTAATGTGGCTTAACGTACAAAAAAGAGCTCAGATGTGAACCAATTTCCCCCAAACTTCATACAATAGAAGAGTCTATCTATTCCAACATATTGTTGACATAGATAGAGACTTCTTTTGTGTGAAGTTTGGGGGAACTAAGTTAACACCTAAGCTCTTTTTTGTACGTTAAGACACATTAAGCTCCCAAAAAATAGAGCTTAATGTCCCTAGTTTTCCTTGTGGGAGACCAAAATCCAAGAAACCTCCAGGATTGATTTGGGAAGTGAAGAACTTAGGCTGTGCAAAGTTACAAGACAATTGGTTGAGGTTTAGGCACATTATGGTATGTTAAGCACTTTTACATTAAACCACATGTTTTTATGGTTGTAAAATATAGCTTAATGTGAATAACTTTTGGTGTGATTTACCAAGTGACCTGAATTTTCAGAATATGTTGGAATAGATTGACTCTTCTATTGTTCGAAGTTTGGAGGAAATTGGTTCACAACTAAGCTCTTTTTTTGTACGTTAAGCCACATTAAGCTTCCAAAAAAAAGAGCTTAATGTCCCTAATTTTCCTTATGGGAGACCAAAATCCACGAAACATCAAGGATAGGTTTGGGAAGTATAGAACTTAGGCTGTGCAAAGTTTCAAAACAATTGATTGAGGTTTAGGTACATTATGGTATGTTAAGGTTTTTACATTAAGCTGTTGACATTAAATGTTTTAGGAATGTAAAATATAGCATAATGTGAATAACTTTTGGTGTGATTTACCAAATGATCTGAAATTTTCAGAACATGTCAACATAGATAGACTCTTCTATTGTGTGAAGTTTGAAGGAAATTGGTTAACATCTAAGCTCTTTTTTGTACATTAAGCCACGTTAAGCTCCCCAAAAAAAGCCCTTAATGTCCCCAGTTTGCCTTGTGGGAGACCAAAATCCACATAACCTCCAGGATAGGTTTGGGAAGTGTAGAACTTAGGCTGTGCAAAGTTACAAGACAATTGATTGAGGTTTAGGCACATTTTGGTACATTAAGCTCTTTTTTACATTAAGCTGTTTACATAAAACGTTTTAGGATTGTAAAAAAATAGCTTAATGTGAATAGCTTTTAGTGTGATTTAGCAAATGAGCTAAAATGTTCAGACTATCTTGGCATCAATAGAGTCTTCTATCGTGTGAAGTTTGGGGAAAATTGGTTAATATCTAAGCTCTTTTTTGTACGTTAAGCCACATTAAGCTCCCCAAAAAACAAGCTTATTGTCCCTAGTTTGCCTCCTGGAAGACCAAAATACATTAAACATCTAGGATAGATTAGGGAAAGTTAAAAACTTAGTCTGTGCAAAGTTTCAGGGCAATTGATTATGGTTTAGATACTATATTACATATTAAGCTACATTAAGCCATTTTCACATTAAATGTTTTAGTATGTCCCTAGCATTATGCAGTGAACACTTCCAAAGACTCAGAAGACTCCATGACATATAAATGACTGGTTCAGTGTACACATTGCAGTGTGCTGCAGGTAATAACTCTCTATTTTAAATAGGGCACTGAAGTTCTACCATTGTACACTGTAGTATAAAAGAAGTTTTATGGTTTTAATATACTGTATATTGGAATGCAATTTTCTTCCTGTAAAAAAAAATATATATATATATATATATATATATATATATATATATATGTGTGTGTGTAAAGTAATGAGTGTACATCTTGTATAACAGTGTAAATTTGCTGTCCCCTCAAAATAACTCAACACACAGCCATTAATGTCCAAACCACTGGCAACAAAAGTGAGTACACCCCTAAGTGAAAATGTTAAAATTGGGCAAATTAGCCATTTTTCCTCCCCGGTGTCATGTGACTGGTTAGTGTTACAAGATCTCAGGTGTGAATGGGGAGCAGTTGTGTCAAATTTGGTGTTATCGCTCTCACTCTCTCATACTGGTCACTGGAAGTTCAACATGGCACCTCATGGCAAAGAACTCCCTGAGGTATGAAAAAAAGAATTGTTGCTCTACATAAAAATGGCCTAAGCTATAAGAAGATTGCCAAGACCCTGAAATTGAGCTTCAGCACGGTGGCCAAGACAATACAGTGGTTTAACAGGACAGGTTCCACTCAGAACAGGCCTTGCCATGGTCGACCAAGGGAGTTGAGTGCACGTGCTCAGCGTCATATGCAGAGGTTGTCTTAGGGAAATAGACATATGAGTTCTGCCAGCATTACTGCAGAGGTTGAAAGGGTGGGTGGTCAGCCTGTCAGTGCTCAGACCATACGCTGCACACTGCATCAAATAGGTCTGCATGGCTGTTGTCCAAGAAGGAAGCCTCTTCTAAAGATGATGCACAAGAAAGCCCACAAACAGTTTGCTGAAGATAAGCAGACTAAGGATATGGATTACTGGAACCATGTCCTGTGGTCTGATGAGACTAAGATAAACCTATTTGGTTTAGGTGGTGTCCAGCGTGTGTGGCGGCAACCAGGTGAGGAGTACAAAGACAAATGTGTCTTGCCTACAGTCAAGCATGGTGGTGGGAGTGTCATGGTTCAGGGCTGCATGAGTGCTGCCGCCACTGGGGAGCTACAGTTCATTGAGGGAACCATGAATGCCATCATGTACTGTAACACACTGAAGCAGAGCATGATCAACTCCCTTTGGAGACTGGGCCCCAGGGCAGTATTCCAACAGGATACAAACCCCAAACACACCTCGAAGATGACCACTGCCTTGTTAAAGAAGCTGAGGGTAAAGGTGATGGACTGGCCAAGCATGTCTCCAGATTTAAAACCCATTAGACAAGCGTCTGTGGGGCATCCTAAAATGGAAGGTGGAGGTACGCAAAGTCTCTAACATCCACCAACTCCATGATTTCGTCATGGAGAAGTGGAAGAAGGCTCCAGTGGCAACCTGTGAAGCTCTGCTGAACTTCATGCCCAAGAGGGTTAGGGCAGTGTTGGAAAATAATGGTGGCCACACAAAATATTGACACTTTGGGTCCAATTTGGACATTTTCACTTAGGGGTGTATTCACTTTTGTTGCCAGCAGGATAGACATTAATGGCTGTGTGTTGAGTTAGGCTCCTTTCACACGGCCGCTCCGTGTGAAAGGTCCGCTGCGGGACTTTTTTTTTTTTTTTACCACGGAGCGGATGACATTTCTGTCATCCGCTCCGTGTGCCCGCATATCATCCCATCCGTTTGCGGATGATATGCGGACATAATGTAAGTATATGGCACTGCGGATGTCAGCGGATGACACCGCTGACATCCGATTTTCCTTCCTTTACGTTTTTTACACGGAAGAAAAAATGGGTTCTGTTCCATTTGTAAAAACGGAACAGAACTGAATGGAGGAAAATCGGGTGTCAGCGGGTGGTATTCCGCTGACACCCGCAGTGCCATTCACTTACATTATGTCCGCAAATCATCCGCAAACGGATTGGATGATTTGCGGACACACGGAGTGGCCGTGTGAAAGGAGCCTTATTTTGAGGGAACAGCAAATTTACACTGTTATACAAGCTGTACACTCACTACTTTACATTGTAGCAAAGTGTCATTTCTTCAGTGTTATCACATGAAAATATATAATAATATTTTTACAAAAATGTGAGGGGTGTACTCACTTTTGTGAGATAACATGTAAATATATATATATATATATATATATATACATATATATATTTGTTTTTGTTTTTTATAATATTTTATTTATTTATATTTTTCTTTTTAGATTGAGCCATATATCACAACGCAGTTGAAAATTAGTTTTGACAAACACAGAGAAAACAACAAAAACGAAACTATTTGGGACGAAATACAGAGGAACGTAAGTGTGACACACATAATGGTTTGAGCTTCTATTATGAGTGTGGATAATACATTCCTGATAATGTAAAGGCTAACGTGCAGCAATCTTCCTATATTAAAAAAAAATAATCTTGATCTTAAAGCTAAACTTAAGGCAAAAAGCTAAGCACATAAATTAAATAAACATATTTGAACAGTTTTTTCCTACCAAACTGTATAGTACTTTATACAGCTTGCATGACTGCGCTAAGCAATAAAATCTGGTCTAGGACCTATCACAACCTGTGATTGAACAATGAAGCAGCAGCAAATTAATTTTTAGCTCCCCTCCTTTACACATGTTTACATGTGCAATGTGCAAAGTCCTACTGTGCACAAGAATACAGGACAACGATAAGTCAGTCAGCTGCCTACTGTATGTATTTAAATTAGATTTCCAGGTTTACTTAGCCTTTAACCACCTCAATACTGGGCACCTTCACCCCCTTTCTTCCCAGACTAATTTCCAGTCATGCTACACTGTACCCAAATGACATTTTTATCATTTTGTTCACACATAGAGCTTTCTTTTGGTGATATTTATTTACCACTGGGTTTTTTATTTTTCGTGATATAAGCGAAAAAAAAAAAACGAAAATTTTGAAAAAAACAATATTTTATATTATTTTCTGTTTCAAAAGAAATCCAACAAATTCACATTTTATCATAAATTTAGGCCAAAATGTATTCTGCTACATGTCTTTGGTAAAAAAAAATATCCTGATAAGTGTATGATAATAGGTTTGTGTGAAAGTTATAGAGTCTACAAGCTAGGCTACGTATTAGTGATCGACCAATATCGTTTTTTCGTTGCCTATACTGATATTTTGCCGATCGCATATCGGTGTCAGCCGATATTAACCAATATTTTCACACATGATAAATTTTCCCAAAAAAACACAAATTTCGACACAAATCTCTTAACAAACATGTTAATCTTTATTTATTAACATTTTTAACATTAAGTGCTCGTTCTTCACACCTTAACTGCATAAAAACTGATAGGAAAACTTCAATTGCAAGGAGTTGGACATTAGCATTTCACATCATCTGTGCATTAATGTATAATAAAGTGCTGCAGTAGTGGACTCACTCACTGCAATATGCATTTTTAATTCACTACTGCAGTGCAGTTAGTGCAAAACTGCTAGGAAAAAAACTAGGCAACAACAACATCTACACAATAAAATACACATACACACTGCACAACTTCTATAAAAAGAGCAAGGCAACAGCTACACATGTCACAGTGGATTGGACTGGACTCTGAGTCAGTGGAGGACTACCTCTGTGTGCAATATGGCACTCACTGCAACTACTGCAGTCAGTGCAATACTGCTAGAAGAAAAGCAAGGCAAGTAGGCAACAGCTACACATGTCACAGTGGATTGGACTGTAGTCAGTGGAGGACTATCTGCACTGCAGTATGGCACTCACTGCAACTACTGCAGTCAGTGCAATACTGCTAGAAGAAAAGCAAGGCAACAGCTACACATGTCACAATACCGCTAGAAGTAAAGCAAGGCAACAGCTACACATGTCACAATGGATTGGACTGGAGTCAGTGGAGGACTCACTGCAGTATGGCACTCACTGCAACAACTGCAGTCAGTGCAATACTGCTAGAATAAAAGCAAGGCAAGTAGGCAACAGCTACACATGTCACAGTGGATTAGACTGGAGTCAGTGGAGGACTATCTGCACTGCAGTATGGCACGCAACTACTGCAGTCAGTGCAATACTGCTAGAAGAAAAGCAAGGCAACAGCTACACATGTCACAATGGATTGGACTGGAGTCAGTGGAGGACTCACTGCAGTATGGCACTCACTGCAACTACTGCAGTCAGTGCAATACTGCTAGAAGAAAAGCAAGGCAACAGCTACACAGTGGATTGGACTGTGTGCACTACCGCTGCAGTAGGGCACTCACTCGCTGGAATAATTTTAAATCACTACTGCACTACTGCAGTAGTGATTTAAAATGATTGCAGCAGTAAGTGGCGTTCTACTGCAGCAGTAGTCCACTGGCACTGACTCCAATCCACTGTCTATGTCTATTTTTTTCTGCGCTGACTGCAGCGGTTAGAAAACCTGTTAGAAAAAAATAGATAGACACAAGCTAGACAGTGGATTGGACAGACCCAGTGGACTGGTGGACAGACACTACTATAGATTAGCTACACTTTTAAATCAATACTCCCAGTTAAGTAGAACAATATTATAGTGCAGGAAGCATAACATTTCAGCATGTTCACCAGTTAAACGGCTTCTTTTCTTTTTATAAATTGCTGCCACTTCACTAAAAACACGCTCACTTGGTACTGAGGAAGGAGGAGCAGAAAGGTATCTTCTAGCATGAGAAGCAAGTCTTTTGTAGCGTGCCTCATTTTCTTTATACCACTGAAGAAGATCACTTCTTCTGTCAACTACTGGTTCCTTTAAATAGAGATGAAGTTCATCATCCAGGCTCATTATTGCCGATTCTGATGAATCCTCTGCATGAGGCCCCAATAAAACGCTGAACATTGCATCTTTTTGACCACAATGAATTTTCTCTTCTGTCTGTTGTCTTTTGGGACATTTTTCTCCTGCATCCTGCTCTTCCACATCAGAAAGCTTCTCTTCTTGTCCTTGACTTTTCTTTTCGTCAGGGGGAACCTCCTGCACCTGCTGTTGAATATCTTCTGTCAGCCATTGCTTTGCCTTGGCCAATACATCATCAGAAGAGAAAGGATGGTTCTTGTATCGAGGATCCAAAAGACATGCAAGCACAACAGTTTTATTCTCCTCATGCTTCTCAAACCTTTTGGCGAGGATGTCCCTTATGGCCTGCCTACATGCTTTGATGCCACATGTGTTGGGTCCTTCATTCTGTTGAAGAAGCATCTTCAGGACTCACACATGGGATCACAGAGGAAACAGATGATTTGTAATGACTCACCTCCAGTGTCACTTCCTCAATGTAGAAAAGGGAAAAGGAAACAGAGAGGCTGTTCCTAAAAAGTGGTTGCAAGAAAGGGATGCTCACAACTGCTAAATTTCAAAAATAAACAACTTTATTGAAAAAATAGGGCACTGTGTAACATATTAGAGCATGCCCCAATCATTGGGGTCATGACATACATAAAAAGATCAAATGCAGTGAAGATAGACATGGGACAGCATTAAAAACATCACAATGACAAAAAAACACACTACTGGCCACACCACCCACCGGGAGTACTGCGACACAGCCTCAGCGATCAACAGCATATGGCCTAACCGGACCCAGTGTTACCGTAATAAATCGCTGAAGGAGTGCCGACATGCCACAGGACCCGCTGCAAAAAAGAGGTGCTTGTGTGAGTGTGGCCGCACTACACAAGACTGAGTAGGTCTGTATACAAATACATTTGGTAGAGAGCAATGCCACTAACTAGATGAGATAAACTATCCAATGAACATAGGAACACACCTACAATGCATCAATAATTTCAATGATCAAATCAGATAGTGACTAATATGCAATCAAAGATGACAGGTAGGTCTCAAAATGGGCTTGGATGTCCCACCAAATAATTGGTAATATGAAGCTAAGGACCTCCTGTTATTATTTCATGTCAGCGAAAACCAATGCGGGGAATAGGGAAGATAAACAGAGCAGTGACTCTTCTAACAATCTCCAGTTCATGGGGAGTTGTGAGTGACTTGTCCATAGTTCATGGAGTGACACGAAGATACCAGGTTGAGCAAAGAGGGATCAGTTGTATCCAGGGGCAGATGAAATGGACCATGTGGCGCTATAAAGTCACTTGATGTGAACCTCAAGCAATGGAGGGGTGATAGTGTTATATTCTCCGTGTTGTGAGAGACACAGGACTCTGGTCTGGAACAACGGTTGTTTATTCAGGACTCACTGTACAGCATTACAGGACAGCTCTGCATATCAATACATCTCTACATGTGTCTAAAGATGGCCACTCTGCCCCTTGACCCTTGTCATCACTCCTGGGTGGAGCCAGCCTTAAAGTGACAGTACATGTGAAACCCTTCAGGACCCTTCAGGTATAACACCTTCCATCCATACCTAAAAAAAAAACAAAAAACAAAAAAAAAAACAACAAAACGAGAACAGGCATAAAACAGTAACTCATAATTGTCCAATACAGTCCTCCAACTCAGGAGATTTACATGGTTTCTTCCATGTCCGGATGTGAGAACAACTTCCAGGGAAGCTCCGGGGAGAAAATGGCAGCGGATCACTTTCGGCGGGCCCGTCGAAAGTCTCGTAACCGGTCTTGCATTTGAAACCGGTCAGGAGGGCGACAGTGTCGTTGAGGACGGGCACCCAGCGACTCGGGGCTGGAGGAAGCAGGGCTGGCCGGAATGGACACCGGCGGGGCCAAGAGGGGATTCCCTAGCTCAGAGGGTGAGCAGACCTCTGGACCAGGGCTGGAGGGCTCTGTTGGAGCTGAGTTCAAAAGTTCAGAGTCTCCCCAAGCATCAGTCTCAATGCCTCCTGATCCGGTAGGAGCAGATCCTTGAGACACTGGAGGTGCAGCCGATGTCAGGGATTCGGGCAGCTGAGAACGAGGACGCAATTGGTCCGCATGCCTTCTGCAAATGGAACCATCTTCCAGGCAGACCCTATACATTTTGGGTCCCAAAGTCTCTGCGACGATAGCAGGAAGCCAACGAGTGTTGGAAGCGCCATAAGATCGGGCCCATACCTTTTGCTGGGCTGTAAACCGGGGAATCTCGTCGTGTTCGACCCTCTTGTCTTGGGACTGCCGTACATGTTCCTGGACCGTTTGAGGGCGGAGCATATCCAAAACAGTCCATGGCTGCCGACCCAAAAGAAGTTCAGCTGGAGTTTTCCCAGTGGTTGCATGTGGTGTGGTTCTGTAAGCAGAAAGGAAGGAGTCCAGCTGCTGGGGTGACAGGGACTGTTGTTTACTTGTAGCCACAGTAGCTTTGAAATAGCGTTTGAAGGTCTGTACAAACCTTTCTGCTTGACCATTTGTAGCCGGGTGGTAAGGTGCGGTCAACTTGTGTTTGATGTTGTGGGCAGTCAGGAAACCCTGAAACTCCTGGCTTGTGAATTGTGCACCGTTGTCTGTGACAATTTCTCTGGGGAATCCAAACGTAGCAGCGAGATGTAACAGTATGGAAATCGTCGCCTTAGTCGTTGGCTGAGTAACAGGAACGACCTCAGGCCACTTTGAATGGGCATCAATAATGATCAAAAAGGTGTGTCCTCTGATCGGGCCTGCAAAGTCCAAGTGTAGGCGAAACCAGGGAACCGTGGGCCAAGTCCAGGGCTGGACGCACCCTCGAGGAGGGTCTCTCGCAGTTTGTGCACATCCAGCACACGCATTCACATATGTCGTGATATCGGAGTCGAGGTTCGGCCACCACACATAGCCTCGGGCCTTTTGTTTCATACGTGTGCCCCCGGGATGACCAGTATGTAGCAATTCCAGAATGTGTCTCCGGAGGGTCTGTGGAACGATCACTCGGTCTCCCCACAAAACACAGTTGCCAGACACAGTTAATTCCAGACGCCTACGGAAGTAAGGCTCATAATCCTGTGTGACAGTTGCAGGCCAACCGTACCGTACCCAGGAGAGTATTGTCTTAAGGAAGGTATCCTTGGCTGTATGGGCTGCTACTTCCCCGGAAGACAGAAAGGACAGGCTGGTGTAACGACAACTCTTGACAGGTGGAGAAGAGTCTGTTAATGTCCTTGTCAGACGGGACATGGCGTCTGCATTAGCGTTGGCATCATGGCTGCGATACTGGATTTTGTAGCTATATGCTCCCAAGAATAGGGCATAGCGTTGAAGACGGGCTGCAGTCGTCTGGGAGATGCCTTTGTCAGGGCTAAAGATCTGAAGGAGTGGTTTATGATCAGTCAGTATGGTGAATTCCCTACCATACAGGTAAAGATGAAACTTCTTAATTGCCCATATGAGCGCCAGAGCCTCTTTGTCAATGTGAGAGTAATTGCTTTCTGCTTTTGTCAAGGACCTGGAGGCGAATGCCACAGGTTTCTCTGACCCATCAGGTAAAACGTGAGATAGTACAGCCCCTAGACCATAGGGTGAGGCATCACAAGCCAAGGTGAGAGGCCTTTGGAGGTCATAGTGCACGAGCATGCGTGACGCCAACAGCTTTCGCTTAGAAACTTCAAAAGCACGTTGGCATGCAGCCGACCAGTTCCATCTGGAGTGTTTCTCCAAAAGCTTGTTTAATGGAAACAAAGTGTGTGCTAGATCCGGCAGGAATTTGTGGTAATAGTTCAGCAAGCCCAGGTATGATCGCAGCTGCTGGACGTTGGTCGGGGCTGGAGCTTTTACTAAAGCATCAACTTTGGCTTCCGTGGTGTGTATACCCTCTGCATCCACAAGGTGGCCACAAAACTCCAATTTAGGTACCATGAATTGGCATTTCGCCAAGTTCACTTTTAGACCCTGCTCTTGGAGTCTGGCCAACACCAGCTCCACGTTACACTTGTGTTCCTGGTCCGTCAGGCCCGTGATGAGCATGTCATCTAACAGGCACTGTGTGAAAGGAATGTCCGCCAAAATCTCATCCATTTTGCGTTGCCAAATGGCTGGGGCGGAGGCTACCCCAAACACCATCCGATTGTATTCATACAGTCCCTTGTGAGTGTTGATTGTTAGAAACTTGCGGGACGAAGGGTGGACCTCAAACTGTAAATAAGCTTGCCTGAGATCAAGCTTGGTGAACTTTTGACCACCTGCAAGAGAGGCAAAAATGTCATCTACTCTGGGTAGGGGATACTGGTCTATCTCCAGTTGAGAATTTAGTGCCATGCGGAAATCGCCACAAATGCGTAAGTCCCCATTCGCTTTCTTTACTGGTACAACTGGTGATGCCCACTCGCTGTGCTCTACCTTTGAGATGACACCTTGTTCCTCCAGCCGGCTTAGTTCAGCTTCCACACCTGCTCGGAGTGCGAAAGGTACCGTCCGAGCTTTAAGGAACCTAGGCTGGGCATTGGGTTTCAGCCTGAGTCTCACACAGTCATGCTTTATTTTTCCCAAATGGTTATCAAAGACTTGCGGGAATCGCTGTTTCAGGGATTCCACCCATCCCTCTTCATCCCCTGATGGGATGGTCACGGTGTTGCAGGGGTTAATGGCTATGTCTGGCATGCCAAAGTGAGCAATCCAGTCTCTCCCAAAAAGAGGGGGTCCCCCATGTTCTAGGATATATAATGGCATTCTCTTTGTCTGACCCTTGTAGGATACCTGTACTTTCACGTACCCCAGTGGGTGGAGTATCTGCTTTGAATATGTCTGCAGTTTGATTGGTGTTGGACGGACAGTTGTTCGGATCAGAAGTTTTCTCCATTGTTTCTGGGTGATAACTGAAACTGCTGCTCCTGTGTCTACATCCATCTTGAGTTTCTTTCCTTCCACGGTTACCTCTACAGTCATTGCAGAGGGTGCTGAATGCATATGATGTATGTCCAATCTGTGGAGCACTTCCTCATCCTCTGATTCAGATGACGATGTATATCTTCCCACCATATATGCCTTTGTCCTGGTGTTCAGAGGTTGTTTATTTCGCACCTTCTTACTACGGCAGACTCGTTTCAGATGGCCTGCCTTACCACAATTATGACAGAGCTGATCCTTAAACCGGCAGACTTTGTGATCATGGTCTGTATTCCCACAACGGTAGCAAGCTGACGTCCTGGTTGGTGAGGGTCTATATTTACAGTTAGCTGCAGTTTGCTTGACTGCTGTTCTGAAAACTTCCTCTTTAACCTCTCCCCTTCTGCTCTGGGGGTTCAAAGCTTCTGTATCTTTCACAGCCATTTCCATCACTGAAGCTATCTCAATTGCCTTTGTAAGGGTAAGGTCTTTCTCTGTTAACAGTCTCTTTTGGCTAGACTCACTATTCAGTCCCATGACAAACTTATCCCTCAGTGCAGTTGGTAAATACTCCCCAAAAGAACAGGTTGAGGCCAGTCTGCGAAGGGCGAGCACATAAGCCTTAATATCTTCACCTGGCTGCTGCTGCCGCTGATAGAACCTGAATCTTTCTGCAATCTCTAGTGGTTTAGGCTGGAAGTGATTCCCTAACAGTGTCAGGAGCTCTGCCAAAGTCTTAGTTGCTGGTTTTTCAGGGAAAAGGAGATCCCTAAGAGTGTCATATGTCCTAGCACCAACCACTGTCAGAAACACTGCTACTTGCCTGTCGTCTGGGATGGCATTTGCACAGAAATATTGTTCTAATCTTTCAATCCAAGAAATCCACGTTGTCTGTTCGCCATCAAATTCACTTAATGTCCCGATCAATGACATTTTCCTGCTGGGCTCTGTGGGTTTTGTATTCCTGACAATCCAGAGTTTTTTTTCTTCCTTTCCTTTCTCACACGGATAGTAACCTTGTAAATCCCACCCTCGTCGCCACTGTTATATTCTCCGTGTTGTGAGAGACACAGGACTCTGGTCTGGAACAACGGTTGTTTATTCAGGACTCACTGTACAGCATTACAGGACAGCTCTGCATATCAATACATCTCTACATGTGTCTAAAGATGGCCACTCTGCCCCTTGACCCTTGTCATCACTCCTGGGTGGAGCCAGCCTTAAAGTGACAGTACATGTGAAACCCTTCAGGACCCTTCAGGTATAACAGATAGGGAGAGACGCTGTATCCCAGGACAGCGAGGGCTCGCACCAGGTAGACTCAAACGGTGGGCGCAGTATCCGCCGCACTCATTATGCATCCCGTGCTGTAGATTCAAACAAACTGCTTACCGCATCACCGGAGTCAGAAACTTAGCATTCAAATGCCCGGTGGTCACGGCCCTTTCTCCATCCCTGTTGCTCCGTCCGAGGGTTCCTCTCCAGCCGACTGGCCTCCAGGTCCATACACAGGGCAGACAGTCTGGTCCGCGATGTCTCAGTGCCCCCTAGTGGTTTGCTCAGTCACGCTCGTTACTTCCGCTATGCTAGCAAATGGCGGCATCAGCCTCAAAGCATCGGGACGGCTTCGGCAAATACAGAGTTCCCATAGGTGCGCGGGCAGCAGTGCGTGACGTACGCTTCTTCAGGACATCATTGTATGGGCGGGAGGTTGTTTTAAAGGGCATTCTAGATTGCAAATTAGTCACCGCTGATAAAGGGAAGAAAACATTTTCTGCAAATAGCCCAACCCACTTCCAAAGAAACGCCATCTTGTGGATGCCATGGGGGTATTTAAAAACTCAACATATATATTGCAGCTCTGACATTGTACATAGGCTGGGCAATCCGTGGATAAATATATTGCGCACAGTACAGGGGAAAAAAGGGAGAAGTCAATTCAGTCCCAGACTTTACATAGCCCCTCTTAGAGTACAGGCACAGGTAAACGGGCTAGACCAACAAGTGGTACCTAGGATACTGTTGCAATCCGGTTTACCAAGGGGAATTAAGCATTACACTCGCTATTAAAGCCAATAAATGACAACCTAGCCTTTGCGAGGGATACAATACAGTTCCCATAGACAGGGAGACAGAGACACATTAATAGAAAGAGACCCCCCTAAAGACAAGTGTTAGGCCATAATAGCCATTACACAAGAGCCTACTAAACAGTGTGTTCCATTTCAGTTCGATAAAACTTGTCACTCTTCAGTGTGTACCTTGGCTCAACTATGGACATCAACCGCTTAAATCCAGAGTCAGACACTATTGTAAATGGCTGGTTATCAGTTACCATCATCTCTGTGATTACTCTGTCCAGCAGTTGGGATCTTCCATCTGATTTTTGTCACCTGTTTTTTTGTGAAACATATCTGTTATTGTTGCCTGGGATAGGGATAATTCACCTCGTGATTCCTTTTGTTTTTTCTGTGCTGCATTATACAATTCAAGATGATGAACTCTTTGATGGGCCCAAAGATTAGACGTATTTTTGGTTTTTGCAGTTATTGATCCCATGCTCACATTGTTTTTGCATGTGTTGCACAGTGCTACTGATTTTCCTGGCGATGGAGAAGAGAAATACTCCCAGACCACACTTTTAATTTTTCTATCTCCATCCATCTCCATTGAAACAAGAAAGAGTCAGACACTAATTTAGACTGGCAGGCATCGTGTGGTGGGTGGCCGGCTGGCACCCTGTGGTGGGTGGCTGGCTGGCACCCTCTGGTGGCTGGCTGGCTGGCACCCTGTTGTGGGTGGCTGTGTGGCTGGTTGGCAGGCACCGTGTGGTGGGTGGGTGGCTGGTACCCTGTGGTGGCTGGCTGGCTGCCTGGCACCCTGTCTTGGCTGGCTGGCACCCTGTGGTGGCTGGCACCCTGTTGTGGGTGACTGTCTGGCTGGCAGGCACCAGGTGGTGGGTGGCTGGCTGGTACCGGGCAGCTGTGGGTGGTGGGTGGGTGGGTGGCCGCGGCGGCTGTGTTACAGAAGCGAATAGAACAGATACAGAACATGTGTCAGAGAGAGTGTTTTTTGTTGGTCACTGTTATCAATTATCACAGAACAGAGAACGTGTGTCAGACTGTTGGTCACTGCACTCAATAGATGTAGAAGAACTCCCGACTCCCCCGACCGACCGCCTGTGCCACATGCAGACTCCAGTGTGGCAGCGGCGGGTAAAAGACATTGTAAGGACTAAGGAGGCAGAGGGAGGCAGCCTAAGAGCTGTCCAGTGCATGGCGCAACATAAACGATGACGTCACGAAAATATCGGCAAATCAACAGGCCGATTCTGATATATATCGGGGAAAGTGCATATCGGCCCAGATATATCGATGTTGCTGATATTCGGTCGTTCTCTACTACGTATCATTGAAAATTGATCAATCCTGATGTCCTGATGTACTGACTGTGATGGTGGTGGATATCAGATCCCTGCCCTTCTCACTAACTCGTGACCAAGGACCAAGCAATCTCACACCCTGCCGTCACTTGCGTAACAATGCCACTCTCAGCTGCACCAGGCACATAGATTTTCCAGCTTGCGGGACCACAATCTAGATGCCAGCAGGCTGAGAGCGATTGTCACCGGACTAATTAAGCAATTAACCCTTTCTCTGCCACCACCGCTACGTTATGATGAGCCCAGTGGACGCTCGTACTATTAGAAATACCAATTATGACTTTAGAATAATCATCTGTAACACGCGCTGTCACCGCAGACAGGAGTGTCCAGAGGATTTATTCTAGACAGTAGCGATCTTCAAGAGACAGGTTCGTTGTTAGCTTTGCATTAAGAGCTTAGCGACAAGATTAACACTTTTCAAAATAAGGTTTAATAATAAAAAGGTTAAAATTGGTGCAAATAGAAAAATGGGTTTCAAAGAAATAGAGACACAATTCAGCAACTTAGAAAAATAAGATAAAGAATTAGAAATAAGAATACTTTCAGAAATAAGAATACTTTCAGAAGCTGAGCCAGTGTGATCGGTTCTCAAACTTGATGGATAGATGTTTCCTCTTTGATGGTACAGGAGAACTGAGAACTCATCTGCTTCTCTCCTTTTTCTCTGAGACCGCAGGGGGTGTCACCAGAGGTCCTTGACCAATAAACACAGTGGCCATGGGCGGCCCTAAAGTTTACGACCATACCAAGGAACCTCCCGTATAGACAGATTTATAACATAATTCATATCTTCCAATGTCTACCAGTTGCCTTCTTGAAACTGATATAGTCTTGTGCAGTATTGAAGTTTATATTCATAGACACCAAACACAGGTTATCTCCAAGTAACCTCTGACCCGTAAGGCAAACTTCCTGCATTCCTAAGTTAATTGATTAAGGTATGGGAGAGGGGGTTGCTTTGTGAGTGAGTGTAACGTTCATGCGTTTTTGTTAGTGGATGGATTTACAGCTGCAGAATTATTACACTCAGTAGCCTTGTAGAGATTCTGTTGAACAAACATATCCAACTCTCAGGACTTCATCACAGTGCACAGCCTGTTATGCAATATACATATACTTCATCAGATGTTTAATGGAGGGATAGAATATATGAGAATGTATAAATGAGAGACAGGCTATTGTATGGTGAGCACTAAGAGTAGTATTAGGAGAGTTGCAGGTGATGGTAAAGCAGATAGGTTCTGATGTCAAGTATAGTGCAGATGGTAAGAGGACACAGATGGAGTATACTTAGACAGAGTAACCTAGTGCAAGGATAGTTGAAGGTAGTCCCAAGAGCTAACTGTCTATGCAGATGATAGTGAATAGATAGGTACAGATAGTCCTGGTAATTGCAGTAGATGACAGTAGGAGATTGGTTAGTAAGGAATCCCCTGTGGGGTACTTATCACTTAGATAGGTTAGTAGTAACAGTGTCCTTAGAGAGAGGTGATCCCGTAGCGAGATACGGATCAGCAGCGAGGTTCCGGCTCCAGTTCAGCAAAGGGAAATGTCAGCAGCTCCGACTTCACAGGAGACGGTGCGGTGAACATGTGGTTTGAACGAGCAATGAGTGAGAGAAAGCCGGCGATTGAAATAGCCGCTCATAGCAGCGCTCAGCAATGATGTCATCCGGTCTTAAAGGTGTATGCGTCTCTTGGATAACAAGATGGGACGCAATTTAGTAAGAGAGAAATATGGAACAAGGGTACCAGAGGTACCAGAACATTACAGTGAGTGGTCTTTCGTTTTTAAAACTGTCATGGCTGAGCTCTGACAAAATGGTTGCTTTCGTATCCCAGCGCAGGATATCATTACACTGACTACCTATCTCATTTCTTGAGGCCCTAAAAATGTCAGGACAGTACAAATGCCCCTCAAATTACCCCTTTTTGTAAGGAGGACAGTCCAAGTTATTTAGTAAGAAGCATAGTGAGTTTTTTGAAGTTGCAATAAATTACACATTTCATTTCCTCGGTACCTATCACATTTTTAAAGGCCCTGGAGCACCAGGACAATGGAATTACCCACTAGGGATGATTGAACGGTTCGGGTCGACCATCGGTTCGACCCGAACATTGACTGTTCGAAATTCGGCCAAATTCCGAACTTTTTCAGCAAACCAGAACCGACCAAAATGCAATGGGACAAGAACTGGGCTTTAAAAGCCCGTGATTGGACCAGAAACATTAGTAAAAGCCAATTGAGGGGGCAGGAGAATGCTAGGAATGTGATTGGAGTGACTAGGGGGTCCAGAGGCCAATCATTAGTGAATACGCCCCCCAGTATATAAGATAGCCCCGCCAAATTGCTAGCATTTTCATACAGGGCTGTGGAAGAGAATGGAAGCAGTTCTGTTACTTCTGCTTCAAAAGTGTCATTTAGCAATTATTAGTGTGAGGAAAGGGATATCTAGTGTAGTTAGGGTGCTATTTTCCACTATAGTTAGATTTAATAATCTAGTTTCTGTAGGGAAAGTGTTAAGTGTCAGGGTGACCGTAGTGTAGTGTAGGGTTAACTGACTCTGACTGCTATGGCAGGGTGACAAAACCCTTCCATGTCAGGGTGACCACTATAGTAGAGAAAAGATTGTTTCTCTTAGAACACTTATAGAACCGTATAGTGGCTTCGCCCCTGTCACCCGGCTTTTTGTTGCAGGCGTTTATAGGGCTTTTTTGAGGACATGTTTGGAGTCAGGCATGACATCAGAACTTATGTGTAGGGGTATATATACACACACACATATATGTATATATACACCTACACACATATAGGTGTGAAAGTAGCAGAAACCTATGCTTGCGCTAATGAAATAATTAACAGGCATATGTCTCCACTCCTATCACACCTATATATGTGTATGTGTATAAATACATATAAGTGTGTGTGTATATATACCCCTATACAGAAGTTCAGATGTTATGCCTGCCTCCAAAGACCCCCAAAAAATGCCCAAAAAATCCCCTGAAGAAGCCACGTGAGCGGAAGTGGCGTAACGCGTAGGGCCTTTTGACCGGAAGTGACGTTTGGATGCGGAAGTGAAGACCGCAATAACCTGTTTACAGCCAAACAACGCCTGTTTTAACATCTGTTTGTAAGTGCATTTACATTTCTTTTAATAAAGTGGTTTTGAATATGGCAATACTGCACTATGTAAGCTTTTAATTTTGAGATCCGTGGGACATCTGGAGAATGCTGTACCCCGATCCTTTCAGCATAGGCTGAACACCATCCCTGAGTGTAAAGAAAGAAGGAGAGGAGAGGAGTAGCGGATTTATACCATAAGGTGCATTACCTTATTTATTGAGGTAAGCAAGTAGCACACCCTTAGGGGTAAAGAGTGAGAAGAAGCACCCCACTGGTTTTCACGGTGTCAGGCGGAGGTTTAATTCTAGAGAAGAAGAGGATCACAGACACCCTTCAACACAATTGTTTTGTGTTGTTTTTGGACACTTTTTTAGCACTTTATAAGGACTGAATATTAGGATGAAATAATCAACTCACCCACCCGTTATTTCAGCACTGAGCACTTTACTGTCACCTGCATACCTTTGTGGTTTTAAACATTCACTTATGGATTTTGTATTAAGAGGATAAATATTTATTTATATAGATCAACTTTGTAAACACTAGTGCACTTTATATGTTATATAATTGAAGGGATTTTGGTATTTGATATTAGTTATTTATTATATATTTATTTCAGAAACACTATTTTACACTTTATAGTTGACACATGGATGTGGTGTAACAATTTCTAAACACGTTTGGTTGGTGTTCACTGATAAAGTTATTAGACTAGGTGCGGTACTTCCCTGAAGCGCGGTACCCCTCCCCCCCAAGTATATTTTTTGAGGACATGTTTGGAGTCAGGCATGACATCTGAACTTCTGTGTAGGGGTATATATACACACACACATATATGTATATATACACCTACACACATATAGGTGTGAAAGTAGCAGAAACCTATGCTTGCGCTAATGAAATAATTAACAGGCATATGTCTCCGCTCCTATCACACCTATATATGTGTATGTGTATATATGTGTATGTGTATAAATACAATGTATTTTTTTTTTGCACAATGTTGTCAATTTATAAGTTATTTCTAACACATAGCATGTACATAGCAAAAAGTACACCCCAAAATAAATTCTGCTACTCCTCCATGTGGTGATACCTCATGTGTGACACTTTTGCATAGCCTGGCCTCATGCAGAGGCCCAACATCCAAATAGCACCTTCAGGCGTTCTAGGAGCATAAATTACACATTTCATTTCCTGAGTACCTATCACATTTTTGAAGGCCCTGTGACAGATGTTGATCACTTGGATGTGGCAGGTGTTCACTGGGACAGATGTGGCAGATCACGAACAGATGTGGCAGATCACAGACAGATGTGGCAGATTAAAATGGACCAAAAAAAGAAAAGAGTGATACTAAGCACCCTGCTCCTGCGCTCCAAACCAGGTCCTCAAGCTGTTTCAATCTGGGAACCTACACTTGGCATCCCGTATGGCTACGCCTTGCTGCCCTTAACGACCGGGGTGGTCAAAAACACTGAAAAACAAACACAAAAAAGGGCGCACCAGCCTAGCGCATTATCCTCAGCAAGCTTTTAATAATGATAGTATAAAATCAACTACTCACAAACATGCGTGGTAGGTCAGCATATAGATTCCAACAGAACGGCATCAAAATAGAAGAATCCAATATCCCATATGAACGGGCTCTGGCTCTGAGGAAGAGGCAAGGCCTCGAAACGCGTTAGCCTTCCGTTCATATGGGATATTGGATTCTTCTATTTTGATGCCGTTCTGTTGGAATCTATATGCTGACCTACCACGCATGTTTGTGAGTAGTTGATTTTATACTATCATTATTAAAAGCTTGCTGAGGATAATGCGCTAGGCTGGTGCGCCCTTTTTTGTGTTTGTTTTTCAGATTAAAATGGACAGATGTGGCAGATTATAATGGACAGATGTGGCAGATTATCATGGACATATGTGCCAGATGATCACTGGCAGATGTGGTAGATGATGTGTGCCCGATGTGCTCCAGATGTTCACGGACAGATGTGGCAGATTATCATGGACAGATGTGACATATTATCATGGACAGATGTGGCATATTACCATGAACAGATGCGTCAGTTGATCACAGACAGATGTGGCAGATGATCACGGACAGATGTGGCAGATGACCACAAACAAACAGATGTGGCAGATGATCACGGACAGATGTTGCAGATGATCACGGACAGATGTGGCAGATGATCACAGACAGATGTGGCAGATTATCACGGACAGATGTGGCAGATTATCACGGACAGATGTGGCAGATTATCATGGACAGATGTGGCGATTTTTTTCACGAACACCCGGGGGGCTCGGCGGGAAGTTCACCTGCCGATGAGAGCCCCATAGTGCACTGCCCAATTGCAGTGCATTAAGTGCTTGTGACTGGCCAAAGCATGCACCTGACCTGTATGCTTTGCCAATCACAGCACAATGTCCTGCCAGAGCCATGATTAGCCAAAGGCAGGGTGCCTTTAGCCAATCATGGCTCAGGGGCTAAGTCCACGCCCCATACTATATAAGGCTGCTGCTTACACGGCAGCTGTATATAGTGTGTTACAATAGAGATTAGTCAGGTAGTTAGTGGATAGTGTGTTGAGTTAGTTTAGTGCAGTCAGTGTAGTATACAGGCATACCCCACTTTTAAAATGTATAGATATGTTGTAGTCCTGGGTCCCCTCTCAGTACTCCCCAAGTTTTGTGTCCCTGTCACCTATTGTTTGTGAGCAGTACCATGCCAAGCTGACCAGCATTTCTCATAGACGCCAATGTTAAAGACAGGGAGCAGTGCCATGTCAAGCTTTCCAATATTTCCCATAGACACCAATGTTAAAGACAGGGAGCTGTGCCATGCTAAGCTGACCAATATTTCCCATAGATGCCAATGAGCGCTGAAAGCTGAAAATTGGTCTAGGCAGGAAGGGGGTGAAAGTGCCCTGTATTTAAGTGGTTAAGGGAAACCCTATGACAAATTGAAAAAAAAAATCCATACCAGACCCTTATCTGAGCATGCATCCTGATGCCCCCCCCCCCCCCCGAAACATACCAGCCGCTTGCCCTCAACATGGGGAGGGTGATATGGGGTCAAGGGCTTTTTCCTGACAACCCTGGGCTGTGATTGTGACGTTCTGCAGGTTGGAGGATTATCAGAATCTGTTATCCCCCAGATCCCACCCCCCCCCCCCATGTGAATGGGTATCGGGTACATAGTACCCCTACCCATTCTCCAAAAAAGTGTTATAAACAGGAAAAACCACATAACACAGTTTTTGACAAGTCCTTTATTAAAAAGAAAAAAAAAGTAGTGCCCCTCGATGTAAATCCATCGTCAATCACGACGTCCACCAGCCCGAAAAATAGAAAAAAATTCAAAATCGCTTCGCTTCTTCTGAGGCATCCTGCCATATGCCGTTCTTCAGCTTTGACAGCTGTTTTATAGGCAAAGGGCAGGGCCACCCAGTTATGTCACCCCAGGAGATGGGTGCCACTGATGTATCCCTGGCTATGTCTGTTTCTGATACATCAACGGATTATCCTCATACATCTACATCCAGGGTCGGTAGTGGAGCCAATACCTCATCTGCCTCAAAAAATGATCTACCAAAGAAGGGCAAGAAGTTCATAAGACAGGTTAAGAATGTTAAGAGTTTTCTCGCCTCATACATCAGTTGCTTGTGTAGCGGGGTTAAACATGCCTAAAGACACTGTTTGATATGTGGGAAGGAACTAGGCTCCCTCTAGTGGTAGCTGCATGGAATTTCCCGGGTTGTGACTTCCTTTTCACAAGATGAAGAAACTACATCTCCCAGGCTGCTTTGCAAGATCCAGGAACTAGGCTCCCTCTAGTGGTAGCTGCATGGAATTTCCCGGGCTGTGACTTCCTTTTCACAAGATGAAGAAACTACATCTCCCAGGCTGCTTTGCAAGATCCAGGAACTAGGCTCCCTCTAGTGGTAGCTGCATGGAATTTCCCGGGCTGTGACTTCCTTTTCACAAGATGAAGAAACTACATCTCCCAGGCTGCTTTGCAAGATCCAGGGTGCACGGCTGCACCGCACGGCACTATGGGGGAGGTTATTTAAAGGAAGAGAGAAGCGCGCGAAGAGGGGGGCCTTTCTGTGCTGGACTCTGAGGAACCAGCGAGCGAGAGTGAAGGACTGACACTGGATATTGGGCCAGAGCCTTTTAGCCTGGAGGGACGACGTGGAACCGTCCCATCTCAAGCACGAGGCACATTCCTGGAGGTCATACTGCTGTTTGCCGAGACCGGAAGTCATCCGCCAGAAGGACCCCGCGCGGCTGGCATATAGCCAAAGGACTGAGACCGCAGTGGAAGCGCGCGAAGGAGAAACTTCTGTTGGTGAGAGGGCACATGCCCAATAACTGACTTTATCTGCTGAAGAGACAGTTTTATCTACAGATAGCGGTAGCGCAGCAGGAGGTGATAAAACCCCGGGGTTTATCACCATACTCTCTCAGGAGACTCATAGACAAACAATAAGGTCTGTAAAGGAGTCGCCAGAGGCTTATCTCTCTCGCAGAAGTTATTGCTCAGTTACGCAGACACCCTGCGGTGACAACTAACAGCTCGTTGTTTTTTTCTCTCTTGATCTTTATTCCTAATCTGGATTACAAATGAGCTCTATTCAATAACCTTGCTAGCGAAGATCAACAAGAAAGAAGAGAACTCTGGGGGAGGGACTCAGATAGGCCCACCTACCTGGTACTGTGTCTAGCCTTAATGCAGGAGGAGTGTGGGGGCATTCTTTTACCTTTTTAAAGCTGTTTTAAATAACCTTTTATGGACTTGTATTGTATTGTATTGTATCTCCCCTATTCAATTTGATACATAGTAAACTAAGTTTGGTTAATTACAATCTTGTGCGTTGTTCCATTGTGTCACCCAGAAGGACTACTATTCAAGAAGGTAACAAGGTATTGTTGCATAGTGAAGTATTGTATTCCAACCTGTGTATCTATTTGATAGTCCAGTCCTATTCTGGGTCAGTTGTGCCTGAGGAGGGATCGAGCCAATTTGATTGGGTTGTTAGGCAGGGTGTAGACCCAATAATATAATCAGCAGCTCCTGCGGGGGTGGTGCTACACGTGGGGGCTCGTCCGGGATTTCTACAGTCCTGCAACACAACCCTCTCAGCCCCAGAATCCCCTCCCACGCAGAAATGGATCCTGTCGCTGCTGCTGAGTGGTGCAAGGAAGAGAATGTCATAGTGGAAAATGGCCTGGTGGTTGAAATCAAGGGAGAAGCCTGGACTGAAGAAAAGCTCCTCCCTGTTTTAAGGGCACTATCCACAGACAGGAAATTCTGGGTGATTGACATAAAAACTGACACCACTGCCCCACACACGTATGCACTGTGTGAGTGGAGGAAAGGGGTCCCTGATTATTTCAATGGAAACAGTGTAAAAACTATTGACCAAACAGAACTTTTCCTGATACATCCAGGAGTTCCTACTGCGGGTCCCTCATCCACCACCCCTGGGGTATCCAGCCAAGAAAAAGGTGTCCAAGAAGGGCATCCTGAGTCATCACCTTTGTCGACTTTTAGCTCAGAACTGTGTGCTGTTCTTGGGGAGATTGTGGCAAAATGTAGTAGGGACTCCTCGAGCTATTTGATGACTGGATATAGGAAGCTCCGGACATTCTCTGGGAAACAGCCTGTGCCTTCAGCAGAAGATGGGTTCGAAGAGTGGTTAGATACCGCCACTCAGGCTTTGGAGGAATGGGAGGTACCAGAACAGCACAAGAAGCAGAGAATCACAGAGAGTTTAAGGGGACCTGCATTAGAGGCTGTACGTAATCTAAAGCTTAGCAAGAAGAACTGCACTGCACAGGATTATTTGGACATTCTGCAAGATGTGTTTGGTCGGACGGAGAACGCGGCTGAACTTCTCTACCAGTTGGACCACTGTTATCAAGAAGAGGGGGAGAAGTTGTCCGAATTCATTAAACGTCTGGATAGGATTATCCACCAGATTCTGTTAAAGAAAGGAATAGACCACCGGAAAATAGATGAGACTCGTGCACGACAGGTTCTGAAAGGGGCTCAACCTTTAGATCCCATTGCCATACTGTTACGAACTCGTCGAGATGGCGGCATTCTAGAATACCCCGATCTGATTCGAATGGTCAGAGAGGAAGAGGTTATGTTGGACAACAAGAAGAAAAGTCGGCAGTTTGACTCAACTGCCCGGGTTGGAGTGATAAGTGTGGAAGAGGGTGACTCTCAAGTTGAACTCCTAAAGACCCAAGTGTCTCAGTTGATAGAAATGGTGTCCATCCTGACTGGTCAGGTATCCACTCTACCCAAGGGGAGTATATCGGAGAGGCCAGATGAACCTGTTAGTCTCAGAACAGATCCAGAGCCACGGCCTGCAAGATTGTTAACTTGTTTCAACTGCGGGGGAGTTGGGCATGTTAGAAGGGTATGTCCCAGCTCAGGAAATGCTGCCGCGAAACCTCGCGAGCCAGCGGGAAACTTCAGAGGACACCGGTGAAGGAGTCAACCGGGTGTCCGCCAGTCTTAAGGGACTCCAGAAGTGGTGCAGGATCAGGGAAACTGAGTCAGGGGGTCAGACCCAAATATAATACCCCCAGTTCTAGACTCCGGGTTACTGAGGGAAGGAAAGTCAATGCACGCCGGGTTCAGCGGGGGCCCAGATCAAGGAAGAAAAAGGAGAAGAGGGCCAGGGTACAGAGAACTGAATCAGACAACCAGGCTACATCAAGAGAATTCCCAACTAACTTGGTCGGGCCCTCCCCAGTGGTCTCGGTTCAGGTGGAAGGAATTTACACAAGAGCCCTCCTTGACACAGGGGCCCAGGTGACTCTTTTGTATAGAGACTTCTATGATAAATATCTTACCCATCTACCTTTGCAGAAGTTGGAAGATCTGGAGATATGGGGTATTGGGACCCAAAGTTTTCCCTATGACGGGTATCTGCCAATCAAGTTGACCTTTGATCCATCAGTGGCTGGTGAAGCGGAAACCTTCGACACCTTAGCGGTGGTCTGTCCTCGTCCACCAGGGGCCAACAAAAGCTCTCTCATCGTAGGAACAAACACTGACCTGGTAAGGCGCCTTCTGATACAACTGGTCCAGGGACAAGATGCTCAGGCGCCAAGGATCCATCCCATGCTACGACAGGCCTACCAACGATTAGTGTTGGAGCAAGAGACCCCCGCAGAAGGAGTTGGACGACTCTGGAAGCTGGATAGAGCAGAAAAGGTCTTACAGCCAGGAGAGGTGGCCTGTTTTAAGGCTTCTGTTAAACTCACATGGCAACAGCCGGGTCCCTTCATTATCTTTGAATCAGGTCAAAAGGAGAGACAGAGAGGGATAGAAGTGATCCCTGAGGTGATCCCTTTGAAGGTGTTACAGGAAAACCGTGGAAGGGTTTTAGTGAGTGTCAGAAACACCTCTATTACACCAGTGAAGGTACCGGCCAGAGTGCTCCTGGGCCAAGTCAACCCGGCTACCCCAGTTGCCCCCATTGATTTCAAAGAAAAGGAACAGGGTGAAGCGGTTATAGAGGAGCTTTGCTCTGGAAACGCTGCCCTCCCGCCGGAATGGGTGAAGAGGGCCAAGGCACAACTTGCTCGATGTAGGGAAATATTCTCTAAGGACGAGTTTGACGTGGGATGTGCCAGGAGCGCTACTCATAAGATCCGCCTGAGTGAGGACAAGCCTTTCAGGGAGAGAGTCCGGCGAGTCCCCTTAGGTGACTTAGAAGATCTACGTCAACAGCTGGCAGAGCTCAAAAAGATCGGGATTATCCGAGAATCCAGGAGCCCGTATGCTTCCCCGATAGTGGTAGTCCGGAAGAAAAATGGATCTTTGAGGCTTTGTATCGACTACCGAACGCTGAACAGAAGAACCATCCCAGACCAGTATACCACTCCTCGAATCGAAGATGCCCTACAGAGTCTGTCAGGGGCGAAGTGGTTCAGTGTGATGGACTTAAAGAGTGGGTATTATCAGATCCCCATGCACCCTGAAGATCGGGAGAAAACAGCCTTCATCACCCCTGTGGGGTTCTTTGAGTTCAATCGCATGCCTCAGGGGTTGTCCGGGGCCCCTGCTACCTTCCAAAGGCTGATGGAGAGGACCGTTGGAGATATGAATTTGATAGAGGTACTGGTATACTTGGATGATGTTATCGTGTTTGGCAGAACTTTAGAAGAACATGAGGAGAGGTTGGAAAAGGTCTTGAAGAGGCTACATGAAGAAGGTCTGAAACTTTCTCCTGAGAAGTGCCAATTCTATCAGTCCTCGGTCCATTACCTGGGCCATATCGTGTCTGAAGAAGGGGTGGCCACTGACCCGGACAAGCTGGATGCTGTTGCTTCCTGGCCGAGACCCACAAATGTGACCGAACTCCGGTCATTCTTGGGCTTTTGCTCCTATTACAGGAGGTTTGTGGAGGGGTTCGCCCAGATTGCCCGACCCCTAAATGAGCTCCTGAAGAATGAAGAAGATGATGTCCCTGAGTTGGTAAAGCCGGCGAAGTCCACCATAGGCCCCCGGAAGGCTAAGGAATCCATCCAGGATCAGTGGACCCCGGAATGCGAAGGGGCCTTTGTCCAGCTGAAGGAAACCCTAACCACTGCCCCTGTGTTGGCCTATGCGGACCCCACAAAACCATATGAACTGCATGTTGATGCCAGCCGAGATGGGCTGGGGGGGGTACTTTATCAGGAGCATGAGGGTCATCTGCGACCTGTTGCCTATGTGAGCAGAAGCCTATTGCCTGCTGAAAGGAATTATCCTACTCACAAACTTGAATTCTTGGCCTTGAAGTGGGCAGTGGTTGACAAATTGAAAGACTACCTGTACGGAGCTGAATTCATTGTCAAGACAGATAATAATCCCCTCACCTATCTGTTGACTACGGCCAAGCTGGATGCAACAGGACATCGATGGTTGGCTGCCCTCTCTAGCTTCAATTTTAGCCTGAAGTATCGGCCAGGAATCGGAAATAGGGATGCAGATGCCCTATCCAGAAGGTTGCATGTTCCACAGGAACCTGCGGAAGAATGGACTCATTTGGCTCCAGAAGGGGTGCGTGCCCTATATCAGGGAACTGAATTTCGATCCCGAGGAGGGTCAAGAGCAGAAGAGATTGGGGTTTCGGCTATCGGAGTACCCAAATGCTACTGCCAGGTGACCCAAGTTGAAGGGGAGGGTTTGCCCCGGCTGTCCAAAAGGGACTTGCGGAAGGAGCAGTTGGAAGACCCTTTGGGAAAACTTCTCTTGGAAGCTCTGGAGATCCAGAGCCCTGAGTTGCTTCTAACTGACTCCCCTCAGGGGGCCCGTCTGTTGCATAGAGAGTGGACCCGGTTACAGATCAGAGAAGGAGTGGCCTACCGGAGAGGTCCATCTGAAGATCTGGAGGAGAAGTGGCAACTGTTCTTACCAGCTAAATACAGAGAGGGAGTTCTGGCCGCTCTTCATGATAATCATGGCCATCTGGGGCCCGAAAGAACCTTTCAGCTTGTCAGGGACAGGTTCTACTGGCCTTGTATGAGGGCCGAAGTTGAAGGATACTGTCACTCTTGTGTCCGGTGTATACAGAGGAAGACTCTGCCACGTCAAGCAGCCCCAATGGGCCATCTACAAAGTCAGGGACCCATGGAGCTGGTGTGCATTGATTTCCTTTGCTTAGAGCCTGATCTGAGTGGCCAGGGGAATGTCCTTGTGGTAACAGACCATTTTACCAGATATGCTCAAGCATTCCCAACAAGGGATCAGAAGGCCTCAACGGTAGCCAAAGTTCTTGTAGAGAAGTTCTTTGTACATTATGGGTTACCACAACGCCTCCATTCTGATCAGGGAAGGGACTTTGAAAGCAGACTGATCAAGAGACTGTTAGATATGTTAGGCATTCAAAAGACTAGAACCACTCCCTACCATCCACAGGGGGATGCCCAGCCTGAACGATTTAACAGGACTCTTTTGGATATGTTGGGGACTTTGAGCTCAGAGAAGAAACAGCATTGGGGCAGGCACGTAGCTGCCATTGTGCATGCCTACAACAGCACTGTCAGTGATGCTACTGGATATTCCCCTTATCGGCTGATGTTTGGAAGGGAGGCTCGGTTGCCAGTGGATTTGGCCTTTGGCATTTCGCCTGATCATACCTCTTCAGCATCGCATAGAGGATATGTGGACCGACTGCGGAAGAGTCTGAAAGCGGCCTATGACAAGGCTCAGGCCACATCTGATCAACGTGGACTGCGGAATAAAAAAAATTTCGACCTAAAAGTTCGGATCCATGACCTGCAACCAGGGGACAGGGTTTTGTTGAGAAACTTGGGTGTCCCAGGAAAACACAAGTTGGCAGACCGCTGGAAGTCCCAACCTTATGTTATCTGCAAGCAACTGCCAAACCTTCCTGTGTACCAAATTCGGCCTGAAGGAAGTGTGGGTCCATTGAAGGCTTGGCATCGGAACCATTTGCTGCCTCTCTCTGAAGCGGTTCGTATGCCCCCTGTGGAAGACGTGTCAGAGGCCCCTTCGACTTCTCGCCGGTCCAGACCAGTTACCAGATCTCAGACGACGCTCCCAGATGAGGGAGAGGGAAGTTCTCCATCTGAAGATTTGGAAGATGAAGAGGAGGTACCCGACTGGTTGTGGTCATCTCAGTTGCCAGAACCCACACCTGCCTCCCTGTCTTCATCTGACTTGGCTGATAGAGGAGCCCTTCGGGCAGAAGCCCCTGAATTCATACCCTTTCATATGCTTCCAGAAGAAGCAGCTGAGGATGAAGATCCTGAGGAGGAGGTTGCACCCTTCTCTGAAGAAGAACTGACCTCTCTTGAACCATCAGGTTCCTCTGTGTTGGAACATGAGGAGGGGGACATTGAAGAATCCTCAGAAGTGCCTGATCCTAGCACCTCTGAGAGCATGCCTCCACGGGAACAGAGGGAAAGGAGAGTCATTCACCCACCTAAGAGACTGACCTATGATCAATTGGGTGAATGTTCGGAAGAAGCTGTTTTTACCTCCAAAAGATCTCCTGACCAGCCTAGTTCCTCCACTGTAGATTTGGTGGGGGACAACCCTAGCTCACCCCCAGGCACAACTGTACAAGCCACCCAAGTTTTGGGGGGTCTGTGAGAGATCATGAGAACAAAGTATTGAAGTAGAAAACGTTTGCATTTAAGTTTGTACATAAGGATATTGGGTTTGGCCATTATAATAAGCACAGTTTTTGATGTTCACAATTTGGTTTACTTTGTGAGTTAATGTTTGCGCACATTTTGTTGCTCTGACCTCACTATATGTTTTTTTTTCTTTCTCACCTTTTGATGTTTTTTTTTCAACACAAACTTTAAGATGTAAGTGTTTAAGAAATTGCAAAGGCACATGTGCTTTTTAAAGGAGCACTATATAAAAGCACTAGAAATCAGCACTATATTAACACTGTAGAAATCACTTATTTGTTTATTAATTGCACTTTATCGTTTTACTGTTGCACTGCTATTAGAATACAAAATTGGATGTATTCAGATTGATTTATTTCAGCAAAATGTTAATGTTTTTGTTGTATAATGCCAACCTATGCACTAGGGTACATACTGTTGACCTCTTTGGGGACCAAAGTTTCTCAAGTGGGGGGAGTGTGTAGCGGGGTTAAACATGCCTAAAGACACTGTTTGATATGTGGGAAGGAACTAGGCTCCCTCTAGTGGTAGCTGCATGGAATTTCCCGGGTTGTGACTTCCTTTTCACAAGATGAAGAAACTACATCTCCCAGGCTGCTTTGCAAGATCCAGGAACTAGGCTCCCTCTAGTGGTAGCTGCATGGAATTTCCCGGGCTGTGACTTCCTTTTCACAAGATGAAGAAACTACATCTCCCAGGCTGCTTTGCAAGATCCAGGAACTAGGCTCCCTCTAGTGGTAGCTGCATGGAATTTCCCGGGCTGTGACTTCCTTTTCACAAGATGAAGAAACTACATCTCCCAGGCTGCTTTGCAAGATCCAGGGTGCACGGCTGCACCGCACGGCACTATGGGGGAGGTTATTTAAAGGAAGAGAGAAGCGCGCGAAGAGGGGGGCCTTTCTGTGCTGGACTCTGAGGAACCAGCGAGCGAGAGTGAAGGACTGACACTGGATATTGGGCCAGAGCCTTTTAGCCTGGAGGGACGACGTGGAACCGTCCCATCTCAAGCACGAGGCACATTCCTGGAGGTCATACTGCTGTTTGCCGAGACCGGAAGTCATCCGCCAGAAGGACCCCGCGCGGCTGGCATATAGCCAAAGGACTGAGACCGCAGTGGAAGCGCGCGAAGGAGAAACTTCTGTTGGTGAGAGGGCACATGCCCAATAACTGACTTTATCTGCTGAAGAGACAGTTTTATCTACAGATAGCGGTAGCGCAGCAGGAGGTGATAAAACCCCGGGGTTTATCACCATACTCTCTCAGGAGACTCATAGACAAACAATAAGGTCTGTAAAGGAGTCGCCAGAGGCTTATCTCTCTCGCAGAAGTTATTGCTCAGTTACGCAGACACCCTGCGGTGACAACTAACAGCTCGTTGTTTTTTTCTCTCTTGATCTTTATTCCTAATCTGGATTACAAATGAGCTCTATTCAATAACCTTGCTAGCGAAGATCAACAAGAAAGAAGAGAACTCTGGGGGAGGGACTCAGATAGGCCCACCTACCTGGTACTGTGTCTAGCCTTAATGCAGGAGGAGTGTGGGGGCATTCTTTTACCTTTTTAAAGCTGTTTTAAATAACCTTTTATGGACTTGTATTGTATTGTATTGTATCTCCCCTATTCAATTTGATACATAGTAAACTAAGTTTGGTTAATTACAATCTTGTGCGTTGTTCCATTGTGTCACCCAGAAGGACTACTATTCAAGAAGGTAACAAGGTATTGTTGCATAGTGAAGTATTGTATTCCAACCTGTGTATCTATTTGATAGTCCAGTCCTATTCTGGGTCAGTTGTGCCTGAGGAGGGATCGAGCCAATTTGATTGGGTTGTTAGGCAGGGTGTAGACCCAATAATATAATCAGCAGCTCCTGCGGGGGTGGTGCTACACTTGTTTTGTCAACCCTACTGTCTGTGGAAACCCTTGCTTATGGGGCTGATGATAATCTTCAAGAACTGCTAATGAAGGCAGAGAAGTATGCTTGTGCCATAAGAAAATCCACATTGCCCCACGTACAACCAGATGTGGATCTGTCTGACTCTGAACATGATGTGTAAGAGGAGAATATTGAAAAATCACAGGAAGTGGAAGGAGCACCATCTACATCAAAGCAGACAGTCTTTTGGTTTCTTTCAAAATGCTGCAGAAGAACTAGACCGAGCATCTCCCCAAACAGGCAGCAAAGAGCAGCAGATCAGTCTGACTGGTAACTAGATGCACACAATCCATTTTGCTACAGCCTCCTCCCTGGCCTCAGTGGCCTGTTGTTCCTTAGAGTCAATTTTATATTTTGAAACAACTAAAAGAGCAGCGCAAATAGTTTGCTATGGTGGTGCACTGGCTTGACTTGATCCACCATTGGAGGTTTTCTGTATCTGTGGGGTTGAATTAGGGGGGAAAAAAATCAGGATATTCTGATTTTAGTTTCTCTTCCACCCCACACAGTCAGCTCCAAGTTGTCTCTCTATAATATACTACATGTAAGGCCCTTCCCAGGGCCTGCCTTAGGCCTTTAGGCGCCCTGTGCCATGCAAAATTATTGACAGTGCCCCTCCCAGTGACCGTGATCTCTCTATATTTATTTTGGTGAGATACTTTAATTCGGGGAAAGCAGCAGCTGATAGATTTTATGAAACCACTCTCATTAAGATTCAGTGACTAAGTGCACAACATCGACAGACACAGACAAACAAACAGCTATTACTTCAAAATAACAAAAGGTATGCAATCTGACTGCATTAAAGTTTGGTAAAAAATCCCTGCATAGATAAGACTGTTCTCAACAGAGTTAGGTGTGCTGTGCTTACCTTTGCATGAATTTCGAGATCAGTTGTTCGCAAATGACGCTTCAAGTTTGTTGTATTTTTACATGGTTTGCAAAGGGTCCTATTGTCCTTAACATCAAATATAAAATACATCCATAGATCTTCTATTTGTACCAGTCACAGATGCCGACATTTCCTGTATAGTTTGTGCAGCAGTGAGGTCTGGGCGTGGGCGGTGCAGAGGAGGCCTGCAATACACGGTACTCTGGATGGTCTGGGGACAGTCAGGAGGCCTGTAATGCTACACAGTGCTCTGGACGGTGGCTGAAATGCTGCACAGTGCTCTGAACGATGGCTGTAATGCTACACAGTGCTCTGAACGATGGCTGTAATGCTACACAGTGCTCTGGATGGTGGTCTGGTGAGGAGGCCTGTAATGCTGCAGAGTGCTCTGGACGGTGGTCTGAGGAGGCCTGTAATGCTGTACAGCGCTCTGGTCGGTGGCTGTAATGCTAGTGCTACACAGTGTTCTGGACGGTGGTCTAACTCTGAGGAGGCCTGTAATGGTGCACAGTGCTCTGGAGGTTGGATGTAATGCTACACAGTGCTTTGGACAGTGGTCTGGCAAGGAGGCCTGTAATGCTGCACAGTGCTCTGGATGGTGGCCTGACTCTGAGGAGGCCTGTATTGATGCACAGTGCTCTGAATGGTGGCTGTAATGCTACACAGTGCTCTGGACAGTGGTCTGGTGAGCAGACCTGCAGTGCTCTGGACAGTGGTCTGAGGAGGCCTGTAATGCTGCACAGTGCTCTGGACAGTGATGAGCCGAACACCCCCCGGTTCGGTTCGCACCAGAACACCGTGAACAGAGGAAAAGTTCATTTTAAAAAACAAACCCCATTGAAGTCTATAGGAGTCAAACCTTGAAAATCAAACGGCCTCATTTTGAAGGATTAAATGCAAGTTATTGCCCCAAAAAACTGTATGCGGGTCCGGGTACTGACCTGGGGAACACGTAGCAATGAAAAAAATGTTTTTAAATACGATAATTTTTAAAGGAGCAGTGATTTACTGATTTTAATGAGGCTTAAAGTGAAACTATAAAAATGAAAAATTCCTTCAAATATCGTGCCTGGGGGGGGGGGGGTCCCCTGAATGTGCCTATAAAGTAGTGCATCTCTACGATATATGTAGCCTCCTGAAGCAATAATGAAATTTCTAAAGCAAAAAATGTCATATACAAATATACATACAAATTTCAAATCACATTTACTTGTCATACAGGTGCAGAAAAATTGGGCCTTGGTTGTTGGTGGTACCTGAACACCCCAACCCCTCACAGTTACTCTTGCTGGGCACAGGGACAGACCCTGCTGCTAAAAATTCGATACAAATTTGAAATTGCATGTACTATACAGGTGCCAAATGATGGGCCTTTGCTGTTGGTGGTGCCTGAACACCATAACCAAGCCCTCACAGTTACTCTTACTGGGTGCAGGAATGGGATCTGCTGGTAAGAATTCCATACAAATTTGAAATTGCATGTGCTATACAGGTGCCAAAAATTGGGCCCTTGCTGTAGGTGGTACCTGAACACCGTAACCAAGCCCTCGCAGTTACTCTTGCTGGGTGCAGGAATGCGACCTGTTGGTAAGAATTTCATACAAATTTTAAATTGCATGTACTTGTCATACAGGTGCAAAAATATTGGGCCTTTGGTGTTGTTGGTGCCTGAACATCATAACCCCTCACAGTTAGCAGGGCACAGGGACAGGGCCTGCTGTTAAAAATTACATACAACATTTAAATTGTATGCACCTGTCATACAAGTGCAGAAAAATTAGGCCTTGGGGGTTGGTAGTGACCTAAACCAAAATCATTGTTGGAAGCTAGCAGAATCAAGGTACAGGAATAGGATAGGCCACATATGCAGTCTTCAAGGGATGACAGACCCCTAGCAAATTCAATCAGTTACATCAGAATAAGGGGCTTGATAGCTCTTGTTGATCCAGGACTGGTTCATTTTGATAAAAGTCAGCTGGTCAACAGAGTCTGTGGACAGACGCACTCTTTTGTCCGTCACAAAACCTCCAGCATCACTGAATGTCAGTTCGGAAAGCACGCTGGAAGCAGGACAGGCCAGTAGCTCCATTGCATATTGAGCAAGTTCTGGCCAGTGGTCCATCCTCAAGACCCAGTAACCCAGTGGATTCTCAGCTGGAAAGGTCTCTAAATCTGCTCTTGCGCCTAGATAATCATGCACCATATGATGGAGACACTGCCGATGATTGCTTAAACCTAACAGCCCTGGGTGCTGCTGAGGACTAAAGAACTGTTTAAAGGCCGCCTTCTCCACCACTCCTCCTTTGGCTGAAAGATGCCTGAGAAACACATCCAGAGAATGTTGACCTCCCAGTGTCTGGAAAGGTGTTACACAATTTCTTTTTCAAGGCCTCCTCAAGATGTTTCATCCTCTGCTGCCTCTGCGAAGGAAGGATGAGCTCTGCAACTTTGCCCTTGTAACGTGGATCAAGAAGGGTTACCAACCAGTAATTATCCCTCTCCTTGATAATATGAATCCTCGGGTCCTTTCACAGGCTTTGCAGAATCAGGGAGCCCATGCAACGTAAGTTGGAGAAGGCATGAGCTTCTGAGTCCTCTGGGTCACTAAGGATGACATTGTCAGCAGAAGTAACCTCTCCCCAACCACATACAACTCTTGTGGTTTCTGGGGAATCAAAACCATCCCTTGAAGACTTCTGTATGCTATCCTCTACATCCATGCTGCCGAAATCCTCCTCCTCCTCCTCCTCTTCCTCCTGTGTGTTTTGTGACCCTGCAGGAATGATATCTGCATAAAGTGGGCCTTGTGAGGAAAGGAAATCCTCCTCTTCCTCCCGCTGTTCTGCCTCAAGTGCCCTGTCCATGATTCGTGTGCTCCAGCAGGTAGACTAGAGGGGTAGTGTCACTGATGCATGCATCGTCCCGGCTCACCATCCTTGTGGCCTCCTCAAATGGTGACAGGACGATGCATGCATTCTTAATCAAAAGCCACTGGTGTGGCGAAAAAAAGCAATGAGTATATACAAAAAATCCTGGCGCTGTGGTGCCGGTAATCAGAAGGCGGGGATGGAACAGAAATGTCGGACAATGCCCAAAGAAGTCCACCATTGGTTACATGTCCATGTCCGGGCTGCAGCCTACCCAAACCCAGATCCCAACTGAGAAGGAAAGTAGCAACAGAAACGGGTATATTGGCGCTCCCGGACAAAATGGCACAAGGACAAAATGGATGCTGCTCGGTATCTTGAAACATTAAAACTTGTTTCAGGGAGATCTGAAGAAGGGCTCGGCACCGAAACATGTCATCTCCTCCATCCGTGGCTACCCACATCAGCTCCGCCAGTTGAATATCCAGTTGTATAGCACAGCCGTCGGTGCGCTGCTTCTGCACCCCTCCGGCGGGCGTAGAGCTACATCCGTGCAGCAGCCTTTGGTGCGCATGTCTCCGCCAAGAGCCCGGTGACGTCATCATCCGGAGCCACTGTAGTCGGGTCCGAGGAGCAGCGGCTGCCGCCGCCTCGGGTGCGTAACCATCCGGTACTGGAGCTGTCTGTGGGGGTTGAGTACTCCACTCCCCCCCCCTCCTCTTCACATCCCAGGCATCATCCAGTCCGGAGGCACATCAGCAGAGAGGCTTCCCAGGTTGATCGAGGCTGACAATCCACCCACAAGTGCCACACCATCCAGGCTCCATAGGTGGCCAGACGTCGCTTCCCCGCTCCTGGGTCCTCCTTGTTTTGAGGTATTTTCACCGGTTTTACATCTGACTGCTGCTTGCTGCACTTCAGGCACACCACTGTTTTTTTCTGTTAAGGAGCATATTTTAACTTATTTTAATAAACATGTTTTAATGTTTCAAGATACCGAGCAGCATCCATTTTGTCCTTGTGCCATTTTGTCCGGGAGCGCCAATATACCCGTTTCTGTTGCGAAAAAAAGCCAAGCTCCCCTGACCCTGTCCTTGTTCCATACTCACACAGGTACTCATTGATGGCCCTCTGCTGCGTGTGCAGCCGTTGCAGCATTGCCAATGTTGAGTTCCACCTGGTGGGCATGTTAAAAATGAGGCGGTTGGTGTGCAGGTTGAATTCCCGTTGAATGTCAGATAAGCGAGCACTGGCATTGAACAAAAGGCAGAAATGGCCACACACTTTTTTGGCCTGCCTCAGGAGATCTTGGAAGCTCGGGTATCTGCTCAAGAAACGCTGCACCACAAGATTCAGAACTTGTGCCAAGCATGGAACATGTGTCAAGTGTCCCTGTTGGAGGGCGGAGAGAAGGTTGGTGCCATTGTCACATACAACCATTCCTGGCTCAAGCTGTCATGGCATCAACAATCTCTGAGCCTGCCCCTGCAGAGCTGACAGAATCTCTGCACCGGTGTGACTCCTATCCCCTAGACAGACCTACTGAAGCACAACATGGCATCTTTTAGCCTGCTTGCGTAGCCCCTTGAACGCTTAGGGAGCATTGCTGCTTCAGAGGACAATTGAGCAGAAGAGGACATGGAGGAGGAGAAGGAGAAGGAGCAGGTGGTGGAGTAGCCAGATGTGGCAGAAATAGCACCAGCTTTTTGGAGGCATGGTGGCAAAACAAGCTGCAACACCGAACCCTGTTCTGCATCCTTCCCAGCTACCAGTTCGCCGTGAAAGAAATGTATCGTTCCTGTCCATGCCTGCTGGACCAAGAGTCAGCAGTAATGTGCATCTTCCTGCTGACCGCTTTGTCCAACGAGGCCAAAACCTACCTTCCACATGATGGTAGAGAGCCGGAATGGCCTTACGCAAAACAAAATGCCTTTTTGGGACCTGCCGCTGTGGTGCAGCACATTCCACAAATTTGCGAAAGAGAGCAGTCTACCGGATGAAAAGGCAGCAATTGTAATGTTAACAATTTGGCCAAGCTAGCATTAGGACGCTGGGCATGTGGATTGCTGGGACAGTAATTCTTTCTATGGTTCAAAACTGTGGTAGTGAAATTTGCCTGCTGCTCAAATCAAGCGGTGGTGTACTGCTAGCAGATTGGGTGCAAATCTTTGTGGCACTCATTGCTATACCATCATCCCTCACAATGCTGGTATTTGAGAAGGCATGAGGTATAGTAGGGTTAGAGATCACAGATGAGGAGCAAGGTGATGTATGCTTGTTTTGATCTGGTGCCTCTTTCAGGTGCTATTGCCAATGGACTGCATGGCAGGTCGTCATATGCCTTGTCAAGCATGTGGTGCCCAAGCGGCTGGTGTTCTGGCCATGCTTGATCCTCTTTAGACAGATGTTGCAAACAGCAATGCTGCGGTCTACTGCACATGTGCTGAAAAAAGCCCACACTAATGGACTTTTGTGAGTCCGCGGGGAGTTTGCAACACCCTGCACCTGTGGAGCTCTGTGCTGTGACGCAATAGGTTGGCTACTGCTATGGTGGCCCCTGGAGCACATCCTGCCTCGTTGTGCATCCTCCTCATCCTCCCCCCCCCTCCTCCTCTATCCTGTCAGGCACCCAAGTACAGTCAGTGACCTCATCATCCCCTCCCTCCTTGTCACTTGAGCAAACCTGGCAATATGCTTCAGCTGTGGCAACATGACTGCTGGTTTCCTGTCCGTCATTGTCACCCCCTCTCTCTAGGCTCACGTTATTCCCTTCATCAACCTGGGAACCAACATCACAGCTTTCAAATGGCTGTACATCCTCCAGCAGCATGTCACTGACACTATGATCGAATAGTTCAGGTGACTCCTCCGTGCATGATGGTGGGGCGGCAGAAGAAGTAGCTGTAAAATGGGCCGCTTTGGCAGCTGCGGTGGAAGGCAAACCACTGTGAGCGTGGGTGTCAGAGGATGAGAAGGATGAGGAGGGCTTATTGATCCACTCCACCAACTCTTCCACATGTTGTGGCTGAATAGCACAGGCAGCACCGGAAATAAAGGATGGGCGTGCCCCGCCTGTAGAGGTTGCACTATGTCGACTGTGATCACCACTTTTCACAATGGACACAGAGGCTGCTTGCCCTCTTTTCGTGGCCTATGAGCATCAGCCTCTCCTTGTCAGCCTTTCGAACATGATGTTGATACAGATCAATATAGGGTATACGCAACTGACAAATAGTTACATAGTTGCATAGTGAGTGAGGTGGAAAAAAGACATTAGTCCATCCAGTTCAACCTATGAACAGTAAAGAACACCCTACGTGTTTTAAGGTTAAAACGTTTTTCCTCTAGTTTTAGTGAGTGGCCATGTGTCTTATTGTATCCCCTTTCTCTGAAAAGTTTGTTCCATATGCTCAGGTCACCAGTACAATATTTGTGCATTGATATCCCCTCTCAAGCCTCTCTTCTCCAGAGAGAACAAGTTCAATGCCTGCAGTCTTTCCTCATAGCTGACATCCTCCATTCCCCTAATTCTTTTTGTCGCCCTTCTTTGGAATCTCTCCAGTTCCAGCACATCCTTCCTGAGGATCCGTGCCCAGAACTGAACGGTATACTCCAGGTGTGGCCGGGCCAGAGTCTTGTAAAGTGGGAGAATAATCTCTTTGTTTCTGGAGTGAATCACCTTTTTTATACATGCCAGTTTTCTGTTGGCTTTGCTTGCAGTGGTTTGGCATTGCATGCCACTGCCAAGCCTGTTGTCCACTAGGACCCCCAGGCCCTTTTCCATCTTAGATTCACCCAGAGGTTCCCCCCCTAGTGAGTACCTTGCATTCGTATTTCTGACACCCAAGTGCATTACCTTACATTTTTCAACATTAAACCTCATTTGCCATGTAGTTGCCCACACCATTATTTTGTTCAGGTCTGCTTGTAAGGTTTCCTCATCCTGCATAGAAGTTATTGCTCTGCTTACTTTAGTATCATCTGCAAATACAGAGATTGTGCTGGATATCCCCTCCTCTAGATCTAGATTTATGAATAAATTAAACAGGATTGGTCCCAGGACAGAACCTTGGGGGACCCCACTTTCCACACCCGCCCAATCCGAGTACTCCCCATTTATCACCACCCTCTGGACTCTCCCCTGGAGCCAGTTCTCAATACAGGTACTCACCCTATGGTCCATACCTACGTACCTTAGTTTGTACAGCAAGCGTTTGTAGGGAACTGTGTGAAATGTCTTTGCAAAGTCCAGATACACCACATCCACAGGCCTTCCTTTATCTAGATGGTAACTCACTTCATCGTAGAAGGTTAATAGATTGGTCTGGCAAGAACAATTTTTCATGAAACCATGCTGATTACTACTAATAATACCGTTTTTATTACTAAAGTCTTGTATATAGTCCCTTAACATCCCCTCCAAAATCTTGCAGACTACAGATGTTAGGCTGACTGGCCTATAGTTACCAATCAGCTGGCACCATTCCCGTCTGCAGACTATCCGTAAAGATCAAGAATAATGGTCTGGCTATCTCCTGGCTGAGTTCCTTAAGAATCCTCGGGTGCAAGCCTCCCGGTGATTTATTTATGTTAAGTGTCTCTGGTTTAGTTCTAAGTCTATCTTCTGTTAACCATGGGGGTACTTCCTGGGGTGCATTAATTAATTTAGCATTACAAGCTGGGTTAGTGTAGCCCCCCAATCAATTCTTTTGTGAAGACTGAAGAGAAGAAATTATTTAACACTTTCCCCTTCTCTGTGTCCTCTGTGGCCAGATTCCCTTCGTTGTCTTTTATGGGGCCAATGTGTTCTGGCCTCGCTTTCTTACTGTTTATATACTTAAAGAATTTCTTAGGGTTTTTTTACTCTCTTCCGCTGCTGTCTCTCATGCTCTATTTTAGCTGCCTTGATTTTGCCTTTACATTTCTTATTGCACTCTTTGTAATGTTGGAATGCTGCCAATGAACCCTCAGCCTTGTATTTTTTGAATGCTCTTTCTTTAGTATTAATATGTCTTTTTATGTTGGAGTTTAGCCACCCAGGGTTTGCTTTTGCTCTTTTAAATGTATTCCCTTTTGGAATGCACTGGCCAATCCCTTTGTTTAGTATGCTCAATGACCTGATATGATAGATACTCAATGATCTGATATGATGTAATCAATAGCCCTATAGATGAGATGTGCTGCTTATAGGATGTACGCAAGTGACCGATTAACAATACTCTCACTGATATGATGTATTCTTTAGCCCTATAGATGAGCTGTGCTGCTTATAGGATGTACGCAAGTGACCGATTAACAATACTCTCACTGATATGATGTAATCAATAGTCCTATAGATGAGATGTGCTGCTTATAGGATGTACGCAAGTGACCGATTAACAATACTCTCACTGATATGATGTATTCTATAGCCCTATAGATGAGCTGTGCTGCTTATAGGATGTATGCAAGTGACCGATTAACAATTCTCTTACTAATATGATGTAATCTATAGCCCTATAGATGAAATATGCTGCTTATAGGATGTACGCAAGTGACCGTTTACCAATACTCTCACTGATATGATGTAATCAATAGCCCTATAGATGAGCTGTTTTCTTATAGGATGTAAGCAAGTGACCGATTAACAATACGCTCACTAATATGATATAATAAATAGCCCTATAGATGAGCTGTGCTGCTTATAGGATGTAAGAAAGTGACCGATTAACAATACTTTCACTGATATGATGTAATCTATAGCCCTATAGATGAGCTGTGCTGCTTATAGGATGTACGCAAGTGACCGATTAACAATACTCTCACTGAAATGATATAATCAATAGCCTCTATATAGAGATCTATGTATGGTATATGGTCTATTTACAAACTGCAAAGAAACGATTCACTCCCTCCCTCAAACCCATTCCTGGCCCTCCCTACACTGCTAGAAATGTCTCACTGGCACTGTCTTACAAACTGCAAAGAAGCGATTCTCTTCCTGCCTCAAACACATTCCTGTCCCTCCCTACACTGCTAGGAATGTCTCTCTGCACTGTCTGACAAACGCCAAAAAAAGCTACTCTTGCCCTGCCTCAAACGCATTCCTCTCCCTGTCTCCTCGCCCGCACAATCACACTACACACTTCGGCTGCATGGGCAGCCTTTATGTAGTGTGGGGCATGTAATTTGCCCCTGAGCCATGATTGGCTAAAGGCAGCCTGCCTTTAGTCCAATCATGAGAGAGATCATCTGATTGGCCAAAGCATGAGGTCAAGGGTGCATGCTTTGGCCAATCACATAACGTGCTGCAAGCGGGGTGCACGCGCAGTGCATTATGGGATCTCAAATTTCCCATGAAGAAGCACATTTGCTCGTCATTCGACGAACGATCGAATGACCAATGTTCGAGTCGAACTTTGCTTCGACTCAAACTCCAAGCCCATCCCTACCTGTAATGCTACACAGTGCTCTGAACGGTTCCTGTAATGCTACACAGTGCTCTGGACGGTGGTCTGAGGAGGTCTGTAGTGCTGCACAGTGATCTGGACGTATAAAATAAAAAAAAAAGGGACAGTATAAAATTGAAAAGTAAAAAGTAAAATAAATAAATTTAAAGCACCTTCATCCCTCCGTGCTCGTGCGCAGAATCGAACACATACATAAATCTCGCACGCATATGTAAACAGTGTTCCTACCACACATGTGGGGTATCACCACAAACATTAGAGCGAGAGCAATAATTCTAGTGCTAGACCTCCTCTGGAACTCTAAACAGGTAACCTGTGGTGGCGTTTAAAACGCCGCCTATGGAGATTTTTAAGTACCGTAGTTTGTCACAATTTCATCAGCGTGCGCAATTTTAAAGCATAACATGTTAGGTATGTTTTTATGTTGCATAACATTATCTTTCACATGTTACAAAAAAGTTAGGGCATGTAATGTGTTTTGTTTTTTTTTTCAATAAAATATATTTTTTGCAAAACCACTGCGCAAATACCATGTGACACAAAAAATTCCAATGATCGCCATTTCATTCCATAAGGCCTGGTCCTGGCAGAGTTTTACAGCATATCTGCGCAAGCGCAGGTGATTTCCCACACATGCGCAAACTCTGCAAAGTTTTAGAACTTCCATAACAGCCGCCTTTTACACATGCATAGGAGAAGCCCCCCCCCCAATGCGTACATGTGTCACAGGGATCTGTCTAGACCTGAAGTCCTACGGCACATCTGAACACAAGCAGAATCGGGAAGGGGGGGGGCGAGCGGTCAATATTATTTTTGTCTGAAGTTCAGCTTTAAAATATTTATGATGGTTTAGCAAGAAATACTATCACAAATAATATTTTCTTCTAGATGAAATGCTGTGGAATCAATGGTTCAAAGGACTGGGGCAATTCAATTCCACGTTCTTGCTGCCCTGAAGAGATTAAAGAGTGTAACAGCGGCGGTGTCTTTCAACAGGTAGCTTTTTTTTTTTTTTTTTTTTGCAGCTTTCATTTATAATGACTCTTTCTACTTTTTTGCATAGGACCAAGTTACTGTATCTTTTCAGCTAAACGATGCATATATGTTCCATCCTTATGTAATTTAACTCAATTGAAGCCATTGCCAATAAGGCACTTGGAAAATGTCTAATGTTACTTACTGGTTTAAAGATATTATACTCAACAACATGCTCTTCCCCCATTTATCCTTGAGGTTTCTTACTATGAATTCTGCTAGGTTATAGATTAACAATGTACAGTATATATTATAGCTGCAATACTTAGTTAATAGTTCCCTCTGCTGGCTGTTTCTGAGAAGGCAATAGACTATTTCTACTGTGCACCATATTTAAGCACCGTATTTTGCTATATTAGTAATCAGCACAGAAATGTCAGTATAAATTCACTGGTATAAAGGACAGAATGGTGAAAACGAAAGAATTAAAAATGTCCAGTATCCAAAAATATGCAGTTTAGTAATGTCTAAATTTAAATCTAGTAATTATTTGTTATTGTGTGCATTTTTAGATCACTTATATAATGCACAATACTTTATTAAGTACACATTCTCATTTGTATCACTGACTATCAGTGAAAGAGCATCATGGATGTTTTTATTGTTTTTATTTGCTGTACCTGTGCAATGTTGAATAAATCTACTACACTATAAGGTTGATTTACTAAAGGCAACTTGTCTGTGCATTATGCAAGTGCATCTGCACTCTGTCAGGGATTTTTTAGTAAATGATTAATTACTAAGAGGAAGTACTGCTGACTTCCACTTCAATCCAATCATGTGCCAGCAAAAATGTTGCTTCTTAATTTTCCTAGTATGTGATTGGGTATTACTTGTTGAATGAAGCTTCACCTTATTTACTTTGGAGCAAATTCACTTGCAAAAGTGTAACTGCACTTGTAAAGTGCACAACCTATTTGCCTTTAATAAATCACCCATGAGTTCATGGGTTGATCTTTCTTTGAACATTGTTTTTCCAGCCTGCTATTCCCCTTTGTTTTCTGGAAGTGATAACTGATGACTATTTTTATACTTTTTTTTTTTATGTGGATGATTATGCCACATTTGTTACACACTGAAGCTAATATTGTTGATATTATTTGTTGTTGGTGCTGCAAAATTAATTTTTGGATTTTGATTTGCTTTCATGCAAGATTTTGTTGGATGCTGTATTTTAAAGTTAACCTGACCTGTCGGCCACATGGCCGCTACATATTTCTTGCCTATTCCTAATAATTTGGATGATAATGAAGTTTGTAAACATACTTTGTGTAGATCCCCACACATTTACTTCCTGGACACATATTCACTATGCCCTGTTAGTAGGCACTGCTGCGTCACTGATTTTACAGAGCCTGCCTTCTGAACTACAGGGGTGCTGGGAGGAGGAGTTTTAGGAGGCGGTGTCAGTAAAGAAATCTCTGCTTGCAAGCAGCATGGTACCATGGGATATGTAGTCCCTATAAATTGAACATAAACAGCAGAGGAAAAGCTTCTAAGCATCCAGGGAATCCAGGACATTGTGGAAAGACATGTTCAGCAGACAGGCAGCACTCACAACATGAAAGGAGATTTTTTTTTTTCAAAGTAAACTTATAAAAGATTGGCAAATATAACTATTTTTGTATTGTTATAACACTATTGCTCTTATAAAAATGAATGTGCATGCTGTGACCATAGCACTATTACAGAGGCACTTTTTCTGTGTCTGTAAATACCTATTTTCATCTTTCAATCAGTTTCTTTGACACTAGAAAGGACCTTCTGCATTCTAGGTCCAGCTTGCATACATGGCCTATATATATTTAGTTACCAAATTGCCATTCAATTTAAAGAAGAATTCAAAGTATGTGTATTCTATTCATGTTACATTGGTCTAGCTTAGACCAATGTAATTATGTTCATACCATATCTGGCCAATGTCCTTGGAAACTGGAGGTGTCTAATTCAGCAATCTCCACTTGCTTCCCAGTTCCATGACGGGGAGCTGTCCTGTTGCTTTCTGAACAGAGGAGGTCGGTCGCTCAGCACCTGTGGCATTCACAGAATGCTTTGAATTTTCTGAATGAATACAAAGCATTCTTTGATTTGAGGAAGTGGAAAGAGTGACCTCTGCACCTCGTCCATTCAGAGAGCTCTTTGAATTCATTCAGAAAATGCAAAGTATTCTGTGAATGGGGCCCGTGTCGACAGGCCTACCTCCTGTGCAACAATGTAACAGAGAAGCCACTGGGCGCGTGACCCGGAAGCAAGTGGAGATCACTTAAGTAGCGGTGTCTACTTCAGTTATTTTTAGCTTCCAGGCACATCGGTAAGACATGGCATATGAGTGTAAGCTCTAACGAGCAGGGCCCTCTGATTCCTACTGTATTAAAGTGTATTGTATTTGTACAGTCTACCCTCAAGTTGTAAAGCGCTACGTAAACTGTCGGCGCTATATAAATCCTATGTATATAATATATGCATAGTTACATTGGTTCAAGCCGGACCAATGTAACTGAATAAAATACCCATATCTGGATTTCTTCTCTATATACCATTTAACAGTGATGGGACTCTATAGTAGCAAAACTGGAACTCAATTTCTACTAGGATAGAAGCCAAGACCTTCTCTGGTGCCTGCATCTAAGATCCAAAGATTAGGGAAAAAGGACGTGTATACCTAAAACAAAAGTGTTCTGACATCTCAGAAAAAGAGTTACTAATGTATAGTGTTTTTAAACGAATTTGTATATTGAGAAAAATGTGTCTTAAAAAGTTCTTACATTGAATCCTAGGGGTGTTCTGCTGCTTTCACAAAGTGGTTTGATAATAATTTCCTGTATGTTGGGATTGTGACCATCTGTACATCCGTTATTGAGGTAAGAAATTTCAAAGAAGAAATATACTGTATATGTGGCATTAGGCTCAGTATTCATGTGAACCTATTGTTAGAGAAATATAGTGGGTGGCATTGTGATTCTTTAGTTGCCTGGCTATTGTGGTGATGCGTTGGCTTCAGGCCACTTTGAGCCATTGCCTTGAAACAACTGTGCAGCTAATGAAGTTGGAGCAAAATCTAAAAGTCCTTATCTGCATACTTGTTCCAGGAAACAGACTCAAAGAAATACTGTCAGTATGAGAGTCAGACATTGAGTATTATTAGAAGGAGAGATTAGTAATTGAAACTTTTATGTTTCTTTTATGACAGGTTTAATTTATTCAGTAGCTCGCTGTACCTACTGCTGCACACACATCCACAGCTTGCAAGAACTCCTGTATTTAAGAAGTCACATAAATTCTAGTGTAATAGCCCCTTTTTGTAGATTTTTTTTTGTGTAGCATTGCCCCCTTGAGGACTGCTGGATAACACACTCTCGGCTCCCCCTAGGTTACCATTAGCAACTGCAGCATGCACAATTTAACTCTTTACTCTCTGGCTCGGTCAATGAACAGTCTAGGGCAGTGATGGCGAACCTTGGCACTCCAGATGTTTTAGGACTACATTCCCCATGATGCTCCTGTACTCTGCCGTGGAGTTGAGCATCATGGGAAATTTAGTTCCAAAACATCTGGGGTACCAAGGTTCGCCATCACTGGTCTAGGGCATGTAGTTGTTTTTGTGGTTTTATTTAAATTAGGGAATGGGAGAAGGAAAGAGTGGGATACTCCAACTTTCAACTATTCACAATAGGTGAGGACTCCTGTCTGAAGATGCAGCCAGGCTGCTGATTCACCTTGCCACTTAGACTAATTTAGGATTACTTGTTAGAATGAATTATCTTTGGGATACACACCTAGTACCCCCTTTCACCTGATCTGCTGACACCCATCCTCTGACTATCCTACACCGGGCCCCCCCTCAGGTCAGGCCCCTAGACACGATCCCCTGTACTCAGTCAGCTCGAGTGTCTCTACCCACTCAGTCAGCTCTCATGGACCTTTGGTTTCAGCTCCTTCCTTCCTGGTCCTCAGGCCGACTGCCTGTGACCGCGTGCCACTGCTACAGAGGAGGAGGCAGCCGCCACCCTCCCTCCGGGACTCTGTTCACCAGCCAAAGACCCCTCAGCACATGTGCTCCTGGCTTTTATACCACACACCACAATGCACCAAGACAATCAGTCTATGCCAATCACTGGGGCTGTATCAAAGCCTCAGCACCCATTAATCATATTTCCTCCACTGTCCAATATGCCTCCCTATTGGACCAGTGTGAAACACTCCCTAGACTAGACGAATCACACACTGAGCACCATGAGCAGACCTAACTCACAGATCTTGCTCTCTGGTAGGCAGAAAGCAATATAGATTTGCCTTCTGCTCCTCTGATAGGCAGACAGAGCAAAAAACTATACTCTCTCACTCTCACTAGCTAGGAGGGTGCTACATTTATATACAATGGGTTTGGTATTTTAATCTGACATTTGTCAAAATGTTACAATTTTGTTTTAGGCCTTTTTCATATTGGCTTTCTATAGAGTACGCCTGTGCGAGGGCTGTTTTTACCTGTACAGGTGTTTTTTGTGCATCCCCGTGCAGGTAGTCCTATTCATGTCAATTAGGACGCAGCAGCTGCGGGGACACAAAACTGCTGCTCCCAATCTTACATCTATTTGAACACTGACAGTGTGCGTCCGGGGCTATGCGCCTGCATGCGCATGGATGTCAAATTGGGAGCAGTAGCTTTGTGTCTGTGCAGCTACCGCATCCTAATTGACATGAATGGGACTGCCCGCATGGGGATTCATGGAAACCCTGTGCATCCCTGGGTGGGTAAACACAGACCGCACATGGACGTAAACTGTGGTACCCCTATGTGAAAAAGGTCTTACTCTAAGTCGCAATCTGATTTTTGGATACTGCTTTTGCACATTAAACTTAGCCTCTATGTACCAAAATTGATTTCGATTTCTACTTTATTTTTTTACACACCTAAATATTTGGTAGATTTTGGGGGATGTTTTTCGTTCAGTCTATGTACAAGAGTTAAATGTTTAGCAAAAAATAGATGTAAATGATAAAGTGGTCCATAATGTTGTCATTTCTCAATTATGAAAAAAAAGTTTTGAATAACCTTTTGAGACGAGAATGATGGGATGTTGTTTTTTGTGTTTTTCAGGTATTAGGAATGTCTTTTGCGCTAACTTTGTACTGCCATATTTCCAAAAGCAGTGGCTCAATGAATTCAAAGTGATCAGATAAATCCGTCTTTTCTTCCATCGCAAATATTAATTTTTCAAAAACCAAAATTGCTTCTCAAAACTGAATTTAAAAATATGTACATTTTTTTCCATGCTTTTAACAACCTATATCTGGGTTAAAAAAATGACTTTACCATGCCTAAAGCTAACCACTCATTGTAAGATTTTGGTAAGTCCCCTCGAGGAAAAAAAAACACTTTTACATTACAACTTTCAATGGTTCTGCCCATAGGCTTCGGTTTGTTAACTATATTGGTCCACTTGTATCAGCATCTCAAATAGAGAACAAACATAAAGATATTGTAGAAGTAACTACTAGGCATGTACATTTTTTTAGGCCTATGGACAGTCACGCCCTTATCTAAATGATGGATTTCTATGAAACCCATTCCCACTAATTTTCAATCTCTAGCCCAAAGTTTTTGTAGCCATTGTTAGTTGTATCAAATGGCTTTAGATAATTGGCTCATACACATATATAGATTTACCTTCTCTAACTTTTTTTTTGCGTCAATAAATTTTTATTGAGTATAAGAAAAACAGAAGAACAATACAGACATCGGTAAAAGTGATAATACTTCACATCATCAAAGGGTAAAATCGGGATAAGACATAGACCGTCTGGACAACACCGATATCTTTCAAAAGATAAACTACCAAAGTCTATGAGATTAAAATGTGGTAGAAGAAGGTTAGGTCACTAGCATACTAAGTACATATCAACTGATGATAAGGGAAAAGAAAAAAAAGCAAACAGAGGCAACAATATATGTTTACATTGGTCATAGAGAACAGCATATCCAGTCTTCCAAAGTTTCCATACCTTTTCGAACCTAGAAGGAATTGTTTCTGATGGACAGTAAGCATTCATAATTATCATTTAGATTAACCATGGCAGTGGGTTCAGAGATATTAGGAGATAAATCTTTCCTCCACATCTTAGTAATTAGAGATTTTACTGCAAGTAACAGATGTGAGACAATAGTAAGGTGATGTTTCGGAAAGCGCTCAATACCTATATTGAGCAGTGCTAGGGCTGGATCAAGGGAGGTCAAAACTCATGTCACTTTTGAAATCAAACAGAATGTTTGGTGCCAAAAGCTGGTTAGGCTTTTGCATTGCCGTAGGATATGTAATAAGTTACCCACTTGGCCAAAGCCTCTCCAACACTGGGGGGATTGATTGGGGGAAAACGTGGCCAGTCTATACGGGGTATAATACCACTGTGATAAAATTAGCTAGTCTGTGCTTACAGAAAAAAACAATTTTTAAGAGTTTGTGACTGGTTCACTTTTATTTCATTGAATTTCAGGGCTGTGATATCCAAAATCATTAACTAGACTATATATTCGACAATGGCATTTATTGTACATATAATAGAATGGGAATGTATTGCATTTTTTTTACTGTTTCTCTATAAAATTATAGTTATGTAACCAAAATGTTTGTATGAGTATGAATAGACATTACTTTTGCTACTTTTTTCATATGACCTTTTTTGTACTCAATATTTATTAAACTGTGCTTACTACTTGTTCTAGTTGTACATTATTTCCAAGAAATTGAATTTATAATTTTATATAGCACAAAGAACACAGCAAAGCAAAGAAATATCAACTACAATCAGATAGCAATACTACCCTGTATTATACTTTGCAAGTGAATTTTTCTTACAGCTTAGGCTGCTTTCACACTGAGAAGTTTTTGAAACGTTTTTGCATTAAAAGCTCAAGAAAAATGCTTCCCTTTAAATTATTTGTATGTGTTAACACTGGGGCAGTGCACTTTTCTTGTATACATCCTGTTTGCCTAATCTTTGGAGCATTTTTGGTGAGTTAAAAAAAAACGGCACCAATCATGTTCCTCCTGAATGAATGGGAACCGCCTCAAAAACACACACAAAGTGTGTTTGGTGCACTTTTTGAGTCACATGTCCTTTAAAAAAATCCACCACACACGCTGCAAAAGTGCAGCAAAAATGCTCTATTAACACATAGGCATCTTGCAGGCAGTTTTGATGTGAACCAGTGTGAAAGTAGCCTTAGTGAATGAGATTGAGTTCTGACTTTCATCATCTAATCATGTGCAAAGAGAATTCTGCTTTTATTTTCCTTGCACACGATTGAGTATTCTTTGCAAAGTAAAACTGTACCACATTTTGTAACCTCTAGGGAAAATTCCCTTGCACAGTGTAAAACCTAACTACCGTTAGTAAATCAACCCCTATAAAGTTTGTGCTTGAAAAGCTTTGGATTTGACGAAAATGGGCTGCAGCACTCTAACTCTCAGATGTAAACAGGCTTACACAGTAGCTGCTAAAACATTCAACATTTCAGCACACAATTAATGGAGCATTTTACAGCTGCTGTGCAGGATCCAAAAAACAGGCTGGTTGAAATGTATGACTGTATGCCAGTGGTGTATTTTGGTTTTGTGCTGCCCTAGGCAAGACTAAAATTTGGCGCCCCCTCCTATGTAAATATGCCCCACTCCTTTTTTAACGGATGTTGCTCCCTCCAAAATTGAAGGACTACAAGTCCCAGCATTAACTCCTGAGATCTCATGAGGGGGGGGGTGGTGAGAGGGGGTGGGAGAGAGAGAAGGGAGAGAGAGAGCGGGGTGGGTGAGGGAGGGAGAGAGAGGGGGGATGAAAGAGAGGGGGGGTGAGAGAGAGAGGGGGAATCAAAGAGTGAGAGGGAGAGAGAGAGGGGGTGATAGAGAGGGGGTGAGAGAGGCGGCTCTAGCAACCAGTGGCCAATAGAGTCTCAGGTGGAGGGGGGGTGGCTTTTTTTGCTGCCCCCCTGCAAAGTGCTGCCCTAGGCCTGGGCCTTGTTGGCCTAGGCCAAAATACAGCACTGCTGTATGCCATACAGTTGTACTGGAATGCAAGACTCTAGAAATATGTTGTGCATGTAGTTCTTTTAATAAAACAGATTGAAGCATGAAGTTGTTTACTTTGTACAGTTCTGTTTTGTGGTGCTAGCTCCAGAGCCTTGTCACTGCAGAAAGCCCCAGTTTCCCCAAGTTTCAAGCAGTCATCAGGCCATCCCCTGGTGATGGTGAGCCTACAGGCCAAGGTAGATTTAGGAACACTATCTAGCTAATAATTGTCTAGCACCACCATACAATTTTCGAATACTTGCATCCCAATGACTTAGAACAGAAAGGTTTCTATCCTCTCTTACGTTTCCTAGAAGAAAAATATATTGGGCATGCTTGCAGGAAGCCTTTACAAGATGGAAAATCTCCGTGTGTGATAAGAGGAAGGAATGATGCCTCTCGGGGATCAGGAAGGAACTTTTTCCCCTGTTGTAGTAAATTGGATCATGCTTTGCTGTTTTTTTTTGCCTTCCTCTGGATCAACTGCGGGTATAGGATTGTGTATATGGGATTTTATGGTTGGGTTTTCTCTTCTGTTTTTTCATTGGTTGAGCTAGAGAGACGTGTGTCTTTTTTCAACCTGACTAACTTTGAAACTAAGAGGAGAATCTGACCTCTGGAAGCATTCACTATCATCTCAGATGTTTTCAGACAGTGCAATCATCAGGAAATGAGGAGCAACTCATGTAGTATTGTGCCATCTCAATGTTTGACTGGCTGGCTTGGATTACTTTATTTTGTCTGTCACCTTTAAACTTCCTTGTTGAAACAGTCTGTACATGGCTGATGTCTTGAAAATTATAAGCTCAGCAGGTTTTAGTTCTTCCATTAAGAAATGTGTCTCAATCTCAAAAATACTAGTCCCAGTAGATGACAGTCCTAGTTTCCTTTTATTTTAACCACTTAAGCCCCGGAAGATTTTACCCCCATTCCGACCAGGGGGTATTTTGCGATTCGGCACTGCGTGACTTTAACGGACAATTGCGCGGTCGTGCGACGCTGTACCTAAACAAATTTGGCGTCCTTTTTTTCCCACAAACAGAGCTTTCTTTTGGTGGTATTTGATCACCTGTGCGATTTTTTGATCACGCGCTATAAACAAAAAAGAGCGTCAATTTTGCAAAAATAGCAATATTTTTCAAATTTTTTTATATGAAATTCCCCCCCAAAAAAATGTAAAAATCAAAATTTTTTAACATTTTCGGCCAATTTGTTTTATGCTACCTATGTTTGGTAAAAAAAAAATCGCAAAAAGCGTATTTTGATTGGTTTGCGCAAAAGTTATCGCGTTTACTAACAAAGGGAAAGATTTTTGTCATTTTTGTTGTTTTTTTTTTTAACGGCGATCTGCGATTTTTTTTGCGGTACTGCGACATTGGGGCGGACAGATCGGACCCTTGACTGACATTTTTGACACTTTTGGGGTTACCAGTAACATTTCTACAGTAATCAGTGCTATATATATGCACTGTTACTGTAAAAATACACTGGTAGTGAAGGGGTTAACTTTATTTGGGAGGGAGGGGCTGTGTGTGTCCCTAGGGGCGTGCTTTCTACTGTGATTGGCTGTGGCTTGAGCTGTAAGGACACTGATCAACGGATCTACATAGTAGATCCGTGTGATAAGTGTTTTTACACCGAGGAGAATGACAGGTGGCTTATTTACACAAGCCGCCTGACTTTCTCCCTCTCCCCCGCCGATCGCCGAGTGACCGGCGGACTTCGGGTCTGCCGGTCACACGCGCGGGGGAGTCCGTGACCAAGCGGGAGCGGGAGCGCGTCTCCGGGGGCGCGCGCTCGCTCCCTAGACCCTCACAAGCTAGTGACGTAGCCCTACGTCACTTTGCCTGTGAGGGCCTGACTGCCGACGTAGATCGGCGTTAGGCAGTCGGCAAGTGGTTAAATTCAGCTCATAAGCGAAGTCAAAAATAAAAGTGAAGACAAATTTGGAATTGTATCCTTTTAATGAAACAAACTATTACAAAAAAACTTAACTTTTATCCTTAAAATATACAAAGCGCTTAAGGGCTGTGTAAATGACCTTTTACACAGTAAAAAGAGATATTGTACAGATTAAAGACAGTTTCAAAAAGTTAACTTAACTTTAAAAAGGCAATTTACTATACAGTAAACCAGAAGAGATAAAACAGTTAACCACAGTTGTACATAATTGTACTTTCTTTGAATATATAGAAGATATTTACATGTTTAACCACTTGTGTAATATCCTGTAATACCCCTTCATTACCTGGCCATTTTTCTGAGCTGTCACATGAATGAAAATTACTCAGTAATGCAACACTGTACTCAAATGTGTTGTATACCATTTTTTAGACAGATAGAGCTTTCTTTTAGCGATATTTAAAACTGCTCTGTTTCTTATTTTTTTTACTGTAAAAAGGAAAACAGACCAACATTTTTGAAAAACCCATTTCCCTTACTTTCTGTTAAACTAAAAATGCCTGAATAGTATGAAAATCCCTAAAAACACCCTTTTTTGAAAAGTAGATACCCCAATGGGATCTATTTTTTTGGAAATGTAGAAACATGCCAATACTGAGGGGGTTAAATGCAGAGCTTGGTAAAGGTGCACCAGAATACACGCAATTTACAGGTTATACACAGGAGAGGAAGGCAGTGAATGTGTTAATTGTACTGTTCAAATACAGTGGCAGGATGGAGCTGAGATTAAAGTGTTAATGTACAGATGGTCAGGATAAAGGAGGCAAGGGGTTAATTTTAATGCTTACTAGAGACTGTATTAATTGCATTATGGATAGTTTGTGTAGGAAAAGGCAAGGGTTAAAAATAATTCTGTGTCACAGCAACAGAATGCAGCTGCTGATCCGTTTATTTTATGTCCCTCCACAAGCACTGATCTCCATCCTTTCCTTGTAGTAACGGGAAGGGGAAGGACAAGCACAGTATACAATATATATATATATATATATATATATATATATATATATATATATATATATATATATATATATATATATATATATATATATATATATATATATATATATATAAACACACTGCCTGTCCAAAAAAAGTTGCCACAAAAAATAAGGTCACAAACTCTAATATTTCGTTGGCTTTGATTACGGTGATGAGGCCCTGTCTAGCCTTGTGTGCCTGCAAGTAGGGTGTACCCCCCCCCCCCCCCACCATCCCACCTTTCACTCACAGTATTAAAGTGGTTGTAAAGTAATTTAAAAAAAATAACAAACATGTCATACTTGCCTGCTCCCTGCAATGGTTTTGCACAGAGCATAACTGAACCTCATCTTTCGGGTCCCTCACTGGCGCTCCTGGCTCCTCCCCTTCTCAATGGTACCCCAAAGGAAGCCACTTCCCATCAGGTACCACCTGCTGGCTCGCTTCTGAACCACGCTATCTGCATCCATAGACACAGGCAGCTTGCTCCTGCTCCCTCTTCACAGGATTTGACTGACAAAAGCAAAGCCTGTGAGAGCAGGGAGAGGCGCTACAGATGGGCACATTGCTGGATCGAGTGAGGACTTAGATCAGTAGAAGGGAGGCTGAAGGAGGGATACTGTAATAGCAGGGAAAGCATTAAGTTAAAAAAAAATGTTTAGGCTTTAGAATCACTTTAACTTCTGTATTAATGATACAGCAAAAAATAAAAACAAACTTAGGACCTAAGACTTGACATCCCTCTGAAATGACTTTCATAATTCTTGCATAAAATGCATGGTGAGTAATATGCCAAAAGCCAAATATGGCCCACATGAATGCATGGCTGGTAATGAAAGGCTGTATCCCCTGTACCTAACTGTAATTCAGCCATACACAGGACGATATCCAGCAATATCACTTTCAACCAGCTTTTCACAAAAACAGTGGATGACAGTATGCTATTACAGTATATATAATAATTGATTTGCATATATAATAAGAGACTGGTAGTTAACCTTCACCCAATCTGATTATAAATGCTTGTAATTATTAAAGGAAAACTCAGACAATAATAAGGTTACATGCTTGCCTGATAAAGTGGTAAGAACGCCATACGCCAAGTGTTTTAACGGCCAGTCACAATTTGATTTAAATTAATCTATGAGGATATGAATATGGAAGTTGTCATTGCTGCCCTGTCTCTAGGTGCAAGCTTCTGGGAGGTCATCTTCCTGTCTTTACTACTTGCTGAGTTACTAACCCAGAACATGCATGTAGGAAGGGAGTTCAGACTCATGGAAAGCTGCTTGTTCCAGATCAGTGACTCACCAGGTTATGATAGTAAGATTGAAATATGATAGTAAGATTGAAATTGAAAGAGCCTGCATTCTGTATCTTTAAAAAAAAATAAGGGTCCTTTCACACGGCCGCTCCGTGTGTCCGCAAATCATCCTATTTTTTTGCGGATGATTTGCGGACATCAATGTAAGTGAATTGCATTGCGGATGTCAGCGGAATACCATCCGCTGACATCCGATTTTCCTCCTTTCAGTTCTGTTCCGTTTTTACGAATGGAACAGAACCCCATTTTTCCATCCGTGTAAAAAACGGAAAGGAAGGAAAATCGGATGTCAGCGGTGTCATCCGCTGACATCCGCAATGCCATATACTTACATTATGTCCGCATATCATCCGCAAACGGATGGGATGATATGCGGGCACACGGAGCGGATGACACAAATGTCATCCGCTCCGTGTGAAAAAAAAAAAAAAAAGTCCCGCAGCGGACTTAAGCAGCGGAGCGGCCGTCTGAAAGGAGCCTAAAACAATACCAATCCTATTTTTTTTTCACAGTTTCACTTTAGGCACTAAATTAAACCTAAAAACGTTTTACTAAAAAAAAAAACAGCTTTTAAACAAGCAAAATATAATAAAGTAAATAGGTACAGAATATTCAGTGATATTGTGGTGAAATACTAACATTTAACAAAACACACAAGAGTTAAAACAAAAATCAGTTGGTGGGTTTTTATGTACAGGAACCTTAGACTTAAACTGAAATTTCATCATTGCTAAACTGCTAAGTTTACAAGTTCTTATGAAAGTGGGAAAGCTTGTCTAAGAAGTCAGTTAAGGCAACAGGCTTCATGAATTTAAAAAAAAAAAAAATAATAAAATACAAATATACCTTTAAACATGACCTAATTCTATCAAGTATAAGGGTTTAAACATATAGAAGAGTAAGCTGTTCTAATAACCTGTCTAGTACATGTGATTATGGTATTAGGTAAATGCTCAATCAAGCTATGTAATTACTAGGAGAAATCTGATGAACATAAATAATTAAAATGTAAAATTCTTCCTTGTTTATTCTCATGTACAACACCAGCTGGCAAGCATGAAGCCACACCCTTGCTATGCATTTTATGGATCCTGGCCTTCAAATAGAAACATAAAAAAAAATGGGAATTCAAGCTTAGGGCCTGTATTGATTGTAGCTTTTAAGGTTTATGGAGGCACCCCCCCCCCCCCTCCCCACAAAGTCAATACATCTGAAGTCTATATATCTTGACCTGATGTCCTCATGTGCCTGTTTGCCTCAGATCTTCTACCTAGGTTTACCAATATGGGGGAGAATTTAATAAAGCTGCTGCCCCACTATTCTGGGTTAATTCCTCTTGTTAATGTATTGCACAAAGTTCATAAAGAACTGGCAACATTTTTGGTTCTGACAGTGACTCGTGCACCAAATTCAGGTAGTCCTAAAATGCATCACTTTTACATTGTGATGCCAGATTCAAAATAAAATAGTCAGTTTTTATCTTAAAAAGTGGAGTTAATTAAGACCAACTCTCTTTACGCATAGAGAGATAAACTGGCACAGACAGATTTTGCAAAAGTGTCTCCATACATTCTAAATGTGGCGCATTCAAGTACAAGTTCCAGACAAGTACGTGAGTTTGGTGCATTCTGCACCACTTTCAGAACATGAGAGATACCTTCACAAAATCTGTCTGTGCCATCCCCGGGGGGCTGTGCTATCCAGGGATAGTGTCCATTGACCAAAGATATTTAGGAGCAGGTGAATAAGTCTCCCTGCCCTGTTCTGAGTCATGCGCAGCAACCTTTACATGTGACAGAGAGACACAATTTTTCTTTGCTATCCAGAAACTAGAGTATGGATATGGACCAGATTGCAACAGTACCCAAAACAACATGCTTGCATGCAATGTTTATTTTTCAAAGGCACCAAGTTAAAGCATTTGGCTATCTGATAAAACCTAAAAAAAAAACCATTAGTAACTGCGCCTAAATCGCAATTTTATTTTAATCTAAGCCATTAATAACCCTCAGCAGAATGAGCACACGTCACACAGGTTCTGTAGGAGGGCACTAGGAGTGTACTTCCTGAAGCTTGTACTGTGTAATGTTTCTCCTTCCTACATTCAAACTTCCATTGAAATAATTGGTGGCTCTTAGAAGATTCCTAGTTTTGCTATTTCTGGGCACCATGCTTTCTCAGTGTGACAGGCATTGAAAAGGGTGTTTCCACGCTACCAGTGGTGTGTTTCAGAGTCACAGGTAAAAGACAGTGGGGTTGCTGTATTACTCAACAATGCTTGGGTGAAAAATAAAAAGGCATATTTGGCAGAAATTGTATCCCGTTTGTATAACCTTAGTTTTGACTGACCTGCATTTTTAATGGGTCAATACTTACATTTATATATTTTTGCGATATGCAAGGCCTTTTTAAAAGTAAAATAAGCATTCCAGAGGTGAGATATGACCCCTGCTACTCAGGATTGTCAAACCCCACTTTATATGAATTGATCATTTTTCATTTTAGTGTTTTTCAAAAGGAAAGTACAATTCATTTTTCATCAACAATTTCATTGTTTCTAAGTATATAGCTTTGTAAACCTATTTATGTGGTTTATGTTAGGAAAGTTACAGCTGGCTCCTGACATACAGTATAGGTCTTAGGTAATCAATAATGAAAACCATATTTGGCTTAGCTACTTCGCTGTTCATGTACATAGATTTGGTCAGCAGACTTTTAGCTCACAAGGTTCCACTGGTGACTTCAGATCATTTTGTCTTTTTACTTGCTTTTCCGACAAATCTTTAGGACATCTGCACCTTTTGCAGCTTTTTCCCAAGGAATGTGCTTCATTTTTAAAGTCTCTGATATTCATTTCCACAGGATCATCTGCAACATCTAAGAAACATGATTGAAAAAAAAGCTATATAAAGACAGTTCAAAACTTCTATACTTTTTAACAAATACCTGTGCTAATTTTATGGTGAGGTCAACATGGAGTGATTCAGAAAGACTGCAGCAGATAGAAATGTCCAATGAAATTAAGATCTGACTTCTACACAGTTTGCATCACTGCTTTTGCTTTGACCTAGGTTTTATATATATATATATATATATATATATATATATACATACACATGCATAGCTCATGCACTGTATATCTACACACTATCTTACTGTGTTTTAAAGCTCTTTATAAAGAAAAAACAATGGGTTTCTTAGTCTCTCTCCCTTCCATTGGAGCATCAATGTAAAAAATTGAAGAATCTGCACCCTTTAACCACTTGCCGACCGACTATTTACTTCCCCCTACAAGCAAAGTGACGTAAGGGTACGTCGCTCGCCCACGAGCCTGTAGTGGGCGAGCGCGTGCTGCCGGCGGCGCGCTCCCGCCCCTGCTCATTCCCTGCCTAGCATGCACGTGTGACCGGCGGCTCCGATGTCTGCCGGCCACTCGCTATCTCCCTCAGGAGAGGGAGGAAGACAGACGGATGATGTATACACAGCCGTCTGTCATTCTCCCTGAAGTGATCACAGAGGCTATGCGATCCTGCTATGTAAGATCATATGTCTCTGTGATTACTTCACTAGCCATGCCCCCTAACAGTTAGAATCACGCCCCTAGGGACACACTTAACCCCTTGATCACCAATAAAGTTAACCCCTTCCCTGCCAGTAGCATTTTTACAGTAACAGTGCAAAAAAAAAAAAATCGCAGATCGCCGCCATTACTAGTTAAAACAAAAAAACAATAAAAATGACATAAATCTTTCCCGTAGTTAGTAAACGCAATAACTTTTGCGCAAACAAATCAAAATATGCTTATTGCGATTTTTTTTACCAAAAATATGTAGCAGAAAACAAATTGGCCTAAAATGTTTTGATTTTTACATTTTTTTTGAGAATTTCATATAAAAAAAATGGGAAAAATATTGTTATTTTTTTCAAAATTGTCGATCATTTTTTTGTTTATAACGCAAAAAATAAAAATCGCAGAGGTGATCAAATACCACCAAAAGAAAGCTCTGTTTGTGGGAAAAAAGGAAGTCAATTTCATTTGAATACATCGTTGCACGACCGCGCAATTGTCCGTTAAAGTCACGCAGTGCCGAATCGCAAAATAGGGCCTGGTCTTTGAGCAGCCAAATCCTCTGGGGCTTAATTGGTCTTTACCCATGTCTTCCTCTGTTGGTGGGCAGACTGTAAACGTTGCAGAGCAAGGCACAATTAGGACCTAGCACCTTTTCCTGGGAGTCCAGGATGGGGGGGGGGGGGGGATCCTTCACCCTGGGCTCACAGGAAATGCATTTAATGACACTGGGCGCCATTCAATCTGGAATACGAGCGGCACTGGATCCACCAACACTTGAGTCTGTGGGGAACAGCACTGGTGTTAGGGTGATTAGAGCAGCTGAAGCTGCTATTTATTTTTAACTAATGTTGTGGACTACATTTTCATTTGCCCAATCTGCAGCTGGGCTTTAAAATGTATAAGTGAAATTACATTTTAATGAGAACTGTATCTCGGAATGTATCTTGGAATATACAACGTTTACTAGTTTTTTTCCGGCTCTTGCACATGCTAACAGCAAATACCCCTTACCATTTAACCATGGTATTCTTCCCATATTAAACAGATGTGCTATAGCCTGCAGCATGGCAAGTTATTAAAAAGTTTCCAGAATTTTGCCTGTTATTTTTTGCTTCTTTATTTACATATAAAAAATAATTTACAATTTAATCATCCATATTAGCTCTTAACATTTTTGCATGTTCTGATTTTTTTTTTTTTTTCACAATTTCCAATTATTGCTATTTAGATTGAGTTATAATGATCAAACTAATTTTCAGCAATCTCTTTATTTACTTAACCACTTGCCTACAGTGCACTTTCACCCCCTTCCTGCCCAGACCGATTTTCAGCTTTCAGCGCTCTCACACTTTGACTGAGAATTACTCAGTCATGCAACACTGTACCCATACAAAAATTGTGTCCTTTTTTTCACACAAATAGAGCTTTCTTTTGATGGTATTTGATCAATACTGGGTTTTTTATTTTTTGTGCTATAAATAAAAAAATACTGAAAATATCGTGAAAAAACGCATTTTTCTTTGTTTCTGTCATAAAATTTTGCAAATTAGTAATTTTTCTTCACAAATTTTGGCCAAAATTTATACTGCTACTTATCTTTGGTAAAAATAACCCAAGTAAGTGTATATTATTTGGTCTTTGTGAAAGTCATAGAGTCCACAAGCTATGGTGCGAATCATTGAAAATTGATCACACTTGATCACACCTGATGTACTGAAGGCCTATCTCAATTCTTGAGACACTAAAAAGTCAGGAAAGTACAAATACCCCCCCAAATGACCCCTTTTTGGAAAGTAGACATTCCAATGTATTTAATAAGGGGCATGGTGAGTTTTTTGAAGTTTGAAGTTTTTTTCAATAATGTGAAAGATAATGTTACGCCGAGTAATTAGATACCCAACATGTCATGCTTCAAAATTGTGCATGCTCACAGAATGGCGCCAAACATTGGTACTTAAAAATCTCCATAGGCAACATTTTAAAAATTTCTGCAGGTTACTAGCTTAGAGCTACAGAGGAGGTCTAGGGCTCAAATTATTGCTCTCGCTCTAACGATCGCGGCGATACCTCACATGTATGGTTTGAACACCGTTTACATATGTGGGCGGGACTTGCGTATGCGTTTGCTTCTGCGCGCGAGCTAACGGGGACAGGGCGCTTTAATTTTTTATTTTTTTTCCTATTTATTTTATTTATTATTTTTTTATTTTTACACAGTTTAAAAAAAAAATGTTTTGATCATTTTTATTCCTATTACAAGGAATGTAAACATCCCTTGTAATAGAAATAGGCATGACAGGTCCTCTTTATTGTGCGATCTGGGGTCAAAAAGACCTCACACCTCACAACTACACTAAAAAAGAAAAAAAAAAAATTGTTGAAAGAGGAAAAAAAAAAAAGAAAAAATAAAAGCGGCCCTTTAAACCGGTTGCTAGGCAACGTCTTTTGACGTAGCTCCGGTCCTCCAAGACCATAGAGTCGAGTGAGGGCCATCTTGCCCTCACTCGACTTCCTGTCTCTGAGGATCCGGGACCGGATAGTTTTCCCCGCTCCCGGCGGGTCCAGTAAGCTGGGAAAACGTCTGGGACGCGGCAGGAGGGGGGGGCACCTCTTCCCCTGCACCGTAAGGGTAATTCCGCGGTGAATCCGCCACTGGGACCACCCTTATCTGAAAGCCGACCGCCCGCCGTTTCAAAAAATAACGGGGTTATGGGGGCTATCTGCTGCCATAACCCCAGTATTTAGCTTTTAATGGCCGACGCATATAGTCGTTAGGCAGTCAGTAAGTGATTGCATGTATATGGCAAACAGGTGACGATGACTGATGGGGTGACAGGTGACGATGACTGATGGGGTGACAGGTGACGATGACTGATGGGGTGACAGGTGACGATGATTGATGAGGTGACAGGTGACGATGATTGATGAGGTGACAAGTGACGATGATTGATGGGGTGACAGATGACAATCACTGACGGGGTGACATGTGACGATGATTGATGGGGTGACAAGTGACGATCACTGATGGGGTGTCAAGTGACGATGATTGATGGGGTGACAAGTGACGATCACTGATGGGGTGACAAGTGACGATGATTGATAGGGTGACAGATGACGATGACTGATGGGGTGACAGGTGACGATGACTGATGGGGTGATAGGTGACGATGACTGATGGGGTGACAAGTGACGGGCGATGGTCACTGATGGGTGACAGGTGACGGGCGATGGTGCACGGCGGTACTGATGGCAGTCTCTGGTGACCGGTGAACTTTAGGCTACGTTCACATGTGAGCGTAGCGATCGCAGGCAGAATCACTGCGATTCTGCCCGCGATCCAGAAATCATTGCAAATCGCGGGGCGCCTGTGCGTTGCCTGTGATTTGCAATAGCACCCCAAACGCTGTGCGATGTTGCTGCGATTTCCGCCTGCCGAATCGAGGTAACATCACGCAAACAATGCATGACGCCCCAAAGAAACTCTTGTACATTTTTGGGCGTCATGCGATGTTTGCGCGATGTTACTGCGATTCGGCAGGCGGAAATGGCGGCAACATCGCACAGCGTTTGGGGTGCTATTGCAAAAAACGGGCAACGCACAAGCGTCCCGCAATTTGCAACGATTTCCGGATCGCGGGCAGAATCGCGGTGATTCTGCCCGCGATCGCTGCGCTCACATGGGAACGTTATGGGTGTCAATTTCTGGGCACTGATGAGGTGACTGTTGGGTGACATGTGACATTGGGGGGGGGGGGGCTGAGGACTGTGTGGGGGGACCTTTATTAGTGTGATTTTTACTTTTTCAGGTGTACAGAGCAGTAACTCACTATTTCTAGCTCTTCTCCCCTCATACTGGAAAATGTATGAGGGGAGAAGAGTTAGTAACAGTGAGTTACTGCTCTTTGTTTACATTTTGTGATCGGCTGTGAATAAATTCACAGCCGATCACATAGTAAACAGTCACTGTCAGTGACTGTTTACTACTGCCGGTGACAGCTGTGTTCCTACGGAACACAGTGCCACCGACATGACCGCGCTGCGCGCTCCCGATCGCGCATGCGCGGTCATCTCCCGGGAGCCTCCATTGTGATCGGCTGTGTCATTGGAACACAGCCGATCACGTGGGAAACAGCCACGCCCATTGGCTGTTTCCCCCCTGCCGGTGACGGGGGTGTCCCGGGGACACCCCGACACCGGCAGTGCAGGGCGGCGCGCATGCGATCGCGCGCCTGCCCTGTTTCCTGGGATCACGTCATATGACGTCTTCCCAGGATAATGGTCGCACCGCTCCGCCGTCAATTGACGGCGGGCGGGCGGCAAGTAGTTAAAATATTAATAATATTCAAAATCTATTAGTAGTAACATGCTTTTAATTCCACTTTTCTTAGAGAAAAGAAGAACATAGTTTATAGTGTAAAGCGTTTAATTGAATTAGGTGGCTACAGTGGGAATCTAGTACTAACAAATGTTTGGATAGGATATACGGTAGACACCTCAATCTCAAAGGAAATATTTGACATCTAGGGTAAACAAGTTAAATTCAAAGGGGACAGTGGGCTGAACTGAATGAAATCAATCTTTAATAACTAATTTACAATGCTTTTTCCCTACAGAAACATTTTTATGAAGTATTTAGCTGAAAACTTATGTGTACACTTTATCACTATGAAGAATGAGGCGTTATTCAGTTCAACTTCCTAAACTCATTAAGGGCTACAAAAAAGAAAGAAGGCCATATGCAGCCAAAGTTATATTGCTGATTGGTGGTGTCAACTTCCATCTCTTCATTTTAGCTATTAGTCACAGATAAAATGCTTCCACCACTGTCACTTTCATTATTCAAGTTTCTGTGTTTCAGTTTCTTCTCGATAAAAACCTGTGCCAAATGCCAATACTTTTTTCCTCTTTTTTTTTCTACTTTTTCCCCTCTTAAATACTTTATAAGCTAGTAATTCAAAGTATTGAGGCCAATCGATCAGCAAACAATCCAGACAACTACCATTTTAGAAGCACAGGTAAGTACTGGCAGTCTCTGTATTTCCTAGTAAATAAAAATATTGATTAATTTTCTAAAAGCTGATTAATCAGCTGTTTCAGACGTGTGTACAACTATAGTTGGGTGGTAATTAACATCTTTGGCATTGCAAATTCGCTTAAAACAAAATATGCTTATAACCACCTTAGACATCAACTATGAGCGATAAGTGGTGTTTTTTTCATATTGACATTAGGTGGGCTGTGGTATCAGTTGCTTTATTAAAGTTACCAGTGACCCCCTTTAAATGCATAGTATATGGTCTCCAAAGTACTTTCCACACTGGAGTAGAACTAACATAACTTACATGTATACTGTATATACCGTATAACATAAGAGATGCTAGAGTGGAGTAACCACATTTTAACACACAAAATTATCAATTAACCCTCTGTTCATTGTGTGAGTTAACCACATATCAGCACTATATATCCAAGAAAGTATTTGCAAAAGTAGTAGTGAGTGCCAGGAGATGGCCAGCTTGAACTTGCATTGCAATACTGTATATGAAAACCAAGCATTCCTGTTTTTTTGCAAATACTTGCTAGAAGTACAGTGGGTACGGAAAGTATTCAGACCCCCTTAAATTTTTCACTCTTTGTTATATTGCAGCCATTTGCTAAAATCATTTAAGTTCATTCTTCTTCCTCATGAATGTACACATAGCACCCCATACTGACAGAAAAACACAGAATTGTTGACATTGTTGCAGATTTATTAAAAAAGAAAAACTGAAATATCATATGGTCCTAAGTATTCAGACCCTTTGCTGTGACACTCATATATTTAACTCAGGTGCTTTCCATTTCTTCTGATCATCCTTGAGATGGTTCTACACCTTCATTTGAGTCCAGCTGTGTTTGATTATACTGATTGGACTTGATTAGGAAAGCCACACACCTGTCTATATAAGACCTTCCAGATCACAATGCATGTCAGAGCAAATGAGAATCATGAGGTCAAAGGAACTGCCTGAAGAGCTCAGAGACAGAATTGTGGCAAGGCACAGATCTGGCCAAGGTTACAAAAAGATTTCTGCTGCACTTAAGGTTCCTAAGAGCACAGTGGCCTCCATAATCCTCAAATGGAAGACGTTTGGGAGGACCAGAACCCTTCCTAGAGCTGGCCGTCCGGCCAAACTGAGCTATCGGGGGAGAAGAGCCTTGGTGAGAGAGGTAAAGAAGAACCCAAAGATCACTGTGGCTGAGCTCCAGAGATGCAGTCAGGAGATGGGAGAAAGTTGTAGAAAGTCAACCATCACTGCAGCCCTCCACCAGTCGGGGCTTTATGGCAGAGTGGCCCGACGGAAGCCTCTCCTCAGTGTAAGACACATGAAAGCCCGCATGGAGTTTGCTAAAAAACACCTGAAGGACTCCAAGATGGTGAGAAATAAGATTCTCTGGTCTGATGAGACCAAAATAGAACTTTTTGGCCTTAATTCTAAGCGGTATGTGTGGAGAAAACCAGGCACTGCTCATCACCTGTCCAATACAGTCCCAACAGTGAAGCATGGTGGTGGCAGCATCATGCTGTGGGGTGTTTTTCAGCTGCAGGGACAGGACGACTGGTTGCAATCGAGGGAAAGATGAATGCGGCCAAGTACAGGGATATCCTGGACAAAAACCTTCTCCAGAGTGCTCTGGACCTCAGACTGGGCCGAAGGTTTACCTTCCAACAAGACAATGACCCTAAGCACACAGCTATAATAACGAAGGAGTGGCTTCACAACAACTCCGTGACTGTTCTTGAATGGCCCAGCCAGAGCCCTGACTTAAACCCAATTGAGCATCTCTGGAGAGACCTAAAAATGGCTGTCCACCAACGTTTACCATCCAACCTGACAGAACTGAAGAGGATCTGCAAGGAGGAATGGCAGAGGATCCCCAAATCCAGGTGTGAAAGACTTGTTGCATCTTTCCCAAAAAGACTCCTGGCTGTAATAGATCAAAAGGGGGCTTCTACTAAATACTGAGCAAAGGGTCTGAATACTTAGGACCATGTGATATGTCTGTCAGTATGGGGTGCTATGTGTACATTCATGAGGAAGAAGAATGAACCTAAATGATTTTAGCAAATGGCTGCAATATAACAAAGAGTGAAAAATTTAAGGGGGTCTGAATACTTTCCGTACCCACTGTATATAAGGTGTATGGCAGTTTGCAGAGTGTAAATTGGAAATTGTGTCTCCACACTGAACTATTCAAGCATGATTAAACACACTACAGGGAGCATGCTGGGATCACAAGACTGATCCATTAACCACATCACCTCTGGAAGGTTTCATCCCTTTCTTGACCAGGCCACTTTTTGCGATATGGCATTGCGCTATTTTAACTGACTAAGATGACCTTGTACCCCAAAAAAAATGTATGTAATTTTTTTCCCACAAATAGAGCTTTCTTTTGGTGGTATTTGATCACCTCTGCCTTTTTTTATTTTCTTTGCGCTAGAGACAAAGAACGACAGATAATTTTACAAAAAAAAAAAAATCAATATTTTTTACTTTCTGCTCCAAAACACATCCAATAAAAAAAATGTAAAAAAATTGAATTTCTTCCATCAATTTAGGCTAATATGTATTCTACTATATATTAAACAATTCCCAATAAGCGTATATTGATTGGTTTGAAAAGTACAGTCAGGTCCATAAATATTGGGACATCGACACAATTCTAATCTTTTTAGCTCTATACACCACCACAATGGATTTGAAATGAAACAAACAAGATGTGCTTTAACTGCAGACTTTAATTTGAGGGTATTTACATCCAAATCAGGTAAAAAATGTAGGAATTACAACAGTTTGTATATGTGCCTCCCACTTATTAAGGGACCAAAAGTAATGGGACAATTGGCTGCTCAGCTGTTCCATGGCCAGGTGTTTGTTATTCCCTCATTATCCCATTTACAAGGAGCAGATAAAAGGTCCAGAGTTCATTTTAAGTGTGCTATTTGCATTTGGAATCTGTTGCTGCCAACTCTCAATATGAGATCCAAAGAGCTGTCACTATCAGTGAAGCGAGTCATCATTAGGCTGAAAAAACAAAACAAACCCATCAGAGAGATAGCAAAAACATTTGGTGTGGCCAAATCAACTGTTTGGAACATCCTTAAAAAGAAAGAACGCACCGGTGAGCTCAGCAACACCAAAAGACCCGGAAAACCACGGAAAACAACTGTGGTGGATGACCGAAGAATTCTTTCCCTGGTGAAGAAAACACCATTCACAACAGTTGGCCAGATCAAGAACACTCTCCAGGAGGTAGGTGTATGTGTGTCAAAGTCAACAATCAAGAGGAGACTTCACCAGAGTCAATACAGAGGGTTCACCACAAGATGTAAACCGTTGGTGAGCCTAAAAAACAGGAAGGCCAGATTAGAGTTTGCCAAACAACATCTAAAAAAGCCTTCACAGTTCTGGAACAACATCCTATGGACAGATGAGACCAAGATCAACTTGTACCAGAGTGATAGGAAGAGAAGAGTACGGAGAAGGAAAGTAACTGCTCATGATCCAAAGCATACCACCTCATCAGTGAAGCATGGTGGTGGTAGTGTCATGGCGTGGGCATGTATGGCTGCCAATGGAACTGGTTCTCTTGTATTTATTGATGATGTGACTGCTGACAAAAGCAGCTGGATGAATTCTGAAGTTTTTTGGGCAATATTATCTACTCATATTCAGCCAAATGCTTCAGAAATCATTGGACGGCGCTTCACAGTGCAGATGGACAATGACCCGAAGCATAATTCGAAAGCAACCAAAGAGTTTTCTAAGGGAAAGAAGTGGAATGTTATACAATGGCCAAGTCAATCACCTGACCTGAATCCGATTGAGCATGCATTTCACTTGCTGAAGACAAAACTTAAGGGAAAATGCCCCAAGAACAAGCAGGAACTTAAGACAGTTGCAGTAGAGGCCTGGCAAAGCATCACCAGGGATGAAACCGAGCGTCTGGTGATGTCTATGCGTTCCAGACTTCAGGCTGTAATTGACTGCAAAGGATTTGCAACCAAGTATTAAAAAGTGAAAGTTTGATTTATGATTGTTAATCTGTCCCATTACTTTTGGTCCCTTATAAAGTGGGAGGCACATATACAAACTGTTGTAATTCCTACACCATTCACCTGATTTGGATGTAAATACCCTCAAATTAAAGCTGTAAGTCTGCAGTTAACGCACCTTTTGTTTGTTTCATTTCAAATCCATTGTGGTGGTGTATAAAGCCAAAAAGATTAGAATTGTGTTGATGTCCCAATATTTATGGACCTGACTGTATATAGCATCTACAAACTATGGGATATTTATACAAAGTACTTAATTTTTTAACTAGTAATGGTGGCGATCGGCGACTTATAGCGAGACTGCGATATTGCGGTGGACAATTTGGACACCCAACTGACACTTTTTTGGGGACCAGTGATATTATTACAGTGATCAGTGCTAAAAATGTGCACTGTCACTGTACTAATGACAATGGCAGGGAAGGGGTTAACATCAGGGGCGATCAAAGGGTTAACTGTGTGCCTAGCTGGTGTTTCAGTGTAGTGGGGGGAGGTGCTTTTACAAGTGGAAGACATGGATCAGTGTTTCTGCTTTACTGTACTGCTTTTCTGTACTGACATAATGACAATTTGCCCTGTTTACATACAGGCAGACTGGCATTCTGTCAGTGTACCGAACAATCAGTGGGTCCCAGCGGACAACAGGTCAGCGGGATCGGCTGATTAGCTCCCGCTGTGAAGAATCACAGCAGGAGCAAGCCGCCGTCGGTGCAGACTCACGTCCCAAAAACCCGGAAGTGCAGAACCACATATTAGAATGTGAATGTGATTCTGCACAGCGTGGCTGCCCTGTAGCAGTAAGTCTGCTATAGGGCAGTCGGCAAGTGGTTAACATCACCTGGCAGGGCAGGGGAGGAGGGTTTACTCTTCAAACAATAAAGTTTAAAATAAAAGTTCCCCTAAGTAAGACATTTGAGAAAAATGTCAGGAACACAAATAACATTACCTTTGGTTAGCTGTGCTGTTTTTTGCTGCTCTTCCCGGACCACTTTCATTAACTGCATGTTATGTTCACTAACGACTTTGTGATCTACCATAGGGAGCGGATAATCTTTACCTAGAAGAAACAAAAACATATTTATTAAGAGAAAAGCCATGAAAAGGAACCTATAAGGACAGAAATATGGAAACTGTCATTGCTGCCTTGTTTTTTTAAATCATAAGCATAAGGACTGTCCCTGTTATCCTTGCTTCATTACTTGGTGAGACATTGGGGTTGATTTACTTAAGGCAAATATGCTGATCACTTTGCAAGGGAAGATGAACTTGAATTTTCCCCAGAGCTTATTGAATGTGGTAAAGTTTCACTTTGCAAAGAATATCCAATTAAGTGCAAGGAAAAAAACAAAACAAAAAATAAACAAAATAGTATTTTTGCTTGCACGTGATTGGATGATGGAAGTCACCTCAATCACTAAGCTCTGGGAAAAAGTCCCTTGCACAGTTTAACTTCACTTGCAAGGTGAACAGCCTAATTGCATTTCAATTTTTATATTTGAAATGGAATTTTGGATAGTATAGTTAACAGTTGGAGAATAAGGACACAGTGACATGCTTACCCCTAACACATGTAATCAGATAATATAGATAGCATCTGTATTCTTCACCTACAGCAGCCCCCTTTCCCATAAGGCAAGTAGGCCTACCAGTACTTGGTTGCCCCCAGGTCTTATACACAATGCTATAGTGCCAGCCTACCAAAGAGGGGCAGGCACAAAATGAGCAAAGCAAACAGGTACTTGCAGTTGGCATACACGCAGAGTGGTTGAATGACAGTCCAGGTACAAGACAGGCAAGGTTCAGAGTAGTCAGGGTTCAATCCATAGTCAAAAGCCAGGTAGAGTTCAGAGAATAGTCTATACCCAATCAGAGGTCATAAACAGGGAAATCTAATCAACAGAGCAGACAAACAGGGGGCTTGGAGCATGTGTTACAAACACAATATCACAAGCATGAGACTACAGGCATGGCTGGCTTAGATCAGGTTTGGTCTCCACACAGAGATTAGCCACATCAATCACCTTGCGGGTGGACAGACAGACAGGGAGAATGTATTACAACCAAAATCAGGATGCTGAAATGAAACCAGCAGCTGTTAAGGAGCAGGAGCGTTACATGATTCTGACATTACCCTCCTTCTGAGGAGGGGCACCTGGACCCTTTAATGAATACTGAACATTGGGATCCAGACCACCAGGCTGGGCAATGGTCAGGGGATCAGCAAGGTCATGTTGGTTAGCAGTCAGAGAGTCTATGGAGCAAAACTGGACAGTAGACAGAGAACCAGTAATGTCAGGCTGGATAGCAGATGACATGTCACTGGAGTCAAGCTGGATGCAGAGTGACTTGAAGAAAAGGTTGAAGACCCCACCTGGCCAAATGAGGCAGTCTATCCAAAGGTTGGATGGAACTTCTTAGATAGGTTTGGGCAGAGGTAGTTGCAGTAGGGTGAGCCAAGGTTAATGAAAGTCCTGAATATGGAGAAGCAGGAGGCTCAATTGGCATGGGCTGGACCAGAATAACTGGTGCAGAGACACACTGGACCACATCGGCAGGTGTAGAGACAGACTGGACTGCATTGGCAGGTGTAGAGGCAGCAGAACCTAAGGACAAGTTAGCATGGATGTGCATCTAAGGGCGTTTAGGGGCAGGCAAAAGTAGGGGTAATCCAGAGAGTTTGACTTTGAGGACTTAAGAACGAGCACAGGTATTGCAAGCTTTTACATAGGACCAGAAGTTCTTATGGAGAAAGGGCCACCAAAACCCACAAGAAACCAAAGAAAATTTTTTAGCAGTCACTGGGTGCTTGGCTGTGTTAGCGTCATGTGCTACTGAAAGCACTTAAAGTTTAAGATGGAGGAGAAAAAAAACACCTTTCCGAGGGGTAGATTGGGTGGAGTGAGCCTTTAAAATAGAGTCCAAAAGGTCAGGGCAAAGGCACCCCATTACTTGTTTTGGAAATAAGATATTGAGAAACTTGGAGAAAGTTTCCAAACAGGGCTCAAAACTGTGAGATAGCGGGTAGGTTTAGCCTCTAGGAGGAAAAAATTCAGACTGAAACAATTGGCAGGAGAGGACCTAATCTCCCCTGTAGCCAAATCTATGAGCGGGTTATGAAGTTTAAGCTATGGATAACCTAAGATAGTGGATAAGCAGGAGATGTAATAAAGTAGAAGTTGATTGTCTCCCTATAAAATTTTCCAATGGTCACAGCAATAGGTACAGTGCACAAAGTGACCAGTCCCACTGACAAGGGAGAGTTACCAATAGCCAAGATTGAAAAGGGTTTGTGCACCTTAGTCAAGGGAATCCGTAGACTGTGTGCTAGGTCTCTATCAATGACATTGCTAGTGGCACCAGAATCTATGAAAGCAGAGAGGTGATGAGAAAACATGGAAGAACTAGGTTGCACAAGGACAAATAGTCTAAAGAAGCAGACCCCACCGTACTAGACTCTTGGTGTTTCCTGGCCTATTAAGGCAGCTGGCAACAAAGTGGCTATGGTTTCCACAGTATAAGCAGAGTCTCTGGTATCTTCCTCTAGCCTTTTCCCCAGAGGAGAAATGAGTAGTGCAAATTTGCCTGGGCTCCTCCTGGAGTGGTTGAGAGGAACCAGAAAGGACTGATGGGGAATTAGCAGGCAGAGTGAGGGGGCAAGGGAACAAACCTCTCTGCATGCCTCTCCCATAAATGCCTGTATATACAGATGGCTACTTGCATGGGTTCATTCAACGACTTTGGTTTAGGGTAGTGTACTAAGAAGTCTTTAATGGAGTCTGATAAGCCTAACCTGAACTGGCTTCTTAGAGCTGGGTCATTCCATCCCGAGTCAGGTTTCCAGTGGTGGAAATCAGAACAGTATTGTTCAGTGGTGCATTTACCCTATGACATGACCTAAGGTTAGTTTAAGCTGAGTGGGTATGGTCAGGATCATTATAGAGTAAACCTAGGGCCTTTAAAAATGCTTTGATTAACTCTCAGTCTGGATCAACTGGGGAGAGTAAAAGTCTAAGAGTGGGGGTCTCCTTGCAACTAATAATCAGGTAAACCCGCTGTGCTTCAGAACCAGAGGAGAGTGGCTTAAGCTTATAAGTATAGTATACAATGTTTTTTAAAGTTGGAAAACATATGGGGGTCACCAGAAAAATGATCATGCGGATTAAACTTGTGCCCTTGTTCTTGTGTTACTGCTGGGGGGAGTATACATGCACAGACAGTTCCTGAACTTGGACACAGTTTGAAAAATTCCTCAGCAAATAAGGGAGCCTGTGTGGAGTCCATCTTCACAGAAATCATTTCTTGTTAAAGGCTTGTGATAATATCAGGCTTTACCCTAACACAGGTGGTCAGACACTATAGCTAGCTTTTGTGTTCTTTAAGTATAGCAGCCCCCTTTCCCATAAGGCAAGCAGGCCTACCGGTACTCAGTTGCCCCCAAGTCTTATACACAATGCTATAGTGCCTAGCTACCTGGCTACCACACCGGGGCAGGTGTGAACTGAGCAAAGCAAAAAGGTACTTGCAGTTGGCAGACAGGCAGAGTGGTTCAATGACAGTCCAGGTACAAGGCAGGCAAAGTTCTGAGTAGTCAGTGTCCACTCCATAGTCAAAAGGCAGGCAGATTTCAGAGAATAGTCAATATTCGATCTGAGGTCATAAACAGGGAAATCCAATCAGCAGAACAGATAAACAGAGAGCTTGGAGAACGTATTACAAATGCAATAACACAAGCATGAGACTGCAGGCTTGGCTGGCTTAAATTAGTTTTGGTCTCCACCCAGAGACTAGCCACATTAATCACCTTGCGGGTGGACAGAAAGACAGGGAGAGTGTATCACAGCCAAAACCAGAATGCCGTAATGAGACCAGCAGCTGTGATAGAGCAGGAGTGTTACACACTCCTGACACACAGACACTTACCTTTCTCACAATTTAGACAAAACGTTATATAAAGATATAGGCTCACTCTTCTAAGCTGTTATTTCACTTTATGTCTCTCAGTTCACTCAAGTTTTTTCCAAACTAGCACTTAAAGCGGAGCTCCAGTCACCTCCTGATCTCGCGCCTGCGCACTGTGTTCCCGCCCCATTGTTATGGCAACCTGTCAATCAACATAGAAAACACAGGAGAATGCTAACATACCACACTGCTTATATCCCAGGAGCCAACGGATGGCAGGATATGACGTACCTCGCTGCCGCAAGGTACAACGGAAATGGAGATTTATATTTATTCTACAGCTAATATGCTTTGATTGCGATCAGCAACATTGGGGGACGAAGATCAAAAATAAGGTGGAACTCCGCTTTAATTATTATTTGCAGGGCTTGCTTTTCTACACTCCACAGATCCCCACAGTTTAAATCATTATATTTATGGTGGTTCTTTAAAAAAAAAAAAAAGCAGCAATACATCTGTGTTGACATTTGGACTAGTGGGACACGCTTAAAATAATTTCATATAGAACAAACAACTTTTTGGCTTTGTATAGAGCAGAAAATGGTCAGAACCACGGTCGGTTTTTTTTTTGCTGTCCCACTGGATAGATTTCCCCTCTCTTCCTGTCCTGAAGACATATCAGCAAAAGCAGAAGAAATATCTTTAATGGGAGAGGAAATCCTCCTGAGATTTTTGTTAAACAGACAGGTATCCACATTGGAACATTTCTCCTCAAACACCTGTTATTGTGACAACTGCAAAAAAATTGGATTTGAATTTGGATTTGGATTTTCTGTTCAGGTAACAATGGTCACCAAGACCAATAAAGAAGACAATTTTACAGGGGTTCGAACTAGGGATAGATTGATTATCGGCAAGGCAGATATATCGGTGGCCGATATTAATTTTCCCCGATATATCGTTATCGGCCCGGAACTGGCCGATAGTGCCGATATTTTTGTGACGTCATTCTGCCTTCTTAAGCTACCTCCCTCGCCTTGGACAGCTTCGTCTGGAGTCGGGACTAGTCTCGCGGGAGTGTATCACAGCCATACACCCACCCACATCAGCACCGTGCCAGCCAGCCACCCACATCCAAAGGTCCTGTACCAGCCAGCCACAGGCACTGTACCAGTGAGCCAGCCAGCCACAGGCCCTGTACCTGCCAGCCACAGACACTCTACCAGCCAGCCACCCACAGCCCCTGTACCTGCCAGCCAGCCACCCACAGCCCCTGTGCCAGCCAGCCACAGGGTGCCAGACAGCCACCCACCACAGGTTGCCAGACAGCCATCCACCCACCACAGGGTGCCAGACAGCCAGCAACCCACAGACAGGGTTCTAGACAGCCAGCCACCCACAGGCCCTGTACCAGCCAGCCGTAGGCACTGTACCTGACAGCCGCCCACAGACTCTGTACCAGCCAGCCACCCACAGCCCCTGTGCCAGCCAGCCACCTACCACAGGGTGCCAGCCAGCCACCTACCACAGGGTGCCAGCCAGCCACCCACCACAGGGTGCCATTCAGCCACCCACCACAGGGTGCCAGCAAGCAAGCCATTAAGCATTAAACAAAACTTAACATGTTCAGTACCAGATTTGTGGCAAAAATTGTCTTTATCTTTCAAAACTTTAAATGTACAAAATATTGGCCCATATCGGCCGATACCGATACGCTGTGACCAAAATATCGATATCGGTATCGACCCTGGAAAAAAACATATCGGGCTATCCCTAGTTCGAACCTTTCCCACTAACTTACAAATGAAGGTTTTACCTACAGATACATAATATTGTATGTAGGAATTTAATATTGAATAACTTTTTTTACCATCTGTGTCACATTGACAAAATTTTCCAATACTTCCTGTCTTGTAGACAAAACAAGAGACAAGAGGAAAGCTCTCGTAAGTAAGGGAAATTCTCCTAAACATCACCATCATAGCAAAACATCCTCACTTGAAGATTTCCTCAATTCCTGTTCATGTGACAACTCAAAATTTTAGATTTTTGCTCACTTTCACTGCAAGATGAACACACAGGTGCTGTTTTGACAATTACATTCTAGTAAAGTGTTAACTTTCTTGCAGTTTTGTTTTTAAGCCCACATCCATTCCTGTATCCTTTACTGTTTGCCTGAGGCCCATCCTCATAGCGTTATTTTTCCCCAGAAATCAATTACAACAATTAAAATATGATGACATCAGCAGCTGGCAAATGATTTAAACCGGGAAACAAAATGCTCCAGGACAGGAAAATCCAACAGATATATCCCTCTAGAGAACATATGCAGAAATAAGGATTATAGTAACAAAAGCCGCACAGGATCTATTTGTGCCCTTAGACATACGATCTAAAGAAGCATTATCTTCTTTTTTGCTGACATAGCACACTTTCAGCATTATATAAAATCATGACAGTGAATTTTAATGACAATATATCTCAACTCACACATTTCTTGGCTAACTTTGCAGTTATTGAGGTAACCTGGAGGTGGTTAAACATTAGCACTAGCTTTTATCTTCTCTCTGAGTTAATTAATGATTTGATAAAGCTTTCCATAAACTTAACTTTGTTCATATGGAATAGTGATAATAAAGCAGTGAGAAGTTTAATCAGGTCAGTGGGCATTGAAAAGGTTTGTAAATCCCAATCATCAATCTTGTGCATAGATCTTACAACATACTGTATCTTCTTCCATTACTCCTGCAGAAAGGTATACTTGCCCATATGTTTATGATCCAACCTCTATAAAGTTCTATAAGGTTGCAAAGCATAAGTAGAGTGACAGCATTTTGCATAGTGCAAAATTTTCGTCCTGTGCCTAAACAACGACCTTCCTTTGATATTTGGACTATTAGTGAACAATGGTGGTGTGCACCTTCTCCCTCTTGGATGCCCGCTTTGGTACCTTCATCATTCACCCATCAGCTTAGAAATCAGCAAACCCCACTATACTGCAAGCAAAATATCAAATTCCACATTACATGCTGCAAATCAGTATAAAGACAGAGTTCTTTCATATACAGTAGTTGCCTAAACTTCACTAAAGCATGTGTACAACAAGAACTATATTGAACAAGAGCAAGCATCAAGAGCCAAGGAGCACATATAGATGAACCACCGTATGCTTGGTCAAGTGGCTTAAATCTTTGTTGAGTTTTTCCTAAAGTTTTTTCTACACTCTGCTGGAGGATGCGCTGTCATTGATGGTAGAGAGTGACAGGCAGTTGAACTGTTTGCTGCTACAGTTTTTTACAACTGCATGGAATAAATATGACATGCATTATATTATTATTTATGGCTAACACTAGATGGGAACCCACCATGAACATTAGAGTCCACAGCAATGGGATCCTAGACACCATCTTCTATATTCTTTGGTCTGGATAACAAGACTACATTTTTTGCAAAAAAAAAGGGGACTGGTGGGGAGTGGTTTATATTAGTGTGCAATGTCACAAATGGAGCAAAGTGGTCTACACATCAACGTCTTTAAAAACATAAGAGCAAAAAGTTGAAGACAAATGGGACAGGTTAAATATAGACTGATAATGCAGAGTGCAAATATAGTGTATCTAAAACAAACCAATAAGGCAGGGATGTCAAACTCAATTTCATTAAGGGCCGCATCAGCATTATGGTTGCCCTCAAAGAGCCAAACTATATAAATTTATTCAGGCTTTGCTTCTCAAAATAGGTGCAGGAATTCAACCATGCCCCAAACCCCTACCGCTCCAAAATGCATTGAATGGTGGATGCAGCCAAGTTTCATCAACAGTGGGAGGATATTAATGGGGCAATAAATACCAGGAGTGTGTTATGTGCAGAGTTCAGAGATGGGTTATGTACAGAGCGCAGAGTTCAGGGGTGCGCTAGGTGCTGTGTTCAAGGATGCCCCAGGTGCAAAGTTCAGGGGTGCGCTAGGTGCAGAGTTCAGGGGCCCAATGTGTACAGAGTGCAGAGCCTTGGGTGCGAGGGCCAGATGAAATAGCCTGGTGGGCCAGATTCAGCCCGCGGGCCTTGTGTTTAGCACATGTGTAGTAAGGTATTAAGCTGGCCATACATGGATAGAAAATTGTTTAAAAACACTAGTTTTTGATAAAGATCTGTCAAACGACTGTGTGTTAACATCATCACTGCATTGAATTGCTTTCCACATATTATTAATCATTAACAACATAAATGGTATATTTTTTGTCGATCAATGATCAATGCACATGCACTGTACATTTTTTCAAACTATATACGATTTCCCTACTAATGTTTAGAAAATCGCTTGATTACGCAACAAAATTCTAACATGACAGATCTTTCTTTTGGCATAAAACTTTGCATTATCGAGAATCGAAATGCGCCCACTAACGTTTCCAAAGTCGAAGGATTAAGCTTATTGAACGCTTTTTTTTAACTATTTTCTATCCATGTATGGCAAGCCTTAGGGAGAATTGTTAATAAGAGACAACAACAGAGTTAAATCCAGTTAAATCCAAAATTTGTTTTTAAATTTTAGATTGTTAAGGGAAGAGTTTAAACCGCTGTCAGTCTTTAAGCTTAGTTTGTCTCCTTACAGAGATTCCCCTTCACTTCTTCTCCTGTAGACTGAATAGGAAGTGACAGGGAAATCGAGAGTTTGAAGATCTCTCCTCTATTCCTGTTCTGGTCAATTCAAAATGTTGTGGTTTCTGACTAGTGTGCGTTGCTGCAGATTTCCCAGAGTGGTCTACACATGATTTCAATAAAAACTTAAGAATGAAAGATTGGATAAAGGTAAAAATAGAAATGAAGGTAAATAGAATAACACAGAGTGAAGTCCAAATACAAAGTAGAAAAGGCAACAAGTCAGGGAGAAAATTTATAAGAGAACACAGTTTGAAGCTATATCTGAAGCTAAATTTTTTTTTTTGTTCTAGTTTTGGATAGAGTAGAGTTCCCCTCTAATCCTGTTCTGGTGGCAACTCAAAATTTTAAGCTTTACCCTCCCAGTGACACTGGTGGTCAGAACAATTATCTTTAGTTATACTTTAGGTGACTATATTTTACAGCATGATAAACGGACATGACCATAGGCAGTTTATATCTGCTGATCATGGAACTTCTAGAACCCCTGAAGGAAATCTGCATTGACAGTGATATGTAGGCACCAAATACTGACCTCCTTTTGAAAATAATGTCATGCTAAACCCATGCCTTCAGTTATTATACTGGAGCAAGTAGGAGTTAAGTGTAGTCAGAGCTCCTTCATGGCCTTGACTCAAAATGTTCAAACCACAGGATAATTTTGATAGCCAGGCAACCAGTATTTTTAACCTGACACCAGAAAAAGTAGTTTCCATGTTTTTATTATATATTTTTTTCCCTTTTCAAATAAGCTGCCATTCAGAATTAAAACTGTACTAGAAATTGGAGTGTTGGGGTAAGAAATTCAGAATCTAGCTAGCCCACTGAGTATAAAGTTACACTATTAAAAAAAGCAACATTTTTAAAATTGATGCTTCAAGAATCGATGTAAGCACCGAGAATGAGACTGTTTACAATGTTTCTGCCTTACTGCTATGCTTTATGTTATAAAAATGTGTCAAAACCAGTCTTTTTCAACCAGGGTGCCTGGAGGTTCATTCAGGGGTGCCTTGCCAAAATGTCAAAAAATCACCCAAAAATTGTAAACAAGCCAGCGTGTGGATGAAGGCTGCCTTTTTTGTTACATTACGCCACAGGTTTTTTATGCACCATTACAACCTTCTAGCTGCTGGCATTCTAACGACCAGGGAGAAGAGAAACTGAGGGAGAAGAGAAACATTGAAATACTAGTCAGTACCAGTTTGCAAAAGTGTATTTGCTTTGGAAGAATACATTACCTCTAATGTTGGGTGTCCTACTTGGACTTGTGGATGTGGCTGCATTATGTAAAATTGTTAGAATAGCTTTTACATTTTAGAATGGGGTGCTTTGAGACAGTCTATCATTTTTAGAGGGTGCCTCGAGATTGTTCACAATTTTTAACAGGTGCATTGACTGAAAAATGGTTGAGAAACACTGGTCTAAATCAAAGAACCGAAATGTAATATATTACAGCTTACCAGTCCTTATATTTGATGACTTCATTCGTTTTCATGTTCTAGGCTTTTATTTCCATCCTACCAGTAAGAAACTGCCTTTCCTAGGGTGACACACTCACTCACTGCACTGCATCTATGGAAGAGCAATTCTGTCACCCTCGGACAGGAGTACAGAACACCTCTATCTCTCCCTCAAACATATCTAACAAAACAATTTCAAAAGTATGTTTACCAAACCAAAAGGGACAGAATAGGAGAGGATAATGGTTGGAGTTTACCCTCCCATTTAGCATATAAGGAGTTTCAACCACAGAACTTTAGTTATGAGTCTGTAGTGTGGCTTGTTTAAACCCTTGCAAGAAGGAAAGGATTGTTTTAACAAAAATGGAGATACACTTTATATTAGAACACCCTTTATAATTTTACCAGTACATCCTCGAACGGCATAAAGAGTATTTTCTATTCCCTTGCCCCACGGTCTTCGCTGATTGGGTCAGGTCACGAAGGAGTTACAAATACATCACGTTTTTCACTATCAAGACTGAAAAGCAATACATGTACTTTACTCCAAGCTTCAAGGATTTACACTTTCCTTGCTTGGCAGTATTTAAATCTCACTAAATATTATTTCTTTTTTTTACCAATAATGCAGCGAGCTTGCTTCTGAATATCGTCAGGTGCTGTCCATGGTTCGTAGATGTATTTTGCAGGGAAGTCTTTTAATATAGGCAAGTATTTTCTAAATGCAGATACATTGACAACAGTCAGAAAATTCATACTTTTACCAATAATGTCCGTAAACTCAAATTGGAGTGTTGGGGTAAGAAATTCAGAATCTAGCTAGCCCACTGAGTATAAAGTTCCACTATTACAAAAAGCAACATTTTTATAATTGATACTTCAAGAATCAATGTAATTACCAGAGAATGAGACTGTTTACAATGTTTCTGCCTTACTGCTATGCTTTATGTTATAAAAATGTGTCAAAACCAGCCTTTTTCTACCAGGGTGCCCAAGAACCCTGAGATGCCTTAAGGTTTATTCAGGGGTATCTTGCCAAAATGCATAAAAATTGCCCAAGAATTGTATATCGCAAAAAAAAAAATACCCCTATTGGTGGGAATTTATAGGCACTTAATTGGAACATATACACAAATATCGTTTTCAAAATGTTTATTAGAAAATTTAATACAAAAAGTTAAAAAGTTGGCAAGCTGTGTAATACATCACATTTGACAGATGTGGAACCCAGGACCCAGGAGCCCAGGAAAGTGGCAGTCCTGTTGTGTGTCCAGCTTTCACAAAAAATATAGGTCCTTCAACTTCCTGTGTTCCCGGGAAATGAGCAAGAGAGTCTCTTGCTCATTTGCCGGGAACACAGGAAGGTGAAGGACCTATATTTTTTGTGAAAGCTGGGCACACAACAGGACTGCCACTTTCCTGGGTTCCAGCTGCCCCCACCCAGCCCCCTCTCTATGGCTGGTCAGCACACAATACCAAAGCTATATATCTGAGACCCTGTTCAGTCCCAAAGTCCTAGTCATCATCTGCTAAATGATATCCCTGATGTTCGGCTGAAGCACCCTGATTATTTGTTTTTAATATTTGTGGCAAACCAATTGTTCAAAATCACCACAGTGGATTATACCACTCTCTAATGGCACCCCTGAAGAAGGAGTATTACTGACACTCTGAAACGCGTCGGGTACTTACCCTGGGGCCATGTGGTCACTATCCATCTGTCAAATGTGATGTATTACACAGCTTGCCAACTTTTTAACTTGTTGTATTAAATTTTCTAATAAACATTTTGAAAACGATATTTGTGTATATGTTACAATTAAGTGCCTATAAAGTCCCACCCATAGGGGTATTTCTTTCTTTCTTTTTTTTTGCTATATATTTGGGATGTGGCACTTTTGGGAATATACAACATGAGCACAATTTGCAAGAATTGTATATCAGCCGGCGTGTGGATGAAGGCTGCCTTTTTTGTTACACTAAGTCACTGCTTGTTTTGTGCACCATTACAACCTTCGAGCTGCTGGCATCCTAACAACCAATGGCCCAGTGTTGGAGTCATATTAGCTGAGTGATGGAGAAAACTTAGGGAGAAGGGAAACATTGGAATAGTCAGTACCAGTTTGCAAAAGTGTATTTGCTTTGGAAGAATATATAACCTCTAATGTTGGGTATCCTACCTGAACTTGTGGATGTTACTGCATTATGTAAAACTATTAGAATAGCTTTTACATTTTAGAATGGGGTGCCTTGAGACAGTCTATCATTTTTAAAGGGTGCCTCGAGATTGTTCGTAATTTTTAACAGGTGCATTGACTGAAAAATGGTTGAGAAACACTGATCTAAACCAAAGAACTGAAATGTAATATATTACAGCTTACCAGTCCTTATATTTGATGACTTCATTTGTTTTCATGTTCCAGGTTTTTATTTCCACCTGGTGATCCTGCCAATAAGACACTACCTTTCCTAGGGTGACACACTCACTGCACTGCATCTACGAAAGAGCTATTCTGTCACCCTGGGACAGAAATATAGAACACCTCTTACTCTACCTCAAACAAATCAATCAAAAACTGGTTCAAAAATATGTTTACCAAACCAAAAGGGGCAAAATAGGAGAGGTTTATGGTTGGAGTTTACCCTCCCACTTAGCATATAAGGAGTTTCAACCACAGAACATTAGTTATGGGTCTGTACTGTTGCTTGTTTAAATCCTTGCAAGAAGGAAATAATTGTTTCAACAAAAATGGAGATACACTTTAAATTAGAACATCCTTTATAATTTTACCAGTACATCACCAAAAGGCGTAAAGAGTATTTTCTATCCCCTTGCCCCACGGTCTTCGCTGGTTGGGTCAGGTCATGCAGGAGTTACAAATACATCATGTTTTTCACTATCAAGACTGAAAAGCAATACATGCACTTTACTCCTAGCTTCAAGAATTTACACATTCCTTGCCTGGCAGTAGTTAAATCTCACTAAATATTGTTTTTTTTTTTTACCAATAATGCAGTGAGCTTGCTTCTGAATATCGTCAGGTGCTGTCCATGGTTCGTAGATGTATTTTGCTGGGAAGTCTTTTAATATAGGCAAGTATTTTCTAAATGCAGATACATTGACAACAGTCAGAAAATTCATACTTTTAACAATAATTTCCTTAAAATCAAATTAAATCTGTATTTAAAGTGGAACACCAGGGTGCTTGCAATATTCAAACAGTTAGAGATTAAGAGTGAGGATTAGTGCTACAGAAGTCCTCAAGATTAAAAAGATTTTTTTTTTTTTAACTTTCTCTATGTGGATGAGGGAAAGGACGCTTCGCCATGAATGTGCTACAATGGAACATTCAGTGACTCATGAATTAAGGTGGAACTAAAGTCCACTGTAAAAACCATAATGTTTCAAAATGCACAGCATATTTTCACATTATGGTAGTGTGAAAATACCTGGGAAAGCCATAATATCCTTCACTGCTCTGTCACTGCCACTGACATCTTTACCCAGCCTTCTTCCGGTTCCATTTTTTTGAGCATCTTGATTGACCATTCCAGGATAATATAATCCCAATGCATGCACATGGGACGTACTTTGTCCTAGTACCCAAGGAATGCAGACTGGAAATTTCCTGGCAGGAAAATAGGGAGCTTTTTTTGCAGAAGAGATATTGATATCCAAACTATCTTCTGCTTTAAATGCCTGCCAGCAATATCTGTACCCTTAGTGTGTAATTACATGCAGAGGGCTGAATTCGAAAAGTTTTAAAGTATAACTAAAGGGAAACTTTTTTTTTAGTTTTGGATAAAGTCAAGAGGAATTAGAACACCTGTCGGGTTTTTATTGCTGTCTGTGCCCCCGTTAGGGAGATTCATCCTCTCTATTTGTCCTGTTTGCCATTATCATTGAAGGTGGAAGTAAAAGAAAATCCCAAATTTGGGTTGTACCCAGTAAAGAAATAGAGGGAAATATTCCAATGGGGACACTAGTTCTGGCGACCTAAGGGGTCCTCAAAGAATTCCCTTAATTTGCAGGGATTTCCTCTAACTTCTTGTTTGGCTATGGGACAGGAAGTGAAGGTAAATCTCTGGAATGGGACACAGATGGCAAAAAAAAAAAAAAAAGAAAATTGACAGGAGTTATATCCCTCCAATGCTCTATCCAAAATTAAAAAAAAAAAAAAAATGCTTTGCCTATACTTCCACGTTAACACAAGGATAAAAATCCTAATCTTTAGCTATGTGATTAATTTGTAAATCTCAATGGACTTTATAAAAGTAAGTGTCACTTTTAGAATAATAATACCCATCCCAGTGAGTTAATTTTGCAAATTGAGCCTAATTTGATCAAAATATCATAGATATAACCTTTGAGACTCAGCCTGAGCTGGCTCTGTTAAAATTGATCTAAACCCATCAATGTAACTGTTTCCTAAAACAGGGCATGCCATTAATGATATATGTCTCAGTTGCCTGTGCTCTCAAGCGAACCATTAAGTCAAAAAATGGCTGGTGTCATAATTGCTTACATGTGCAGCACCTGGCAATTGCAGATCAAACAGAGGCGGAGAGGGCAGCTTCCAAGTCTATAAAACAATATGAGGGTTTAGTTCCGCTTTAACAGTAGCAAGTTAAAACATGTATGATGAAAATGCGTTAAGTCTGAGATGGATTCTGGCCAGCCTCTTCCCAGAGGAGTTTTTTTTTAACAGAAATGCCAGAAATGTTTTTACTCAAACATCTCCAAGATCCTCTAAAACACAGGTGTCAAACACAAGGCCCGCGGGCCGAATGTGGCCCCCCAGGCCATTTCATGTAGCCCTTGCACCTCTCCTGCAGCTGTGCCCCCCCCCTTCTTCCTGGCAGTAGCACAAAGTAAGGGGGTGCATTGTAATGTAAGGAAGGGTGGGTGACTCTTGACTTCTGATGGTGGGGGGGCTCTTGACATCTCAAGTAAAGGTGTAAGGGGGTGTGGGGTGCTCTGGACATCTAATCTGACAAAAATCTGGCAAAAACCACAGACAGCAAAGGTTCTACACTCTACTAAATTAAGTGTTTTTACTGCTGTTGTGTCAGAAAGATTTCCTTTACTGTCCCACAAAATTGGTAATGAGGCAGGAAATTCTAAGGGTAAATTTCCCCAAAAAAGCAGATAGACAGCCATAAAAAAACCTGGCACTGTTTCTAATCCTGTCCCAAAATGTAAAAAATGGACCTGGAGTTCCACTTTACCCTTTGAGACTACTTATATTGCTTCTGGATATACCTTATATAGTTTCCCTCTGGATCCGTTCTCCTACCAAAGCGAACAGGACAAAATATTCGGGTATAATGGTGAAAAAAAGCACTTGCTGACAGCCACATCCAGTTCCCTGCATTGATGCTATAGTCTGCATCCAATAGCATCTCCTCAAAGACCTACAACAATGCAAGCAAAGTATAATACATGGTTAATCGTGTAAGAGGTAATTCAGCATTTCATTTCAAAGACTGACCACTAGTAACTAGTAACCTTCTTCAACAAAACTTCCTTTATTTAAAAAGACAATTAGTGGAGCTCTTTTTTTTTTTTTTTTATTAGATGTTGGATTTTGCAAATCGTAAAGGTACAAGATATTTGTAATTTCCTTGTTTTTTTTCTATGGAATTGTCGCTTTAAATAAAGAATAAAAAAAAAAAAAAAAAGACAATTAGTAATTTGTATAGTATAACAAAACATAGCTAGAAAAACACACATATCATAGTAACACATTATTGATCTATGTACATAAAGCTGATAAGGGCCTTCTGTCATGTATAAATACACAATCCAGAGTCTGACTCAAAATCTCATGTTGTTGGAATACTTCACTATACTAACCTTCATTCCTTCTTCCCAACTGATCCAGAGGTCCCCACGTGTTAGAAAACAAGCTACAGCATGTCTTGCCAAGTGATGGATCCAACCTTCTTCCCGCAGCTGAATCATGATTGCATCAATCCAGGGAAAGCCTGTCTGTGCCTAAAGTCAAAGACAATATCAATAAAGATCACTACCAAACTCCACTACAAGCAGGGGCACATCACAAAACAATCACCGGAAGCACAATAAAAAGCATTGTAGGCAGATGTAGAAAGCGATGGGTGGGTGGGGGGTGATTTACTAAAACTGGAGCGTGCAAAATCTGGTGCAGCTCTGCATAGAAACCCATCAGCTTCCAGGTTTTGTAACAAACAGTATGGATCTGGACGGCCACACTAAATGTTGAATTCAATCTCAAACATGAAGAAATTAAGCAGCATACAAACACAGTATGATACAGTGGGGGGTGTGGGGGAGGTTCAGAAGTTTTGAGTAGATCACCCTATTCTAATATATCCTCTCTCCAGCCCACAAAGAGGCACACAACTGGAGTGGAGATAACTATTGAATTGATCAGTGATCAAAGCCGTAGTCACAGTACTAACTGTAGTAGATCCTAAAACCACATCCGCATATTTCATCAATTGCATATTAAATCAAAATAACAAAACATAGAATAAAAGCAAAAACAAAAGGCCGAGACAGTGTATTTAGAAAGGACCAGTCACAGCATTATATAATCCATATACAGCACAGAAAGAAGGGACCAGTCACAGCATTATAAAATACATATAACATGGTTTCATTGTCAAAGCTTAAAGCGGAACTTTACCCATAACAACTTGATAAAAAATAATATTCTTTAGCAAGGAACATACATTCCACATTAATAATTATTCTACCAAAATTAGTGTGTGCTGTAAATTGCCTCCAGCATGGTTCCTGTTTTTTTCTTGCTGGAGGCTGCCATTTTGCTGAAGCCCAGAGCCCCTGAGCAGAAGTAAATCATAAAGCGGAATTAAACCCATCAATTTAACAGTTTCAAAAAAGTTGCATTCCAGGAATGCCAGGATTGCTAACTGCCACATTAATAGAGTGTAAAAGTACCTGCGCTGCTTGTCAGAAATATGTGTACAAATCAAAAATATTTTTATATATTGTGCATAAAGTGCTAGCTTAACTTACTGTACAAAATAACTGTATTTTGAGTGACAATCAATATGCATAAATAAAAGTGAGCCAAAAAAATTGTAAACAAATATTAACTGTTATGGTGAATATCTTATTTTCTTCAATTAATCACGTGCTCAAATAGTGACAGTCTTTGTGCAAAACATAAGTCCAAAGTGCTGCGTGCTCATATAAAAAGTGCCGGTGCTCTCTGTTCACGAGTAGGTGCTCCCCTCTTGGTCCCCTACTCACCAGAAGCCAAATGATACACCGCTTTCAGGATATTCTTTGGTGATAATAGTCTTACTGGACCGCCAAATAAACAACCTTATGGGTGTACTGCAGATCACAACATCCAGGTGATGCTCATAAAAGAGAGAGATGCTAGCATTGTGAAGTATGTCAAAACTTTATTCGATGCACACATTAAAAGTTACACTTACAATGTAGTAGATAGTCAAACGCCTGAATACCATCCCACGGGTCGCCACTCAGATGGCTGTACTCTCTCCCCGTGTCCCCGGATACCGGAATTCGGATGCGGCCGGACGTAGCACGTATTCGGACGAACGGCTTCGTCCAAATACGTACTACGTCCGGCCGCATCCGACTTCCGGGACACGGGGAGAGAGTACAGCCATCTGAGTGGCGACCCATGGGATGGGATTCAGGCGTTTGACTATCTACTACATTGTAAGTGTAACTTTTAATGTGTGCATCTAATAAAGTTTTGACATACTTCACGATGCTAGCATCTCTCTCTTTTATGAGCATCACCTGGATGTTGTGATCTGCAGTACACCCATAAGGTTGTTTATTTGGCGGTCCAGTAAGAATATTATCACCAAAGAATATCCTGAAAATGGTGTATCATTTGGCTTCTGGTGAGTAGGGGACCATGTTTTGCACAAAGACTGTCACTATTTGAGCACGTGATTAATTGAAGAAAATAAGATATTCACCATAACAGTTAATATTTGTTTACAATTTTTTTGGCTCACTTTTATTTATGCATATTGATTGTCACTCAAGATACAGTTATTTTGTACAGTAAGTTAAGCACTAGCACTTTATGCACAATATATAAAAATATTTTTGATTTGTACACATATTTCTGACAAGCAGCGCAGGTACTTTTACACTCTATCTATTTTAAAGGCACCCCCCTTTTTATACCAGCAGCAGCTTACCATATTTATCTATTTTAATAATATTAGAGCATTTTAATCCTCAGCGCTAGCCCATAACATTTTAACTGCCACATTACTTGTTTCCAGAACCAAACTGTCAAACCATCAAATGGCTGGTATTATAACTGATCACATGTGCAGCACCATGGCAGTTGGAGATCAAACAGAAGCAGCTTATAGGACAGGGGGGTTTAATTCTGCTTTAACGTTGTCAGCAGATCAACCTCTACAAATTCATCAGTGCCTAAAAAAAACAAAAAATGGAGAGCAACTGAGCATGTGCAGAGCACAGAGGAGGGGGCAGGTAGCTGCCGTTACAGGTCTTATGTGGGAGAGCTGATTGAAGGAATGGGACACACCCTCCTACACACACAGCACAGGAAGCGGGAAAACATGTCAGAAGTGACTCATGCTGATAACAGAGGAACGAAGCACCAGAGAGAAAGGACACTCAGAGCTTTGGAGAGAGACAAGTAAACACTACAGATATTTGTGCTTTGTTCAGATTTCATGAATATGGTTTACAACCACTTTAAGTTATAAGCTCATTAGCTACTATGCACAGCTGCACAAGATTCTAAATGCTCCAGTTTTAGTAAATCTCCCCCAATATGTTTTACTAAAAAAAATATGTGTTGTTCCAGCATAAAATCCTAAGTGTGTGCAAAGACATGTAAATAAAAAAATGGCATTGCAATGCTTAGCTTTTACATATTTTTTTTTAATTATTTCTTTATAGCTGACCTTTACTCCAATATTGACATATAGTTTTTCTTTGTTTTAGGTAGATAAAATATAAAGTGTAACTGTTGAGGATATACATCACAGTTCAGACAGTTTGATGCTCCCCTTCAGCATTGATCACACCAATTTCCAGATGCATACAGCAGCATTTTCTGCAAGTAAAGGAAAATATCAAACCTTGCTGTCACTCAGCGGTGACATCATCATGCCCGCTGGGGCACTCAATGTTGTATATGTGATATGCCTTGTTGCTTCTTTTACATGTGAGTAGATACCTTATTTTTAATAAGCCTGGTTTTAATACTGCATGATGAGCAATCCCCTTCCTTTTACATGTGGTTCCTTGGATTGATGCTCCTTGCGAGTATATAGTCCCATATCTGGAGCGAGATGGTGGACTCAATTGTACTGAGTGGAGATACCTGTGGTTACCTGGCGTGCTAGATGATCCCAGACTGGAGCTGAGCTGTGACCCACTCATTGAGGGTTCTCTCCCTTAAGAGTTGTTAGACCTTCTTTTTATAGAGGTCTTAGATTCTGATAAGAGGCTCTGATATCCCTCTTGGTGGTACACACTTTGGTGAATACTGGAGGCACAAGATTTTTTTAGGTATTTCCAGACACAAACATAGAGCACCTTAATCTTTCCGGCACTTTACTGTGATCCATTTTTCATTTTCTATTAACTTTTTAGGAATTATATATTTATTTGTCCATTATTTGAGCGCACTTTTTATGAATTGTGGATTTATTTATTTGTTTATGAATTATGATGTGAGCTGTTTAATTAACTTTATTATATTAGATTCACTTGGTTTATGTATTATCAGTCAGCGCAACACATTCATTTTGGTGTGAAACTCCAAATAATGAAGTTCATTAAAATAAAAAAAAAAATAAGTTAATTAAAATAAAAAAAAATAAGTTAATTAAAAAAAAAAAAAAAAATTCATTACAAATTTTAACTGCATGTTTAAATGCTCTAATTGTAAGTACCTGAATTTGACTTGCTATAAATCTTGCGTAATCCTCTGTACAGCAGCACTTAGATTAAAGAGGGAAAAAGAGGGAAACACTAGTGACCACTCAGGCATGCCACTTGCTCATATGCCAGCAAGGAATAAGCTGACAGGAGGAGACAGCAGGGAGGACCTCATCAGCCTACTACTACTAAAAAAACAAGGAGTGAGAATAATAGACCAAACAGACCCAATATCTCAATCACCCTGCGCTATAATTGGAGGGAAACAATAAGAACTGCTAAAGCCATATATATTAAAATGGTATATTAGTAGGTAGCTGCTACCTTCATGAACCAGAATGCTAAAAGGATGTGAATAACCTCAAAAGTCAGTCTTGACAAATAAAGTAACCACATAGGCAGCGCTTAAAATTCATACATAGATATCAATATGTATATAAATGAGTGAGAACAATGCAATAGTCCATCAAACTGCTCTAGAAGGATGACCCATCACCACGGCGTGAAGAAATGATTGGGAATACTACAACTTCCACCACACCACGTGAATCCCCTAGGTAGTCAACACTCACCAGAGGCTAAAAATCATTGCGCCTTCAGAAACATGGACTCAGAATCACTCCACTGAATATTGTACACCGACAGATATTAAACTCACATGTAAAATAAACAAACAGGCATTGAGGGCCCTCAGTTGAAGTCAGCCAATGACGAAATGCATCAGAGCGTGAGCACGCTATCACCCCAATGATTACGTGCTATCATCGGTATGGAAATTACCGAACGTGGACGGCAGTTACGAGGCTAAACGAGCCTCTCCAAGTGTTGACAGATCGGAGCCAGGCCAACGGAGGTGTCCGAGCGTCTCCGGGTACAACATTCTGTGGGCCGATTCAGGATTCATGGCCGGGGACGGAGCGGTATTGGTGAGATCGTGGCCGCATAGCATCCGGTCATCTCCTTTCATTTCAATGCCTGTTTGTTTATTTTACATGTGAGTTTAATGTGATGGGGATGGGCGGGTTTCATCAACAAATATATTGTATTGGATTACTGCCCTATGAGCCTGTCCTTTCCTCCACATACACATGTGATGCAGATGAGAGCACTGCAGTGACTATTGGCTATTATCGAATGTGAGTCTCCTGAATATCTGTCGGTGTACAATATTCAGTGGAGTGATTCTGAGTCCATGTTTCTGAAGGCGCAATGATTTTTAGCCTCTGGTGAGTGTTGACTACCTAGGGGATTCACGTGGTGTGGTGGAAGTTGTAGTATTCCCAATCATTTCTTTACGCCGTGGTGATGGGTCATCCTTCTGGAGCAGTTTGATGGACTATTGCATTGTTCTCACTCATTTATATACATATTGATATCTATGTATGAATTTTAAGCGCTGCCTATGTGGTTACTTTATTTGTCAAGACTGACTTTTGAGGTTATTCACATCCTTTTAGCAGCCTACTACTACTACTTCAATATTCAATCACAGACAGAAGGTTTGGGAATTGACTAGACTGTACTGAAGCAGGGGATAGACATTTCATCAGGTTGGCTCTCCAGTCTTTGAGGGATTATAAAGCTAGCCATCTGAGTGAAGCCTGGCATGAAAAAAGACTCAATCTTATCCTACAAGTGTCTGCGAATACATGAAAGGCAGACACGTTGGGGCTTTACCAATTAATGCACTGAAATAGATATTTTCTCAAGTGTTCTACTGTACTACATATAGAAAGTGATAATACTAAACAAATAAAATAATTTTGTATTAAACACATATCAATTTTATTGCATCAACTTACTGATTTCCACTTATTGAGCTTCTCAGGTTCCTCATACCAGTCTATCTGAAGACATATTGGATTTCCAACCATTTTCGTAAAGTTTGGAGTGCACGAGGCAACAGTGTAAAAGAATTCTCTCCAGAGCAGTTGCCCTTGAAGGGATACTGGTGGAAGAGAATGATTCTTTGACTGTTTGACAAGAAACAAAAGGAAAATTAAATTTACTGACATTTATCAATGGGCTACAATGTCATACTTAAAGGGTATCTATAGTGCTAGTAATACAATTTTTGATTCTAAACAGGAAAATTTGAAATATTACATAGGATTGCTTTATATTTGACACTTTCAATTACCAGAGGGGCTCTATGCAAGTTGTATGCTCTGTGAAGTCTCTCCCTAACTTTTCCTGTGCTGATACAAGACCTGGATGCAGGGTGGCCGATAAGGCAGTACAACTCAACTGGTCCTGTAGTACTGGGCCCAGGCCTCATCAGCAAAACAGAGGGACAGCTTTATTGTTGATTTTTGTCTATAAAATAAATGGATTTTACTAGACCCCACCCCTGCTCCTACTTGCTGACCAGTGTTTAGATTACGTTTCTCTGGTCCCCATCAGGTCAACAGAGGCCCAGGAGGTGAGAGCAATGGAGGGACTTTGTTTTTTGGCGCATAGGCGGCTAATGTCAGTGCCGCTGTTTACTGCACTTTGGGGGGGGGGGGTAGGTAGAGTTGGGGGGGGGCCCGGCAGGAAGCCTTATGGGGTCCCATGATTTCTAGCAGCTGCCCTGCCTGAATTAATCAGAAGAGAGATATCCTTCCTCTACCATAAAGCATGAAATCAGTACTGGCAGAATGACATTGGCATACCTTGTAATAAATGTATATTAAAAGACTGTTTGGTAGACAGAATTTTTTTTTTTTTTTTAAATGACAGAAAATAAAAACAGTAACAACATCTTGGGTGCAGAAAAATGCGGAATATAGACACTTCTGCAGTTCTGACTATGCTTAATACACCATTACGTTTTATGCCTTCTTCTCTCTTCCAATGTGGTTTATTAATTGTAAGGATGTATAATTAAATCAGTAGTAAAGTCAACTTTTTTTTTTAATAGATCCCCTTGCATGATATGCCATAATGTGTTAGCATGCACCGCATACTAACACATTATAACAGACTTAGCTTTGAACCTTTGAGTCCTCCAGTGTTGAGCTGTCACTGCTCCTGGTGCTTCCATATCTGCCTGGTCTTCCTTCTGGGTTAATGCTCTCCAGCCACTTAAATGGCGGGGCCGTGATCATTTCACTCCCGTGCATGTGCATGGAAGTCACCATCACTGGATGGCACTCTCCGCAACCAGGGCACACCCAATGCGCCATGAATTCAGAGCTACTGCACATCCATTGATGAGGACTGAATATCTTCTAAACAGCACACATTTAGAAGATATTATTAGCACCTACAGGTAAGACTTAAAAGATTACCTGTTGGTACAAGTTCAAACTTAAAGGTTTATTACCGCTTTAAAAATAGACATTAGGGGAAAAAAATTGTTAATAAGGTTAGCTTGACTAGTTTAAAACCAATCCATAGTAAGAAAAGGATAACAACTGATTTCCCATTAAAAAAAAAAATAAAAAATGCAATACAAGAATTTACAAGCTCTTAGCCAAAATTAAGTGACAGTCAGGCATAGTCAGCAGCAGAGCTGATTCTGTCCTCAAGCAGAGAACATATTACTGATACTCCCAGTGGCTAGTAGGCTGCCAAATTAGCCTTAAAAAAGTGCCAAAAATTACTGACAGTTTTCATCTCCTATGAACTTAAATTTGATTTGCTGACAAGTTTGGGTTCACCTAATTTTAAACAGGATTTGTCAAATCCTCAGCAATCAAAACCTGTATAGATTTGTTCACCCCTTCTCAAAATAATGTTTACCCTATACCCTCTAAAGATTGTTATTTGCCCAAAACACCTATTTTGGGCGAGGAAGGTAAAATAACATATACCATATTACCAAAAGTATTGGGATGCCTGCCTTTTCCCAGTCTTTGCAGCTAAAACAGCTTCAATTCTTCTGGGAAGGCTGTCCACAAGGTTTGGAAGTGTGTCTATGGGAATGTTTGACCATTCTTCCAGAAGCGCATTTATGAGGTATTCTATCAGTTTGAGGTCAGCACTGTGCAAGCCAGTCAAGTTCCTCCAGCACAAACTCGCTCATCCATGTCTTTATGGACCTTGCTTTGTGCATTGGTGCGCAGTCATGTTGGAACAGGAAAGGGCCATCCCAAAACTGTTCCCACAAAGTTGGGAGAATGAAATTGTCCAATATGTCTTGGTATGCTGACGCCTTAAGAGTTCCCTTCACTGGAACTAAGGGGCCAAGACCAAACCCTGAAAATCAACCTCACTCCATAATCCCCGCTCAACCAAATGATTTGGAGGGGTGGCCCAATACTTTTGGCAATATAGTGTGGATGAGCGAGTTTGGGCGGAACTTTCATGGCTTGCGCAGAGTCCTGACCTCAAACCGATAGAACACCTTTGGGATGAATTGGGATGAATTAGAGCAGAGACTGCGAGCCAGGTCTTCTTGTCCAACTTCAGTGCCTGACCTCACAACTGTGCTTCTGGAAGAAAGGTCAAACATTCCCATAGACACACTCCTAAACCTTGTGGACAGCCTTCTCAGATGAGTTGAAGCTGTTATAGCTGCAAAGGGTGGGCCAACTCAATATTGAACCCCACGGACTAAAGCTGGATACACACTATCCAACTTTTGTGGTTAGATTTCCTTCAGATTTACCTTTTCTATGTAGTGCAAGGGCCTGCCAGATTGCATATAAATTGAAATTGTTTAGGTTTGACCCCATATTATATGGTTTTGGTAAGTCTAAAGGAAAAAGTCTTCAGAAAATCTTATAGTGTGTATAGCCCATAAGACTGGGATGCCATTAAAGTTCATGTGCTTGTAAATTAAGGTGTCCCAATATGTTTGTCAATATAGTGTAGCTATAAAAAGACTATCATGCACTATCACTTACTGAATGTAACCCTTTTGTCACAGGGTTTGTCAGAAAGAAAAAATAAATAAATATGTTTATGCTTTAACCCATTACCTCTGCTGTGCCATTCACAATGCACAGCAGCAACATCACCACCACCACCACCTTGGTATTGATTTGTAAATGGCACAGAAGAGGAAGGGGGTGAAGGCACAACATCTGAACTGATGTCTTTTATGACAATTCCAATGCAGCGGGAAGCCAGATGTGTGAATCCTGCTGCACATTCTAGCAGCATTTAGGAGAGAGCTCCTAAAATAAGAAAAAAATATACAGTCTTACCATAAGTTATAAAATGTAAAAAGGTTCACAAAAGTAAAAATAACTGTGCCTGAAGTTTAACATTTTTCTAGAAATGCTGTAGAAACAGTTGACTTACCTGTGCATAGATATTAGAAAGTCTTTGATAAAAGACTTTGACTGACAAGCAGCCCAAACTAAAGTAAGGGCTTAGTCCAGTTGTACTTGGCATAAGGGAATTAGGGATTGTCTGTGGTTTTTTAAACTCCGAAACCCAACCCTGAAAAATAAAATATACTATAAAATATCCACATACTCAGATAAGATTCAAGTGCAATTAAAAGGCAAAACTTTTTTTAGATTTGGATAGAGTCATAAAGGGTTAACCACTGTCAGGTTTTTATTGCTATGCCCTATTTGTCCTAATAACCAATGTCACCAGGAGTGAGGTTAAATCCAACATTATGAGTTGCCATCAGAAAAGGAAAAAGGGGGAAATTAGTGGATGTAGACACTTGTCCTCATGAAAGCTGTCTAAGAATGGATTTTACTCATGTTGGAAAGATGACGTTTCATGTCCTGAAGGTTAAAGCGGAGTTCCAATCAAAAAGTGGAAGATCCCCAAATCTGCTTCCTCCCCCCTCTGGTGCCAAATTTGGGACCTTTCAGGGGGGGGGGGGGGGGGGGGGGAGAGCGGATACCAGTCAAAAACAGATACCCGCTCCCACTTCCGTGTAAGGTCACTGTGGCGTTCTACGTCATTTACGGCCTCTCCTTCTTCCCCCCGCTGCCATCTGAGAGACACACACCGATCCCAGAAGACTGCGGGACCATTCAGAAAGAGCAGCGCAATCGCGCATGCGCAGTAGGAAATAGGCTGTGAAGCCAAAAGGGTTCACTTCCTGTTTAAATATCAAAAAAGTTGCGCTATATAATATAAGTAATTGATTCATCAATGATAATAAATGTCCAAATTATGAAAAATATAATAAAAAAGTCCATAAATATGTGTTAATAAACAACACCAGAGCCCCATCTCTAGCGTGCTCCCTGGCTCCCAGCTTTTTCCACACTAAGGTTCCCCAATCAGTTACATGGTTACACTGCAAAGGGAATTATAAATGTGGGGCTGTGGGATGTGCCTGTTGTGGTCATATCCAGAATGGTACCACCTTTAGGTCCTCCGTTAGTCATAAAGTGTATGACATTAGTTCCTTCTTCAATTGCAATACCAGTTACATCATTTATTTAATCACATGTGCTATTTGTAAAATGCAATATGTAGGCAGGACCACGAGACGGCTCAGGGACCGGTTTCAGCAACACATTTATAGCATAGAGAAAAATTTGTCCACCAATGTGGCCAGACATTTTAATGGGTGCCACAATGGGGATAAAACAGCCATGCGGGTTTAAGTCATTGAAAAGGTCAGGACACCTAAGCGAGGGGGCGATGCCTTTCGATCCCTTTGCCGTAAGGAAGTATTTTGGATTTTCCATTTGCAGAGTCTCATCCCGCTCGGACTCAACTTTGAGTGGGATGTTAGCCATTTTTATGAGTAAATTTAGTGGTTGCCTTTCCCCCACCATTCTGCGATCCAGGTACCTATTTAGATCTGATAACATATCCAGTCATGTGTTGTGGCAGCTCCCCTCTTTTTCTTCCCCCTCTTTTTCTTTCCCACCCCCCCCCCCCTTCTCACCCCTTTCCCTCCCCCATTCTCCCTTCCCTGTTCCTTTTTTCCTCTTTTTTCACATTGCTCTATGCCATGTATTTTTATAAGCTCCATATTTATGATCATGCTAGTGTTCCGTTATCCACATACATTTCTGTATGGGCACATTTCCACAAACTATTTTTTTGGGTATACTTTACATTATGGTTTATTCTCCTTTTAGGTGGATTACATGTGTCCGCATGGTTAATGCGTTGGGGATAGTTTCCTTGTAATGTATACATGGATGCACGAGTTCAGGCATCCTTCTGTGGTGATAGTACACCATATGGAAGACACAATGATTTTATGTACCTAATTTTGTATTTTTGTTCATGTAGGAAGTGTATTCAGGTATGTGTGGGTGTATACCGACATACAGGTACATACACATACTATACAAAGGTTCTTACATTTGTTATAGTCATTATTTTTCTCTGTTTGTTACGTTGTATGTATTTACATTTTTTCCAATGATTTTCATTGGTACTTTTTACACGTTTTTTTAAACGTTTTTCTATGTGATTGTCGGTCCACGTCTTTGTGTGTATGGGTGAGTTCACGGTACACACGATGGGCTGGAACTTCAGCTTGATTTTTATATTTAAATCACCACTGAGATGCCCTTTGGGGCTGAGGCCAGGTGATTAATTGAGTTGTGCACAACTGCTGATTGTCACCGGCCCCGGTACACCTGTTTTCATTGGGGCGGTCTATTTAAGATCTATAGTCAGCTACAGTCATTGTAATGATTAAGCACAAGATGTATGTGTGAAACGCGTCTACGAGACTTTATGCTGGTGTCTTTGGTGTCATCACTTGCAACTTTTTGGAAATAAAGGTATTTGAAACCTATTGGAATCCCTGGATGTGCGGCTAATTCTTTTCCTACAAATAAACAACACCAGTGATGATGTCCAAACAGGTGAAAAAGCCGCAACACAGCTGTTAGAAAACACTTCTGTGAAAAAAGCCTTCGCCACAAAAAGTGATTCCTCCACCGAGCTAAATGGCCTCCAGAAAGAAATGACCTGCAATGCTTTTGGTATTACCCAACCAGGGCCCCTTGGGTGGGGAACTTAATACACTGTATTGATCCAGAGAGTTGGTAAACACTGCATAAACCTCCACGTCCACCTTCACTTGTTACGGTCAAGGTCACTCCCATGAAAGAGATAATGAACAGCCATAGTGTAAAACTGTATTTATTTAAATAGCAGGAAAAGAGATGCACTTACAACAACGCATACATTTTAATATAGCCGGCCGGCTATTCCAGCAATGCCTGTTCTTCCGGGATATCACATGGTGACGTCAGCACCTGCTTTTTAGTCAACTATTTTTTTCATTTTTTTTTTTTAATAAAGGACCCGGCTTTTCTTTTTATTTTTTTGTACACTTTTTTGGTGAATGGGTGGGGGTACAATGTACCCGATATCCATTCACATAGGGGGGCTTCCAGATTCCGATAAGCCTTCCCCCCCACAAACCCCCAAAACCACAGCCCACGGTTGTCGGGAAGAGACCCCTGTCCCGCAAGGTGCTTTGGGATGGGGGGGACATAAACTGATATAAACTGAAGTGCCTATATATATATATATATTTTTATATATATATATATATATATATATATATATATATATATATATATATATATATATATATATATATATAAAAAACTTTGTGGTATACAAACTGTAAAAAGCAAAAATCTCTCTCCCTGCCAGCAATGTATTATTAACTATACTACACTATCTGTTAAACTCACTACACTCTTCCTGAAGGAATTCCACTTTTAAATCACCCACTGGCCAAGGGATTCAAACCCACAACCTCTCAATTGCAAGCCTGGTATTCTACCACCTACGCCACCATCAAGCCTGCTTAGGCTGACCACACTCTCCCTGCCTAACAAAGTAACTTCTATTTTGCCCCACACACAGTGCATGGCAACCACCCCCGAGCCATGATTGGCTAAAGGCACCTGTCTTTGGCCAATCATGGCACAGATGATTTGATTGGCCAAAGCATGGGGTCAGAGTCCATGCTTTGGCCAATTACATAATGCACTGCTAGTGGGCAGTGCATTATAGATGCGGGAACTCAAAGTTCCCGTGAAGAAGCCCATTTGTTTGGGCGAACGGGCTGTGTTCAAGTCGAACTTAGATTCATCTCGAACACAAAACCCATCCCTAACCTTTAGCATATGACATGACATTGTATATCAGGTCAAACTTATTGTATTGCCGTGTCATGCCTTTTTAGAAAGATTCCAATAATGAATAAGATTCACCCATCACATTTAAATTCATTAGGATTAAGACTCACCCATCACATTTAAATTCACTGCGTGTAGGGCAAGATAGAAGTGAGTTAGTTAGTTAGGCAGGGACAGTTTGGTCAGGCTAAACAGGCTTGACAGTGGTGTAGGTGGTAGAATACCAGGCTTGCAATTGAGAGGTTGTGGGTTCAAATCCCTTGGCCAGCGGGTGATTTATAAGTGGAATTCCTTCAGGGAGAGTGTAGTGAGTTTAACAGATAGTGTAGTATAGTTAATAATACATTGCTGGCAGAGAGAGAGAGATTTTTGATTTTTACAGTTTGTTGAGATCAGATAATGCTGTGTATACCACAAAGTTATATACATTTATTTATATATATATAAAAAAAAAATAGCATGGGGTTCCCCCTATAATCCATACCAGACCCTAATCCAAGCACACAGCCTGGCTAGCCAGGATGGGGGTGAGGGTGAGTGAGCGATCCCCCCCTCCTGAACCATACCAGGCCACATGCCCTCAACATGGGGGGGGTGGGTGCTTTAGGACAGGGGGGCTCTGCCCCCCCATCCCAAAGCACCTTGCCCCCATGTTAATGGGGACAGGGGTCACTTCCCAACAACCGTGGGCTGTGGTTGTGGGGGTCTGTGGGGGGGAGGCTTATTGGAATCTAGAAACCCCCTTCAACAAGGGGGCCCCCAGATCCCGCCCCTCATGTGAATTGATATTGCGTACATCGTACCCCTACCCATTCACCAAAAAAGTGTACAAAAAAAATAAAAGACAAAAGCCAGTTTTGGACAATTCCATTATTAAAAAATAAAAAAATAGTGATCCCATCGCCCGCCCGCAACCAAAAAATATAAAGAAAAAAAAAAAAAGAAGCTCCTGCTCCTCAAGACCCCTCCCACGCGTAATGAGCTGTTTGAGTTTGACAGCTCTTTTATAGGGATCTGACCTCACGAGTGCCCCATAATGCACTGCTCAGGTGTAGTGAATCAATTACATGACATTATATCTTTATTGCCGGGAGCCAACAATACATTACAGCTGCGAGCAAGTTTAAATTACATTTTTTTTATCTTTAGAAATGTCAGTATTGCTGCAGTAGGCTACATACATCGCACAAATGTGCCGCTTTACAGGCACATTAAGGGGGGACCCCCAGGCATGATATTTAAAGGAATTTTTCATTTTTATTGTTTCACTTTAAGCATTATTAAAATCATGATCGATCACAATCATTTTTAAATTTTTTTTTGCATTCATTCATGTCTTCCTGGGCAGTACCCAAGTCCCCATACAATTTTTTGGGCCAATAACTTGCAATTAAGCCTTTAAAATTAGGACTTTTTCATGTTCATGTCCCATAGACTTTAATTGAGTTCGCATGCTGGCTAGAACATTTCCCCTGTTCAAGAGGGGGGTCTTCCGCTCAGCACTAATAAAGGCTAGCATCATGTTAAAGCAGCTTACGGGCTGAGTTCACTTTTATGGAAAAATAATAAATGCACATATTTAAAAAAAAAATGCATTTATTGTTTTTTTTAGCAGGTGCCTGGAAAGTATTGCACCAGCGATCAGTAGATCACGGGAGCAATGTGGACTCCTATAGCCATGTCCTCTGGCTTTGTGGACTCCTATAGACATGTACGGGCTTTCTGTTTGTAAGGACATGTCAATGGACTACGAGAGCACTCATCAACGCCCTCACGTCCTATGGTGGAAGATGGTGCTTGTAGTTTATTCATACATAGGAAATTGAATGAATGATGCAGCTCTGTTGGCGGAGCCCTGTACAGTAGCACTCTTCAAAAAGGGACAGTGGTTGAAGGGAGAAGAACCCTCCCCACCATCACAGGAGAAGAGGTATCAGAGGGAGAGGCAGCAGGAGATGGAAGATTTTCTGAAGATGAACTTATCCTGTAAGGGTAAGATTTTGGCCTATAGGGCCTAATTTTGCCTAAACATTAGGGAGTGAACCCAGCACTTCTTGAGCCTATTATTTAAGTTATTAAAGTTTTGCATTTAAACAGTCTTTTCAAAAATTAATATAGAGAAAATTTATAGCCAAAGACCCATAGGATTATTCTGTTTATGCATGAACTTGGAGTGTCAGTTTGATAAAGTTCCAACGGTACCAAGAAATGTTCTCAAGGAGAACACATATACACCCACATACCTTACTATTTATGTGGCCCATGGGTATAATGGTAGACAATAATATATTTATGCAGCATTTGTTAATGAAAAAATTACACTTTACCTGCTTTTGTAGATGTAGTTCTAGTCTTTGTAATCCATGGGACTCTCCACCAATCCAGTTAGCTGACTTCTTTGTGGATATTCCAATGTCTTCTGGAAGAGGAACCCTATACTCTTCACTATATGCTATTTCAGTAGGGGTTGAACATTTCCTGCAATAAAAAAAAAGTAAAACCGCTTTAGTGATGTTTGACCACTTTGCATGCATTGGAAGCTTACAAGATTGTTTAAAGGATAATTCCACTTTTGTGGGGAAAAAAAAACAGCAAATAAAGAAAAAACAATATAGCGTATACAATTGCGACACAAATCATATTGTAATTGAATGTTATTTAAAATGACTTTTCCTTTTCAATCTGCAGCTGTTGTAATTTTCTGAAAATGCAATGCAATATGACTATCTGGAGCTGTTCTGTACATAGAATGTGTACTGACCACACCACAGAAACATAATTTTCTGCTTGTGTGATTGGCTCACTAATTTTCCCAAAAGTCTGCCTAAGTTACAAGTCAGATTTCTGGCATCCCCTGCAACAAAAATTTAATCTTTGGTGAGATACTCCCAATAGGAACGCGTCTAAAGGGATGCAAGCCCAGCAGCTTTCCTCATTAGAGGCCTGCAGCTGGCACAGCTGATAGATAATTATGAAACCACTATCATTTGACCCACTCAGCACAGAGGAACAAACAATGATTTCTTCAGAATACAAAAAGGTAGGAATCTGCAACAAAGTTTGTTAAAATCCCTGCAATGTACAGAGATCACCCAGAGGGGGATGTTTTTTTCCCAATAAAAGTGGAGTTACGCTTTAACAAACCAAAGAGCAATGTGCAACACATATCAAGCAGTCATCAACCAACTTTAACATGAATACCCATCCATGGTCGACCAGAATGAACTGCGAGCCCCGTTAACATTTTATCATCACGTAATATTCTCACTTCCAATGTAAACTGCAAAACTTACACAAAATCTTCACAAGTTATTGATCGCGTTGGTGGCGATGGATCGCCAAGTTTTGCAATGATATGAAGAAACGTTTTATAAGTCAATGGAGCTTGCCCGCCATTCATAGATATAATTCTAAAGTAAGGGGAAAAAAAATACTTTGAATAAAAATAGCAGTCGCTAAACCTAATCCAGAGAAAGGAATATTCTAAGATTACAAACCTAAAAGCAGAACTCCAGGCAGAGCTAAAAAGAACATTAGTTAGTGCAGTTATGTTTTAATGAAAAAAATATTAACATTTATTTTATATACATCTATTTACAGTCTGAATAGTTTATGTACATTAATTTGTCTTGGGTAGTAGTAGCAAATAATCAGTTGAGTTGCAAACAGTAGAAAAAAGCAGGGAGTGGTAGGCTACACATTAGGGATCGACCGATTATCGGCAAAGCCGATATGTCGTGGGCCGATATGCACTTTCCCGATATATCGGAATTGGCCACCAAGGTGGCCGCCGATATTACCGATATTTCAGAAAGTGCTTGTACCAGAGTGATGCCTGAACCCAGTGGCATTACACCGGTACCGGCGTCCATAGCCGACAGTCGGCTGTCTTGTAATGACAACCAATGCAGCTAAGAAGAATGACAGCATTCAAAACAGCCAAACTGCTTTTAAAGCGGTAGTATCCCGCTTTTTTTCACTTTTAACTACAGGTAAGCCTATAATAAGGCTTACCTGTAGGTACAATTAATATCTCCTAAACCAGCACGCTCACGCGAGCGGCGCATGCCGCTCGCGTGAGCGTGCCGGTTTAGGAGATATTAATTGTACCTACAGGTAAGCCTTAGGTACAATTAATATCTTCAGAGCGCATGCGCCGCTCTGAAGGTCTGGCGGACCTTCAGTTTCCCTTGCCGGGAGCTTGCCGGAAAATGACTCATGCGCGGGAGTGACGTCATCGCGGCTCCGGCCAATCACAGCGCCAGAGCCGCCGAACCCAGAAGAGACGCCGTGGGATCATGTCAGCACCCGCAGCGGTGTCCGGGGGTCCGTGTCGGGGCTTCGTTCTAAGGTAAGTAATTGATAATGAGCTAGTATGCGATGCATACTAGCTCATTATGCCTTTGTCTTGCAGATTTTTATTTTTTTTTCATTTTGGGTTTACAACCGCTTTAAGTGCAGAGTAGGGGTTTGGGGTATTTTAGACCCCCAGATCCCTCCACAAGAGTACCTGTCAAGTAAAAAAAATAAGAAAATATATATTTTTTTAAATGTATGAAAATATCAGCCCATATCGGCCGATACCAATACGCGATGTGCAAAGCTGTACCCAAACGAAATTTAAGTCCTTTTTTTCCCACAAATAGAGCTTTCTTTTGGTGGTATTTGATCACCTGTGCAATTTTTATTTTTTGTGCTATAAACAAAGAAAAAGCAATAATTTTGAAAAAAAAAAACAATATTTTTCACATTCTTTTATACGACATTCTCGAAAAAAATTAAAAATCTAAATTTTTTAACATGCAAGGCCAATTTGTTTTCAAATTGTTGGTAAAAAAAAAGAAAAAATCGCAATAAGCATATTTTGATTGGTTTGCGCAAAAGTTATTGCGTCTACTAACTACGGGAAAGATTTATGTAATTTTTATTGTTTTTTTTTTTACTAGTAATGGCAGCGATCTGCGATTTTTTGCGGGACTGCGACATTGCCGGGGACCGATCGGACCCCTAACTGCCATTTTTGACACTTTTGGGGGGACCAGTGACATTACTACAGTAATCAGTGGTAAAAATATGCACTGTTACTGTAATAATTACACTGGCAGGGAACGGGTTAATACTGTTGGTGATCAAGGGGTTAAATGTAAGCCTAGGGGAGTGATTCTCACCGTGGGGGGGTTGGGCTTGTGAAATGATCACAGAAACATGCGATCCTATATAGCAGAATCACATGGTCTCTGTGATCATTGCAGGGAGAAGGACGGACGGCTGTGTTTACATCAGCTGGCCATCCTTCTCCCTCAGCAGGGAGAGATCGCCGGTGTCAGGCGGCATTCGGAGCCGCCTGACACATGCCCCCGCTTCCCCGTGAACGAGTGGAGGCGGAAGCATGCCGGCGGCAGTGCACATTCACCCCCTAGCGACCTTCAGGTGAGCGCCATACATGTACACCGATTTGCCTGTAGGAGCCAGCCTGCCGCAGTTTATCTGCGGCGGCTGGTGGGGAACCGGCTAAAAAGAGACTTGTGATCAAGACAGAGGAAGTCCATGTTCATATATACTATATTACATAAAGTATTGGGATGCCTGCCTTTACACGCACATGAACTTTAATAGCATCCCAGTCTTAGTCCGTAGGTTTCAATATTGAGTTGACCCACCCTTTGCAGCTATAACAGCTTTGACTCTTCTGAGAAGACTGTCCACAAGGTTTTGGAGTGTGTTTATGGGAATGTTTGACCATTCTTCCAGAAGCGCATTTGTGAGGTCAGTCACTGATGTTGGAGAGAAGGCCTGGCTCACAGTCTGCACTCTTATTCATCCCAAAGGTATTCTATCGACATTAGGCCAGGACTCTGTGCAGGTCAGTCAAGTGCCTCCACCCAAACTCGCTCATCCAGGTGTTTATGGACCTTGCTTTGTGCACTGGTCCAAATCATTTGGCGAAGGGGGGGGGGGATTATGGTGTGGGGTTGTTTTTCAGGAGTTGGGCTTGGCCCCTTAGTTCCAGTGAAGGTAAATCTTAAGGTGTCAGCATACCAAGATATTTTTGACAATTTCATGCTCTCAACTTTCTGGGAACAGTTTGGGATTGGCCCTTCCTGTTCCAACATGACTGCGCACCAATGAACAAACAAGGTCCATAAAGACATTGATGAGCAAGTTTGGGGTGGGGGAACTTGACTGGCCTGCACAGAGTCCTGACCTCAACCCGATAGAACACCTTTGGGATGAATTAGAGTGGAGACTGCGAGCCAGGCCTTCTCACCAACATCAGCGCCTGACCTCACAAATGCGCTTCTGGAAGAATGGTCAAATACTTCCATAGACACACTCCTAAACCTTGTGGACAGCCTTCCCAGAAGTGTTGAAGTTGTTATAGCTGCAAAAGGTGGGCCAACTTAATATTGAATCCTACGGACTAAAATTGGGATTCCATTAAAGTTCATGTGCGTGTAAAGGCAAGTGTCCCAATACTTTTGGCAATATAGTGTACACTATGTATCATATAAGATGGGGGGCACCATTGCCATTAACAGAAAACACTAATGATGAATCAAGTGATCAGCCAAGGCTTTTTTACAAGCTCCTGCAAGCTTGGATTGTCAGGTTACATTAATGTGCTACAAGATGCTGCTTGTGCCTATAACAAAACCCATAAATCAACAGAATGTATATTCAAGCCATGAGAGATTCTGCAAGCACCACCCAGCTCGACAAAAGTTTTTATAAAAATTGACTGAGCCGGGTAGAAAATAAATCAGCCTTACAGCATCTGCATCCTAACAGATGCAAATACCATTTGACAGCACTATTGTTTTCGGGCAGCCACATGTGTTGAAAATAATAGCAGTGGAGATTCCGTCCTCTATGCTGTTTACCCATGCATGCTGGCAGGGGACAGGGTTTTCTCCAAGTTGTATTTTGTACAACTGAGCTTCAATTAAGTTAATATATTTTATTTAAAGTATCAATCAATAATATTGTACAAAATCAATCAAAAAAACTTTATACAATATATTTTCCCCTTTACTGTTAATATATCCTATAAAACCCTAACCTGAATCCATAACATTGGCCCCTAAACTTTACCCCAGATCTGGCCTAACCTTTTAAGCCTAACCCCATGTTTTAGTGAACTTTAGTTTGTTTGGACCAAGCTGGGTCTGGCACTAGAATTATTGCTCTTGCTATCACGTTCGCAGCGATACTTTACATGCATGGTGCAAACACCGTTTATATATGCGGGCACGACCTAGGTATTAGTCCCCTTCTGTGTGTAGGGGGTGCTTTGAAAAAAAATGTTTTTATTATTATTAACATTATTTTATTATTTTTAGTTTTTACATGTCCCTTTAATTTTTAGCTATTTTTTAATCACTTTTTTCCTATCACAAGAAATGTAAACATCCCTTGTGATAGAAATAAGGCTTGACAGGTCCTCTTTATGGAGAAATCTGGGGTCTGTATTTTGCGCTATAAACAAAAAACGACTGACAATTTTGAAAAAAAAAAAACAATATTTTAAAAGGTAATGCTAAAAAAAACATACCTAATAAAAAAATAATCAAATTTCTTCATAAATTTAGGCCAATATGTATTCTGCTACATATTTTTGGCAAAAAAAAATCCCAATAAGCGTATATTGATTGGTTTGCGCAAAAGTTATAGCATCTACAAACTATGGAATATATTTAAGGGAATTTTATTTATTTTTTATTTTTACTAGTAATGGCAGTGATCAGGGATTTTTAGTGGGATTGTGACATTGTGGTGGACATTGGACACCTGACAAATTGGACACCTGACACTTTTGACACTTTTTGGGGACCAGTCACATTATTACAGTGATCAGTGCTAAAAAAAAAATGCACTGGCAGGGAAGGGTTTAACATCAAGGGTGATCAAAGGGTTAAGTGTGCTCCTAGGGAGTGTTTACTAACTGTGCGGGGAATGCTTTGACTGGAGAAAGACAGATCCGTGTTCCTGCTTAGCAGGAACACAAGATCTCTGTCTTCCCCTCTTACAGAATGGCGGTCTGCCTTGTTTACATAGGCAGACCACCATTCTGCCTCTCCTGAGAATGATTGGCGGGTCCCAGCAGCTGCAATATCCAATCACAGGGAAAGAGGGTCACCGGCGGCGTGCTCACTCGCCCCAGACACACTGCGCGAAAACGCGTACAGGTACATGATTTCACCCAGGAGGGCCGTTCTGCCACAGTATATCTGCGTGGGGTGGTCCTTAAGGGGTTAAAGAGAGTGCTCCTAATTCCAGCTTTTTACCTGTATAAAAGATACCTGTCCACAGAAGCAATCAATCAATCAGATTCCAATTACTCCACCATGGCCAAGACCAAATTGCTTTCCAAGGATGTCAGGGACAAGATTGTAAACCTACACAATGCTGGAATTGGTTACAAGACCATCGCCAAGCATCTTGGTGAGAGGGTGAGAACAGTTGGTGCGAATTTTCACAAATGGACACAAAATAACTGTCAATCTCCCTCAGTCTGGGGCTCCATGCAAGGTCTCACCTCGTGGAGTTTCAATCATCATGAGAACGGTGAGGAATCAGCCCAGAACTACACAGGAGAATCTTGTCAATGATCTCAAGGCAGCTGGGACCATAGTCACCAAGAAAATGATTGGTAACACGCTACGCTGTGAAGGACCTCAAATCCTGCAGCACTCGCAAAGTCCCCCTGCTCAAAAAGCACATGTACAGGCCTATCTGAAGTTTGCTAATGAACATCTGAATGATTCAGAGGAGAACTGGGTGAAAGTGATAAGGTCAGATGAGACCAAAATCAAGCTCTTTGGCATCAACACAACTCATCGTGTTTGGAGGAGAAGGAATGCTGCCTATGACCCCAAGAACACCATCTCCACCATCAAACATGGAGGTGGAAACATTATGCTTTGTTTTTCTGCTAAGGGGACAGCACAACTTCACATCAAAGGGACCATGGGCGGGGCCATGTACCATCAAATCTTGGGTGACAACCTCCTTCCCCCAGCTAGGGCATTAAACATTTGTCGTGGATGGGTATTCCAGCATGTCAATGACCCAAAACACAGGGCCAAGGCAACAATGAGGTGGCTTAAGAAAAAGCACATTAAGGTCCTGGAGTGGTCTAGCCAGTTTCCAGACCCTAATTCTATAGAAAATATGTGGAGGGAGCTGAAGGTTTGAGTTACCAATCGTCAGCCTTGAAACCTTATCCACTTGGAGAGGATCTGCAAAGAGGAGAGGGACAAAATCCCTCCTGAGATGTGTGCAAACCTGGTGGCAAACTACAAGAAACATCTGACCTCTGTGATTCCCAACAAGGGTTTTGCCACCACGGACTAAGTCGTGTTTTGCAAAGAGGTCAAATACTTATTTCACTCTATAAAATGCAAATCAATATAAAACCTTTTGAAATGCGTTTTTCTGGATTGTTTTGTTGTTATTCTGTCTCTCACTTTTAAAATAAACCTACCATTAAAATTATGGACTGATCATTTCTTTGTCAGTGGGCAAACGTACAAAATCAGCAGGGGATCGAATGCTTTTTTCCCTCACTGTACAGGCTATCAGATGTAGTCATTATTTGGGTAATCAGGCGGTGATGTGGCTGCCTGAATACAACAGCCAGCCATGGAGATACCTCTATCCACGATGTTTAGTAGGGATGGAGGGATTTATTGATTTGTCTCTTTCATAGAGATCCATCTTGCCTTTTTTAAATATTTTTTTCTGAGGATAGATGTAGGTTTAACCAAAGCATTGACTTACCACCTCTGCTGAACATCTGTACTAAGCATCTGCTACTCTTTCAGTAAAACATTACTTTCTAACGTTACTCTTAATGTTGAACTTTAGGCATGAAAACTTTCATTTAGACTTATTCCACTGTAGCCACAAAGGATATAAATCCACTTCATGTGCACTAAATTCGCAATACCAAATTCAAACCCAGATGGTAATATATAAAGTAGTAGTGACGTCATCACTGTACTGTACATGCTTACATTTCCATATAAGGTAGTGAGCCAGTCAACAGAGAATGGTTTCAAACATGCTTGGGACAAACATATTCAGACAAAAAAAGTTACCAAAAAAAAACACACAATCAGAATTGATGGATGCCATCACTTTTCTAATAAGCACAGGAGGGGGGCGGTTACAAGACCAGTCTCCCTGCACAAGGAGAGAGAGCAGCAGTAACTGGTCTTCATTACCTGAAGCTACTGCACAGAGTTTTTTGCTATATTACTGCATGGATCGGGAAGAAATATAGAAAGCACACCAAGATTTAAGTAAAATATACGCATGCCTTCTATATTTAGACATTATTTGCCTATCCTGAGGTTTAGGTTTAAAAGCTAAAAAAACAAAAACAAAACAAAAAAAAAACCTCTTCTCCTGAATTCTTTGGACTGAACCCAACACCACCTATCTGCATTTCCCCTAACATTTGCTCCCAGCCCATCCAGGCTTTTCCTCCAATCAGGTAAGGACTACTCCTTTTGCCCCCCCTCAGACCTAGCTGACCCTTCCCGGACCTTGTTCCTCCTTAAAGAGTTTGTAAACCCCCAAAAAATTTTTTCTTTCTTTTTGCAACCTGCAAGACAAACACATAATGAGCTAGTATGCATCGCATACTAGCTCATTATGAAATACTTACCTCAGAACGAGCCCCCGCCGTGCCGCCTGCTTACCTGTATGACGGGCGACATGTCCAGTCGCCCGTCTTCCGGGGGCGCGGCATCCGGCAATCTGATTGGCCGGAGCCGCGGTGACGTCACTCATACGCACGCACACGGGAGCCGACAGTCACGGCACGGAGCTCTGAAGGAACGGCACGAGCGGCCGTTCCTTCAGAGCGCATGCGCCAGTGACGTCACTGGCTGCATGTAAGGTAAATATCTCCTAAACGGTACATGTTCAGGAGATATTTACACTACCTATAGGTAAGCCTTATCATAGGCTTACCTATAGGTACAAGTTACAGAGGAGGGTTTGCTTCCTCTTTAAGTCATGCCGCCCCTCTGTCCATTTTCTCCTACGGGCCTCACTTTCCTTGAGGTTCTATATATTAATATGCTGCAGCCTCTCCTTATAAGTTTGTTGCCCATCTCTGGACTTGTGTTAATCTTATCAATATCTCTTTGTATGTGAGATATCCTAAATAGGGTCTATGCTGTATGTTAGTCAACATATTTTCAAACAGGTGCTGAAAATACTGTATTACATGGAAATGCAAATAGACAACCTGATTTTTTTTTAAATGTGTCAAGTGTGCCAATCGATGAACTGAAATATCCCAACCAATACTTTTACACTCATAAAACCAACAGTTGGAGAAAACGTTTTACTTACTGTCTAACATCATACAATGTATGAGCAACATGTGATACAACTTGAAATCCCAACTCTTCACTCAGAGCTTTTATGTGATCATCCATCTCCTTGTAATACGGTTCAATTTCAACGTCAATGGAGACCTGTGTAATGTTCCACTTCTGCACATGTTCCCTTAAGACTTGCTTATAGTCCCCTTGAATAACGACGAGGCGGGAGTTCAATTTCTGGAGACTGCAGTGTAGATCTTCTAATGACTCTAAGATGAAGTTCCAACGATTGCAACCAATAAAAATATTAGAGGTTATAAAGCTTTTATCCAAAATGTATACTGGGAAGATAACATCAGATGACTCCAATGCAGCCACTAGTGTTGGGTTGTCATGAAGTCGAAGACCTTTTCGGAAAATGTGTATTGTCCTGTGAGCCATTTTGGATGTTGCCTGCAAATTGAAACAAGATGCTTAGCAACACCACCTACTAAAAGAAAGACTAAATGATCATTTTATTCAAAGTGTATGCCCATGCATTACCCAAATGCATTTCCAGATATTTTTTCCCCCTTAGGAGCATGTTAGAACATTTTTTTTTTCTTATAAATTATTCCTATAGTGGGAAACCTAATTTATGACTCCCTATGACATCATCAGGCTCTAAAATTATTTCACGGGCAGTTGCTGGGAGTTCAACTCTTATTGACATAGGCACTCTCCCAGAGCCCTTTCTAAATACATAGTGGGGTTGATTTACTAAAGGCAAATAGATTGTGGACTCTTCAATTGCAGTTGCTCTAGAGCTTAGTAAATGAGATTAAAGTTCACTTTGCAAGAATACCCAATCATATGCAGAAAAAAAAAAAAACGGCATTTTTGCCTACACATAATTGGATGATGGAGCTCTTGATCAACTGCAATTGCGAAGGGCACAGTGGACTTGTCTTTGGTAAATCAATCCCAGTATGTGGGCAGGCTCTTGGGAGTCAAGGCAGTGACATAGGCCAGACTGATTATTTTGTTAGGTTTGCTAAGAACACAGACATTGATACTCCTGTGATACAAGTGAATATTTTTATGTAACAGTACAAGAAAAGAATGATCTACGACGGTCACTTAATACGTGCAATCCTCAATGCTTGCTAATATCAATGTCCAGCTTGAAGGGAATTTGTAACAAAGCATTTTTTTTTTTAAAATGGGAACAGTCATTGATGTGAATTATGAGAGCTGAAATTGTTGACTTTTTTAACCACTTGTCGACCAGCCGCCCTAGGTACACTGTGGCAGGTCGGCTCTGCTACACAAAACAACATACATGTACGTTGCTTCGTCTAGCAGTTAGTATGTCCGTGCGCACAAGCTGACTGGCTGTGATATCCGTAGTTTTACATGTATAGTTAGTGTGGGCGCGAGTGGGAGCCAATCAGCGAGTCTGGTGGCTGCAATGTCCGCCGGGCACCCTTGATCGCTCCGGCAGTCAACAGTGCATAATTTTAGCACTGATTACTGTAGTATTGTCACTGGTCCCCCTAAAAGTCACTGGTCACCCTAAAAGTGTCAAAAATGTCAGTTAGGTGTCCAATCTGTCTGCCACAATGTCGCAGTCTTAGTAAAAATAAAAAATAAAAATGACATAAATATTTCCCCTAGTTTCCCCTAGACATGATAACTTTTGCGCAAACCAATCAATATACACTTATTGGGATTTTTTTTACCAAAAATATGTAGCAGAATACATATTGGTCTAAAATAATGAAAAAATTTGATTTTTAAATTTTTATTGGGAATGTTTTATAGCAGAGAGTAAAAAATATATATATATTTTCAGAATTGTCGCTCTTTTTTTGTTTATAGCGCAAAAAATAGAAACCGCACAGGTGATCAAATACCACCAAAAGAAAGCTCTATTTGTAAATATTTTAAAGCTTAATTCCAGGTATGGCTATTTTTGCATGGTTACATTGGTTTGCTTGTAGAGATACCTGCAACAGTGTTTTCCAAGCTGGATCATGTAAATATGCAAAAATAGCCATACCTGAATTTCAAATTTATGTGTGGGCACCCTAAAGGCAATACAAGTGATGAAAAACAGATTCTCCCTATTTATTATAGTCAGAAAGCAAAAAATATATATACAGTTGGGCAAAAAAGTATTTTGTCAGCCACCAATTGTGCAAGTTCTCCCACTTAAAATGATGAGAGAGGCCTGTAATTTTCATCATAGGTATACTTCAACTATGAGAGATAAAATGAGAAAAAAAAATTCCAGAAAATCACATTGTCTGATTTTTAAAGAATTTATTTGCAAATTATGGTGGAAAATAAGTATTTGGTCAATAACAAAAGTTCTTCTCAATACTTTTTTATATACCCTTTGTTGGCAATGACAGAGGTCAAACGTTTTCTGTAAGTCTTCACAAGGTTTTCACACACTGTTGCTGGTATTTTGGCCCATTCCTCCATGCAGACCTCCTCTAGAGCAGTGATGTTTTGGGGCTGTCGCTGGGCAACACAGACTTTCAACTCCCTCCAAAGGTTTTCTATGGGGTTGAGATCTGAAGACTGGCTAGGCCACTCCAGGACCTTGAAATGCTTCTTACGAAGCCACTCCTTCGTTGCCCGGGTGGTGTGTTTGGGATCATTGTCATGCTGAAAGACCCAGCCACGTTTCATCTTCAATACCCTTGCTGATGGAAGGAGGTTTTCACTCAAAATCTCACGATACATGGCCCCATTCATTCTTTCCTTTGCATGGATCAGTCGTCCTGGTCCCTTTGCAGAAAAACAGCCCCAAAGCATGATGTTTCTACCCCATGCTTCACAGTAGGTATGGTGTTCTTTGGATGCAACTCAGCATTCTTTCTCCTCCAAACACGACGAGTTGAGCTTTAACCAAAAAGTTCTAGTTTGGTTTCATCTGACCATATGACATTCTCCCAATCCTCTTCTGGATAGTCCACATGCTCTCAAGCAAACTTCAGAGGGGCCGAGACATGTACTGGCTTAAGCAGGGGGACACGTCTGGCACTGCAGGATTTGAGTCCCTGGCGGCGTAGTGTGTTACTGATGGTAGCCTTTGTTACTTTGGACCCAGCTCTCTGCAGGTCATTCACTAGTGTGGTTCTGGGATTTTTGCTCACCGTTCTTGTGATCATTTTGACCCCACGGGGTGAGATCTTGTGTGGAGCCCCAGATTGAGGGAGATTATCAGTGGTCTTGTATGTCTTCCATTTTCTAATAATTGCTCCCACAGTTGATTTCTTCACACCAAGCTGCTTGCGTATTGCAGATTCAGTCTTCCCAGCCTGTTGCAGGTCTACAATTTTGTTTCTGGTGTCCTTCGACAGCTCTTTGGTCTTGGCCATAGTGGAGTTTGGAGTGTGACTGTTTGAGGTTGTGGACAGGTGTCTTTTATACTGATAACAATTTCAAACAGGTGCCATTAATACAGAGAGCGAGTGGGGGCCAGAGGAGCCTCTTAAAGAAGTTACAGGTCTGTGAGAGCCAGAAATCATGTTTGATTGTAGGTGACCAAATACTTATATTACCAAGGAATTTACCAAATAATTTGTTAGAAATCCTACAATGTGATTTCCTGGATTATTTTCCCCCATTCTGTCTCTCATAGTTGAAGTCTACCTATGATGAAAATTACAGCCCTCTCTCTCATCTTTTTAAGTGGGAGAACTACTAAATACTTTTTTGCCCAACTGTATATCATTTTTTATTTGCCTTTTTAAAACAAGCTAAATGGTAAATATTGCACGGGAAAATCTTGTATTCTGTATTTAAACTGGCAAGTAGAATTTATGCTCTTTCCATTTTTCTTACTGAAGTAGTTCCATTTATAGTCCTTATTAACCTGGTAGATATTTTTTTAGTTTGCTTTAAACTGATCTTTTGACATTCAGTGTTTATTATGCAAATTAATACTGTTTTGCTTACCTTCTACTGTACTATATATGAGCTGCTTTTGAGGATTTGTAGCTCACTGCATACCAGATTACTTGAGAAAAGTTAATCACATTCTGTGGAACAAGTTGTCTTTTTTCCTAAACGATCATCAGCTGAAGTGTGATAGAAAGAGGAAATAAAAATTACCACTTGTTTTAACATGCAATTAAAAAAACTGTAGATATTAGAACAGCGGGATATTTGCCAAAAATCCAAACAACATAGAAACTAGCCTATTGGCACTTTTCCACTGCAAGTACCGGCTCGGCTCTACTCGGCCCTGCTTGGCACGGTTTGCTTTTCCACTGCTGGTACCGCATGGTACGGTGTTGGAACGGTTCGGTACGGTACGGTATGGTTTGCTTTTCCACTAAAGTAGTACTAAAGTTAAGTGGGTGGGATAACAACGGGTGGGTGGGATTCTCTGACCAATCAGTGGCTAGTAGTGACTGCATGCAAAGGATTGTGGGATATGGTACCGGGTATGGTACCTCTTGGAACCACAATCGAGTAGGTACTGTTTTTGAGAGCCATACCGTTCGGTTCCATGCAGTAGAAAAGCGCCGCCGTACCGTACCGAACCGTTCCTACACCATACCATGCGGTACCAGCAGTGGAAAAGCACAAAAGCGAGCCGAACCGTTCGGATCCATGCAGTGGAAAAGCACCATACGTGAGCACTAAAAGCACTACTGTTATCCTCGTGGAACTTCAAACTTTTTGGCAAAAGGGTAACCTGGCTCATTGGATACCCCAAACACCCCCAATCATATCAGCCAGTCATGCATGCTTTAAGAAAAGAAAACTGATGCACCTATCACATCTAATAATTGTTAAGCTGAAATACATTGCATTTTTGGTTTTGGGTTTAATATAGCTTTAGGCAAACCTTAGTCTAAATTGGTTAAGTCAAACTTCCAGTTTATTCAAGCACACTGGAAGTGGCCAAAAGGATGTGGTCATCGACTAACTCTGCCATTATCCATGTTAATATAATATGCACTAGTCAACTTGTTCCCATATACATTGCCTTTAAAAGCAAACATAGGCTCAGTTATTTAAAATAGCAATGACACAATTACCATAACAATATCAAGATTTAAAAAAAAAAGAAAAAAAAAAAACAAACAATTATGGACTGCTTTCTATGGCTTTTTAGATTGTGCAGATTGAACTTTGTCTATTTACCTAAAGACCACAGTATTGATCACAGGCATCATCAACGTAAGGAAAGGCTACTCTGACCACCAATGTAAGGAATTGCGCTGACCACCAACGTAAGGTAATGCCTGGTACACACCAGGAGGTTTTTTTCAGAAAACCCAGCAGGCTGAACGTAAAAATACTGACAGATCGCTGTATTAACACAACCAATGTTAGCACAGCAATCTCCCCGATTACCAATGAAGCAGAGCACTACACTGATCAACAACGTGATCTCAGCACAATTATCAAAACATTGTACTTACCTTCTGTGCTGCCCAAGGCTGACCGAAATCCTATCAATGATACACCAACACAGCTTATACTGTAAGTTGTAATGGAGGTTTTCAGGTATGTTTACAAAATTATACAAATAAAAGAACATCTGCACTTCCGGTCTATAAAACCTTGCTTTAATAATTACTCATAGGTGTTAAACCTTCACCATGGCTACCTGACTCTTGAGATTTCACTACATCTGCAGGCTTTCACTGTAAAAAACATGGACTGCAACAAAGAACTATTTCAAGATTCTCTCTTTACCAATATTTTACCTTTGAAAAACCTCATCCTTTAAGAGCTCATTTACACGGGTGGTATTAGTAGATGTTTGGTAACCGTTTGAGAAGTATATTCCACATAAGCTGAATTTTACAAATGTAAGCAAATGTTAGTACTAGAGTTGAGCGGACACCTGGATGTCCGTGTTCGGCGGGTTCAGCCGAACTTTAAAAAAAAGTCCGGGTCCGTGTCCCGGACTTTTGCCGAACTTTTCCCGGACACCGAACCCCATTGAAGTCAATGGGGACCCGAACTTTCAGGCACTAAAATGGCTCTAAAACACCAATGGAAAGGGCTAGAGTGCTGCAAATGGCAGCAAAACGTAGTTAAGACCATGGCGAGTGCTCTGCAAACAAATGTGGATAGGGAAATAACTTAAAACAACAAAATAAAACACAGAAAAATAAAACAATGTTCTTCATCTCTGAAGGACGAGGCCCATATGGAGTAGGAGGGAGGTTGAGGTGGTGGTGGATGTGGCGGTGTCATAGGCGTGGGCACAGGGTGTGCCGGGTGTACCCTAATCACCTAGGGCACATAGCATTATCGCTCTGTTTGCCAGTGAGGAGATGGGAAAGATCTCCCTCGGACCTGCTCTGCTCTATTTCTCTTTGCCAGCAGGGAGAGTAATGTATCGGGGCCATGTACATGTAGGCAAACACATGCATGTGTATTTCAACTTTGGGGTGCACACCCTAATGCAATAGGCTGCGCACACCTATGGGCGGTGTAGGTGGAAGTGGCGGTGGAGGAGGACCAGGGCCGGATTAAGAGCATCATGGGCTTGGTACTGAGGATTTTGAAGGGCCGTGCCTTGGCATGCACCCAGAGGAGGAAGGGTGCAGCCATGCATGCCTAATTCAACATGGGATGCTGTCTCTGAAGCCCATAAACACATCCATGCATCGGCAACTGTCCCTCCTTGTCCAGCCTTCGTGCTGTGTGGGGAGGTTCTGAGGGAGCTGCCTGGGGAAGCGAGCATAGAAGCCAGACTTCTGTGTTTACAAGTGACAGAAGAGCGGTAACAGTGAATATGGCCAACCCGGGGCCTATATGAAGGAAGGGGCCTGGAGCTGCAGCTCCAATAGCCCCTACGTTAATCTGGCCCTGAGGAGGACGAGGTAGCCAACACTGCTTCTTTTCAGAAATTTTAAATGAGGGTACACCCCAAAAGAGTGAGAAAGAGCAAAAATAGAACAAAGGCTGGGTAAGATCGGTATCCATCGCTATTCTGCACAAGGTACGGAAAAGTCCCGTGGGATCCATGCCTGGTTCATTTTAATGAACGTGAGCTTGTCCACATTGTCTCTGGACAGGCGGCTGCGCTTGTCTGTGATAACGCCCCCAGCCGTGCTAAATACCCGTTCAGATAATACACTGGCTGCAGGGCACGCCAGCACCTCCAAGGCGTAAAGGGCAAGCTCAGGCCATGTGCCCAACTTGGAGACCCAGAAGTTGAAGGGGGCAGACCCGTCATTCAGTACGTCTAGGCGTGTGCACACATACTGTTCCACCATGTTGGTGAAATGCTGCCTCCTGCTAAGACGTTCCATATGAGTTGCTGGTGCTGCTGTTTGTTGTGGCATGCTGACAAAGCTTTTCCACATTTCGGCCATGCTAACCCTGCCTTCTGAGGTGCTGGCGGTGCCCTGGTTGCGTTGGCAACCTCTTCCTCCTCCTCCTCCTCTGCCTTGTGCTTCCACTGTAGCCCCGCTGTCAGGTGGGAATGCCAGCAGCATCGCGTCTACCAGCGTGCGCTTGTACTCGTGCATCTTGCGATCGCGCTCCAGTGAGTGAATTAAGGACGGTACGTTGTCCTTGTAACGGGGATCCAGCAGCGTGGCCACCCAGTAATTAGCACAAGTTAGAATGTGGGCAACTCGGCGGTCGTTGTGGAGACACTGCAGCATGTAATCGCTCATGTGTGCCAGGCTGCCCAGAGGCAACGAAAGGCTGTCCTCTGTGGGAGGTGTATCGTCTGTGTCCTCTGTATCCCCCCAACGACGCACCAGTGAAGGCCATGAGCTGGCCTGGGTGCCACCCTGCTGTGAACATGGTTCCATCTCCGTCTCCAGCTCCTCCTCCTCATCCTCCAGAACTGTGCCCCTGCTGGACAATTGTGTCCCTGGCGTTTGTGTGTGCAGGAACCCACCCTCAGAGCCCCTTGTGAATGACTGCCCTGAAAGCCTTGGAAATGTTACCTCTTCATCCTCCTCCTCCTCCTCATCCTGTGCCACATCCTCTTCCATCATCGTCCGAATTGTTTTTTCAAGGAGGCATATAAGTGGTATAGTTAAGCTGACAACGACGTCATCGGCACTGGCCATGTTGGTGGAGTACTCAAAACAGCGCAACAAGGCACACAGGTCTCGCATGGAGGCCCAGTTATTGGTGGTGAAGTGGTGCTGTTCCGCAGAGCGACTCACGCGTGCGTGCTGCAGCTGAAACTCCACTATGGCCTGCTGCTGCTCGCACAGTCTTTCCAGCATGTGCAAGGTGGAGTTCCACCTTGTGGGCACGTCACATATGAGGTGGTGAGCGGGAAGGCCGAAGTTACACTGCAGCGCTGACAGGCGAGCAGCAGCAGGGTAAGAACGCCGAAAGTGCGCACAGACGGCCCACACTTTCTGCAGCAGCTCTGACATATCGGGGTAGTTTTTAAGGAACCTCTGCACCACCAAATTCAGCACATGCGCCAGGCAAGGGATGTGCGTCAAACCGGCTAGGCCCAGAGCTGCTATGAGATTTCGCCCGTTATCGCACACCACCAGGCCGGGCTTGAGGCTCGCTGGCAGCAACCACTAATTTGTCTGCTGTTCCATGCTCCTCCACAACTCCTGCGCGGTGTGTGGTTTTTCCCCCAAACAGGCAAGTTTTAAAACTGCCTGCTGTCGTTTACCCCTGGCCGTGCTGAAGTTGGTGGTGAAGGTGTTACGCTGTCCGGATGAGGAGGCGGTAGAGGATGAGGAAGCGGAGTAGGAGGAGTTAGGAACAGGAGGCAAACTGAAGCGCCCTGCAATCCTCGGTGGTGGAAGGACATGCGCCAAATTGCTATCCGCCTCAGGCCCATCCGCCACTGCATTTACCCAGTGTGCCGTTAGGGAGATATAACGCCCCTGACCGTGCTTACTGGTCCACGTATCGGTAGTTAGGTGGACCTTGGCACAGATGGCGTTGCGCAGTGCACACCTGATTTTTTCCCCCCACTTGGTTGTGCAGGGAAGGGATGGCTTGCCTGGAAAAGTAGTGGCGGCTGGGCACGACGTACTGTGGGACAGCCACCGACATAAGGTTTTTAAAACTGTGCGTCTCCACCAGACGGAATGACAGCATTTCAAAGGCCAAGAATTTTGAAATGCTGGCATTCAGGGCCAGGGATCGCAGGTGGGTAGGGGGGTACTTCCTCTTCCTCTCAAGTGTTTGGGAGATGGAAAGCTGAACGCTTCCACGGGACATTGTGGAGATGGTTTGTGACCCAGTTGGTGGTGTTGCTGACAGATCGTCTGTTTGCGGGGTGGCAGGTGCCGGTATCACTACAGATGTGGCTGGAGCGGCCGAGACTGCAGCAGAAGAGGAAGCAGGATGAGCCAGAGACGTTTCTTGATTTTGAAGGTGTGTACTCCACTGCAGCTCGTGCTTTGCACTTAGATGCCGGATCATGCAGGTTGTGCTCAGGTTGAGAAGGTTTATGCCTCGCTTCAGGCTCTGATTGCACAGGGTGCAAACCACTCGTGTCCTGTCATCAGCACATTTTCTAAACAACTTCCACGCTAGAGAACTCCTTTGAGCTGGCTTTGGTGCGCTCGTTCCCTTGCTGCGTTGGGCAGTAGCAGGCGTAGTGTCTAGGGCACGGCCGCTCCGCTTCTGCACCCTGCTCCCTATTCTGCTGTGCTGGTTGCTCTGTGCGACCACCGCCTCTTCCTCCAAACTACTCAGGTCACCTGCATGACCTTCATTCCATGTGGGGTTGAGGACCTCATCGTCCTCCACATCATCTTCCACCCAGTCTTTACCCCTGCCCTCCTTGTCGGTCTCCACAATTCTGAACGCCGCAGCAGTTGGCACCTGCGTTTCGTCATCATCGGAGACGTGCTGCGATGGTCCTTGCATGTACTCATCTTGAGAAATAAGTGGTTGGGCATCGCTGCACTCAATCTCTTCCACTTCTGGGTCAGGGCTAGGTGGATGACCCTGGGAAACCCTGCTGACAGAGTCATCAAAAAGAAGAAGAGACTGCTGTATGGCTTGGGGCTCAGACTGCTTGCCTGATTTCCAAGGGGGTGAGGTGAAAGACGGTTGGACATTGGCTGCAGGTGCCAACTCTGACCTTTCTGCAGTAGACTGGGTGGGAGACAATGTGAAGGAACTGGAGGCACTGTCAGCAACCCAATCTACTATCACCTGTACTTCTTCAGGCCTCATCACGTCTAGAGGCGCATTATGCCCTACCAAATACTGCTGCAGGTTCTGTCGCCTACTCACACTTGAGGAAGGTGTTTCACTTGTGTGTGTAGCTGGCACAGATCGACCACGTCCTCTCCTTGCAACAGGAGCTCTACCAGCAGCACCACGACCCAGGCCACGGCCCCTGTTTGACGGTCTCCTCATATTTCTGTAATTTATGATCTTGCCCTAGAAAGGTGTTTATTGAATAGTGGAACAAAACAACAACAGTATCGCACGGGTGTATCTGACAGTCAAATATGCAAACTATGTCACAATTTAATGTTTTTTACCCCAAAAAGGGTGTATATTGAATAGCGGAATAGGAAAAAGGATAAAAAAAGGTGCATCTCACACGTACAAACACAGACTAGGCCCCGATTAAAATTTTTTGTACCCTAAAGGGAGGATGAGGAAGAGGAGTAGGAGGAGTTGGGAACAGGAGGCAAACTGAAGCGCCCTGCAATCCTCGGCGGTGGAAGGAGATGCTCCAAACAAATTTAAAAAGGTGTATCTCACATGTACCGATACAGACTATCCCGCAATTTAATTTTTTACACTCAAACAGGGTGTATATTGAATAGCGGAATAGGACAAATTTTACAAAACGGTGTATCTCACACGTACAAACACAATCTAGGCCCCGATTACAATTTTTTGTACCCTAAAGGCAGGATGAGGAGTAGGAGGAGTTCGGAACAGGCAGGAGGCAGACTGAAGCACCCTCAAATCCTCGGCAGTATGAGATGCGCCCCAAAAATTGGAAAGGTGTATCTCACACGTACCGACACAGACTATCCCGCAATTTAATTGTTTATACCCAAAGGTTTTGATTAAATAGCGGAATAGAAAATATGATATCAAAAAGGTGTATGTATCTCACACGTACCGACACAGACTATCCCGCAATTTAATTGTTTTTACCCAAAGGGGTAGATTAAATAGTGGAATAGAAAATATGATCAAAAAAAGTGTATGTATCTCACACATACAGAACCAGACTAGGCCCCAATTACTATTTTTTGTAGCCCCAAAGGCAGGATGAGGAGTAGAAGGAGTTTGGAACAGGCAGCACCCTCAAATCTTCAGAAGTAGGAGATGAACCCCAAAAACTTGGAAAGGTGTATCTCACACGTACCAACACAGACTATCCCGCAATTTAATTGATACCCAAAGGTTTTTATTGAATAGCGGAATAGAAAATATGATCAAAAAAAGTGTATGTATCTCACACGTACAGAACCAGACTAGGCCCCAATTACTATTTTTTGTACCCCTAAAGGCAGGATGAGGAGTAGGAGGAGTACGGAACAGGCAGCACCCTCAAATCTTCAGAAGTATGAGATGAACCCCAAAAATTGGAAAGGTGTATCTCACACATACCAACACAGACTATCCCGCAATTTAATTGATACCCAAAGGTTTTTATTGAATAGCGGAATAGAAAATATGATCAAAAAAAGTGTATGTATCTCACACGTACACAACCAGACTAGGCCCCAATTACTATTTTTGTACCCCTAAAGGCAGGATGAGGAGTAGGAGGAGTACGGAACAGGCAGCACCCTCAAATCTTCAGAAGTATGAGATGAACCCCAAAAATTGGAAAGGTGTATCTCACACCTACCAACACAGACTATCCCGCAATTTAATTGTTTATACCCAAAGGTTTTTATTGAATAGCGGAATAGAAAATATGATCAAAAAAAGTGTATGTATCTCACACGTACACAACCACACTAGGCCCCAATTACTATTGTTTGTACCCCTAAAAGGCAGGATGAGGAGTAGGAGGAGTTTGGAACAGGCAGCACCCTCAAATCTTCAGAAGTATGAGATGAACCCCAAAAACTTGGAAAGGTGTATCTCACACCTACCAACACAGACTATCCCGCAATTTAATTGATACCCAAAGGTTTTTATTGAATAGCGGAATAGAAAATATGATATAAAATTGGTGTGATTTATCAATAGCACATGATGTGAACAGCAGTGTCTTAAATCATTCAGCTCTGCTGCAGGCCACAATTTAATTTTTTTAACCCAAGGCTGTATATTGAATAGTGGAATAGAAAAAAGTGTATGATTTTTGAAACCACTCAATAATAGCACAGCAGTGTATGATCAGAGTCAGCACAGCACAGCTGAAGGACAAACGCTGCACACAGTGACTGATAGAAAAAAACTTTTCTCCCTCCTCCTCAGTGGGCAAAAAAGATTGTGTTCACTGCACCCCACACACAGCAAAATCGATGTGGACCACTGACACCTGCCTATCTCCAGCCTCTCCCTTAAAGGATTGATAAGATCGGTCACTGCAAACCCCACCCCACACAGCAATATCGATTGTAGAACACACTGTCTGACCCTAAAAATCAGCAGCCTCTCTCCCTAAAAGGATTGATAAGATCGTAGATCGGTCACTGCAAACCCCCCCCACACAGCAAAATCGATCGTAGAAAACTGAACCTAAAAATCAGCAGCCTCGTCCTAAAATGCCTACAACTCACCCTGCCTAACACACTCCGACCTGTCCCTCAATTCTATGCGGACACAAATGAGTTTTGCCTGCCTGTCTGTCCCTAATCAGCAGCCAGCACATATAATGTGTGCTCTGTCCCTGAACTACACAGCAGAATGACGCCCCAGCGGCGCTGGCTCGAACTTATAAAGACTTGGTCACATGCTTCAGATGGCCAATCACAGCTACTAATACATTTGTAGGCATGGCTGGGATGGCTTAAGGCACACCAGTTAAATGCTTGTTGATTGGCTGTTGAAAGCCCGCCATGAAAAGCGCGCCAATGCATACAAAACCCGGAAATAAAACGACCGAACACGGATTTTTACCCGAATATACAGTAACGTTTTCGGGACCGTGTTCGGGTAACAAAAATCCAATTATTCGGTACGAACACGAATAATACAGTCCGTGTTCGCTCAACCCTAGTTAGTACAAATGTACTTTTAAGATGAGTCTTTGCATAGCTTTAAGTCATGTGCTTTGATTTGAATATTAAAAACAATGTTCTGCAAGAGTGGAAGCTTTTGGCACTACCTGATGCCTGCAACAAAAGTCAATTGCATTGTGCCCCAAACCCTTTAGTGAACTATGAATATTCCCAACACACACATTCCTGGATAAACAGGTGCTGTAGCAACATCCATATGGAAACTGGTAACATCACAGATCAATGTACATATTTGCAAGCTCACCATGGATCTTCAAGTAAGGTCCAAAAGCTTAAATCAGAGCCAATCAGTGCAGCCTCATCAGCACCCATCAGTAAAGGAGAAAAATAACTTAGTTGCAAAATTTTATAACATTAACTAAGAAAAACATTTTTATTCAAAATTGTTAGTCTTTTTTCATTTGTTTAACAAAAACAAAAAAACCCAGTGGTGATTAAATACCACCAAAAGAAAAAGCTCTGTCTGTCTCAGAAAAATGATAAAAATATCAAATGGATACAGTGTTGTCTGGGCAGAAAGGGGTGAAAATGCCCTGTATTGAAGTGGTTAAAAGCAACATGCCAGGACAGAAGAATGGGAGCTAGGATTGTTGACTTTCTATTGAAAATGTATGTGTGGGGCTCATCCTTATCCTTCCTGCAGTGATTGCTGAGTCTGTGACTGGAAACAAGCACATGCACTAAGATGTTGGGAAGCAGATCTGCACATGCTGGTGCCAATCCGGTTAACCAGTAAACAGTGAAGCATGGATATGAATGACAGCCCTTTAGCTTGATTTTATTTTATTTTTTAAAGGGCAGCAGTGGCAGCTGCCTTGACAGATATTTGTTAAGTTATGCAGCAAAGAAGAGTAAGGCTTGCTAGAGAGATTGCACTTTCAAAAACAAGTTAGCAATGATGGCTTTCACTTTTCTAATTTGACAATTTCCTCAATTTTATATAATGCAAAGCAGCCAGTTCCTTCTAACTTCTCCTGTTTAACTGGGTCTTCAGTCATCTCAGTAGTACTTGATTACGCAACAAGGTATCCAGAGATAGTCCCTCTGAGAAAGACCGCCTCAAAAGCCATTGCTAAAGAGTTATTTAATATTTTCACAAGACCCAGGTTCCCTAAAGAAAAAGTGATGGACCAAGTCACACTGTTCATGTTGAAGGTGGTGGCTGACCTTAGAAAGCTTTTCCAGAATAAACACATGCGTATGTAATATCTGTATATCACCTGCAGATGGATATGCTGGCGGAAAGATTCAATAAGACCCTAAAGTCTTTGCTCAAGAAGGTGGTGCAAAGAGATGAAAAAGATTGGGACTGCTTACTCCCATTGCTCAGGTTTGCCACTGAAGAGATACATCAAACATCAAGTACATCAAGTGCTGCTTCACATAGTAAAAGAAACCCAAGAAAGTGAATCTTCCCTACATAAGACAGTGGTGGAGCATATCACTCAAATGATAGAGAGAATAGCTAAAGTTATACCTCTGGTAAAGGAGAATTTACAGAAAGCACATGAAGCACAGTTAAGGGTGTACAAACAGTCCACCAAGCTTAAACTGTTCCAAGTTAAGGATCAGGTGGCTGTGCTTATCCCTACAGTTGACGGTAAGTTCCTGGCCAGGTGGCAGGGGCCATTTGACATGGTAGAAAAGGTTGGTGAAGTAAATTATAAAGTACACCAACCTAGGAACCGAAAGCGGTAACAAAATCCACTATTTGAATCTATTAAAAGCATTCATGTTTTAGGGATTAATGAGAGTGTTGTTACACCTAATGCCCTTAGTAGTTTCAGCAGAAGAATTGTGTTTAATTATACACACTCTCATTATTTGATTCACATTGTGGGAACACATTTAGGTTGTATGCAGCCACCCATTACAAGACAAGACATATATTATTACCTATAAGGTAACGCGGGATATCCCACACTTTTTGTCATACCAACGTTTTAGGGGATGTCAACTCCTGCGTATCATGCTTCAGGTTTGGTGGGAATTACAAAAAAACAGGGGCTCCTGGAACAAAGTCTTACGGAAGGTCACAAAAATACCTGTCCCACAGCTACCTCGTATAGCTCTCCTCAATAAAAAAGTTGCTGACAGTTCTCGATCTACACGAAGGTTGATCCGCTTTATGTTTTTTGCTGCCAAACTTAACATAGCTCGATCCTGGAAGAGCCCCTCAGTTCATATTGCTATATTCAGGCACAAAGTTTCCTGGATTGTGCTTAATGAGCACCTGGCAAGTAAGCTTAATGACTTTGTACCTCAGTTTAGGAAGATATCGGAGCCATGGGCTAGTTACGTTAATATAGACCTGTAGGAGTTCTTTTCTCTTTACGGGTACCCTTCTTAGGACCTCCTGGCTCAAATTGATATTGCAGGTTTCCTCTTTTCCTGTCTTTTCTTCTCTTCTGACTGGGCCCCCTTACTCACTTTCCATTATTTTTTCCTTCTCTTTCTTATATTTTTGGGTTATATGCTCTCATGGTTGGGGCTAGTCCCTGCTTTATGTTGGTGTAAGGTCAATTGAGTGGGATACCCCCACCCCTTTTTTTTTTGGGTCACTCAGAATTTTATTGGTTTTTATTTGCTTATCTTCACTTCAAGTGGCTATGTGTTGGTTGTTTTTTCAGTATACTCAAGTTGATGCTGATATTATATTTCCACCGTATTTTGGCTGTGGCTCCAGCCTGTGTGACCTTTTTGTACAAAGAAACCTTTGTACTTTGACTTTCTTTACTAATAAAAAAGAAAGATCCCTCCCTTATCAGATTACTCACCTGTTTACTGGAATCGTGGGAAAAGTCTGTAATCTCCTGGTGGGGTCGCTTCCAAAACTCCTGTATGCTTTTTGAGTCCTCCCTGTTCAGATTCTGCGCTCTTTACAACGTTGTATTCTTAACTTTTTTTTTTTGGTTTATATTGCTAATCCTATCATCGGATGTGCATAAAAATCTATATTTTTCACTGCATAGTTTTTTTATTGTTGATTTTCATTCAAGATTGGACTTGTATATATATATATATATCAATTTTTTTCACTTTTTTGGAATTTTTTTTTTTAATGTGTTGTCCATTTATAACACAGTATTCACATTTCATTGCTGTTTATTTACTTTTGGTGCTATACACTATTTCTTACGTGTTGCTGCACCTGCAGTGAAGGTAATCCTAGCCTAAAAGAGTTTAAATATACATACATTTAAACAGAGAAGTAGATATTCTAAAGAAGTATTATAAACATTATACTTCCCAGACCAATATCTGCTGCATTTAAAAACAAATGCAGGAGGCCAATGTGAATAAAGCCTAAATAAAAGGCACACAGTCTAAATACAGAATCTGCCTGCATACATTTACATCAGCAACAACTAGGCCAACATTAAGAGCCCATACACACGTGCAGATTATCTGCAGACTTTTGTCTGCAGACTTACCAAAACCATATAATATGAGGTCAAACCTAAACACTTTCAATTTGTATGCAATCCGGCAGGCCCTTGCACTACATAGAAAAGGTAAGTCTGCAGACAAAAGTCTGCAGATAATCTGCACGTGTGTATGGGGTATAACAGAAGTAGGAGGATATTGACACAATCAGCCTAACAAATCCTGATATGTACAGTGACGTTTGCTTTGGGATTGTTCCCCTCAGGCAACTTTCACTCGTACAGTCTATCTATAGGTTTTCTCTTCCCCCACTCACTCATGCTTGGAGGTATAGAGAACTAGAGAGACAGGAATGCTGGTCATGCAGAACAGCCCAGTTAAAACCAGAATGGGCGCCATTGGTGTTTATAGATAGGAAATAACAACATACAGTACTGCAATGCAAATATTACCTTTTTTAAAAGCAAATAGAAAAAGGAAAAATCATTAGTACTAAATACTATACATTTAGTTAGAAAAAACTAAGGGCAGACTTTCCAAAAGACAGTTAAAGTTAACAAAAAAAAAAAGAAATCAAACATTGTTTTTGTGATATATATAGTACATAAAACATTTTTTCCAATGGCCACTTTAAAATACTTTATTATGACATCTGGGTAGAAAGGACTCTTTTTCCTTGAAGGCAGCCTGAATTCTGGCCAATTTAGAAATGTTAATTGAAGTGTTTCTTATGAATTCTGGTCCATGCTGTTTCTTGATTATTTGTGGCCATACATTCATGCTGCAATTTTCTGGTTCCAGCTCCTCCTAAAGGGATTCATGCGATGTACAGCAAATTAACCACGTACCATCTGCAGGTCACAGCAGAAAGTGATTTCTCCGACCACTGAACATTTTTTCGGTCTCCCGTTGTATTGTCTTTAGCTGACAGCACTGATACCTGGTGTGGTTTTATGCTACATTCTCTTTAAAGTGTTATTAAACTCAGGATCCTGCATTCACTATATCTGGTCTCCCACAGTACACAGAATATGGAAATGCGGATATTTTAGTAAATAAAAACTGTTAAATACTTTTTATCATTAGCAGTATATAGCAGTCTTGTGACTTCTATCAGTTCCTAGTAAAGCTTGCAGGATGAGTTTTCATACTGCACTGAGGTGTCCTATCAGGATCCGAGACCCCTGACCCTCTGTCTGGACAGTGCTTATTGGTCCTGTGCTGATCACATGCACTCCCAAGAGAAAAAAACCCTCCACACCAAACTGAGCATGTGCAGCCTGACTCCAAAGGCTTTGTATTATCCGGACATGTTCTGGAGTCTTATGCATACAAGATCAAGCAGCCTTTTTACAGAAGGCAGATGATTAACCCCTTAGGTTCCACAGTGAGAATAACAAGCATGCTTTACTGCTAATGCAGGCTGATTTTACTGTTGTTGGTTTAGTAACACTTTAGGTGTCCATGTGTGGTACATGCACAGATAAGAACATCTGTGCACAACTAGTGTAAAAAGCGGGTCACAGTTTGAGCAGTTTTTGCCCACAGACTTGACATTGGACTTGTTGTTTGTCACCCTACTCTCATTAAATGCTAAAGACTGTACAGCAGTTTCTGAGATGCAGAAACCATCACGCATACCACCGACAATCAGTTCATGGTCAAAATGGCTATAAATATTGCATTCACACCTGTGCATAGAGAGCTAAGTGGAGATCTTGGTGCTTGCCCCTGAGCTGTTGGTCACAGCAAGCAAATATAAATACATTAGTGGGTACTTGCCAAGCCCACTGGGCTTTGCTGAGTTTCAGGGCTTTCTTGCAGAGGTGTTCTGGGTGAATAAAGCCACAATGCACTCTGGCACAGGTGTACCAACTGCAGAAGGCTATCCTGCAAGGGCATGCCTACTTCACAAGGTACTATATCCATGTTGTGCCTAGTACACACATTACTCAAAATACCATGGTAATGAGAACCTGCACGTACTGGAGAAGATTCTCTTGGGATTTTGAGTACCTAACTTTTCACACATTGTTGTCACCCTCACTTCAAAGTAATTTTTAAATCTATTATTTTTTTTTTATATTTTTTTTTTTACATTTTAAGCATCCATGAGCTTGAGACCTTTTTTACTATTTTGTTTCTGTGTGGGGGGACATCAAGATATACAGACCTTGCATTTTCATACAAGGTCATTTTATGTTATAAATGTATTGGTTTATTTATAAATTATTCATTTTTGTCCTTTTCCCTTTGTGATTAATAAAGTATTCTGAATCTGAATCTAAAGCTGAATTCAAGCCTTACCTTCAGTCTTGCATAGTTGTGCAGGCTCCTCTCACAGTGTGCATTAGAAGCTGCAACATCTCATATACAGCCTGTTTCATTTTCTGGCTATAGGACTTCCAGCATCACCTTGCACTTTCCTCCCCATGTTTACTGCCGCTGGCCCACCCCATTTATTTATTGGAATTCATATTTCAGTTCTTTCCATCGTGGATCCTCAGACATGGGTATGCAATTGGGGGGGTCTGCATGAAAAATGCAGATGCAGCCTCTGTTCAAGTATCCTAAGAGCCCCCCCCCCCCCCCATAGCTGTCAGGAAACAATAGCACAGCAGGGGGATCTACCCACACTGTTTGACATGGCTTGGCTGATGGTGTGCATTGGGAAGAGAACTGCCCCAACGACATTTCTTTCATCAATTTTTACCCCAATGGGTTGTGTGGTGCAGTGCATCATAACACACCACACTGAAAAAAAGTACAGTACGTCCTACTTTTTTCCAGCACAGTGATGTGAGTTGAACTGAAGGGACGCAAAGAAAATTGCCTAGGCTTTGCCTTGTCCCAGAACTGGGGAACACTGCCCAATGCAGTACAACTGGGTTGGTGTGAACAAGCCTTAAAGCTGGCCATAGATGGATCAAAATTAAGCTGGTTCAGCAGGGGCCAACCAACTTTTGATCCATCAATGCCCGCTCCTGCTTGACAGAAGTGGATCTAATGATCCACTTCTCTCAAAACTTTCAAAACAATTCACCAACTAGCACTCACTGACATAAGATGGTTAGTGAATATGTACAGTATATATATACACACACACACACACACACACACACACACACACAGTGTGAAGATTACCAGACAGACACAAGCAAAAGACCAAAGTCCCTTATCTGCTGGAAGGTGATAGTAACCAGAAGGGAAACAGGGGCCAATTAGATGATACAGCAGGTGGTAATTGGGAAAGGTACACACAAGCAGGCAGCTCCTATAGAGGTATGGGATTCCTCACAGGCAGAAATGAAAGGAGAAAAGGGCATCAGGTCAATGTGAGTAAAAAGCAACAAAAATGTATTAAGTATGCGCTTACATCAAAGAAACTTGCATACTGCGTGCAGAGGTGGTGTGGTGTTCACAGGAACAATAGACAGGATGGAGTGGAGGGCAAAAAAGTGAAAAATATTGTTATTTTTGCAAAAATTACGCTCTTTTTTTGTTTATAGCGCATGATCAAAAAAATCGCACAGGTGAAATACCACCAAAAGAAAGCTCTGTTTGTGAGGAAAAAAAGGTACAGCGTCGCACAACCGCACAACCCGCAATTGTCCGTTAAAGTCACGCAGTAAAAAAAAAAAAAAAAGAAAAATCGCAAAAAAAACCCTGGTCAGGAAGGGGGTAAAATCTTCCGGGGCTTAAGTGGTTAAAGCAAAGTCAAGAGGAGGAGTGCTTATGGTTTGATCCACCTAAGAAAATGGATCGCAGGCGTTTGGGGTCCTTGCGACCTACCTGCATCTGGTAAGAAGCAGAGTGGCACATCTAATCACCTGAGCACTTGAAATCCAAGCAACTCCTTTTTTTGCATGAACTGTTGTTACAGCTTGGATTACAGCCGATTATTTAAGCACTTTATGCACTAATTTATTATAACACTATTAATTCATCAAATATTTATTTGTATTTTTTGTATAATTTAGTTAATATCACCTAATAATATATGGTATTTTTGCACTAATAAGCACTTTATCTAATTTTGCACAGCACATTTGTGTGTCACTAGCACTTTTATATTTATATTGGTTTACAGTATTTATTATTATTAAGGATGATCGAACTTTTGAAAAGTTTGGTTCGGCCAGAACATCCGAACTTCCCGAAAGTTTGGCCCGGATTTCAGAACCCCATTGAAATCAATGGGACCCGAACTTCGGTAACCAAAAAACACCATTTTTAAAGCCCTAAAACCCAATAAACGCCCCTAAAAAGTGCCCAGGGTTCTGGGTCATGCCCCATTAACTATTAATCACACAAAAAAAAGTTCTTAAAAATTGTCATTTTTGATAAAAAAGCCAATTATTGAAAAAATTAAAAAAAAAAAAAAAAAAGAGAGATTTTTTGATTTTGACTTTGAATTTAGTATCTGGGGGGTCTAAAAGGTGTGCATGTGAAGTTTCAGCTCTGTAGCATGTCCAGAACCATGAAAACAAAAAAGATAATTTTTCAGTAGAACAGGGATGTGGGTCGGGACCCTCCTTTAACTTTAACACCTATATGATCTTTTTTTCTGGTTCTGGACATGCTACAGAGCTGAAACTTCACAGGTACACCTTTTAGACCCCCCAGACACCAAATCACACAAAAAAAAGTTCTTAAAAATTGTGATTTTTGATAAAAAAGCCAATTATTGAAAAAATTAAAAAAAAAAATAGATTTCTTGATTTTTACTTTGGATTTCAGATTTAGGGGGTCTAAAAGGTGTGCATGTGAAGTTTCAGCTCTGTAGCATGTCCAGAACCAGAAAAAAAGATTGTTTGTATTAGAACAGCTTCTCTCCCGGTTTAATAGCAGGCATTTTTTGGGGTTCTTTGCAGTCAGGAAAAACATCTGAACTTGTGTATAGTGGTACTGTGCACAAGTTCTGATGTTCTGCCTGCCTCCAAAAACCCCCAAAAAATGGCAGCAAAAACACACCTGGGCATTTTTTTTGGACGCTAGCGTTTTTTTGGCATTTTTTTGGGTTCTTTGCAGTCAGGAAAAACATCTGAACTTGTGTATAGTGGTACTGTGCACAAGTTCAGATGTTTTGCCTGCCTCCAAAACCCCCCAAAAAATGCCAGCAAAAACACACCTGGGCATTTTTTTTGGACGCTAGCGTTTTTTTGGCATTTTTTTGGGTTCTTTGCAGTCAGGAAAAACATCTGAACTTGTGTATAGTGGTACTGTGCACAAGTTCAGATGTTTTGCCTGCCTCCAAAACCCCCCAAAAAATGCCAGCAAAAACACACCTGGGCATTTTTTTTTTGACGCTAGCGTTTTTTGGCATTTTTTTGGGTTCTTTTGAGGCAGGCAAAACATCTGAACATGTGTATAGGGGGTATATATAGACATATATGTCTGAATATATACCCCTAGACATATATAGGTGTGATAGTAGCAGAAATATATTCCTGTAAATGATTTCATTAGCGCAAGCATTTATTTCTGCTACTATCACACCTATATATGTCTAGGGGTATATATTCAGACATATATGTCTATATATACCCCCTATACACATGTTCAGATGTCATGTCTGACATCAAACATGTCCTCAAAAAAGCACTGGCAGTGGCAGCCCCTGCAGCATAAAAAATGCTTGCTGGTGAGAAGCCACATTCCTGTCCCGAAGCAGAGAAATGATCATTTCTCTATAGCGGTCACCCTGCTATGGAAGGTTTTTGTCACCCTGCCATAGCAGTCACTGCCAGTTAACCTTACACTACACTACGGTCCCCTTACACTTAACACTTTCCCTACAGAAACTCAATTTTTGAAGCTAACTTAAGTGTAAAGGAGCACTCTAACTACACTAGATATCCCTTTCCTCACACTAAAAATAGCTAAATGACACTTTTAAAGTAAAATTAACAGAACTGCTTCCATTCTCTTCCATGTCCAGTATAACAATGCTAGGAATATGGCGGGGGCGATCTTATATACTGGGGGGCGTATTCACTAATGATTGGTCTAGGGACCCCCTAGTCACTCCAATCACATTCCTAGCATTCTCCTGCCCCCTCAATTGGCTTTTGCTAATGGTTCTGGTCCAATCACTGGCTTTTAAAGCCCATTTCCTGAAGCATTGCATTTTGGGCGGTTCTGGTTGCCGAATTCCGAACTTTTTGGGCAAAACTTTCTAAATTCGGCCGAACCTCGAACACCCAATGTTCGGGTCAAACCGATGGTGGACCCGAACCGTTCGATCTTTCCTAATTATTATGTGTATATAACATAGCACACTCATGTGCCACCAGCACCTTTACCATTTTATGTAAATTTGATATCCACCTAGTTATAATAATTGATATTATTTATTACATGTATATTACAACAAAAACAATTTTTTTCCCCAAATTAAAACTACATTCACAGTTACAATTTCATTTGCTGCTCGAGAAAAAAATTCCTCCTCACTACGGCCAATACCAATCATCCCTTTGACTTAATTATAGGAAAATTTAGTAAACAGTACATTCCTAAAACACTTTTTTTTTCAAATGAAGCTCAATGGATATGGCCAGCTCAAGCAGTGAGTAAAGTCTGTGTATGTCAATGAGCAAAAATGGCTGCCCCCATATGCATATAAATGAAAAAACTACCCACGGAAATTAAAAAAAAAAAAAAAAAAAAAAAAAAAAACACTGATAAGGTTATCAACATCAAGCTAACATATCAAAAAATCTGAAAAATGTCCCCCCCATTAATGCCAAAATAAAGCGAGCTTTCAGCATGCAGGTTTTTTTTTTTAGAAATGTCCCCCCATAGTGTACATGAATCCAGTGGCGGCTGGTCCTCCATGGGCCGGGGGGGGGGGGGGGGAGGCGGCAGACAGACCACACCATACCCCCCGTCACCGGCCCACTCACACTGGACATGTGGAGGGCAGGCAGGCAGGCAGCAGCAGCGGCTTCCCCCTCAGTCTCCTGCGTCTCCTCCCTCCTCCTCCTCCTCCTTGGCCAATGGCATGGCTTCTCCTTTCGGCCAATCGGGAAACGGGTCTCAGGACCCGCTTCCTGATTTGCCAGGAGGAGGATTCGTGTGACAATAGTGAATATTAATTTGCTAATGTCACACAAATGGGTGGGCTCAGCGCGCAGTGCTCTGCGCCCCGAGCCCACCCTTTTTTGAAGCCTATTAGAGCCCCTGGCTCTAATAACGTGCTTAAAAAAAAAACCCCATTGGAATCCATGCATCTGGTGCCGTGCATGTAGATTAGGGGGCCGGACGCATGGATAGTGGGGGCGGCTCCCCTGCGCCCCCAATGGACGGGCCACCACTGTTTGAATCGCACTTTATAGTGACGGTGGACCACGTTGTCTACGTTTCTTGAGGTTTTCCAGCACAGTATTTACTTTTTTAGATGTTGTGGCCACAACCCCAATACCCAGGGTGTTTCGCCACTGAACATTGTGACGCTGCAAAGCGTAATGCAACTGGCGACACCACAGTGCAAACTTAGCTTGCACTTCCAGCCTGTGCCTTTGCAGCTCCTTTAGCACTTGTCTTATGTTTCTAGATCAAAGCTCCTATTTTGTTTGCATGGGTGTATATCCCTTTTGCCTATGTCACTGTACAAATAGTACATTTTTAATACCTATATAAAAAAAAGCGCTGTAAGCAACATCAACCAATCGCAATTAGTCTCACTAAAATCTGATGAGTATTTTACAGGTATAGTGCATACAAAATGTTGGGCCGTGACTCCGTATTGTGTGGCACCACATCCAATAAATGTATGTGTAGAAAAAAATAAAGAGTTGTATAGGACTTTTAAGGTAGCCACCATTAATGCCATAAGGAAAAAGCCAGTGCTCAAAAAATTACGTAAAATGAAAAAATGTATTAATTATAACATTGATAAAAATGGTTAAAACCAACAAATAGAAAGTGTATTAAAGGTGTTGTGTAACGTCTTCTTAAAGTTCAAGGACCCATTACATGGCCATAGTGTGCAAGGATCTGGGATTGGTATAGATATATGGTATAGAGTTTTTATGGTATGGTATGGTATGGTATGGTATAGATATATTTTACAGTTATAGGTACTGCTCAACCTTTGCAGACATCCTTACTTATGAAACAGAGACCTTCCATCTGAACACGCTGCTCTGCAATAAATATTTAAGACAAACTATCCTTCAGCTGCAATGCTCTACGCCTGCCTGTGTTGCAAATTCTCACCTATATTGCTACAGGTAAAATCAACAAATCATGCTCATTACTTACTATGATAATCCACAGAGCTTCACTTATTTTTGCTTCGTCCACCATATACTGCCAAAAAGGAAGCAGGCACTTCAGCTAAGCAATGTCTAACCTCATAGTGTCAACTGTGGAATGCTCCCCTCCCTTGCTGTAAGCTGGACACATGGGGAGGGGGCATATCCCTCCCTCCCCCTCCCTATACTACTTAACACAGTCTGTCACTCAGCAGCTGGCTGCTCCAGTAAAAAGAACCTGTACACAACAATAGTAATACAAAGAGGCACAAGGCCTGTTGTTAGTAACATGATACATTGCATAAAAAAAAACAATAAAATATAAATAAAATAAAAAAAAAACACAAATCTGCATATATAGTAATCACCTAAATCTTGGATCTTTATATATATATATATATATATATATATATATATATATATATATACATACACTCACTGAATATTAATATACTGTATGTGTTAATATCTGCTTCTTGCTCTTGGATAGGTCTTCAAGACAATGCAGCACAATACAGTGCCTTGAAAAAGTATTCATACCTCTTGAAACTTGCCATATTTTGTCATGTTACAACCAAAAAGGTAAATGTCAATTTTATTTGGATTTTATGTAATAGACCAACACAAAGTGGCACATAATTGTGAAGTGGAAAGAAAATAGTAAATTGTGTTTACATTTTTTGTACAAATAAATATCTGAAAAGTGTGGTGTGCATTTTTATTCCACCTCCTTTGCTCTGATAACCCTAACTAAAATCTAGTAGAACCAATTGCCTTCAGAAGTCACCTAATTAGTAAACAGAGTCCATCTGTGTGTAATTTAATCTCAATATAAGTCCTACTTTTCTGCAAAGTTCTCAGAGAACCTTGTGAACAAACAGCATCATGAAGGCCAAGGAACACACCAGACAAGTCAGGGATTAAGTTGTGGAGAAGTTTAACTTGTTCCCATCCGCGCTACAGCCTATATACGGCTGCAGCGTGGACTCGAATTTCCGGGAGGCCGTCTTTTACGGCCTCCCAGTAACACGCTCCCCGCGCGCTCCCGCGAGCGCGCATCAGGGAAAATCTGTGTCGGCCGTGTCCCTTGGACACAGCCGATCACAGATCGTGGTGAATGGCCAATCACAGCGGCCATTCACCTCGTGATCGGACCGTCCAATGAGCGATGATCTCATATGTAAACATATGAGATCATCTCTCATCGCCAGCGCGCCTTCCTCACACGGAGCCTGCAGTGTGAGGAAGGAGGAGAGCCGTCAGCCGCCGGGGACACACAGGAATGTAATCAGGGCACTGATCACCAGTGCCCTGATTACTAAAGGTAAAAAACATACACAAATTGCCCCCATCAGTGCCCACAGTGCCCGCCATCAGTGCCCCCCATCAATGCCCACAATCAGTGCCCATAGTGCTGCCAGTCAGTGCCCATCAGTGCCTGCTCATCTAGGCACTGATGAGCACTGACTGGCAGCACTATGGGCACTGAGTGTGGGCACTGATGGTGCTGCTCATCAGTGCCACCCGTCAGTGTCCATCACTGCCATCCATCAGTGCCCATCAGTGCCGCCTATCAGTGCCCATCAGTGCTGCCCATCAGTGCCGCCTCTCAGTGCCCAGCAGTGCCACCTCTCAGTGCCCAGCAGTGCCACCTCTCAGTGCCCAGCAGTGCCGTCTATCAGTGCTCATCAGTGCCGTCTATCAGTGCTCATCAGTGCCGCCTATCAGTGCCGCCTATCAGTGCTCATCAGTGCGGCATATTAGTACCTCCTCATCAGTGCCCATAAGTGCCACCTCATCAGTGCCCATAAGTGCCACCTCATCAGTGACCATCAGTGCAGCCTATCAGTGCCCATCAGTGCTGCTTTATCAGCGCACATCAGTGAAGGAGAAACATTTATTTTCAAAATTTACTCGCAGAAAATAACTTTTTTTTTTTCAAAATTTTCTGTCTTTATTCTTTTTTTTTGTAAAAAATAAAAAACCCAGAGATGATTAAATACCACCAAAAGAAAGCTCTATTTGTGTGAAAAAAATGATAAAAATTTCATATGGGTACAGTGTAGCATGACCGCGCAATTGTCATTCAAAGTGTGACAGCGCTGAAAGCTGAAAATTGGCCTGGATGGGAAGGGGGTTTAAGTGCACAGTAGGCAAGTGGTTAAAGCAGGGTTAGGTTGTAAAAAAATATCCCAAACTTTGAATATCTTACGGAGCACTGTCCATCCATCATCTAAAAATGGAAAGAGCATGGCACAACTGCAACCCTACCAAGAGATGGCCATCCTCCTAAACTGACAGGCTGTCAGAACATTAACCTTCTCCCATCCGTGCTACAGCCTATACACGGCTGCAGCGCGGACTCACATTTTCGGGAGGCCGTTTTTAAACGGCCTCCCAGAAACAGTCTCCCCGCGCGCTCCCGCGAGCGCACATCAGGGAAAATCTGTGTCGGCCGTGTCCCTTGGACACAGCCGATCACAGATCGTGGTGAATGGCCAATCACAGCAGCCATTCACCACGTGATCGGACCATCCAATGAGAGATGATCTCATATGTAAACATATGAGATCATCTCTCATCGCCATCGCTCCTTCCTCACACGGAGACTGCAGTGTGAGGAAGGAGGGAGAGCTGCCCAGCGCCGGGGACACAGAAAAAAGTAATCGGGGCACTGATCACCAGTGCCCTGATTACACAAGGTACACCAAACACACCTTCAATGCCCACAGTGCCCGCCATCAGTGCCCCCATCAGTGCACACAATCAGTGCCCATAGTGCTGCCAGTCAGTGCCCATCAGTGCCTGCTCATCTAGGCACTGATGAGCACTGACTGGCAGAACTATGGGCACTGAGTGTGGGCACTGATGGTGCTGCCCATCAGTGCTCATCAGTGCCACCCGTCAGTGTCAATCAGTGCCACCCGCCAGTGCCCATCAGTGCCGCCCGCCAGTGCCCATCAGTGCTGCCCACCAGTGCCCATCAGTGCCGCCCATCAGTGCCACCTCTCAGTGCACAGCAGTGCCACCTCTCAGTGCCCAGCAGTGCCGCCTATCAGTGCTCATCAGTGCCGCCTATCAGTGCTGTGCTCATCAGTGCGGCATATTAGTACCTCCTCATCAGTGCCACCTCATCAGTGCCCATAAGTGCCACCTCATCAGTGCCCATAAGTGCCACCTCATCAGTGCCCATCAGTGCAGCCTATCAGTGCCCATCAGTGCCGCCTCATCAGCGCACATCAGTGAAGGAGAAAATTTTATTTATTTTCAAAATTTACTCGCAGAAAATAAGAAAAACTTTTTTTTTTCAAAATTTTCCGTCTTTTTTCTTTTTTTTTGTAAAAAATAAAAAACCCAGAGATGATTAAATACCACCAAAAGAAAGCTCTATTTGTGTGAAAAAAATGATAAAAATTTCATATGGGTACAGTGTAGCATGACCGCGCAATTGTCATTCAAAGCGTGAGAGCGCTGAAAGCTAAAAATTGGTCTGGATGGGAAGGGGGTTTAAGTGCACAGAAGGCAAGTAATCAGTAATCAGAGAAGCAGCCAAGAGGCCCATGGTAACTAGAGGAGTTCCACAGCTCAGATGGGAGAATCTGTTCGCAGGACAACTATTATACAAGCACTCTACAAATCTAGAAAACTAGGAGGGATGGCGCATAGAGATTGTGTGTATGGATAGACTCCCCAGGATTGAGACACAGTCAGTGGGGGATAACCAATAAAAATGTATTAATGTTACCAGATAAAAGCAAACCAGCAAATGGTCATCCAGTCCTGAGCATCACATGAAGACGTTGTAGGGGTCCCAAGCGGTCTGATGGAATTAGGATAGCCGCATAACCAAATCCTCTTGGGGAGCAAGGGATGGACCCTGTTGGAAAGGAGGAGCGGAGCTGGAAGGAAAACCGGCATGTGTGTTGGCCGTAACACACACCTGCCGGAGAAAGCGTCATTTCCGGGAGCCACGTCACACCAACGTCAATCAGCCACACCTGGAGCAGAGCAGGGACCAGCGTGGAACACAAGTTTCTCATTGCCGTGACTACATGTTTCGCGCGCATGCACTTTGTCAAGTCACGGCAGTACGGCAACCAGAAGCTATTTAAAACTGGAAAGAAGTGCGGGGAGTGGGCAAATCCCACTCCCCGACATCCTCCTTCTAGTTTTCTACTGCATTCCACATCCTGTGCTAGGGACTGGCTTCACCATGAGTGGTGTATATCCTAAGATTTTAATTCTCATCATTATTGCCACTATTACCATAGGGGTGTGGTTTATAGAGTAAGTACCCCAAGAAGTGGTTGTTCGGAGGTCCAGCGCCAGCCCTATTCTGGTTTTTCAGCCTGGAAGAGTGGCAAGAAGAAAGACTTTGTTGAAAGAAAGCCATAAGAAGTCCCATTTGCAGTTTGTAAGAAGACATGTGGGGGACACAGCGAACATGTGGAAGAAGCTGCTCTGGTCAGATGAGACCAAAATTGAACATTTTGGCCTAAAAGCAAAATGCTATGTGTGGTGGAAAACTAACACTGCACATTATCCTGAACACACCATCTCCACCGTGAAAGATGATGGTGGCAGCTTTATGTTGTGGAGATGCTTTTCTTCAGCAGAGAGAGGGAAGCTGGTCAGAGTTGATGGAAGATGTATGGAGCCAAATACAGGGCAATCTTAGAAGAAAACTGGTTAGAGTCTGCAAAAGACTGGGGCAGAGTTTCACCTTCTGGCAGGACAACGGCCCTAAACATGAAGCCAGAGCAGGGGCGTAACTACAGGGGTTGTAGGGGTTGCAATTGCAACCGGACCCCATGCTCCAGGGGGCCTGTGCAGCTCCCCTGTACACCTGGATAGGAGGGGGGGGGGGCAGCATGTAGAGAAATCACTGTTCTCCTTTTTCCTCCTGTAGCTGCAGGAGTAAAATGGAGGAGATTTGTTCCTCTGTATGCTGCCCCCGCTGTGCCTCCTATCCAGTTCACTTGTGTTCTGCTGTCTCTGGGCCCCTTGTATGCTCCCCTGGTACCCCCCCCGCCCCCACCCCTGCCACTGTGCTTCCTTCCCTCTCCTGCCGGCTGCTGCAGGGGATGTGTCACAATAGAGAACCAGGAATGGGTCGGTAAATATGTAATTTACCAGCTCCTTTCTTTTCTGAATGGATGGAGTCATATTCTGTGACACTGTAAGAAGAAAACAAAAAAACAAAATGATAAAAATAATACAATTAAAATTCCAAACAATAAAAACTACTGACACCAGTGGGTGAACTTCCAGGATCGCAGGATCGCAAAGGTCACACTTGCGACCGGGCCCTGGCATTCCACCACCGTGGGGAGGCCCCAAAGATGGCAGGAAGGGGGCCCACTGCAGAACTTGTGAAAGGATGCCGCAATGAGAGTAAAAGGCCCCAGGATCAGTGGGAAGAGCCCCAGGCTTGAAGGGAGGGGCCCCGGCCAGGGGTCCGGGGGGCCCTTCAAGGTTTCTTGCACCGGCAGAGCCCTGAATGTTCTAGTTACGCCTCTGAGCCAGAGCTACAAAGGAATGGTTTTCGAACAAAGCATATTCATGTGTTAGAATGGCCCAGTTAAAGTCTACATCTAAATTCAATTTAAAATATGTGGCAAGACTTGAAATTGCTGTTCACAGACACTCTCCATCCAATCTGGCAAAGCTTGAGCTATTTTGCAAAGAAGAATGGGCGAAAATGTCTCTCTTGATGTGCAAAGCTGGTAGAGACATACCCAAAAAGATTTGCAGCTGTAATTGCAGCAAAAGGGGGTTCTACAAAATATTGACTCAGGGGGCTGAATACAAATGCACGCCACTCACACGCAACAGATATTTATTAGTAAAACATTTCAAAACCATTTATCAGTTTCCTTCCAATTATGTGCCACTTTGTTTGATCTATCATAAAAAATTTTAATAAAATACATTTGCGTTTTTGTTTGTAACATGACAACATTTTGAAAATTTGGGGTAATTTGGGAATACTAATTTGGGAATACTTTTTCAAGGCACTGTATGAGTGCTGGAAGCATATGCTGCCCTTAAAACACATTTATATATTGTCATATGCCATTAGTACAATTTTTAAAAAGCTGGGGTCAAGTTCTCATTATACCTACTTAATGTGTTGTAATTTTATGCTTTTTTTAGGGCTCATTTAGATCTTTGCATGTGCGTAGAGGTGCATTTTTTGGTGGATGTAATATCATGTGCCAATGTGTCCTTGCTTTGTGCATTGACATACATGTTGATAAATACAAATAGTCCAGGGTGCTCCATTCTGCAATCAGAACCAATTTTAAGAAATTGTATAAGTGAAATGATGGATGGCGCTGCCAAAACATATGCCCAGTTTCAAGATCTGTTCAAACAAAAAGCATGAACACATTTAGGCCTTGCTTACACTGGTGGTAAAAACTGAGTTTTCATCACCCCAACAACTGCCCACTGAACGCCTAGCATGGCTACCAGAGGGGATTGCACATTCATTAGATTGCCAAAAGTATTAGGACGCCTGTCTTTACACGCACATGAAATTTAATGACATGCCAGTCTTAGTCTGCAGGGTTCAATATTGAGTTGGCCCACCCTTTGCAGCTATAACAGCTTCAGTTCTTCTGGGAAGGCTGTCCACAAGGTTTAGGAGTGTGTCTATGGGAATGTTTTACCATTTTTCCAGAAGCCCATTTGTGAGGTCAGGAACTGATGTTGAACAAGAAGGCCGTGCTCATAGTTTCCGCTCTAAATCATCCCAAAGGTGTTCTATCAGGTGTTGAGGTCATGATGACTCTGTGCAGCTAGTCAAGTTCCTCCACCCCAAACTCGCTCATTCGTGTCTTTATGGACCTTGCTTTGTGCACTGGTTCACAGTCATGTTGGAACATGAAGGGACCATCTCCAAACTGTTCCCACAAAGTTAGGAGCATGAAACTGTCCAAAATGTCTTGGTAGGCTGACACCTTAAGAATTCCCTTAACTGGAACTGAGGGGTCAAGCCCAACCCCTGAAAAACAACCCCACATCATAATCCCTCCACCAAATGATTTGGACTAGTGCACAAAGCAAGGTCCATAAAGACATGGATGAGCAAATTTGGGGTGGAGGAACATGACTGGCTGCACCCCGACCCAACAGAACACCTTTAGGATGAATTAGAGCACAGACTGCAAGCCAGGACTTCTCTCCAACATCAGTGCCTGACCTTACAAATGGGCTTCTGGAGGAATGGTCAGACATTCACATAGACACACTCCTAAACCTTGTGGACAGCCTTCCAGAAGAGTTGAAGCTGTTATAGCTGCAAAGGGTGGGCCAACTCAATACTGAACCCTACAGACTAAGAATGGGATGACACTAAAGTTCATATGCTTATAAAGGCAAGTGTCCTAATACTTTTGGTAATATAGTGTATGTTCAAACAAAAAGCAAGAACACATTTAGGCTTTGCTTACATCGGTGGTAAAAATAGTGTTTTTATCACCCAACAACCACCCACTGAAAGCCTAACATGGCTACCAAAGGGGATCGTACATATGCCACGGTCACGATGTCTTGCTTCACAGCTGCAGCACATTCATCTAGGCTTATTAAGCTTCACAGGTTCATAACACACACAACAAAAACCAAGGACACTGCTCTACTGCCCTCTGAAACGCAATCCACTGCAGCATGAACCTAGCCCTATCTCTTAGATCAGGGACCTTCAAACTATGGCCCTCCAGCTGTTGCGGAGCTACACATCCCATGAGGCATTGTAAAACTCTGACATTCACAGACATGACTAGGCATAATGGGAATTGTAGTTCCTGAACAACTGGAGGGCCGTAGTTTGAAGACCCCTGTCTTAGATTGTAAGCTCTAACAAGCGGGGCCCTCTGTGTATAATATTAATAATAAAAATAATAATTTTATAAAAAAAAGAAAGCACACTAAAGACCTCTTCCTCAGGCAACAGTAACTGTCACTACTGCCTAAGGAAGCAGTCTTTGGCCGCCCTGAAATGTAATTGTTTAGGGTGGCCCTTAAAAGTGTCCCATCTCTATGTTTGAACATGGTATGCTGGATGCACAGTTTTCACTTTAAGCTTTGAAGGCTATATACTTTACAGCCATTGACCAAGACATGTTATTACCTGTTGCCAACACATCGAAATGCATGTAACATTGGCTTCTATGAGCCCCCAACATGCTAAAAAGCAAATATATTGGACATGTATTTTTCAAAATGGGCTGCACGGCAGAACTGAGCTGGGAACAGGCAGTATTTTTTATTGTGGAACCTGGACATTTTAGCACATTGCAATGCATGCATTATAACACAACAGTGTAAATGGCTTTTAGTATTTTTTTAGTTTTTCTCATCCTGGAGTGCCCTTTGGGTTCCTCTGGGATGCTGGGGTCTCGAGACCCAGTTGCCATGATCAGAGATATAGATTAGGATCTCTGTGGAGAATGTGATAGGCTGACTGATGTGATGGTGGAGGGCTTTGATTTAGGAATGAGAGACTTCTAATGTATAGGGTGGACTTTGATTCGTATGGGACCTCTGACATGATAAAAGGTTTCAGTAATTAAGTTAATTTCACCAAGGTGGTTAAGTGCCCGTCTCTGGCATGGCTTTCCCATAGATGAGTAACATTAAAGTGATTGTAAAGTCTTGTGTTTTTTTTCTATTAAAATAACAAACAAATATGTTATACTTACCTCCTCTGTGCAGTGGTTTTGCCCAGAGCAGCCCAGATTTTCCTCTTCTCGAGTCCCTTTTCTGTGCTCCTGGCCCCTCCCTGTCAAGTGCCCCTATAGCAAGCAGCTTGCTATGGGGGCCTCCGAGTTGACCTGCAGCTCCATGTGTCCATTTAGACATGGAGCTGCCATTCGGCCCTGCCCCCTCTCTCTCCAGATTGGCTAACTGACTTTGATTGACAGCAGCGCCGCTGCTGTGTCTCAGCCAATCAGGAGGGAGAGTTTGGGATGGCAGAGGGACTCTTGAAAATTGCTGATTAGAGATGGGGCGCACGTAAGTATTAAGGGGTGCTGGGGTGGCTACTACACACACAAGGCTTTTTATCTTAATGAATAGAATGCATTAAGCTAAAAAACCTTCTGACTTTACAAGTCCTTTAACATTTATTACAATTAAGGCTGGGTTCACACTTATGGGGTGCACGTAAGTATTAGGGGGTGCTGGGGTGGCTACTACACACACAAGGCTTTTTATCTTAATGCATAGAATGCATTAAGCTAAAAAACCTTCTGACTTTACAAGTCCTTTAACATTTATTACAATTAAGGCTCGGTTCACAGTTATGCGAATTGGATGCAGGTTTCTCCACATCCAATTAACATGACAGCAGAGTGTGACCGACTCTTGAAGGCAAAAATTTCTTGAAAGAATTTAGGCACCTGAAATAATGCACAGGGAGGCACTGAACCCCCTGCGGTGAGCCGTGGCTCCAGCAAGTGTGATACCAGCCTTAGACTGGGGTGCCTGAGGACTGTGCATACTTCTAAAGGGTGCCTCAAGTGAAAAAAAGTTTGAGTAGCACAAATATAGAAGGGGGGGGGGGGGAGGCGCTGCAAGTGTAGATTTTGTCTAATTCTTTGTCTAATTACTTACCTGATCTCCTGTGCTTTTTCTAAAGAGAATTTACTACTGATTTAGGTCTTCTTTTTCCTCTAAGCAGCCTGTCAAGACAGCTCTCCTTGCTTTATTGCATCAGCCAATCACCATCCTCCAGGAATGATCCAGACCCAGCCAAGATGGCTGCCCCCTGCACAGGAGACACTGCATAGAAGAACTTTGCAAAGTGGTCTCCTTAAAGATGGCTGCTGCACTTCTGCATTAACGGGTCTGAATGGGATATTAAAGTCTTGTTTTTTTTTTTGTTTAAAAATAAAAATGTTTTACTTACCTGCTCTGTGCAGTGGTTTTGCACAGAGCAGCCCAGATCCTCCTCTTCTCTTGTCCTTTGCCGGCATTCCTGGCCCCTCCCTCCTGCTGAGTGCTCCCACAGCAAGCAACTTGCTATGGGAGCACCCGAGCCGAGCTGCTGCTCTGTGTCCACTCAGACACGGAGCCATGGCTTGGCCCCGCCCCCTCTCTCTTTATTGGCTCACTGACTTTAATTGACAGCAACGGGTGCCAATGGTGTCTCAGCCAATCAGGAGGGAGAGTCCCAGACAGCGTAGGGCTCTGGTGCAACATCGCTGGATCGAGATAGGGCTCAGTTAAGTATTGGGGGCTGCTGCACAAAGAAGATTTTTTATCTTACTGCATAGAATGAATTAAGATAAACAAATCTTCTGCCTTTAGAACCACTTGAATGTTTTTGAAGAGAACAAATTATGACAGGTCTTCCAAGCTAGGTAACGGTAGTAGTAATAATTCTGCAGGCACCATAGCATAGACAGAAGTGATTTCTTTAATAAACTATACACGCAAGGACAGTTTTTTTTAGACATGCAGAAACAATTGCATGAATAATTGTTTTTTTTTTTTTTTTTTTTATTGTGTGCAGTATCATTGCTAGTATCATAAAACTTAATGAAGACAGCAATTGTACTCTAAACAATAAGAAGTCAATGATACTGTAGTTTTTTCCTGCAAACTAGATTTCTTTCATTTTTTTTATTAGGCGGTCACAAGCTTTCTAAAACAAGGCTAAATCAACTGTAAAAAGAGGACTCGGTTAGGGGAACAGAATGTACTAGCCAGGGAATGCTTTCACGTGTCTGCCTTCTCTAAGCATGTTTGCACACCCAATTAGTAAAATAGGTCAGCAGGCATCACTGAGGTCAAACCTACTCCATCTGCTGGGCAGAGGGCCTTTCTTACATCAGTTAGGCTCATTAAAAGGGTCCTCCATTAACTGCCAGCTACATGTACATTATGTAGTATTACGATAGCTGTACTTTCTGGTTATAAGCTTACATGCTCAAAGTATGAAGAAAAGCAAAAGTCAATTTTTTTAAACACCCATTGGTTTATGTATCTAATTTAAAACAATTCATCAAAGTGGAAGTGAAATTTTAACTATATTCCTTTCAAGTCCTTCTCCCTCCCCGTAATCAAGTTTAATGAGAAAAGTAGACCTAATATCAGACATTCTAGTCCCACAGAAAACCTGCTGTGCCCCTATTTTGTCTCTGTGGATTATTTGAGAATAGTACGGCACCTGTGCTATTCTGCTACATAGACGGACCTCTGTGACTTGGCCATTGATCCTCTGGAAGCTAATATATGGGCAACCCTGAGAATCTACAGAGGACTAGCGCAGCTACAATATTGCACTCAGCCAGCCTAAAAGAAAAAGATGAAAACAAAGTAGGCACATTGAGGGTTTACAGCTGCTGGAATTGAATATCTGATTTAGGATGTGCTTTTTTTCAATTACTTAGATGTTGATGAATCAATGCATGGTTCAAAGATTCACTTCAGAGTGTATAGTCCCTCTCTGCTCCTCAATGTGCAGTTATTCTCCTTCAATAATTTTTTTTTTTTTTTTTTTTAGAAGAATAGCAAAAGAAATATACATATGGATGTATAATGGCTCAACCTGAAGCTTAAGGTTGACATAACAAAGATAACAAGCAATCGTGTGTATTGTGATCTGAACTGAGATCTAATTATATGGGGAATGATAATGAAGTACATCATCCCCCTGACACCCCCAGTTGGAACAAACTGTGTCATGGGGAACAGACAACATTCTAACCTAATGGAAATGAAGAAAATGCCGTAGGTTACCAATATATCCAGAAACCAAAATATAGAGAAGGCATGTTGATGAAGTAAAAAATAAAAGGTCTTAGATATAATACATTATAGGTGTATCAGTGTGTGAAGAAGGAACTGACAAGCAAAGGTCAGCCCTTCTCCCCTATGGGTAGACCAAACCCCTTTTGAAGTAACTGATATGACTAATAACGTAAATGTGTTAATACTTGTTGAGCCAGTTAAGAAAGAATAGAACAGGAAAATGGGAGAAGATCTCAGCAAGAGGGATGGGCGAAGGACAGGGTATCCATGTAAGGAAAAGAATAGGAGGCACCTAGGAGTCTTACAAGGCAAAGTAACTTGAGAGGAATCACAAAAGGATTCTGTATGTAGTTCTTCCAAGGATCCCAGTCTGCTTAGAATTTTTCAAATGTGTCCAGTAGATTAGCTGTCTTCTCCTGCTCTATAATCCAGGATACTTTTTGCTTAGCGGCTGTAAAGGATACTGAAGGTTGTTTCCAAGCCCGGGCTATCGTAATCTTAGCCCCCCAATAAAATAAAGTGTATGAGTTTTTGGAGTGGTTTGGAACAGCTGGCTGATCTACTATTCTACTATTATAAGTAAGGCCAGCTGGGTGATTTTGGTAGGGTTAACCCAGCAACTTTACACAGCAAACAAAAGATCCTATTTCAGAAGCCCCGGATTCAAGGGCATTCCCACCAAATGTGTATGAAAGATCCCAGGAGGCCACAACCTCTGAAGCATAGAGGGGAGGAATCCGGGAAAATTTTGGCCAGGCGGGAGGACACTAGATATCAACGAGTTATAACCTTTATGTTAGCCTCCATAAGGGAGACATTTACCATTCCCTTAAAGGATTTTTGAAACAAAGAGAACCAGGTCTCTGCCTGCCAAATGATCTCAAAGTCCCGATCCCAGCTCAGCCATACGGGGGTTTGTCCAAGGTCTCCGTCAGTGAGGCATAGATCAAAGAAATTTGTCCACCACTGAAACGCCCAAATATCAAGACCCGGGGGAAAAGAGGGTTAGGAAAGAGATGTGCTAAAGGTTTGAATCCAGAAACCAGGTAAGAAGATTTATATAAGGAATAACATGAGACCATTGAATGGGGGAGAGGGTTGGGGGCCTGTCTTTAGCAGGAATCCATACCAAATAATCAATAGTATGTTCTGGAATTGCCTGTCTCTCTATATCTACCCAATCTGGCGTTCCCCCCTGGAAGTAAATAATGGAAAACTGAGCTAATTGTGCTGCGTAAAAATATTTCCAAAGATAGGGAACCCCTAGACCACCTTGAGTACATCTTCTATATAAGATACTCTTCAGGCATCGGTAGCCTTTATTTCCCCAAATAAATCTTGTTATCTTAGATTGAAAACGCTGAAGGTGGGATTTTGGGGCTGGAAGGGGGGGCGACCTAAATAAGTATAAGATCCTTGGGAGAAGAGTTTAAAAATATCCAGAGGAAGTGAGAAATAGGAGCAGCTCATATGCAAACAAAGCGCATTTATAAATGTGAGAGCTACACCCCGTGTATATCAGGGTGATTCCTAATTGCAATAGCGAGACTTTCAGCTGCGATGGTGACAAAAATAGGAGAGAGAGGACAACCCTGTCTAGTTCCTTTAAAAATATGGAAACGATCCAGGTAGTAGCCCTGAAGTTTGACTTGAGCTCTCGGGTTCAAATTGAAGGCTTGTAAAATTAGCAAGAACTGCCGTCCAAATCCCCACCTGCGAAGGGCTTCGAACAAGTATGACCAATTGACCGTATCAAAGGCTTACTGTAGGTCCACCGATAATAAATATCCTTCCCGGTAGGCGCCCCATCCCATCGCGTCCGCAAGAGCAAAATTATATCCACAGCTCTACGTATTTGGTCTGGGCCTGGTCTCCCCGGGATGAAGCCCACCTGTTCTTTATGGATGTAGCCTCCTATAAATGTAGATAGTATATTGGCCAAGATTTTGGTCAGAATTTTTAGGTCATTGTTGATCAAGGATATATGCCTAAAATTGCACACATCCGAGTGGTCTTTACCCAGTTTGGGGTCAATCGGTATATATGCTAGATTGGCTGCACTAACCAAATTGGATCCCTCCCGAAGAGTCTTAAAGAAATTGCGTTAAATAAGGGGTGAGGGTATGGGCAAAAGTTTTATAATAGCAGGAAGAAAACCCGTCAGAACCTGGAGCAGATCCTTTTTAATGTTCTTGATAACTTCCAGAACTTCCTGAATCTGTTATAGGTAGTTCAAGATTTAGTCTATGCTCTTTTTTTCAGTTTGGGTAGTGAGATCTCATCCAAAAACTCAGATAGTGAGCAGGGGTGAGGTCCCCCATCTGCCTTAAATAATTAAGCACAGAAGTCATCAAAAGTATCCATAATTCGTTGAGGATTCTGAATGGATGTCCCTGCTGAATCACAAACTTTGGGTAATGAGGAGCAGGGTTTAGGAGATTACATAGCAGCCAGTTTGGGGCCTATACTATCCTTATGAAGATTGAACTGTGTGTTCGTCCACTGGAGGTGTTTTTCTGCTTGGGTGGTCAGGGCAAGGTTCAGGGAAGCCCAACTGGATTCTAATAAGGCTTGCGACTTAGGGGTAGGATTAGTCTTATGATTTTTAGAGAGTTTGTGAAACTCTCGCTCCAATTACTTATGGGGGGGGGGGGGTTCTTGAGGTATATTTATGCTTTTGTTATGCTTTTGTAAAGAAGACTTTATATAATACTGCATCCCATTATGCTTGTATATGTATACAATAATTTATTTATATTTTTGTGTTAGTTATGGGCTGGCCTCATTTTGTGATGGGGGCGCTGTCTGGCATTGGCCTCTGCTGCCTGCCTGTTGTTGCCTTTTGGGTTTAGGGGGGAGGACTTGGGCGCCAAGCTCCTATTCACTCCCTGGCCGGTTCGTTTCCAGCCGGGCTGGGAGCTTTGCGGGCAGCCGGTGGCGACGTTTGCGTGTCACTCTGGCTGCCCCACATGCTCTCTTCCACGGCGCCCGCGCCGGTAGTGACGAGTGAGGGTTCCCCCGCCCCTGCCGACGGAGCCCCGCTTATTATGGAGGCAGCTCGTGCAATGGACGCGGCCGTCCTCCAAACCCGAGACATCTATACATACGGTCTTATAACCTGCAAGGATCTGCCTTTTTATTTATGGGCTACGAGGGACTTCCTTGGTGGAGGTTTACTATATAATACTTACCTATTGTATATGCATCTACAGTATACTCGTCCTCCTGTTCATCACCTTGGTTCTAGTGGCTTAGGGATGCTCTGTTTGGAATATAATCTGCCTGGTCAGCTCATTACTAAACTGTGATGCTTCAATTGTTTGGTGGAAGATACCTGCATGGGGGGCCATTGTATGTGTGCCATTCTTGCTCTTGCACATATAGTTATGACTTTCCTTTTTACTTCCCTTCTCCCCCCTTTCTTTACACCTCTACTAGGCCCCCCTTTCACACACCGGCCTCGGCATGGCGACTATCTCCTTTTTTTGGGGGTTCCTCTGTATTATGACTCCCCTAATTCCCATATTTATTATTCTTCTAGAATATATTGGGTATACAGTTTTTCCTGAATTTACCAAGCCCTTTCATGGCCGAACCATTGTTGGTGTCCTGATTTGTGGGGCTCAGTGCTCCCCTGGAGGTCTGCCCCAGGTCTTGGGCCTGGGGTTTCCCTGTAGGCTATTGCTGTTGGGCATCTTTGCTGTGCTTGGGCAGCACCTCCTTTTCCAGCCATTGGAGTTTTATCCACCATCTATATACTGTGTGTGGTGAGCATTTGTATATTTTTGCTTTGTTTTTTTTTGCTGCTTTTTTATTTTTCTTGATTGCAGTTTGTGTTTTCAATAATTATCTGATATGCATCTTATGTGTCTATCAAGTCTGCCATTGAGCGAAGGGTCTCTGAGGAAGCACTGTGGAAAATCATAATCCAGCGAAATGTGTTAGACCCATGCCATATACTGTATCATCATCAGACTATTCACATCTTTTGGATGGATCTATTCTTCATGGCGGATCTGTAACAAAACGTTCTTACTGTTGTGCTGTTGTTTGTATTTTTTATATGTGTATACAATAAATTTGTTTTTAATTATATTCAGCCGATGCTTTATTCTGCTCACCTTTGCATATTCCACACCCCTTAAAGTCCCCTCTCCTTTATCCAGCAGGGTTGGTTTTGTTGGTGGTTCATTGGAACACCAGACAATCCTCCCCTTCTTTAATTGTGTACTCTCGCTCCATTTGTTCTCTATCTGCCTGCCGCTCCCGCTTAGTGGAGAGTTGCATAATCTTCCCCCTAATCACAGCCTTGTGAACAGCCCATAGAGTTGAGGAAGAAGTTTCCCTATTCTCATTGACTCTAAAATATTCTCCAATGTCTTTTTCTATCATTGTACAGTGGACCGGGTTGTTTAACAGGCATTTGTTCAAGTGAGCTGGCCCTCAGTCACATGTGATGTACTGATATGGATCATGACAATTGAGTGATCAGATAACAGGGAGTCCCTTATAAGCGATTTGAAGACAGAGGGGATTGTCAAGGCCGTCGTAAAAATATGATCTATTCTTGCTAAGGTTGAGTGGGGGGCAGAGAAATTAGTGTAATCCTTTGCTGTAGGGTTAAATTCCCTCCATATATCCACCAACCCATAAGAGTGTAGAAGCTTGGCTATCTTTAAACTTTGTTTGGGAAGGGGGGGGGGGCATAGTACGAGACAATTGTTTATAGGACCCTGCAATGAGAATGTACTGTATCTGCCCTCCGGGTCTCTGATTTCTTGCTAAGCGGAAAACGCAATATTTTTGGAGAAAAAGATCCCCACTCCTTTAGTCTTGTCTAAAGCATTAGATAAGTAGAAATTGGGGAATGAAGAATGCAAACATTTAGGGCTAAATTGTTTGGGGAAATAGGTTTCCTGTAAAAGAAGTACTTTAAGATGCTGAGAATGGGAGTGTTGGAAATATTTGCGCCATTTCAGTGGTGAATTGAAGCCTTGCAGGTTATGTGAGGCTACTCTGATAGGTGCTGAAGGTGCTTTCGTTGAGGCCATGGATCAGAGAGAATGGAACATGCATCACTGAGTAGAGATCTACCTGCCTCCTTAAAACCTCTATTGAGGATCGCCAAGATGAGGAAGACCATGAGATACCAGCCTCGGGTGTTACACATGTGGAGCCTCCTTGGTGCCTGATAAAAAAAATGTAAACAGTGAAATGAGGAGAAAAGAAAGAGCAAGAACAAACAAGAAGAGAGAATCGGGAAGGTCACAGGTAAAAACTACCATTGACCCCCCCAGGACCCAGGAGATAGGAGCCGTAAACCCAGCTCTCATTCCAACATTTGACAACGAAGACGTCTGCCCTAAGAGCAGACCTACATACGCTCCCAAGTGCTCCCACATTTAGCACCTAGAGGCAGAGGGAGGTACAAAGCAACCGCTCCAGCCCCACCAACCCCCTGTCATTAAAAATGGAAAACATTGGCGGGCCTGTCTGTGTTGGAGCGACCTGTAGTTGAGAACTGAGTGAGGACCCTGTTCCTCCAAGGCCACACCCCCCCCAAGGGTTTCTAGAGCCAGTGGGAAGTCGAGAGGAAAGAGGTACCCGAAAAGGGGATCACTAAAGCAAGCATTGTCTCCATGCCTAAGTGAAAAACTTGTAACGATGGGGTAGCCGGAGCCCAAATAGACATCTGCAAATGTAAAATCTTAACAAATTCAAATCCCCATCAGGAAGGGCCCGGAGACTGACGACTGAGGCCAGACTTCGCCCCACGCCCCAGTGCAGGCAGAGAACTAGGCCTTCAAAGGACCAAAAAAACAATAAAGTATGGAAGAGAGACTGACATTGAAAAAGTGAACCGTTGCCTCTCTGCAGTATAATGACCAATGTATGATCCAATATCAACAATAAAAAAAAAAAAATCTTTCAGACCAAAAAGGATTGGAGCTCCTGAATACCAAACTCAGGGCAACATTGTTGAGAAAAAAAATAGGCAAAAGATAGGAAGTCTTGGAGGTCATGGCCGGTGCGGGTCCTTGGACACTTTGGATTGTTTTCGCCAGATCGGATTAATAGGGCTCTGCGGTGAGGGTCTTTGGAAGAACCAACAATCTTTTGGCTTGAGGTCGAAGATGATTCCAAGGAGATAAGTTTGAGCTGGACCAGCAGACCTTCCCCATCATGAAAAGTAGAGAAGCTGTGCTTTTTGTCTCTGTATGAAAAGGCAAGATGAAAAGGAAATGACCACCAATACTTGACAGATATTTGGGATAACACCTGGAGAATGGGTTTCAGTGATCTCCTCCGTTCTATGGTAAAAGGCGATAAGTCCGCAAAGACCTGGCCTGGCTGACCATGTATTTGAAAAACACATAACTTCCTCCTTCACCCCATAAAAGTGCAGTGTGACCACTATGTCCCTGGGTAAGTTATCAGAACGGGGGGGGGGGGGGGGAACGCTCTATGAGCTCTGTCCAACTCCAAGCGATAGTCCAGGATGTCAGGAATAATTTCTTTAATAAAGGCACGAACTGCCCCTTGAACTTCTGCAATTGTTTCAGGTAGACCCCTAATCTGAAAATTATTGCGCCTGGATCGATTTTGAAGGTCATCAATTTTGGGGAGGGCCGTGTCTAATTGATCTTGTAAATCTTTTATACGGGCTGTATTTTGTTTAGTCCTGGAGACTGTCTGTTCCACTTTTTGTTCAATGGCCTCAATCCTGGTGCCAAGGTTTTGTAGTTCAGGTTGTATGGTGGAGGTAATTTCGGCCATTGTTTGGGCCAGCCGCTGGGCGCTGGAGAGCATTTTAGAGAAGGTATTCATCATAATGTGAAAGTCCATTGGGTTAGCAGGAGAATTTGGGCCTAGTATGTCTGACATTGCTGGACTAGCAACTGTGTCTCTCACTGGTGAAGTTATTAGCTCATCCAGCATTCTTTATAGTAGGGAGACTGTGGATGCTGGTGATAGTAGTTAAGGGAGAAGATTATTCACTTCGTTATGCCCAGGAGGTGGATTGGCTTGTGGGTTCCCTGCACCTGCCTCCATGTCTTCCTCCCTGTCTCCTTCCTCATATTGAGCTCTGGACACCATCTTGGTGGCTTTCGGGGCTGGGTTGCCGAATCCAGGCTGCCGGGACAGGTCTCTCCTGACCAATCCCTGGGGAATGGAACTGTTCCCCGGCAGCTGTGCTGTCCAACGAGCATGGGAGGAGAAGCCTGTGATCGGGCCGTTAGCTGATACGGGGCTGGAAAGGCCGGAGCGGGCCGGAACTGCAAGCTTAGGCCTTCATCTTGAAAGTCCCACGCATGTGCCTCTTGTGCCATCATTCTCTTGCCTAACCAACCTTATCCTGTCATTCTCAAAAGTTGGCCATATCATATCTGGGCTGCCTTGTGGTCCTAGGAAGGCTTTAATGGCTGTGCAAAATGCACTTGGTTACCAGCGATGGTCTAAGTTGTCATGCATGTGCCTACAAAAAACAGCCTTTGGGATACAGAGTAAAAATTAATAAGTAACATCAATAAATGGTTTTATATTGCTATACAAATATATATATCTATGACATCAAATCTTGATTATATTTGACAATAACATGGTATGGGTGGATTTCTGGCAAGCACAGGCTGTGTCACGCCCCTCCAGCCTGTGTCTATTGTGCGTTTGTACTTAGAATGACAGGGAGGTGAGGCCTCCATCAATCAAGATGCAATTTTCCTCCCCCATTGTATTTAGCTGGTTTGTGGGCATGGAGGAGGAGAGAGGGAATGGGCTGTCGGTCACCACTGTGTACACTCACATGTATACGCAGCATTTAAACACACTGAAAACTGAAAATTCCAAGCTGGAGTAAGGACATGGATAGGAGGGAGGAACAGAGAACAGTAGGATCAACCAATTTTTTTTGCAGGATACAGAAAACAAATCCCATAATGACTGAATGATTATGAATAGCATGTAATACAGCATTTACTAATAGTTTTTAATGATGTGGGTTTAATGACACTTTAAAACTTCTCAGTGCAATCGATCTTTAGAATTAGTTATTATAACCAATTAAGAGCCTAAACAACCTTAGATCCTGAAAAACATAACATAAGGGCAGGAATCTGGCTGTCCTAGAAGACTCCTGGAATTAGAGCTACCGGTAAGTCTAACTCCAGTTTTCCCAAATTATCTTCCAGGACAGCCCATGAGATGATTAGCAAAAACTTACTAGATTAGGGAGGGTAATTAAAAGACTAAAGACATTTACCACCCTCGGTATTACCATCAATTTAACTGGGTCCACCATATCTAGGATATTTAAAGGGGTTGTAAAGGTTCAGATTGTTTTTTTTTTTTTATAAAAATAACAAACATGTTATACTTACCTGCTCTGTGTAAGGGCTTTGCACAGAGCAGCCCCGAACCGCCTCTTCTGGGGTGTCATGTTGGTGCTCCTGGCTTCTCTCCTTCCTCGGGTGCCCTCAGACAGCAGGACTCGGCCCCACCCCCGTCTCACTGGATTTGATTAAAAGCAGAGGGAGCCAGTGGATCCTACTGCTATCAATTTATCTAATGAGGACACAGACAGCAGCTGGAGCCCCTGGGCCTGTGCACATCGCTGGAATGGATGGGGTCATATAAGAAAAAGGGAGGAGGGGGCTCTAGGGGCAGCTGCAACAAAGATGGTTTTTCACCTTTTTTTGTTTTATAAATACATTTTTATTTGTTTTGTACTGTTTTCAAAATCTATCGACAAAGATATAAAATCAGAATGAGAGTTGACAATGTGTAAAACGACAGAGTCATTATCAAAAGGGGGGTAAGAAAGACAATAAACTAAAAGCCTGGTATGATGCGATGAAAGTATTACTATACCGATCAGGGAGTAGTAGAAAAATTGGGGGGGGGGTGGAGAGGGGGAGGAAATGGTATAAGGTGAGGAGGGGGGGGGTGACAGTCCCATCGTTGAACTAGGCGCTGACTCAAAACAGTTTAGGAGGTGGGCTTGAGAAGCCAGGAAAAGGGGGTGTGTACTGTCCTGAGGCCCAGTTGATGAGCTGACAAACTGTACAGTATGCGGAAGGTTGTGAAGGGTCCAGTAAATCTGTTCTACCAGGAGGCTTATTATAGATCTAAAATGGTAGGGTTTGAAGCCCAGCGATGCCATGGGAGATATGACATTACGCAAAGGTGTCAGAGCTCTAATAGTTAGATAAAGAATTAGAGTCCAATATGTTATTTCCGTGTCGGTGTGGATTCTCCTGAGGTAGAAGGGACGTCCAGAGATGTGTTGTAATGTTGTATGAATGAAGACCATTTCCGGTTGAATTTGGTAACAGTCTGAGGTTTGGATGCTTTCAAGTCGGTCTTTCACCTTAATGCATAGAATGCATTAAGGTGAACCTTGAGACTTTACAATCCCTTTAATTCTCAATAGAGAGAAAAACCAAGGTAGGGAACCTAGCTCCAGGGAAAACTCTAAGCAAGGGTTTCTCAACCAGGGTTCCATGGAAACCTAGGGTTCCCCCTGAGGTTGCTATGGGTTCCTTGAGCAATGGGAAATTTCTTCCTCTCCAAATTTCCAAGGACACCATTGGTCCTTTTAGCTATCTGTAAGGAGGTAATTCTTCCCAATGATGACAAGAATAAGGAGCATTTTTCCTACTGACTGTCACACTAATGTGTCATAAGTTGTAGATTTTTAATTTTTAGCAGGGGTTCCTCTGAGACCAGAAAATTATTTCAAGGGTTCCTCTGTGTTGAAAAGGTTGAGAAAGGCTGCTCTAAGCTTTATCATGAAATAAGAGCTAAAGGTTACCCAGAACTGATCCCAATAAATTAATATCTGTAAAAGAAAAAGAAAAAAAACAAAAGAGACAGCTCTAGTGAGGCCCTTGACAACTAGGGAAAGATGAATGCCCCTAGTATATGTATAAAAAAAATAACTCTTTGATTGGGACTCTCTCCCCACATTTCGGAGGGAAGAGGAGTTTTGGAGACACAAGCCAGTTTTACATCCAGACTTACTGAACATTGGGAGCTTGCTCCCTCAGAGGAACTTTAAAGGATACATTCTTTATGGTGTCAGCCCTTTCCTATGGAACAAATTTTTCCAGCAGCCCTACATGGGATGTATGTTGGTTCAGAGAGGGGGAGATATTAGGGCACTCTCTTAGAGGCCTGGGAAGTATAGAAGCAAAGAAGTGGAAATAATGTCCCTGAGGAAGATTTTTTTTATATATTTAATTCGAAACGCAATGGATAGCCCCATCCTTTGTGAAACATTTGGTTAATCCAACTACCACACTACATGTCCAGCAGTGGCTGGGGAAAACCACTTCTGAAATAACATTGTAAGATATATGATATGTCATCTTGGCTGCTTTTTGAATATAATCATGGTTTATGTGATCATGTTTTTTAATAATCTATATTTTTGAAAAAAAAAAAATCTTTTATATATATATTTATGCTGTGATATTAATGACTTTAAAGTCCCAATCAAAGAGGTGATTTCTTTTGTACACAATACAATCAGACAGGGGATGTTGGCAATACAAAACACCCCCGTTCATATGAGATAATTAATGAAAGATGAATGCCCCTAAAGCCTATGTTGCCAAAGAAACAGAGTAATTGAACACTGTAGGTGAAGACTTGACAGCAAAATGGAAAAAGACTAGCCCAAACAGACCCTACATGGAATGACTAGGTTTGAACTGTGGTGATGATATAAAAACACCACCTTAAATAGAATTGAAGCACATAAGGATCTACTACAAAAGCATACGTCTAGTGACTTTCCACCACCTACATCCTTGTAAATGAATATGACTAAGCCAAGTGCCTTGAGACATATATCACCCAGGGATCCACTGTGAAAGAATAACAAGCTATAAACAACAAATTTGTTATATGGAGACAACACTGATACCCCAAGCTGCTGTGCACCTACTGCCACTTGAAAAGACTAAGCATTAGGGTGTTGGCCTAAAATGGCAACATAAATACAGTACTTCATGAATATTAGGGATGCCAAAAATCCACTAGAACAAGCCTCCAAATGCACCCTTTTTCTGTGGGGGGATTATAGTGGTGCGTAATTCACTGCATAAAAAATTGAAGGCACTACATAAGTACCTGAAATAAATAAAATGCCCTAAAACATTGGAGAAACTGAATTTCTACTCATGTGCAAATGAAGCTACCACATGCATCCCCACCAAAGTGCCCTATAGTGCAGACAGTGCACGCACCCAGACACCCGGACTGGAAACCCACACTGCCCATGCTGGTTTCTGTCAATGTGGTGTGTCCCTTCCAGACATTGCCTTCCCCAGGCACAAAAGGAGAAGGGGGAACCAAGCTACTTCCTTCCCTTACTGAGGAGTGGTCCTGGAGGGCAATCCTGCAGAAAATTATGCTAGCTGCTCCCAATGGAGCCAGGTAGGTAAAGTAGTGGGTGAAATAAAAAATAATAGCCAGAGAAACCGAGGCCTCCTTCACCCTGGTTCCAGGTAATACATCTCCTTTCTTCCGGAGGAAACACAAAAACTGACCAGTTCAGTAGAGGGACTTCCTTTTAAAGTGTATTTGGTGATGCGTTTCCTGTAAGAGGAGGTGTTTATATCTCACTGGCTGTCTTGGAAGACGATTTCGGAAAAATCTTTTGATTTAGACAGTGTCTTCATACCCAAAGGGGCTTCTTTTGATCATTTGCTGCTAGGCAAAGACTAGTCCACACCGCATAAATCAGGGTGTCAACAGTAGAAAGCAGCTGTTGAAGTCATAGCTTAAGGCTTCTAGAATGAAGGGAATAAAAAATTTTCTTTTCAGCTTTCAGTACAGTATGTGTATCCTCATTACTTTCTTCCACCTCATATTCAGAGGTTAAGAGGTTCCATCTCGGATTCATGAACATGTCGGAGAAGGAAGAAGTGTAGCGTTTCTGGCCTCTAGAAACCAGGGCTAGGCCAAAGGGCTGAAAGTTTTCCAACAAATTCAGACATAGTGGCAGAGAAATCTGCTTTTGTCAGGCAGGCCGCATCTGAAAAGGAGCTAGAGTTAGAGGAGGGGAGCATTGTATAATAGGACAATGCCCTGGGACAAAGGAACAACTATTACCCTAAGCAGTGTTCTGCGTTTCCTGTTGGCCAATGGTATAGCACATTCTTTGGCTCTTTTATCTCATCTCCCTTGTGCCTGTGATCCACCATTGCTAATGGAGGGCAGGATACTCACAGAACAGCTGCAGAAATCATGGGGTTTTGCGTGTCTGGTACATATCTATAACCCAGATGCTGATTGTGTTCCTTGGCTGTGTCTCTGCTGGAGAAGGTGAACTTGGGGTACACATTTGAGTAAATTTGGTGGTCGGAAGTGTCAGTCAGAAGGCATAATGCAACTACGTCACCATCCAGAACGAAGTGGAATGAAATGGATCATCAGAGACAAGTAGAACAGGGATCAACACAAGAAAGTGAATAACTCCCCTTCGGGTACCTATAAATGCGCATGTGTGCGAAGCACTGCAGGTAGTCTAGCTAGGGACTGTTGTAAAGTACAGGGAAATCCTGTCTTACCTTATTCACGTTGCTAAGGTCTAAGGTAATTAGAGATCTAGGCTTCACCCATCATGGTGGACATACCCTTTAAGTGGCTTCTACTTAACGAACTGCACTCCTGTGATCCACAGGAGATGTACAGCCAAACAAGCTTTGACTGTACATCTCCTTTAAGGTAGCCTGCATATAAACCCTTGGTATATGAACACAAGAATGTACTGTATGAATAAGCCACATTAGCCATAAACCCTAAACCCCTCACAATGTGGAAATTCTAGGTGACACATACATGCCTTCCACAATTCTGCCAGACAGTGCCTTTCCCTGTGATTTCACATATTGTGAAATGTCAGGAATTTATACATGCAGATTGAAAAGTTACTGAAAAGTCAGCCAAAACCAGACAGCAAAGTAACAAAAGGTTCTGGGTTACGCAAACAAACCAGCTTCTAGGCATTGTTTCCTAAATGCGCCAATACCTGCCGTCCTTAAAAGCGGCAGCACTGGAGGAGTGCTGCCTTTACGTTTTAGGAAACCCCTTTTGAGTGAGAAAGACAAATTTGCTGAAAAGATAGTAACCAATTAGTACTCACCGACATGTGTAACAACAATTCAGTAATTTAGTAACACACTTGGGAAAACATTCATTTTTATTGATATAAATACATTATTATATAATTAAAACATAACTGAAAATGTAAAATTTACAGAATAACTGATGACCAAGCATATACAGAGCCATTATCTTACTATAATTTGCAAAAATCCCAACTATTCCAGAATATGGATTGTCTTTCTGTACAAAGTCATTTTCAGCATGACGATACTTATTTACTTAGTCATAGAATATTTTCATGAAATACAATTACTTCACGTGTAATACAAAACAATACAATACATTCAGAAAAAAACAAAAAAAAAAAAACAAAAACAAAGTTAACATAGGGAGAAATAGTAGGCAAAAAGAAGTAAGCCCCAAAGTCTACAAGCACTGGTAAAGAAGAAAATGTAGGCGGTGATGTGTAAAAAAGAAAAGTAAACTGCAGGTGGCGCCCAATAATCAGATAACAGTTATTTATTTAGTTCAGGTCATGAGATTGGTCAGTATTTGCAATACCCACAATAATCTTTCTTCCAGTTTTTTTTATATTTAGGCACACAGCATGCCATTGAATTTAGTAGATAATTTTCACCTTGTAGCAGACAAAATCACATACTCCATTTGACTGTAGCGTTTGGCATGTTTGTTTTTGATTAGAATTAATCTGTTTTAGTCTTGTATCAATTCTAAAGTCTAGTACACACTATTAGTTTATTTTTATTTTTTGAAGGAAAAAAAAAACTGAAGAGCTTGGTTGGAGCCGCTGTACTAACTATAAAATGTTAGTACATCAATCTCCCCCACTGAGCTATTGTGTTCTGACAGGGGGATTGGCTGAGAGCGCCGATCGGATGGTGGATCAGGCTTCTGTCGGACCAGCTGCCGTACACATGGGCTGAATGTCGGACAGTTTCTATTGAATGCCACCCGATATTCGGCCAGTGTCTACAGTCCTTAATAATGTGCAGTTGATCTACTTATCCGAAATTAGTCACTAGCACATTAGTTTTCTCATTAGGCTCTAATGAATGACAATGTTGCTTGATTATTAGGCAGGTACAATCACGGGTTGCAGGAAAGAAAATCGCTTGATTCTACCATTAACATAGTCAGTGTTTATGGGGAAATCCCTCCCGCTGAGCTATTGTGTTCTCCTGACAGGAGGAACTGGGAGGTGGGGGGATCATGGAAGCCATCCCTGCTGGGAGAACACAGTGATTATTGCAGCTAAATCCGATGGCAATATTCGCATGCCGAAAAAACAACATGCTGGTTGTACCCAAGTCAACTGAATGGGTACATTCAGCCTGTCCATAGAAGGATTGAATCTCCTGATAAAGCGGCCAAGATTCAAACCATTTATGGCTGGCTTTAGTATTGCTGACCTTTCTACTCTGGGTGAAGGTATAAGGATTGGATCCACTTTACTCATTTAATAAAAATAACTGATATTCTGCCAGGTCAAAACTGACAGGGGCAGTCTCTGAATAAAATGTACTGTACTTGTCAGCCTCGCTCTTTGGATCCAGTTTTGTAAAATTCCTCCAGCAGTCTTCTCTTCCACACTAATGCCACCATCCCTACTAGTTTTGGTGTTCTAGTGGGGCCAACTCTGTGGAGTTTCTTACACAGTTACCAGTGTTTCTTTTCTAGCCGTTTCAGAATTTCTCACTAAAATCCTTTAGAGCAATGCTAATTCTGGTAAGCAGCAGCAGTGCAAAAGGAGGACACGGGGAATTTTATAGCAACAAAGCTATGGCCTTAAAACTCTACCCAGACTTGAGGTTAGCCCATATATATTTTACAATTTCCTTATTCAATTTCCTTTAGATTTACCTTCAACTATGTAGTACAAGGACCTGCCTAATTGCATACAAATTGAAAGTGTTTAGGTTTGACCTTTTATTATACGATTTTGATAAATCTAAAAGAAAATTGTATAAGAGAATTGTATAATGAATGGCCAGCCTTAAGTGGATTTTTTTAATCCTGACCCAGAAATGTAACAAAATCCAACACCTCATTTTCAGATCTAAAATTATTTTAGAAAATACGCATACCTTTTAATGATTATATGCATGTGTATTAGTTTTTTTTTTTTTAAACTCCTTGTGATTCTTTGAAAAAAAAAAAATGATATAGTATAAAGCTATATACACGGTTAACATTTACTATAGAGAATATTTTCTTACATCTATTTCCCCTGAGTGCATTCATACAAGAAGAGAAGTGTGTTGCACTTGGACACAGTAGACACATTGTTATCAAGAAATTAAATATTTTACTATTTGCAAGTCAAAAATTCAAATCACCACCATTTTATTTTTCTGTCTACATATACTACAACTGGAGATAGTCAAAGTGACAGAGACATGGTAATAGTTATTTATCACTTGAACTTTAGGGCTCATTATCTGCTGCATTAGACTATTTCCAGGAGAAATTAATGGAATTTTTCACAAAGACAAAATTAGGTAAAGATCAGGATAGGTCACCAAATAGAAAAAGATAACCAGTAACACCTGTATAGGGAATAAATTAAATTAAAGAAAAAAGGAATGTTATGTGTTTACGTAAAATCTTCCACTCTAATATTAAAGTATTGTTGATTAAGACCAAGAATTCTGCTTTTTCCCCCAGCCCATTTTGGAAACCACTGACCTCCTTGGCACATCCTTGGCACATTGGTGTTTAGTAGCTCTACCCTCAAAGACTGATTAACGCATACAAAAAGGAACTACTTATTATAGGATGCATGCCAGCTGGGTCAACACCTACTGTTAAAAACTCTTAGTACCTGACATATCTTGAATTATTAGCATTCAGCTGCAGTGGTTTCTCGCTGAATACCCCATGGAGTTATTGTACTACAAAATAGTGTCAAGACTGGTATTTTACAACATTATGGACACCTGGAGAGAAAGAAAATTATAAAGGGAAAAAAACTTCCCTCAGTGATCCTTGATTCCCGGATTAAAATTGCTAGTAAACTTGTGCCTTTAATTGTAAGATACAACAGAATCTATGCTTAAGATTACAAATTCCAGGCTTCCTATGTGAGCAGCAAACAGCAAACTGCTGTTGGGTCAAAGTGCGCTGTAAGTGACAACTAATCTGAAACACACAGAAACAGAATAGTTTCCTGGAACATTTTTTTTCATCCAAATAAAAAAAAAAAGCAAAAAAAATAAAAAAAAACAAAGAAAAAAAAATAAAAAACAACCGGACTCCATTACATAACTGTTCATATTGCATATTTATTACTAACTTTTGAGGTTTTTTTCCTGCCACTTTCCAGCAATAGGCCAGAGGTTGACCAAATGGAGTCCATCCAATAATGAGCCATGATCTTTAAAAGGTTTAAGCTAGCCAAGGGCCTGAATGGCTCTAATCCTGGCATTCATCTTCTGCACCTGGCTTTTTTTCCAATACAAGCCGAGTATTCCAAGGTGCCATCACCTTTCACTCAGAGTCCATTCCTGGCTTGCCCACACACAACAGCGCATGAGCAGAAGGTTGCAAAACACAGCATCAAGAAAAGAGGCTAAGTCCCACCCAATATGCCCGTGAGAAGCCAGCAAAATACAATCCTACTGGACTCAAACTCTTTTAACATAGATAAACAGATTAAATATTATGACTGTAGCACAGATGTAACATTTCCTGGAAAGCATTAGCACTCGATTGATTGGTTTTAATAGTTGCCTAGAATTACTCTTTAAGCCCGTTTAAGTCAAACTAAATATTTGGCAATGCATGAAGTAAAATCATAGTACGCTGATTAATTCAAAGAAGCCAATTTCTAAATTTTGGTGTGAACCCTCCTGTGTCTGATGAGATGTGAACTGCGGAAAAAGCATTTACCACACTCGGAGCAGGTATAGGGCCGTTCTCCAGTGTGAACTTTTTGGTGCCTGACAAGATCAGAGCTGTGGCGGAAGCTCTTACTGCACTCGGTACAAACATAGGGACGCTCTCCTGTATGCACTCTCCTATGTATGATGAGATTAGAGCTATTTATGAAGCTTTTCCCACACTCGGTGCACACGTATGGACGCTCTCCAGTGTGAATTCTCTGGTGCATTACGAGGTAGGCACTACTGATGAAGCTCTTGTTGCATACTTTGCACACATGGGGTCTTTCACCTGTGTGAGTTCTCTGATGGATGATCAGACTGGCATTCTGAGTAAAACACTTGCCACAAACTGAGCAGAGGAAAGATCTAGCTGGCTTAGCCACTTTAGTTTCTGAGTTAGCTTTTGCTTTATTGCCCATTAAAGTGCCATCAGCTCCTTCAGCATTTGTACTTCCACTCGTCACGTATTTCCTTCTTCGGCGACCTCTCTGTGTTCTTGTTTCAGTTTTTTCTTCCTGTGTTTCCTGCTTTATAGGGTTTTCTTTAGCATTTTTCACTGCAAGTGTTGATATGTATGGTTTCTTTAAAATGCTGTTGGCGTTTGATGGACTTCCATAAAGCAATGTTTCATTTTCATTCTCTTCTTTTATGACCTTGGGTGCTTTACTTGCTTCTGCAGATTTGTCACCTGATGGAGGAAACATTAATTAAAAATAAATTGGTGCTAAATTAAATTGGAGTCCATCATGTCAGTTAATCAAGTTACTAAGGCATCGTTTTCTATGATGTTTTCCTTTTTATAGTTGGTTTCCATGGCCTTTTTATCAAAGTATTGCCATACATGGAGCAAATTTCTTTCCTGCAACCACAGACAGTGTTAACAGAAGAATCCCTCCCGTCGAGATATTGTAGTCGCCCACCAGAAAAAGACAGTAATTATTGCTAGCGGCTATACCAGCCGGTAGCAATAATCGTATGTAAAATCTGGCAGGCTAGTTGTACCCAAGTTGATTAAATGATCAACTTGGTACATTCGACAGCGATTTTAATCGTCTAGGGGAATATCTATACATAACAGGCAAATCTAGAAAGTATTCACAGTGCTTCACTTTTTCCAAATTTTGTTATGTTACAGCCTTATTCCAAAATAAATTAAATTCATTTTTTTGCATAAATTAAAAAAAAAAGAAAAAAAAAAAAGAAAAACACATGTACATGTATTTAAAGCCTTTGCCATGACACTTAAAATTGAGCTCAGGGGCACATGTCTGTCTATATAAGGTCCCACAGTTAATAGTGCATGTGAGAGCACAAACTAAGCCATGAAGTCCAAGGAATTGTCTATAGACCTCCGAGACAGGATTGTATCGAGGCACAGATCTGGGGAAGGGTCTGCAGCATTGAAGGTCCCAATGAGCACAGAGGCCTCCATCATCTGTAAATGGAAGATGTTTGGAACCACCAGGACTCTTCCTAGAGCGGGCCAACCGGCCAAACTGAGCAATCAGGGGAGTAGGGCCTTAGTCAGGGAGTTGTTCAAGAACCCGATGGTCACTCTGACAGAGCTCCAGCATTTCTCTTTGGAAAGAGGAGAACATTCAAGAAGAACAAGCATCTCTGCAGCACACTACTAATCAGGCCTGTATGGTAAATTGGCCAGACGGAAGCCACTCTTCAGTAAAAGGCACAGGACAGCCCACCTGGAGTATGTCAAAAGGCACCTGAAGGACTCTCAGACCATGAGAAACAAAATTATCCAGTCTGATTGAACCCTTTGGCCTAAATGGCAAGTGTCATGTCTGATAGAAATCAGGCACCCCTCATCACCTGGCCAATACCATCCCTACAGTGAAGCATGATGGTGGAAGCATCATGCTGTGGGGATGGGTTTCAGTGACAGGAACTGGGAGACTAGTCAGGATTGAGGGAAAGATGAATGCAGCAATATACAGACACATCCTTGATGAAAACCTGCTCCAGAGCGCTCTGGACCACAGACTGGGGCAAAGGCTCATCTTCCAACAGGAAAACGACCCTAAGCACACAGTCAGGATAACAAAGGAGTGGCTACAGGACAACTCTGTGAACATCCTTGAGTGGCCCAGCCAGGGCCCAGACTTTAACCCGATTGAACATCTCTGGAGAGATCTGGCTATACACCGTCGCTCCCCATTCAACCTGAAGGAGTTTAAGAGGTCCTGCAAGAAGAATTGGGAATCTGCCCAAAAAACAGGTGTGCCACGCTTGTAGCATCATATTCAAAAAGACTTGAGGCTGCAATTGGTGCCAAAGGTGCTTCAAGAAAGTATTGAGCAAAGGCTGTGAATACTTTATTAATAAATTTGTAAAGATTTCAAACAAACTTCTTTCATGTTGTCATTATGGGGTATTGTTTGTAGAATTTTAAAGGAAAATAATGAATTGAATCCATTTTAGAACAAGGTTGTACCATAACAAAATGTGGAAAAAGTGAAGCGCTGTGAATACTTTCCGGATGCACTGTACATTCACATTCTTTCCCTATTCTTCCCATACATTCAAATAAGCTATTAACCTCTCTGGTGGCAGGTACAGAGAAAAGGCAAATTAAGCTGAAACCCTTTTGCCATTTGAAACACATCGGAGAGGCCGGAGTGGAATTATTAAATGAGTAAAGTATGTTTACTTTGCGAAGTAAAGCCCCGTACACACGTACTGATCGGCCATCTTTTGTCGAGGGCTGTCGTGTCTGTTGAAAACTGCAAAAGACTGCACACGAATTTTGTCGGCCAACAACAGCCGACTTCAGAAGTGATGTCATGTGATGGTTAACTTTCCTTGTCTTTTTTCTTTTCTGAGCATACCCAGTCTTGCTAATCTGCTGTCTGTCGGCCGAAATCTGTACTGACTGGCGAACAATCGGCCGTTCTGGTGTTGGCCAACAAAAATTTTAATGCCTGCACGACAGATTCTGTTCGGCCGAAAATGCGCTGTCGGCTGTCGGAAGCATCATACTAACAAGCCTACAATCGGCCTATCGGTCGTCGGCCGAATATTTACGGCCAACAATCGGTACGTGTGTACGGGGCTTAAAGCTGGCCGTAGTTGGAACGTTTTTTTTAATTTGATCAGCCATGGCTGATTCAAAAAAAAAAAAAACCTAACAAATTCCATTTTCCACACACAGGAATATACTGATCAGTACTGCAGTCGCTGATTAAATGAAAATTTTCCAAAATTCCATTCGACAAAAGTTGGATCAACACCTGTCAAGCGGGAACAGTCACAGATAGACTGTGCAGAACTGCCCAAAGATGGATCAAAATTTGGTCAGTCCCTGATGAACAGGCCGCATTTCTATCTATGGCTTGCTTAAATTTTCATTTAGCTTCATCTCATTCACAAATTTAAGTAAACATTCTCTTTGCAAAGAATATCTAATCATGTACATGACCAATTAAGACACAGGTTTTTTGCTCACATATGACTTGATGACTAAAGGCAGTAAAATTTCACTTCATTCATTAAGCAAAATGGAAATTCAAAAGAGGAGACAGGCTTTGGTGGAGTGGAACTAGAGTACAGTCCTGGAGAGGGGAAAGCGTGTGACCTGAATACTACAGGTCTACACATGGAGGTGAGCTCATAGTGTGTTGGTGGTGGGAGTCACAGCACAATTCACTTAAGGAAGATGAACTGGAAGGTGGATTGGGAGTCACGCTACAAAAGTGAATAATTGCAGAGACCAAGTTAGTCATGTTCATTACATTGGACATTTGCACAATTTTCCACATCTGCACATCGGTCGGAATATTGATTTTTGTTGGTTTTATTTATTGCAATTTATTAAATGGTCTATCACGGTTATTTTTCATGATGGACACTAAGTAATCTTTTGGGGTAGGTGCAAAAAAAAAAACGTTTGATTTTACTCATTTTGGAACATTCTGGGAACACAAACTATTTTAACTTTTTAATTATTTTGTAGATTTTTTCATTTTATTTTTTTGTGTTTCCAGCTAAATACCTCTTTTAACATTGTTTGGGGGCAAATGTATTAATGTATTTTTGACCAGCCGGAACCTCTGATATAGTTTCCGGTTTGAGTTTCCCCACTGGATGTTTACTAGGCTGGTCCCGGTGTCACTTCTGGTTTCTGGCTGTGCAATCACTTCTAGTGTTTGGAGCACACGAAGTGTGGAGCTAGTTTATATCCAACTCCTACCGTATATAAAGGCGTTGTATAAACGTGAGGCCACGCCCCTGATGACATCTATATGATGAAACACGTTGGGTGAAGCTGGGTCTTGCAATGTTGCCACGCACGGTGGTTGGCTATCTTGATGGTTGGAAACATTACTTTGTAACATTGATCTACATGCGAGATTTTACTTAATCTTTGGTGAGTGTTTTGGTGGAATATTATTACCATAAATACTGCACAATGAAGTGCCTTTTGCCTATTCCTAAACCCTGTATGCTCTGAGGTACCTCCATGGTGGAGTTCCTTATATCGTGAAGATTACAGACACCAGGTGTTCCTGGTGATTTGGAATTGTCATGAGCGCATTTGTCCGCTTTATGTATAGTGGTCCACCACAAAAGGTAAGGGTCAGTGTGTGTGTGTATTGCTATCAAAAAGAAAGGAACTCACTGCTTGAGGTGGTATGGAAGCCTGATGACACACACCGGTGCACGCCCCGGCTCGCCTCCGTGGATAATCAATAAAGAAAAGGGAACGGCTGCACTCCAGATGAGGTCAAAATCCAGATTTATCTGGTATCATTACCTAATGATTAAGCACACATTGTAGTGTGTGAAACGCGTCTACCTTGTCACTATTGTCACATTGGGATGTCCAGTCAATAAATCTGGATTTTGACCTCACCTGGAGTGCAGCCATTCCTTTTTCTTTATTGTGTGTGTATTGCTGTTGGTGGAAGATCTCTCACAGCACTTCTGCTTGAAATCTGCACCTGTTGGAGATTCAACTTTGAATCTTTATTGAGCTACTGATAAGGACTCTTTTCTATGCATTTAAAGTGCAGCACCTATATAAAAGTTTAACAAATTATTTGTTTGCAGCCACTCCCTATTTGTAGTTTTATTTACTTTTGACAGACAAAGGGACAACCCTGAGTGAAGAGGGTATTTAAAGCTAAACTCCAGGAAAACTAAAACGCCTCCCTTGCACTTGGTCCATATCTGCACTGCTTTGGTCAACTACTTTTTGAGTTCTAGGGTATTTGGAAAAGCACTTTTTACATACACAATCCTCCAAGCTGCTAGACTGGTCCCTGCAGCCACTTTCCCTATGCTCTGATGGTCTCAGGTCATCTGAAGTCATTAAGACTGATGCAGAGCCCCAAAGCCTTGCACTGGGTGTGAGCTCGCCAAGCTCCACGCCAGGTCCACCACTGGAGCATGGAGAAGTGCCATTTGCCTGGGGAGCTAGGATCAGGTAAGTAAAATGATTTCACCATTCCCTAGACATAAACAAACAACGCCTGCAGTGTGAGCGCAGCCCCATTTCAAGGGAATAGTTCTAGTTTTCCTAGAGTTTGGCTTCAATCTAGACAAGCAGCCTGGGCCTAGGATCCAAAGTGGCTCCGCAGGGGCAAAACATTGTGTGAAGATTGGCACAGGTACTTGCAAGCACCATGATTTGCCTCAACTTTAGCACTTCTGTTACCTCCGAGTCATTTTAGGCCTGGTCAAAATCACTTTAGCTTTAACAATCTTACCTGTTCATCCAACCAATGCATGATTTGGTCTTGTGGAGGAGTTATCTGAGAAGGAACCATCTGGGTTGGCCTGCTACACGGGCTGCTAACAAGCGTGTAGGAAGTTCTTTATTATTAGAAACCCCAATATACTTTGCAAACCCATTGAGCTTATACAGTAATACCATTTTGCAAGTCACAAAGAATTTGATGTTAAACATCTGAAGACAAATGAAGTACTGACGGAAATGAATACTTTGACTGTATCTACAAAAGTCTTCCATTTTGGCTAAAATGTATTTGGTGAAATTAGAGGCTATGCTCACTGTTAATGTAAACAATATAAAAAAAAAAATGAGAAACTGCCAACACTTTTATTACTTTCTTCAACAGCCTAGCTCACATTCATTTTGTTAAAAGGATTAAAATTTGATATGCTTTTAATACGTTTTTTAACAAATTTAAGTGCATAGTTTTTTAATTTCACCATGGCATCCTCCACTTGCTTTTGACCACTTACAGATTTACTTGATTTGATACTTGTACAGATACATTCATTAAGAATACTCACTTGTGGAAGGACCCATTCTGCAGTTCCTCTTCTGAGAATACAAATTGCTCTTTACACATAATTCTTCTCCTTGGTGAATACGGGACATAATCTCTGGCTTTACATAGATATAACCTGTTAGTTAACAGATAGGAATTAGATGTCAAATTAATTGGCAGGTAATTTCACAAACAAATCATATAAATTTGCAAATTGCTGTAACCTATAGCAGCCAATCAGATTACAGCGTGCTGTATTCAAATTAGCTGATAAGCATGATTTCTAATTGGTTTCTATGGGTTACTGTACATCCACTTTACAATGCTGTAATAAATAAGCCAAATTTTTGAGCGGTCTCATTATAAGGCATTACTCCATCAAATGGCAAACGCTAGATTCGTTGCCAAGATAAAGCAATGCAGATATATGGAAATTGTTGCAATTTGGTGAAGTTGAGTCAATTTTGTTACTATAGGACTTATTGTTTATTTTTTTTTTTTTTTAATTGACGCATACTCCGATCAGCCATAACATTATGACCAATGATGGGTAAAGTAAATCACATTGATTATTTCCTTACAATGGCATGGCATGGAAAGGTTAGGATACAAGTGAACATTTTGTCCCTGAAGTTGATGTGTTGAGAACAGAAAAAATGGACAAGTGTAAGGGTTTGAGGGACTTTGACAATTGCCAAATTGCAATGGCTAGATGACTGGGTCCGAGCATCTCCAAAACTGCAGCTCTTCTAGGATGTTCCCAGTCTGCAGTGGTCAGAACCTACCAAAAGTTGTCCAAGGTAGAAAAACTGGCAAACCGGCAACAGGGTCATGGGCAGCCAAGGCTCACTGATGCACTTGGAAAGGGAAAGCTGGCTCGTGTAGTCCAATCCAACAGAAGAGCTACTGTAGCTCAAATTGCTGAAAAAGTGTATTCTGGTTCTGATAGAAACGTCAAACACAGTGCATTACAATTTTGTTTGTATGGTGCTGCATAGCTACAGACTGGCCAGTGTGCCCATGCTGACCCATGTCAACAGGCAAAGTTAACTACAATGGGTATATGAGCATCAAAACTTGAGAACAGAGAAATGGAAGAAGGTGGCCTGGTCTAGTGAATTCAAGAAGGGTTTGGGGAATACAAGAAGTTTGATGTGCTGACTTGGCCTCCAAATTCTCCAGATCTCAGTTCATCGATCCATGGAGGTCCCACCTCACAACTTACAGGACTTACAGGATCTTCAACTGACAGCTTGATGCTAGATACCACAGCATACCTTTCCGAGGTCTAGTGGAGTCCATATCTTGATGGGTTATGGTGGGTTGTCATAATCCTATGGCTGTTAGGTGTATATGCTATCTATTGCATATGAGATGAAGGTATTTAAGACAACTTACAAAAATGTTTGTCAGGGTAAAATAAATAAGCACATCTCTGCAATGTATGCACATTTCCCCAAGTTTCATTTCCTCAAGTACATAAGATACCTGTTGATTTGCAGGATATACAGAGTGCTCCTAATATCCTGTTTGGGCTTGCAACATAATGCATTTTTTAGCACTAAAATCACAACCAACATTTGCAGCCCTGCCTGCTGGACTACAGAACTCTGCCTATCCCCCACTCCCTCAATCCACATGCATGTATTTATTGCTTTTCAAGCAAAACAATACTTCTCCCTTAAGTGCTAAAGGACATGCACACTGTGTAAGGAAAGGCCCCTTGGGAGATGTAGTTCTGGGGGGTTGCCTACTGCTAACCTCCCAGCAGCTTTCCCTTAAAACCTCTTAAAAACCTGGTGATGATGTTACAGGGAGTAAAAAAAAAAAAAAAAAGCTGTTTTTTTTGCTGCATGAACCAGGTAAACAAAAACAAAATAATGCTGGAGCATGCTCTAGTGGTGACAGAAAAGTTTAGGGTATATATGGATAATGCTTGGATATATTGTTTAAATTAGCCAGCAGACCAAACCAATAAATACAGCTACCTTATCTTCATCAGCCTAACTTTCAGTAAATCTTCTTACCCACTAAGGTTGGGGTCTGGTGAATTTCAGTTGGTTCATTTTTACAAGATTTTTTTTGTCTTTCTTCAAATGACTCCAACTCTTCCACTGAGAAACGGACGGTGACATTATCAGATTTCATTGGTTCCTGTAATGAAAAACAGAGTTTTTTTCACCTAACTGAATTTTCTGGAACCTCAAGAGTGTGGCTCCACCTACCTAAAAATAGGAAACACAAAGCTCACAGACGATAAAAGAACAAGTCCAGATGCAATACCAAGCCTCATTACAATTAAAGAACTGAAAGGCAAACAGTAGAACATATCACAAAATGGTTTAAACCTAAATCCACTAAAATATGGAAGGGAATTCCCGATTCCTGGAAATTTAGTTACCATGTTAGTCTTGTTTTCCCCGAATCTTCTTCCAGGACAGCACATGATTGGATAAGCAAGAAATAACCTACTAGGCTGGGACTACTTCTTTCACAACCTACTTCCTAAAGGTTCAGGCCCCATTCACATCTTGGTGGTCCGGAATTAACGCAGAAACCGTTTTTTGTGGATGTTCCTTGAAACATGCAAAAAATGTGCATTGCGCTTGCAGTGCTCCTATTTTCTAACGCCACCCGAAACGCAGGTAAAAAGCTAAAAAAAAAAAAAAAAAAAATAATAGGTCCAGGAGCTACTTTGGTGGGTTTGTCACATGTAGGGCAACCCATTCAAATAAATGAGCTGCCCTATGCTGTTGACAAAAGTGACAGGTCTCACAAGTGCAAATAGGGGCCTCAGTCCATACTGGAGAGGAGGCCCGAAACGCAGGTAAAAAGCTAAAAAAAACGCCACCCGAAACGCAGGTAAAAAGCTAAAAAAAAAAAAAAAAAAAATAATAGGTCCAGGAGCTACTTTGGTGGGTTTGTCACATGTAGGGCAACCCATTCAAATAAATGAGCTGCCCTATGCTGTTGACAAAAGTGACAGGTCTCACAAGTGCAAATAGGGGCCTCAGTCCATACTGGAGAGGAGGGCGATCTGGTTGTGTCAGATGACTGTATGAAAGCTGAACCAATTGGCATCTTTGTAGAGCAGTTCAGGCAAACATAGTTACATAGTTAGTCTGGCTGAAAAAAAGACACAAAACTATCTAGTTTAACCAAGTTTATATATACAATCCTATCCTCCAGTTGATCCAGAGGAAGGCAAAAAAAACCCCAGCAAAGCATTATCGAATTTGCTCCAGCAGTGTAAAAAAATTATTTCCTAAACCCCCAAGAGGCAATCGGATATTCCCAGGATCAACTTTACCTATAAAATGTTAGTATCCAGTTATATTATGTACATTTAGGAAAGAATCCAGGCCTTTTTTAAACCACGAGTTTGCTGTCCTTGCTGAGGCTAAAGCCCTCTGAAATAAACTCTAATACCACTGGGATGTACAGTATACTCCAAAATGATGTATCTGATCAGCTGACATGGTCTTCTTTGACCCCCTAGCAACTCTTGGGCCCTGCAGAGCTGTTTAATCGTTTTCATACAATGCGGTTTGGATTTTCATAAGATAAATTGGTATGGCTTGGCATATACCCAAGCACATAAAAGCTGCTTCCTATCATTGGATGGGTTTGAAAATAGGAAATTAATTACTATTTCCTATGTCCTAAGAACCTGGATTGAGTTTAATCAGAAGCCCAGATCTACTACAAATATCAAGTGTGGAAAATCTGTGAAGTAGGTTTCCACAATAGCTTAAGTTTGAAATCTGCTGAAACTCCTCATATGGCCAAAAGCTACTGGCAACATAGTCTTAATATAGGGTTTTGACCAAAAGGGAGACAAGTTAAGCCCTATGATCACTATACATACATTTTGGAAATTGCTAGATTGCGATTATGTCACTGGGTGAGGCGTTGGTACTTGGGGGTTTAAGACTTAGCCATGATGTATCAGGTTGCTGACTGGGAGTATCCCACAAGGAGTCTTATGCAATCTTTAGAGAATAGCATTCCAAAGAGCTATTTAGCCATAAAGGGCTATAAGGGACATAGTATATTGCATAACCACAGTAAATAAAGGGAAAGGCAGAAAAGCCTAAAACAAGATAAATGTCTAGGGCTGTGAGGGCTGAACCGCAGCATGGAAATAAGCTAGTCAACCCCCAGCAGTAAAAGGTCCTGCTCCTGAGTTATCCATTCCATGTACTATACACCTTCATAATCCAACAATACCACCTGAATATAAACAAAATGCATGCATAAGTAGAGAAACTGTGCGCTATACTAGCTGCCTCTGTGCACACAGCCCAGCAGTTCATGACTTTGGCATATACCCAGAACCACCCCACCCTTGAAATAAGAGAAAAGGGGATTTACCTCCTAAGAGTCCTATGGATACTAAAGAGTGTGCCACCTTCTGCGGTCCCAGGGAAAATCTCACCCCATGATGAAACAGTGATTGTGCTGTGAAACATTCTATAGAACGCATTCCAGAAGGTATGTATGAACCTCCTGCATCTCGTGGTGAATCAAGGCCTGGCGTTTAACACTGGTTTATAAAAATACCAGTGACGATCCCTTATGTAACAGTTTAAAGGCTAAGTTAACCTTTTAGAAAAAAATAATAAATGCACAGATTTTTGCAGAAAAAAAATGTGCATTCATTATTTTTTCCTACAGGAACCTGCAAAATACTGTACCCACAATCAGTAAATTGCAGGTGCAATGTCAGGCTCCTGTAGACACTTACTACATCTTAATTGCCCATATTTCTGTAATGGTTTTCTGTTAGAAATCTGGAGGAAGCATCCCCCCCCCCCCCCCCGCAGGTCATTGGCACACAGCGATGCCAATTTGAAAATGGGACGATTGGTATGATGAGAGGATCCTCTACCCGCTGTCACAGTGGAAGTGTTGAAATGTTGAGCAGGCCATGAGCTGAAACATATTACACCCCAAATACAGGTCTAACATGTAACATGTTCCAAAGGTGAGCTTAGCCTTTAAGTGGCCTCAGAGTTCAGATATAGGTCAGGCAGATTTATGCATCCATAATATGACTCTGCAAGGGATGGATAGGAATCTTTTGGGGAAACTATTAGAGCCAGCAGGATCAGATGTGGGTTGCATGTTGCAGGTAATGTGCAGTGCAGAAAACTGAAGCATTAGAAAAATGGGCGTCACCGAAGAAAACATCTTTTGTCATCATACAGTATGCAGCAGGTGGGACTAGGCCAATAAAACAAGGCTCTAATGCAAAACATCCCTGACATGGCTGCCAGAGTTTTTTTTTTAGTGGCTATGGTGACCCAGTGATCAGGAACTGTCCAGCCCTGACTTAGAGGGAGAAGAGACATCCACTCCCCAATCCCACCTACCCAAGCCAAGCAGGTCCTTTGTCCCTGGGGTAGAATCTAAGCTAGATAACCTGGGAAGCCCCTGTAAAAAGCACAAAGGTCTTGCAATATCAATTTTCTGATGTTGTTCCTGCTAGGCCTGAGAAAACACAGGGAGCTGAAGCCTTGCATTTCCGGTTTTCAGTGGGAAGATCCACACTCTCTTTTGCTGTCCTGAAAGGGAGGATGAGATATTTGCTAAATGCCACAAAAGCATAGCCTTCAACATAACAACAAATGTGAGTCAGCACTTCTGGTACAGTCCCGGCATGAGCAGCACATCATGAGCTTCACAAAGCTGACATTCAAAAACCACCTGCATTCAGTGATCAGTACACAGGCACATAACCCTAGTGTACGGAGCACAAATCCTAGACAAAAATCAACAGGGTTAACTTATCGATCATCTTCCTTTAACTAAACAAGCTTAGATGTGGAGGAAGCCAAAGATGTCATCAACTGTTAGGCATATTGGGGAATCACTGATGGTATGGGCAGTCATTATATTTGGGCACTGCTTGAAGAATTGTATAACGCCCAAATGAGTATGAAGCCACGATTAGGTTCTCCCTATCGTGCAAACACTGCTTGTTGATGCACCCATATTCCAGAATACTAATTAAAGAGTCAGCTCAACTTTCTGCATTTTTCCCCAGGCATTCCATCACTCGGGCACATTGCAAAGCACTGTTCAGATTTTAACCACTTCTTGACCATGCTAAAGCCAAATGACGGCTACAGTGCAGTCGTCCAGTTGTGGGAGGGTGTCTTGACGTTCTCCTAGAACCAGGCCCCCTGTGTACCCGCTGCAGTGCGCATCCCACACCCTCTGCGAATGCTGTGTCCTTATGGCACAGCTGATCACAGATCCCAATCACAGCGGCCCTTTACCATGTGATCTGCTGTGTCTATTCACAGCTGATCACAATATAAACACACTTGCCAGTTATTGGCATTTCTTTCCTTACGTGCTGTCACAGTGTGAGGGCATGGGAGCCGGTAACCGACAAGTGTGACAGAAGACATCTACACTGATAATCAGGGCACTGATTATCAGTGCAACCCCAATTAGTGCCCATCAGTGCTGCCTATCAGTGCCCATCAGTAAAGAAGAAAAATTACTTATTCCCAAAATTTAATAACAGAAACTAAGAAAAAAAATTGGGTTTTTTCAAAATTTTCTGTCTTTTTTTGTTTGTTCATCAAAAAATTAAAAATCCAGTGATGATTAAATACCACCAAAAGAAAGCTCTATTGGTGTGATAAAAATTTCATATGAGTACAGTGTTCAGCAGCACACAGCAGCAGTCGGTCCGGTCCAGTCCGGTCGAGGAGGAGTGAGTCAGCCAGTGTCCGAGCCAGCCCAAGAGCAGATTGGTGCCTTTGATGTATGACTACACAGCGGAGGACCCACACCATATGAGGAGATTGTTGTCTTATTGCTGACTACAGAGATCCCACCATCCATCCATCTGTGAGGACCACCTTCGGCGCTTGCCTAGAACAGAGAGTCTGCATATTTTGGATTACACACATGCGCTTGCCCTGTGTGTTGTAGGTAAGCGGCCACTACACACTTTACAGCACCGAGATTGGACCGATATTTATTTATCATTTATTGATTTGGACACTATTTTAAAGATTGTATTTATTTATACACATTAGGAGTGCACGTTTCTTACACAGTTATCAGCCATCACCGGATTGATTTGGACGTTTTTTTGCTAGCACTATTGATTTATTCTATTGAGTATTGTTCACTTTTGAATTGATTGATTGTATTTTTTGTATATTGTTATATCCATACAGTACGCATTTATATTTACACCATTGATTTTACATTTGCACCGTTTAGTTCAGTTTGAATTAGCGCTGATCTTATACACTACACACACTGCAATTCACGGTGGGGACACCGATTCAGATTGGCAGCTTTTTCGTTTTTTATTTTGATTGTTTATATTCATCATTTGCTCACGTTCATCAAACCCCTAAGGTAGCGCATTGATCCTCGTTCTCATTAGTGTTAAATAACCTCACAATTGAAACAGATTTACACTATTGGAAGTGGACTGTCTTGTTTTTTATGCTTATGTTCCTGGCCTTGGCTGAATGGAGCGTTAAAGTGGACCTGTGATTTACTTCATTTGATGCTCCATAGTGATGGCAACATCAAGCATTTGCTGACTTCTCATTTGAGGATCACAGTTTTTCTGGTAAGCCTCAGAGTAGTTGGAGGGACCTCATGACCTCCTTGACCTTTATACAAAACTTCAAACAGCCCCCAGATATAATGACTTCCCTGACATAGCTGCCCATACCATCAATAGTCCCTCGATATGCTTAACATTTTCTGACATTGTGACTTAAAGAGTAACTCCACTTTTGTTGAGAAAAAAAAATTCCCTCTGGGTGATCTGTGTACATTGCAGGGATTATAGCAAACTTTATTGCAGATTCCTACCTTTTGTTATTCTGAAGAAATCCCTGTGTGCTCTTCTGTGCCTCTGTGCTGAGTGGGTCTAATGGGAGTGGTTTTATAATTACCATTCACTAATGAGGAAATCGGCTATGCCTGCATCCTTTTAGACATGTTCCTATTGGGAGTATCTCACCAAAAATGACATTTTTGTTGCAGGGGATGCCAGAAATTTGACTTGTATCTTAGGCAGACTCCTGGGAAAATTGGTGAGCCAATCACACAAGCAGGAAATTATGTAAGTACACTTTCTGTGTACAGAACAACTCCAGGTAGCCATATTGCATTGCATTCTCAGAAAATTACAGGGCTGCAAATTGAAAAGGAAAGGTAATTTTTTATAACATTTAATCACAATATGATTTGTGTCTAAATTGTTTACGCTATATTGTTTTTTTTATGTAGCACCCTCCTAGGTAGGTTCTAGGAAAAGCATATATGTGGCCCTGTCTGCTTATCAGGGGGGCCTGATTCAGTTAGTGAGGCTGTCATGTGTTTCCAGTTGTGGTCTGTTGAGTATGGGGAGTCTCCCCACTGTGTCCAATGAGGGCTCTTATTGGATAGTGGAGGAAACCTGGCCAATAGTGCACCAGGGCTTATAGCTGTCTCAGTGGGCGGAGTTTGCTGCAATGCACCCTGGGATTGGATATAAGCCTGAGGGGAGCATGTGACAGAGGGTCTTTGGCGGGAAGCAGAGTCCCAGGAGGAGGCTGACAGCTGTCTCTCCTCCTGTCAGAGCGAGTGAGGGTTTCCTGGGCAGTGGGCCTAGAGGACCGGAGGTTGAGCTGGGCTGCAGGAAGAGGATCCAGAGTGTTGCTGACAGAGTGGAGCTGCTGGGCACAAGTTTCCAGGAAAAACAGTGTTGCGAGTACCTGAAACTGCCAAGGGGTCTGCCTAGGAGAGGGGGCCACTCCAGAAGGTCAAAGGGATCTGGGAGCCAGCTACCCAGTAGAGGAGGCTTAGAGAAAGGGAGTTCCAGTGTCTAAGCCCTGAAGAGAACTGAGAGAAAGGGGGTGCCAGTATGGGCCCTGAAGTGTTCAACAGTGCAGCAGTATACAAGTAGCTACCTCAGCAAGAGTGCTTAAGGGAGCTCAAAGAAGACTTCTTTAGTCAAAAAGTAGTCACAAGTCAGTTCAGCATTAACAGGCATCCGGCCAGTGTTAACCACTGTCAAACCAGCGTTGATAGGCATTCAGCCAGCGTCAAGTCAGTGCCAAATAGCGTTTTTCAAGCGTCCCTGCTAAATTATGCATAGTTCAGTTCAAGGAGTATCCCACTCATCCCTTCTCCTATCCAAGTTACAAAATAAATACAAAAACCCAAAGATACTGGACTGGTCATTGTCTCAGTGCTCACAATTGGAGAAACATGCTTAAATGTGCTGTTTTTGCTAGAGGTAACCCAGGGGGACCCATATCCTGCAAAACGGCTGGGAATTGTGCTATATTTATATTGCTACTTTTTTCCCCCACGAAAGTGGAGTTACCCTTTAAAGTCACCCTTGTCTGTCCCCACATCCCAACTTGTCCAGCTGTAGGATATAGTCTGAAAGAGGACTACGAGACTGTTGCTTTTTTCTAGGATTGGTGCCCCTTACATCAGGGTAAGTATCTGTGTGCTGGTCACTGGATAGAATGGTTTCTTGAATGGCAGCTTTGTAAAGCTCATGATGTGCAGCTCGTGCTGGGACAGTATCACAGCGATAAAGACTCTAGTTTTTGGTAGATTTGAAGGCTATCTTGTGGCGTTAAGAAACTCTCATTAGGTGTCCATCATACCCTGTTGGAGAAATTGAAGCCACTACTGCTCCCTGCTGATTCAGATTTACCAAGATAAGTATTTACTGTAAATTTCTTTAGATGGTTCCTTTCACACATTTTACAGTTTTAAGGACCCGAACACCTGCATCTAGGCACTAACTATATGGAATTCTGCTGGTTCCTGTTGTCAACCCCAGACATCTTGTACTACTGATACATACCACTAACTGGATGTTATCCCAATATGACTTACCTTGGTAGACATGGTTATAATACTGGTTTAGTTAGTACAAATGTAAACTCCTTGTACATGTGACAACCCGAATGCTTTCTACCAGATAAGGAGTTTGCCATAAGATGATGCCATGTCCATTTCCTGTGTAAATGCACAAAAAGGACCCAGGAATGACTCCACAAAAACTGCATCAATTACCTGTAAGGATGTATTTCCTGTATCGTCTTCATCCATAGAATGACTGCTTTCAGCATCTGTCTCACACTCAGCCATTTGAAACGCTGGTTGAAAGAAATAAAAATTTGGAGAAAATTTTACAATCCAACTGTAGTGACTTTATAACAGAAAAACATCCGATTCTGACTATAATACAGTCAGGGCTTGCATGTAATGGCCATTATACTGGAAGTAATGCTGGACAAGAGACTGTCAAAGTCTGGAGACATACTAGACGAAACAATGGTTTGATACATTGGACAAGCTACAGGTTTGGAGACATGCTGCACAAGGCAGTCAGAGACTAGAGATGTGTTACACAAGGCTATTCGAGATGACAGTTATTAACCCTTTAAAAGTCAATGCTTCTATTACTAGAGACTGCTGGGGTCCAAGGGTCACATAGTAGGTACCAAAGAGATGCAAGTTGGGCACCAAGGAGTTACACATTGTTGAAAAATTTACATTTTACAGATATATCATCTGTGAAGGTTCTCATTTATCTAGGTCATGGTATAGCTAGTCTTGGTACATTCTACTGGAATTGTTCTGTAATTATGAAGACATTTTGAAGCTTGTCCAATTCACTTATTGAATTTAAAGAAGTGGCATAGAGAAGATACAAAATGTTTTCAATATTACAGAAGAATTGCAGTTGAATGTGGCAAACTTGATACTAACTACTGATATAACGTTACAAAATACATACTATTTATACTCAAATTTGTTACATTCAGCATCCTTATTTTTTTAAATAAACGCATTGCTGTGTCATACAGTATAACGCACCTACAACATACATAGGTGACTTGAAGAGCTGCAATACTAGCTTCCAACTGTGAGTGGCACTGCAGACTTACTGAAATCACAACTCACTACTAGGGAAACACCAAACAGATATTCTCAAAATTAGGATTTTCTAATTCAATTCTAATAGTGTATGGCCAGCTTTACATCCCAACTACATTCTCATGAGCTACTGTGTTTCCAGTGTAGGCATAAAAATGACCAGCAGCAGTCCACAAATGTAACATTCCACTTGGTGGGAAGGCTTGGTCAGAAACGATATTTGTGTATATGTGCGCTACAGTGAATGCATTCTGCATTCATTTAAAGTAGGCTAGAGCTAAACAGTATCAATATATATAAAAAATAAATAAATAAGCAGCCCCTAAACTCCTAGTGCATGTGGCCTGCCATGTCCATGACTAGGTCCACCACTTATTGGGCATCTGTGGACAGTTTGCAGAGTGGCAAAAGGTGCAAGAACACTGCTTCAGCACCCAGCAGAGGAAAAAAAAAACCCCTGTAGTACTGTGAGTGACCTCCTCCTGACAGCAATAGTGTGCGGATGATTTACGGACATAATGTAAGTCTATGGCATTGCGGATGTCAGCGGGTGACCATCCGCTGACATCCGATTTTCCTCCTTTCAGTTCTGTTCCGTTTTTTGGAACGGAATAGAACCCTATTTTTTCATCCGTTCAAAAAACGGAAAGGAAGGAAAATCGGATGTCAGCGGTGTCATCTGCTGACATCCGCAATGCCATAGATTTACATTATGTCTGCATATCATCCGCAAACGGATGGGATGATATGCGGGCATACGGAGCGGATGACACAAATGTCATCCGCTCCGTGAAAAAAAAAAAAAAGTCCCGCAGCGGACAAAAGCAGCGGAGCGGCCGTCTGAAAGAGCCCTTATACCTACAAAGTTAGACAACAGGAAGGGAAAAGAAATATATCCCGAGGAAAGGAAAAAAAAAAAAATCACTCCTGTAAGAGTTATCATGGGAAAAAGGTGTCTCCCCTGAGACTTTATTACCAACCCTTGTTTCCACAACAAACCAAAATTTTCAAAATTCAATGTTCACAGGGACAGAAAGTGAGGTGAGATCTTCTGAATAGAGGCACAAAACAAAACATTACATGGGTGCTATCCCTTCCCTATGCAAAAAAACATAAAAAAATTATTTTTGGGCTGGAGTTACACTTAAAAAATGTACCTGTTCCATACAAATTCATAGTTACCTAGCTGGCAAGGTTGAATAAAAACCAGAAACACAATTCTGGATAAAATGAGTATCACAATTTTTTTGCTTAGAATAAAGACGATGACTCTCTCATGATTCTTGGCTTAACATAATCGTTCACATTACACAAAAATGTGGCTAACTTCACTGTTTTTTTATATATATATATATATATATATATATATATATATATATAATCAATTTAAGTGTATTTTTCCCCCAAAAAATTGTGTTGAAAAGGCTGCTGCGCAATATATAGCGTGACAACAAATATTGCAACGACTGCAATTTTATTCTCTAGGGTCTCTCCTAAAAATATATAATATATATGATGTTTGGGAGTTGTGAGTAATTTTCTAGCAAAAATACTGATTTTAACTTGAAGGCAACAAGTGTCAGAAAGAGGCTTAGTCTTTAAGAGGTTAAACTGCCCTCCTTTACAGACGGAAGGTCATTCCTTTGATCTAAAAGAATGAAATGATACATTGTAAAATGTGTTTATAGTTATCTCCCAGCACTTAGCAATGCTGATAAACATTTGCAGGAGGCTACTTTTTCTTTTTTTTTTCTTGTTGACAGCTGTGAGTGAGCAGAGAACAACTCTGTACTGTATGAATTGAGGAAATGCCGAATTAGGATCGTGGGGGGGTGAATCGAGATTGCGATTTTTTAATGATTAATTGTGCAGCTATATATTAGCAGAGGCCCTAGAGAATAAAATGATGGGTGTTACCATTTTTTTATGTCACACAGTATTTGCGCAGTGAGTTTAAACACAATTTTATGGGGAAAAAATACACTTTAATGAATTTTAGTGCACACAAACACAATAGAAAGCCCAATTTTTTGGGCAAAACATAAAAGATGATATATATAGATACCAAACATGTCACACTTTACAATTGCATATGCTCGTGGAACTACGACACCTAAAAATTTCCCTAGGCAATGGTTTAAAAACCTTTACAGGTTACCAGTTTAGAGTTGTACAGGAGGTCTGGAGCTAGAATTACTGCTCTCGTTCTGAAGTTTATGGCGATATCTAACATTTTATTGCTATTACAAGGGATGACCAACCTCCCTTGTGATAGCATGGGCCGTGACAGATCCTCATTACCAAGAGATCTCTCGTCTGCCCTCCAAAGCATCAGATCAAATTAAGATTGGTTTGATCTGATGTTTGTACAAATTGGTAATGACTTGCTTACATGAGACCGAAACCGAAAGTGACAAAATCCTCATTGCTTTCGGTTTCTGGCATCACATATTGGGAGGAACGACATCCATTCCTCTTACTGTGTTTTAGTAAAATGTTAAACATGCATGCAAAAAAAAAAAGGGATAAATTGGCTTTGGCAGCAAAGGTTTAAGGGCTTTTGATGGGCTTTTGTTTGCATCAAATGGGTTTTGCATTACCATACAAGTCTATAGCAATGCAAAACGCAAAACCTGCCGGTCAGAAAGTAGGTCAACTGATCTCAGCTGTCATCCCGCAATAAATTCTGAATGATGTCAGAATCGTCTTTTAGGCCTCATGCACATGGGTGAACAGAACATTTTTATTTTTTATATTGTGAACAGAACATTTTTATTTTTTATATTGTGAACAGAACATTTTTTGCAGCAATTCTAGACAAGAGGTTTTGCATTCAGGCAACCCTTTAAAGTGGATGTAAACCCTCTTCTATACCCGGTGAAGTGAACAGCCTCAGATGATACACAGAGATGAAACAAATCCACCTACATAAGTTTTACATGTATACCTGCCGTCTTCAGCTTTCTACACTCAAATGGCACTTTTCCACTGCAAGTACCGGCTCTGCTCGGCCCGGTTTGCTTTTCCACTGCTGGTACCGCATGGTACGGTGTTGGAACGGTTCGGTACGGTACGGTTTGCTTTTCCACTAAAGTAGTACTAAACTTAAGTGGGTGGGATAACAACGGGGTGGGTGGGATTCTCTGACCAATCAGTGGCTAGTAGTGACTGCATGCAAAGGATTGTGGGATATGGTACCGGGTATGGTACCTGTTGGAACCACAATCGAGGTGGTACTGTTTTTGAGAGCCGTACCGTTCGGTTCCATGCAGTGGAAAAGCGCCGCCGTACCGTACCGTACCGTTCCTACAATATACCATGCGGTACCAGCAGTGGAAAAGCACAAAAGCGAGCCGAACCGTTCGGTTCCATGCAGTGGAAAAGCGCCATAAGGCCCCTTTCACAGAGGCGGACCGTTCAGATCCGCCTGTCAGTTTTTTTGGCGGATCTGAACGGTCCCCCCATGCATCTCTATGGTGCATCAAATGTCAGCGGAGACATGTCCGCTGACATCTGATCCTGTCCGTCAAATCTGGAAGGATGGAAACCCTATTTATCCGTTCCCATTCGATTCCCCCATAGAGATGTATGGGGCTCTGACAGCTGTGTCTCCACACACAGTGCGGAGAACAGCTGTCATCCTCCTGCTCAGCGGGGGATTGGCAGATCAATCCCCCGCTGAGATAAACGGAATCTGCCGTGTTACAAATGCACATCATGTTACAAATCTTTTTACCTCCTTCAGCAGTGGGTGTGGAGTCTGGGCTTACACTGTGAGAGCTAATTGGAGGAAAGGCACCTCCCCTCTCCACTTAGGCAGAGGAACAAAGGAACTGCCGCCTGAATAGACCAGCTCTCTGCTAACCTACCTCTAAGCTCCCTCCCAGGCACAAATTTTCAGCTGCTTTTATCTCGTGTGTTGGAGAACTTTTCAGAAGTGACTCCGCTGATAACAGAGGAATGGAGCAGCAGAAAGACATAGGACTTAGGGTTTTGGAGAGAGATAAGTAAACACCACAGATAGATGTGCCCAGATCCGTTTTCATAAATGGGGTTTACATCCACTTCAAAGTCTATTAGGATGCAGCAATAGCATGAACACAGCTCATCCAGCATGTGTTTTTGAACAAACAAGGAGTCACTTGAGCCACTGCTCAAGGTGGTGTAATTGCCTGATGACTCACACAGGTGCATGCCCCGGCTCGCCTCCGTGAAAACTTGATAAAAGAAAAGGAATTGGCAGCACTCCAGGTTGAGTCAAAATCCAGGTTTATTGACTGGACATCCAAATATGACAATCGTGACAAGGTAGACGCGTTTCACACACTGACTGTGTGAAACGCATCTACCTTGTCACGATTGTCATATTTGGATGTCCAGTCAATAAACCTGGATTTTGACTCAACCTGGAGTGCTGCCAATTCCTTTTCTTTTATCAGCATGTGTTTTTGATGCAACTTTATTCCTGACAGTATAGCAGGACAAAAGCCCAGTGTACATGAGGCCTAACATGGTGTGGGAAAGGCGCGTTTCTCTGCGCCTTTCCCGCACGTGAACACACGGCCCTTAGCTAGATAAGTGCAATAAATTATTAATGTCACCCCAAACCCAGTATTCTTGCAGCCACCAAACGTCTTGGTACCACTGTACAGTGCAGCATGATTCGTAAAAGTAGCATCTGAGCGTTCTTGTGCATTTGGCGGCCCATTTAAGTGAATCGGCTGTCAAAACCAAAATGCGCAAAAGCATGTGCGTTCTAGTGTGAAGCGGCCCTGAGGCTGGGATCACATCTGTGCACTGAGCAGGCGGTACAGTAGGCCGCCTCTTTCATTTGAATGGACTGCCTACGGCATCTAAACAGCACCAAAGTGAACATATCATTGTTTCCATCTCCTTTCAGTGTGTCCCCCATGTACAATGCATATATATCCGGTGTCAGCTGGGTTAAAGGGTAGAATATGCACCATCAGAATGCCCATAGTGATGAATACTGCAGGGGAGTACATGGCACACAATCCACATTCATATACATGTTTATAGGGCAGGATTCCAATGACAGCCCATCCCCCACTCCCCAGCCAGCACTGTCATTGAACATAAGTGAGCAGAGAATACACAGGGCTCCTATGGGAGCCCCTCGATGACTATATAGCCGGGCAAGCAGTCCTGTACACTCAGCTATCAATAAGCAGCTTGCACTGACAGCTCAGCTTCTGACTCTCTGCACAGAATGTCGCCTCCATGGCCTGCCAAGCTCCACCACACACACCGCTCTAATCCCCGTGCACTGCCCTAGACACAACGACATGACATAAACCCGCATCCTACCATACCGGGAGCCGCAATCTACCTCTTTTATAAGCAGCAAATTGGACCTGGCCGGAAGTACAGCAACAATGGTGGTGATGAGACGGGCGTTCCAAGCCTCGGCTTCAATCTGCCCAGGTATAGGGGCTGTGACGGGGATCTTGCAAGGGATGCTGGGGGATGTAGTTCTGTTTAGCACGCTAGTCTGCGTAGCGTGTTATGGTGTCTAATCCAAACCTCGTTCTGGAGAGCAGGTTTAACTGATATCCAAGCCTCGTTCTGAAGAGCTGCTACTTCCTGGTATCCACGTCTCTTTGTGGATTGCTAAGCTTCCTAGACATTCAAGCCTCTTTTTGATTGGCTGTTCTCATAGAAATTCCTGTTTGGTCAGTCGCATTATTATTTGTCAATGTAAAAAACACCTATTTCTTGGCTGGCATACAAGGCAACACTATATTAAAGGGAAGCTTCAGCCAGGTTTCCAAAAAAATAATAATAAAAAAACAAAAGCAGCTACAAAAACTGTAGGTGCTGACTTTTCATAAACAGACACAAAAAACAGGTGTCCAAGGATCCAGTGCCGGTAGGGTTGCCACCTCATCCCTGTAAACCATGACACATATTAATTACACAGGTTCTGAGGCTATTATAATGCACATAAGGCACTAAGGGAGTTTAAAGAGGTTGTACACCGAGAAAAAATTTTTTTCTCTTCTTTACATCCTGAAAGAGAAACCCATAATGAGCTAGTATGCATCGCATACTAGCTCATTATGAAATACTTACCTTAGAACGAGCCCCCGCCGTGCCGTCCGCTTACCTGTATGACGGGCGACATGTATGGTCGCCCGTCTTCCGGGATCGCGGCATCCGGCCATCTGATTGGCCGGAGCCGCTGTGACGTCACTCCCGCGCACGCGCGCGGGAGCCGACGGTCACGGCACGGGGCTCTGAAGGAACGGCACGATCTACCGTTCCTTCAGAGCGCATGCGCCAGTGACGTCACTGGCTGCATTAAAGGTAAATATCTCCTAAACGGTGCATGTTTAGGAGATATTTACAGTACCTATAGGTAAGCCTTATCATAGGCTTACCTATAGGTACAACTTCCTGAGGAGGGTTTACTTCCTCTTTAATTACCACCTTAAAGCGGTAGTATACTCCGCTTTTTAACTTTTACCTACATGTAAGCCCTTTAATAAGGCCTATAATAAAGCTTACCTGTAGGTAAAATCAATATCTTATAAACCTGCACGGTTTAGGAGATATTCGCCCTGCATGCAGCCGCTGACCCCAGCCGCGCATGTGCTCTAAAGGTCTGGTGTACCTTCAGAGCTCCATGTCTGCTCCTTGCCGGAAAGGGGTGCAGCGCTACAGTAGAAAGTATGAACTCAGACTGTATAATTGTGAAAAGGTCCTGACTGAACAATTAAATCACAAATACTGTGCAAGCTAAAAATAAAGAAGAGTCCTTTAAATGTCACAAATCCAAGCCATAAGATCAAGGAAAACCCGTGCTGTAAAGGATGAAACAGATGCACCTCTTCATAAGTGACTCCATCACCAGAGTGTGTGCTAGCCTCTCACCTCAATGCTCAGACCTCTAGGGTCATAACGCAGTGTGTTTTCAAACACCTGATGGGCTCCCAATCTGCTCAGCTTTGCCTCCAACCTCCAACCTCAGACCGATCATATAGTAAGAGATTCCAACATAGAGGGGGGGACAAAAGGACATCGCGGTTACACGCGGTTACACGTCTTTTTTAGCTTTTATGAAAAGATTTTAGAATTGTATTTACTATCTTATTTAACATTTGCCATTTTTTCAAAGAGACTTTTTTTAAAAAGACTTTTGAAAGAAAAAAAGAGTTTTTGTATAAAAGAATTTTTTGAAAACTTTTAGGTATTATATTATGCACTATGCATTGTCACTTTATGTCCTGTTAAAGGTTTTGTGCCCCTAGCATTCACGAAGTGCAATAGTATATTCACTAGCTCCTAATTACATCGACAGAGACAGAGAGGAACTGAACCGTGTCTTTTCCCCTGTTTCCGGTCTGTAAATATGAGTTTTTGTTAGCTCCGGAGTCATCAGGAAGTAGAGCTAGTTCTCTTTCCCTATTCCAAAATGGAAACCTGAGAGCTTCCTGTTCCGCTCTGGAACGATTGGTCCGGTTGCTTAGCAGCATCTATAAATAGCGTGCGGGTGCCGCCCTCCACGTACCCCGCTGAAGAAGTCACACCCACTGACGCAACGCGTACGGGGGAGGAGCTGTGACGTCACCCGCGACGCTCCGAAGGGATCGCACACCGAGCGGCCAGCTGGCTGTGCTGTTGTACACTTATGCTGTTCGTTTTGCACTAGGATAGTGCCATGCTTGTAAGTGCAATATTTTTTATTCAATAAATTGTTATATATACGGAGAGCACTAGATGTCCTTTTGTCCCCCCCTCTATGTTGGAATCTCTTACTATATGATCGGTCTGAGGTTGGAGGTTGGAGGCAAAGCTGAGCAGATTGGGAGCCCATCAGGTGTTTGAAAACACACTGCGTTATGACCCTAGAGGTCTGAGCATTGAGGTGAGAGGCTAGCACACACTCTGGTGATGGAGTCACTTATGAAGAGGTGCATCTGTTTCATCCTTTACAGCACGGGTTTTCCTTGATCTTATGGCTTGGATTTGTGACATTTAAAGGACTCTTCTTTATTTTTAGCTTGCACAGTATTTGTGATTTAATTGTTCAGTCAGGACCTTTTCACAATTATACAGTCTGAGTTCATACTTTCTACTGTAGCGCTGCACCCCTTTTGTATTTTATGTTTCATCTGGGTTTTGATAGATTTGACCTTTACCGGTGTTCAGCAGCTTTTATTCCATTTTGCTGATTGTAGCGCTGAATGAGTTTTCATTTTATATTTTCTGTAGCAAGTCTATATACATTTGGCTGCTAATCTTACAGAATGGATGTTTTTCAATATATTGAGGTGCGTGAGATTGCATTAGATGATGTGTTTACACGCACACTTATATCCAAAGAACCGAGCAACCTTTCCCATTATTTCAAAAAGTTAGGACACTTATTTGAAAAAAAGATTAAAGCTTGGTGGGATGTGGTTTCATTCCAACAGTATATCTCCTCTAAAATAATCCCGCGTCGTTTGCGTTGGGATATCCCACCAAATGATGGGCTTTTAGATGAGGAATCATACACAGAATGGAATGAATTCTTCACTACAAAGGGTCTTGAGCTCCTCACTTTTCTGTTAACACGGAAACAGAGGAAGATGAAGGCTCTTGAGACCCAAATAGAGGCCATCAAAACCTCTATAGAAAAAGAGAAGGATAAGCCAGAGTTCATAAAATTATCAGAAGAACTCAAAACCAAACTCATCAAATGGGATAAGGAGGCTCAGGAAAAGAAAAAGAAAAAATTCCTTAGGGATATAGGAGATTTTAGCAACAAAATGGTGTATAGGTGGCAAGTAAACCTTCTGTCCTCAGCAGCCCCTGAAGCAGTTTCCAGCACCTCAATGAATGAGGACGTACCCACTCAGGATTGTGGGACTCCTCAATCACAATTTCCCTCATTAGGAGGGCCTCCACCCAGAGGAAGAGGTCGGGGAAACAAAAGAGGGAGAGGCCGAGGAAGAGGGGGGGGCCAAAAACCTTATCACCGTCCCTCATCCAGGGAGAATTGGAGTGGTGATAATTATCACCAACCCAACCTTGAGTGGCAAACTGTCCCCTATCACAATAGGGGGCATCGAGGGGGACCTAGAGGACGTAGGGGACAGAGAGGTGCGTACCCATTAGGGGATCGCCCTATCCCAACGGAAAATAGGTTCCAACCATTACAAAATCAAGGGGAGGACCCCCATTTTTTAGGGATACAGAGGACCCCCTGGAGGGACCCTCAACTAGACCCGTCAACTCCATTGGGAATCAGCCCCTATTATCCTCCTCAGCAGCCCCCGTATCCATTGTTAAACGGGACGGAAAATCAAAAGAAAAGAAAAAAAGAGGATGCAGAGGAGGTAGAAGGGTACAAAAAACCAAAATCCCGATAGGAACCGGGATATTCAATCTTAGCGGTGTCACTCTTACAGATGATGAGATCAGAGTTTTGGACAAGGGACTAAAATTCGCACCAACTAAGAATATGAATAAGTTCGACACCTATGTCAATCTTCAAAAATTTGCTAGAACACTAAGTATCAAAAAACATTTTTTAACAAATCCATATCCTGATAGGGGAGAGGTTAGAGTCTCACACCATTCCAAATTACGGAATAAATCAGTGTTTAATCCCCCTAATGTGGACACTAAGAACATTGAAGTGTTCAAAAATATGGTAAGCCGTGATTTGGACTCACTTAGGATCAGGAGAGCAAATGATCCTCAACAAATCAAAAAGGGTATTAAACTGCTAGAGGGCAGGAAAGATCTAGTGATCCGCCCGGCTGATAAGGGAGGTGCCTTGGTAGTAATGAGTGGGACCTACTACCGTCAAGAGATGCAGAGGCTCCTTAGTGACAGGAATACCTACTCTCTCTTGTCAGGTAACCCTATGATCAGGTTTAAAAAAGAACTGGGAGTTTTGATCAACAAAGGGGAGAAATCTGGAATTTTGAGCTCTAAGGAAGCCCAGTATCTCAACCCCTTATTTTGCAGGACCCCTATAATTTATTTTCTCCCTAAAATCCACAAGAATCAAACGTGTCCACCCGGCCGTCCAATTGTAAACGGCATAGATTCTATAACGGCAAGGTTAGGTCAGTATATCGACCATTATCTGCAGCCTTTGGTATGTGGTACATCCGCATACCTCAAGGACACTAAACATGTAATCCAGCTTCTTGGGGACCTAACGGGAACTTCAGAAAGTATATTGGTAACTGCTGACGTAGGGTCGCTCTACACCATCATAAATCATGAAGATGCTTTGAGTTCTGTGAAGTGGGCCCTAAGTAAGTCAGATTTGACCTCTAAACATCGTAAGTTCCTTGTCGAATGTTTAGACTTCTGTTTACTAAAAAATTATTTTTGGTACAACCGAGAATATTTTCTACAAGTGAAAGGAGTTGCTATGGGAGGACGTTTTGCTCCCAGTGTGGCAAATTTATTTATGTCACACTGGGAGGAGGAGGTGATCTTCACAAACCGTCCTCCCCAGCTGAGTTGTTATCGTCGTTTCATCGACGATCTCCTCCTAGTTTGGAGAGGAGATATGACCAGTCTGCAGCAATTCATGAACCATCTTAGTTCCAACAATAGGAACATTGAACTAACTTGGAATGTAAACACCGAAAGCATTATATTCTTGGATTTGGAGATTTTCAAAAATGATGGGTGTCTAAAAACTCGTACCTACTTCAAACCCACTGATCGTAACTCCTATATACCGACAGGAAGTTGCCACCATAATCTATGGTTATGTAATATCCCCAGAGGGCAGTTTTTAAGGATGAAACGAAACTGTTCTCAGGAAGAAGACTTTCGCTCACAGTCCAAAATATTAGCCTCTAGGTTTTTAGAAAAAGGTTATGCTCCAGAACACATAGAGAAGGAACTATCTAAAGTGAGTGAGATTGAACGAGAAACCACTCTTATGCCCTCTAAAAAAATGGCTACCAGTAATGAATTTTGCTTTGTGCTGGACTACAATGTCCAGTACAAGAAGTTTGAAAATATAGTAGCCAAGTATTGGCCCATCCTACAACAAGACAGGGTATTGGGCCCGACCCTTCCATCAAAACCTAAATTTGTCTACCGGAGGGCGCCAACCCTGAGAGATCGGCTGGCACCAGGGGTTCTGGATCCCCCCATTAAATCTGATAATAGGCTCTTTCCATCTATGAAAGGTTTTTACGCCTGTGGAAGATGTGCTGCATGCAAAACCTCAAAAGGTAACATCAAAAGAAGGAAGGAATTTTTAGCTACAGCCACACAGGAAGTGCATGTTTTGAGGGATTTCATCACATGTGAGACCAAAGGTGTCGTTTATATGCTCGAATGCAAATGCGGATATCAATACGTGGGCAGAACCACGAGAGCATTGCATGTTCGAGTAGGAGAGCATATGAACAGAATCAGACAGGGAAAGGATAAGCACAATGTCCCCAAACACTTTAAAAGATACCATCACTGTGACCCTACTGGATTAAAGTTTTGGGGGATTGAGAAAACTACCAGGCATTGGAGGGGAGGTAACTTTACTAGGCAACTAAGTCGAAGAGAATCATTCTGGATTTACCAGACTAAAGTTTTAGTACCAGGGGGGTTAAATGTAGAATTTGATCTTAATTGTTTTATTTCCAATAGATGATTATTGCTGATTTTTAGATGTTTTTTCTGTTATGTTTTTTATGTTTTTTATATATATATGTGTTTGTAAGATCCATACGGAGCATCGCGGTTACACGTCTTTTTTAGCTTTTATGAAAAGATTTTAGAATTGTATTTACTATCTTATTTAACATTTGCCATTTTTTCAAAGAGACTTTTTTTAAAAAGACTTTTGAAAGAAAAAAAGAGTTTTTGTATAAAAGAATTTTTTGAAAACTTTTAGGTATTATATTATGCACTATGCATTGTCACTTTATGTCCTGTTAAAGGTTTTGTGCCCCTAGCATTCACGAAGTGCAATAGTATATTCACTAGCTCCTAATTACATCGACAGAGACAGAGAGGAACTGAACCGTGTCTTTTCCCCTGTTTCCGGTCTGTAAATATGAGTTTTTGTTAGCTCCGGAGTCATCAGGAAGTAGAGCTAGTTCTCTTTCCCTATTCCAAAATGGAAACCTGAGAGCTTCCTGTTCCGCTCTGGAACGATTGGTCCGGTTGCTTAGCAGCATCTATAAATAGCGTGCGGGTGCCGCCCTCCACGTACCCCGCTGAAGAAGTCACACCCACTGACGCAACGCGTACGGGGGAGGAGCTGTGACGTCACCCGCGACGCTCCGAAGGGATCGCACACCGAGCGGCCAGCTGGCTGTGCTGTTGTACACTTATGCTGTTCGTTTTGCACTAGGATAGTGCCATGCTTGTAAGTGCAATATTTTTTATTCAATAAATTGTTATATATACGGAGAGCACTAGATGTCCTTTTGTCCCCCCCTCTATGTTGGAATCTCTTACTATATGATCGGTCTGAGGTTGGAGGTTGGAGGCAAAGCTGAGCAGATTGGGAGCCCATCAGGTGTTTGAAAACACACTGCGTTATGACCCTAGAGGTCTGAGCATTGAGGTGAGAGGCTAGCACACACTCTGGTGATGGAGTCACTTATGAAGAGGTGCATCTGTTTCATCCTTTACAGCACGGGTTTTCCTTGATCTTATGGCTTGGATTTGTGACATTTAAAGGACTCTTCTTTATTTTTAGCTTGCACAGTATTTGTGATTTAATTGTTCAGTCAGGACCTTTTCACAATTATACAGTCTGAGTTCATACTTTCTACTGTAGCGCTGCACCCCTTTTGTATTTTATGTTTCATCTGGGTTTTGATAGATTTGACCTTTACCGGTGTTCAGCAGCTTTTATTCCATTTTGCTGATTGTAGCGCTGAATGAGTTTTCATTTTATATAACCTTGCCGGAAAGTGAACTCCTGCGCACGTGTGGGAGTGATGTCATCGCGGCTCCGGCCACTCACAGCACTGGAGTTCTGCGGAAGACACTCCAAGGGAAGATGTCAGCTGTGTCCGGGCGACCGTGTCGGGGCTTCGTTCTAATGAGCTGCATACTAGCTCATTAAGCCTTTGTCCTGCAGGGTTTTTTTTTTTTCTTTTTTGTTGAGGATATAACCGCTTTAATCAGCCACAGAACTAACGTGTGTCCTGGTTTAAAGGGATGAGGTGGCAACCCTAAGTGCCATTGTGCTATCAGATTACCGCTACCCGTCAGATCATGTAACAGAAGTGACGTTGAGATCAAAAAGTACTTACTGCGCATGCGCTATGCGTTCCAACATGCGTTCCAAACTGCTCATGAACTAAGGAGTAGCGTTAATCTGAGGGAACACCCATGCAGACATCATACTACACCCAGCTACGTCTTGAATTCCAGAGTAATTTTAGCAATAAAGTGAGCATATATAAATAAATATAGTACATTGATTTTTTTTTTTTTTTTAAAGTCTGTGACTCAAAAGACTTACACCCGGTGCATAAAAAAGTGCACACACGCAAACGTGAGAACACAAAAAGTGCACAGGGTGTGCAAAATGGTCTTCCCTCTGAAGAGGTAGGACCCTAACCTCGATCCCCCGGGGGCAAGACTCCTGACAGAGATTTAAGGTACTTCCTATGGTCTGTCTGGCCGAAACCAGACAGACCCCGTTCTCCAGGGGGACTGCCGAAACAGCCCTCCCCAAGTACTTGGTGGGACTCCCCCGAAGGGAGACCCCATGACAGAGGGCGAACTAAGCCAGAAGGCCATATCCACCCCCTCCCAAGACTCAAGGCTGGGCCTGAGGACCCACACCCTACAAGTCGTGCAAGGAAAAAGATAAATATAGTACATTGATATCTGTGATGCTGTTTGGATGTTACATTTTGAAAGAAGCTGGATGCCAGCAGTAGGAAGGTGGCGGAGGCCATGTTGGTACACCCCACACTGCTCAGTGCTAACCCTTTCTGCTTTCAAAATTAAACATCACAACAGCATCACAGATATCAATATTCTATATTTATTTATATACGCTCACTTTATTACAAAAATTACTCTGAAATTCAAGTCACGGCTGGGTGTAGTAAGATGTCCACATGGGTGTTCAGATTCCCGCTACCCATTCGATTATGAAATGTTTGGAACGCATATCGCCGTGGAATGCATAGCACATGCGCAGTAAGTATTTTTTGGTCAAAACGTCACTTACACAATTTGACGGATCGCGTTAATCTGATATAACACAATCCTTACTCATCTTCCAGTAAGCGGTGGCAGCATTGTAAAGTGATATTAAAGTAGAACTATAGGCAAAACTTTTTTGCCATTTTGGATAAAGTAAGGGAGGGTTATACCCATGTCAGATTTTTTTTTTTTTGCCGCCTGTGTTCCATTGTGGGGATTTACCTTCACTTTCTGTCCCATAGCCAAACAGGAAGTGAGAGGAAATCCCTGCAAGTTAGGGGAATTTCTTGGGGACCCCCAGGTCACCAGAACTAGTGTCCCCATTGGAAGATATCCCCTCTATTACTTTTCTGGGGACAACCCAAATCTGGATGTAGCACCCTCCTAGGTAGGTAGGTGCTAAGTAAAAGCATCTGTTACTCCTGCTGTTTATCAGGGGAGCCTGATCTATTAGTTTGCTTGTCACATGTTTCCAGGTGTGATTCACTGGGTCTGAGAAAGTGTCCCCACTGTATCCAATGTGGGAGCTTGTTGGACAGTGGAGGAAACCCAGGGGCACATCGTGTTTTATGGCAGTCCCAGTGGGAGGGCATTCCTGCAATGCATCCTGGGATTGACCATGAATACGGAGGGGACATGTGACAGGGCGTCTTTGGCGGGAAGCAGAGTCCCAGGAGGAGGCAGATGGCTAGTCTCTCCTCCTGCAGGTGTGAGGCAAGGGGTTCAGGCAGTTGGCCTAGTGAACCGGGTGTGGAGCTGAGCTGCAGAGGATCCAGGGTGCTGACAGTGGAGTTGGTGGCAGAGTCTCTCAGGAAAAACAGTGTCATGAGTACTCGGGGATTGGCCACAAGGTCTTCTTAGGAAAGAGAACCACTCCAGAGAATTCAGGGGATCAAGGATCTAGCTCACACAGGAAGTTTAACAGTAAAGGGGGTGCCATGTATTTGACCCTGAAGAATAGGAACAAAGGGGGTTCCAGGAAGGGCCCTGAAGATTGTTCTGCAGTACAGTTCAGTTTACCTCAGGAAGTTCACTCAATTCTACTTCACTGCTATGACAAGTTGAAGCAGCGGCCTAGCCGTGACTAGCGATATACAGTGCTACTCAGCGTTAATCAGCATTAATCCGTCGTCCCAGCTAATTGTGCATGGTGCCATAGGCAGAACATTATAACCAATTTAAATAATTGTATTCAAATTTATTACAAAAAATAAAGAGACAATGAAACCTGCATTGAATATAATTGGCCACGGCCATTTATTTTTAAAGTAATTAAAAAACAACTTTACATTACACGTGGGATACAACCAAATTTATATATGGTTTAGCCAAAAAGCCCAAACCATCTCATTACCACAAACTTTTATGTAGCCCAGCCAAGAAGCTCGAATTACCCAACATACTTAAAAACACATCCCACACGCCATGCACAGAACAGAGCATGGCACCATCCATTAGCCTAAGGCCAATTCAATGCAAGTTTGAATATGCAAGTTCAAAATATCATTAGCAATATCTGAAAGGTGTGTGGAATCATCCCTATAAAAACCAGGGAGACCCCCCTCCAAGTCAGTGTGCCTAAAAGACAAACTATCAATAGACACCATGAACTTGGCAATAGATCTATTCACACGTTTTCGATTTTTCTCAAAAACAAGTTCTGGACTAGAAAACCATCGCAAACATGGAATAATTTCGGAATAAACAAATTTACAGTTTGGAAATATGGACTTAAAATAAATAAAATACATAAAAGTTTGTGGTAATGAGATGGTTTGGGCTTTTTGGCTAAACCATATATAAATTTGGTTGTATCCCACGTGTAATGTAAAGTTCCCTTGGGGGAATCAAAAATGGAGAAGGATCTGGGAGTCTTGGTTGATGATAGATTAGGAAACAGCATGCAGTGTCAAGCGGCAGCTTCCAAAGCCAACAGAATATTAGCATGCATAAAGAAAGGGATGCATTCCAGAGATAAGACTATAATCCTTCCACTTTATAAAACTCTGGTCCGACCGCATCTGGAGTATTCCGTCCAGTTCTGGTCGCCAGTCCTCAGGAGGGATGTGTTGGAGCTGGAGAGAGTCCAGAGAAGGGCAACTAAACTAATTAGGGGATTGGAGGACCTTGACTATGAAGAGCGTCTACAATCGCTTGATTTATTCTCCCTGGAGAAGAGACGTCTGAAGGGGGACATGATAGCAATTTATAAATATCTTAATGGGGATCCCAGCTTAGAAAAAAAGCTGTTCATTCGAAGGGATTGCATGAGGACTCGAGGGCATACAATGCGATTAGAGGAGAAGCGTTTTAACCTCAGGCAACGCGGGGGGTTCTTTACTGTTAGGGCAACAAGATTGTGGAATTCTCTACCACAAGAGGTGGTTTCTGCGGGTAGTATGGTGGCTTTCAAAAGACTCTTAGACTTACATCTCAAGGATCAGAACATTCAGGGGTATGGGAGATGATTACAGCCACACATACCTACACAGGTTGAACTAGATGGACTATTGTCTTTATTCAACCTCACCTACTATGTAACTATGTAACTATGTAACTATATGTAACTAAAATCATCCTTTATATTTAAAATGAGATCAATATTCTTTCTCACACCTACGTCATTGCCACCAAGGTGAATGACAACAACATCGGGTACAGGCCATTCAATACAAAGGGAATCAAAAAGGGGTTTAAGATCACTCCATAACATACCCGATAACCCAACCAAAAAACAGTGACCAAAGAGCTGGAGAATCCTAAGTTCACTCCGTACGTCCGCCTTGAAGCCCTGACGTGTGCCCAATAAATATAGGAGTGTCCAAGTATCCAAATAATTTTCTTATGACCTGAAATTAAATGAAACTATTAGGCCTGACATAAGATTTAAAAGCAGCAGATTTCCATCTACCAATAGCCTTAATGGATTCTTCCGAAAAACCCATAGCAGCAGCCGAAGTAGCTGCCCCAATCCTAAAGGAGTGGGAAGTTATTGGTAAAATGCAAACATTTTTTTAAAAGTGCGCCAAACTGAAAACAAGTTAATGGAGAACCTGACAAATGAACAAAAAACTGGTTATGCTGTACCACCCGAAGACTTAAATATCTCTCGGTAATGGAAACCACACACAGCTTACCCACTGGATCACGTTTGAGTGAAACCAAAGAACCACGACCTAATTGGTCAGTCTTGCTACGTCGTAAATAAATACACAAAAAATCTGCAGTAACGGAAACATCCGAAAACTGCAAACCAGAAAAAGTGAAGGAATTTCTGGATAACAACTCAGATACACGAAACGCGCCAAAATAGGAAAATAAAAAAGCAGTTTGCAACAAAACTGATTCATAACTGGAATAACAAATATATCCAGTAGCTTCACACAACCTATGTAAGAGAGAAATAGTGACAGCCAATCTCCTATCAGGACAAATGTAAGCCCTGCGATATCCTCTTAACGCTGTTTTCACAGAGTAAAAACTCAAACAAGACGGATGGCCTTTCAGCTGAGCAAAAAATTTTACCCCAGCCAAGGTCTGAACAATATATGAATAAGACCTCTGTTGATCCATTAAAGTATTAAGGAACTGTAAAACAGCACACTTAATTAAAAGAGGATTCAGATAATCCAATCTCAACCAAAAAGGATGACCAGCGGGCCCAAGCTGAAGTATAATATTTTCAAGTGGATGGAGCCAGAGAACGCCTAATACCGAAGTTAAACCAAGTTCCAGAGATGTTGTGGGCAGGCCAGGCCCAAAGGATCCGCCCAAGGAACCAAGGTTCTGAATTTGTCGATCTGCAGGCGAGATAATGAGTCAGCTACGTCATTGTGAAAACCTGGAATGAATTTGGCTTTAAGCCATATATTCAAACGCAGACACTGAAAAACCAAATAATGCAACAATGAAATGACAGGCATTGATTTAGCAGATAAACAGTTCACTGCAAAGACTACACCTTTATTATCGGTGTGTAATAAAATCCCTTTATCCTTAAAGTGATCTCCCCACAATTCTAGGGCCACCACAACCGGAAATAACTCCAATAAAACAATGCTACCAGTGAGACCCCTGTCAGACCAAGAATCCGGCCAAGGAGAAGCAGACCAATGGCCCTCCCAAAATGCACCATAGCCATAAGCCCCTGATGCATCCGTAAATAGTTGCAAAGCTGTAGAGGAACAAAAACATTACTGCCAGACTGATGAACCATTAAAGGAAAATAAAAAACGCAACCAAACAGATAAATCATCTTTAATAGCCAAAGAAACTCTGATGAAATGATAGGGTGAGGAAGCCCCAGAAATTGCTCTATAAAGACGTTTGCAGAAGACCCTGCCCATGGGCATGACTTTCGATGCAAAATTTAAAAGGCCCAGTAACGATTGAATAGTCCTCAACTGGACCTTCTTTCTATTAAGAACAAATTGCAGCAAAAATTTCATTTTTGAAATTTTAGCTGGCAGCAACCTAAATTCCATTTTCTCAGTATCAATCAAGATACCTAAAAACTCAAGAGAAGTAGTTGGCAACACTGTCTTCTCTTCGGCCAAGGGAACACCGAAATCCCTACAAACAATACGAAATTCAGTAAAAACCCGCAAACATTCAAGTGAGTCTGCCTTACCAACAAACAAAAAGTCGTCCAGATAATGGAGAACATTATCTGACATAGCCTTAACACAAACGACCCATTCTAGAAAAGTAGAAAAAAGTTCAAAATAGCTACAGGAAAGAGAGCACCCCATAGGTAAACACATATCATAAAAATATTCCCCATTGAAGAAAAAACCCAACGAGTTAAAAGCAGATGGACGAATTGGTAGCAGGCGAAAAGCGGATTTGACATCTGCTTTAGCAAGTAATGCTGCCCTGCCAACATTCCTAATTTTAGACAAGGCATCTTCAAATGTCGAATAAGACACAGAACAAGTAGCCGGATCTATCACATCATTTAAGGACAACCCGTCTGGGAATGATAGATGATGAATAAGTCTAAATTGTCCTACCTCTTTTTTAGGAACAATACCCAGTGGGGAAATTCTAAAATTCTCAAACGGAGGAGATAAAAAGGGGCCAGCCACTTTACCATTAACCACTTCCTTAAAAATCTTCAAATGGACAATATGAGGGAGAGAACGAACAAAAGGTAGGTTGTCAACAAGACAACAACCAGGACCAGAATAGGAAGGCAAGATAAATCCATATTTAAAACCATTAAGCAATATTTTAGCAGCATTAAGGTCTGGGTACTCCAGAAGCCAGGGGTATAGTCTTTCCCAATTCACTGGAGTTATCGCTCTTCCGAAAAAGCTGGTCCCTATGTTGGGGAGCATTAACAGGATTCAGTTTTTTAAAACATTTCGATATTGGGTGAGTGCCACCGCAATGTGAGCACTCATGCCTAAATCTACAATTAAGAGGTCTGATACATTGCCCTTCATTGAAGGAAAAACAAACCCCTTTTCTAAGCTGGCCAAAGGAACCAACTTTAGAAGAAGGCGCAGGTCTCTGTGGGATAAGAAGATTAAGCCAAAGCCCTACATCTTTAATACCCCATTTCAAATTTTTATGGACTGACAGCTTCTGACGAAATGCTTCGTCATATGCAAACCAACCTAAATTAGGAAAATTTTTATACGCCTCAAGAATAACATCAACATGTTGAAACAAACCAGAACACAACTGAGGCTGCTTTTCTCCCAAAACACTAGCAAAAATGCAAAAGCCTTGCAACCAATTATTAAAATTGCGTGGCAGAGGCTTAACCCTTTCTTTAGAAGCATCATCACTATCCGGACGAAATTGCCTACTGCTAGGTAACAAAGACAAAATGTCTATATATTCACCGTTCCAGATCTTAACCTTAATAGCATTACTCAGATGAAATCCTAATGGGGAAAGTTCACAAGGCATTGATTCCTTTACATATGTCTCAGGAATCAAATTATTGGACAATAAAGTACTATGATCAGAAGTAGGGACAACAGGCATGGCAGGCAAGGAATCAGACCAGACAGCATGTAAATCACTACTGACATCAGGAATACTATTTACATCAGGAATAAACTGCCTAGCATTAGATGTACTAGGCACAGCAATAGAAGCAGACTGCCTAACATTAGATGTACTAGGCACAGGCACATTAGTATCCATAGGCAACAACCTAGAACAAAAAACAGACAGTACAGATAACATGTCACGAATGGCAGTTGGAGACAGTTGCTCACCTCCAGAAACTGCGTCAATACCGACCACAGGAGCACTGTCACGAGCTGGTTGTACCGTAGAAACCGTTGAAGGCCAAACCTCTTCTGCGACCACCGGAGCCTGAGGGGAAGCCAACGATCGTTCACCCTGAAGGAAGGAAAAAGCGTTACCGGGAACAGCAACAGAAGATCGGGTACCCAATGTACCTTTAATATTCCTTCCCTTCTTTGCTGCTCCGCTTGATCCCGCCGTCTGTACCAGACCAAAACGATTGGGACGCTTCACCATCCTCCGCGGACTGCCATTTTCCTCACCGGATCCAGCCGTCGCCCGGAAATGACGAATACCAGCAACGTCACCGGGGTCAAGAGCATCGGACGATCCCATTTGATGACCATGGCAATCGGAAAGAACGTCAGCGGAAGGTTCAACCGGAAGCGGAACAGGGTCATCAACAACAGACGAAGATGGAGGCTGGGAACGAGTCGGAACCGCAGGGTCAGGCAAAGACAAACACTGTAGCATCCAGGCTTCGCCACCGACACCACCGGCCCGCTCCATTAACTTCTGAAGAAGCGACTCCATAACAGGTAAGACAGTACAGCGTCAGACAGCACCTTGAAAGACCTAGTACAGCTACAGTACAGTACAGCTCTTCTTCCTCTGCTCCCGCTGACTGTTTTAATAACGGTTATTTACCTCTTTTTATAGGCAATTTCCACACTCCAAGGTTTGAAATTTTCCTTATTTTGACCAATCATATTAAGTACCAACTGACCAATAGCTATTAGCAGTTAAATGACCAATCACCTTAGATATCATATCTATAATGTCATGCCATGGCCCCATACATGTTAGACAGGTACATTCTGACCCGTCTCCCATTTTCATAGTTATACAAGTTGGAGTATCCCACTCATTCCCTTCTCCCATCCAAGTTCTCAATAAAAACACAAAAACCAAAGCTCCTAGACTGTTTCCTAACTGAGCCAAAGTCACTTGGGAAAATGTTGAACTGTCATGCTGTTGCTAATGTTAACCCAGGGGAACCCGTAACCAGCAGCTCCCAAGGGAGTAGTGCTACATGGGTTTTCTTTTACTTTCAAAGATAATGGTAAGCAGGACAAGAGGGTTCATTTCCCTAACAGGGGCACAGATAGCAATAAAAACTGACAGGTGTTCTAATCCCTCTCCACTCTATCCAACACTAAAAAAAATGTTTTGCCTTTAGTTATACTTTAAAGTTGTTGTAGGGGTAGAACGTTTTAATTTATTTTACCTAAATGCATTCTATGCATTAACCAGTTCCCACCTGCCCATGGCATGGGCAGCCTGGATCACGAACGTGTATTTCATCCAGCCTGTTATATGCATGACGGTAAAAAACCTTCAGTATGCAGTTCCCCCCCGCAGCTCCCCCTAATACTTACCCGAGCCCGATCGTGATCCAGTGATGTGCAAGAGTGCGGCTGATGCATTGCACATCCTAATTCATGGGAAAATGAAGAAATAAAAAAAGATCCATCCATCCACACAGAACACGGGTGGGGTGGGGTGGGGGGGGGGAACATATACTGTATAGCTGTGCTGGGCTTTGAATGAAGACTACCATAGGAGAAGGAAGCTGGACAAATGGGGTTGGGGGTGGTTAGGGGGGAGGGGAGCTGTCAGTGTAGCTGGAAGTGCTCTGGGTCTCAGATAACAGGCTACATCATAGTACAGGCCACCACACTAAGTTTACGTTTCCACTAGTGCGACTTGTCATGCGACTTTGGACTCACAAAGTCACATGACAAGTCACCGCCCATTGATTTCAAGGGCACCCGTTCCCATCTATGTTTCCACATATGCGACTTTGAAAAGGTACCTGCACTACTTTGATGCAACTTTTAATGCGACTTTGATCCAGAGAGTGTAAAATTCAGTCAGAGTCACTTCAAAGGAGCACTCTAAATTGCAATAGTAGAAATGTAGACTAAAGCTCAGTTTCCACTAGTGTGACTTGTCATGCGACTTTGGACACACAAAGTCGCATGACAATTCTCAGCCCATTGATTTCAACGGCACCTGTTTCCATCTATGCGACTCATGATCAGCTCAAATCAGCGACCTTGAAAAGGTACCTGCACCACTTTAATACAACTTTGATCCAGACAGACAGCCCAGAAATCTCAAAGAACTGGAAGACTTTTGTAAGGAAGAATGGGCAAAGATACCTCAAACAAGAATTGAAAGACTCTTGGCTGGCTACAAAAAGCATTTACAAGCTGTGATACTTGCCAAAGGGGGCAGTACAAGATATTAACTCTGCAGGGTGCCCAAACTTTTGCAGACGCCATTTTTTTGTTTTCTGTAATTTTGAAAGTGTCAATGATAGAAATAAAATCTAACTTTTGTGGACATATTATAAGAATGTCTAATCTATAATTTGATGCCTTTTGGAGATTTTTCCATCTTTCCTTGGCTTCTTTATGCACATTAATACAAATTTTTACCTGGGGTGCCCAAACTTTCGATTCCCACTGTAACTTGTGCTGATTACTGGGTGGCCACGCTGCTGGATCCCCATTACAAGGACAACGTACCGTCCTTAATTCCCTCACTGGAGCGTGATCGCAAGATGCGTGAGTACAAGCGCACGCTGGTAGACACGCTGCTGGTGGCGTTCCCACATGACATCGGGGGCACAGTGGAAGCACAAAGCGAAGGCAGAGGAGGAAGAAGAGGTAGCCAACGCAGCCGGGGCACCGCCAGCACCTCAGAAGGCAGGGTTAGCATGTGGAAATGTGGAAAAGCTTTGTCAACATGCCGCAACAACCAGCACCACCAGCTGATATGGAACGTCTTAGCAGGAGGCAGCATTTCACCAACATGGTGGAGCAGTATGTGTGCACACGCCTAGACGTACTGAATGACGGGTCTACCCCATTCAACTTCTGGGTCTCCAAATTGGGCATATGGCCTTAGCTTGCCCTTTATGCCTTGGAGGTGCTGGCCTGCCCTGCAGCCAGTGTATTATCTGAACGTGTATTTAGCACGGCAAGGGGCGTTATCACAGACAAGCGCGGCCGCCTGTCCAGAGCCAATGTGGACAAGCTCAGGTTCATTAAAATGAACCAGGCATGGATCCCACAGGACTTGTCCGTACCTTGTGCAGAATAGGCATGTATACCGGCCTTACCCAGCCATTGTTGTATTTTTGATCTTTCTCACTCTTTTGGGGTGTACCCTAATTAAAAAAAAAATTAAATTAAAAACCATAACCAGTGTTGGTAACCTCATCCTCCTCCACTGCCGCCGCTTCCACCTACACCGCCACATCTACCGCCACCTCGACCTCCTACTACTCCATATGGACCTCGTCCTCCTACATGAAGATTATTATTTTTTATTTTTATGTATTTTATGTTATTTTAAGTTATTTCCCTATCAACATTTGTTTGCAGAACACTTACCATGCTCTTAAAAACATTTTGCTGGGGGCGTGGCTAGGTCATGGCGGTGTGAGGATGTTTGACTCTGGTGCTCCCGCTCCCTGGCCCCCCTGATCGGCTAAATTGATCGTTACCTGGCTGTTTTCTAGCTGACATGAGTTCATATAAGCGGCGGAAGAACAAATCCACCTCCAAGGCTACTCCGGCGGCCCCCGATCCGTTCATTCTTCCCGGATTCTGCTACCCCGGTGCTGCAGAAGCTGGTGGCGGGCCCACGTGGCAGTATCGATCCGACGGCGGTGTCCCGGTCGGCACAGGCGGCATCCCCTCCGGCTCCCCTGCCTGCTATGGCTTCCCTGAGCCCCTTGCAGCTGTCCCAGTCGTCCTTGGCTGGAGACCCCAGTGAAGAAAGGGACATCTGGGCTCTGCTGCGCTCCCTCCCCACTAAGATGGACATGGAGGCTCTGGTAGCGCAAGTCACGGAGCAGCATAAGAGGGACTTCCAAGTGCTGACCGCAGAAGTGTCTCATGTTCGTGAGCGGGTGGCGACCGGGGAATTGGCGATCGGAGACCTCCAGGCTAGGGTAGAGTGTCTAGAGCGAACACAAGCTGTCCACGCGGATGTCCTTGCTGAACACCAGCTCGCCTTGGAGGACATGGAGAACCGGAGCCGCCGTAACAACTTGCGGCTCCGGGGCCTGCCCGAGGCCACCGGACTGGAAGACTTGATGGAGACGGTTTGGGCCATCCTGGCGCGGATCTTGCCTTCGGACCCCCCTGTCGCAGTGGAGTTCGACCGGATACATAGGGCCTTGGGCCCCAAACCGACGGACACTACGAAACCTCGGGACGTCATCTGCCGCGTGCATCGGTATCCGGTGAAGGAACAGGTGCTGCGGGCTGCGTGGACGAAGGGCCCGATTGACTTTGATGGGGCACAGATCCAGGTTTTCCCCGATGTGTCCAGAGGCACTCTGATCCGCAGAGCGATGCTGAAGCCCCTGCTGGAGCGTCTCAGGAGACAGGATGCCACTTACAGATGGGGTTTTCCCCTCCAGCTCATCGTCCGCAAGAATGGCGCCACTTTCGTCCTCCGCAGACATGCTGACCTCCCAGCCCTGTTCCGGTTTGCAGCCATCGCTCCTCTGGAGATCCCGGACTGGTTAGCCAGGCTTCCTGACAGGGACGCTCGCTCTCCTGGAGGAGGGCCATCGAGACCCCGATCCGAGGGACGCCGTCGGCAACGCAGTGCCCCCGTGGCGCGCTCTACTAGCCCCTCGTTGGCTTCCCCGGAATTTTGATTCAGCATTGCCGAGGTCCGTGAGTAATGACTTAGCCCCTTGCCCTCCGCCCCTGCCTGTCCCGGGTCACATCCCTGAGCTTCACCTGCCCTTCCCTGATGGCTGACTGTCCTGCCTTGTGGTGACTGTCCCCCCAGCTAGATTTGAACTGCACTAGTCCCGAGAGCCGTGCCGGGCTTCCAGCTGACCCCGAATGTCCCCAGGTGCCTCTGACTGCTGCCCATGCCGAACTTCCAGGGCTCAGGTCATCTGCCTCCCCCCGTATCCCCCTCTCTTGGATCTTGACTCCCCTAGATCGGCTCCGTGACTCCTACTCCCCCTAATGCTGACATGCGGGGGCTCTGGAGCGGCTCAAGGCGGTGCGGTGCCTTGCTCCCGCCTCCGGGGCCTGGGTGTCTGGCAGGCCTGCTGACTCTCTGCAAGTTTAGATCTCAGAGTAGTATAATTGAACTGTTGCCTCTCATATTGCTTGCTGACTGTATGCACAATTTAATGCTTTCCAGATGTGTGCACGCCTGCTCTTCTGTGGTTACTGGGGGGGCGCCTGGGTCTGGTCGTACTTGCTTGGGTTGCGTGCCGGATCTGGGTGTTACCCCGCGCTGCAGGAGAGGGGATGCAGGGCGCTGCCGGTGGCTCTCGGAATTCACTTTTGCTTCACCCCCCCCCTCCCTTATCCCCCCTCCCTTATCCCCCCTCCCCCTCTATCTCCCCCTCCCCTCCCTACCCCCCCTTCCCCCCTTCCCCCCTTCCTCCCCCCTCCCTTCCCCCTCCCTTCCCCCCTCCCATTCTTCCCTTCCCCCCTCCCCTCCATTCCCCCTTCCCTCCCCTCCCCTCTTCTTCTTCCTCCCCTCCCCTCTTCTTCCTCCCCCCCTTTCTACTAACCCCTCCCCTCCCTTCCCCTTCCCCTTCCCCCCCCCTTCTCCCCCCAGGGGTTGGTGTGTTATATGTGTGGGGTGGCGTGGTATGTCCCCCTCTGGTCCGATGCCACTGATCTTGAGGGGGACGTCTGGATGGGGAGCGGGTGCAGTCTCTGGCATCTCTGTCTTGAGTGCCATTGAATTGTTAATTTGGTTCTTCTCGGGCGGGGGGTGGGGGGAGGTTTTCCTCTCCGGTTCAGGGGCTCAAACTGTTGCACTATGTTATTGGTATCTTTATGTTTGAATGTTGGTGTTTTTCAGCTGGTTACAATACTGTGTTGCTATGATCTTTATTGGCCGGTTGGGGAGCCGGGGAGCGGTCACCTACCTCTCCCAGTTGGTGGCTCTCCTCGTTCCCCACGTAGGGTGATCCTTTGGTGCCTGTCCATTTTGCCCTGCCTGCGGGGTTGGTGGTTCGGGCCCTGGGGTCCTTTGAGATTGAATTCTCTCTGGTGCTTCGGCACCTTAGTACTTTGTAAGTAGGCGCGTGTTTTGCGCCTTTTCCTTCTCTCCCTCTTTTTCCCTCCACCTTTTCACTTACCTCTACATCTCCGCTGTTCCCCTTCCTTTTCTTTCCCCCCTCTCCTTCCCTCTCCCTCCTCCGCTCCTTTTGGTTTTTTGTTTTCAACCGGTGGGCTGGACCCGCCGGTTGGGGGGGTTATGACCGCCCCTCGCCCGGACCCGGTCCGTTTGGTCTCCTTAAATGTGAAGGGGCTCAATACCCCTGAGAAGCGCTCCATTGTGCTGTCGGAACTCCATCGTCTCCGTTCTCGTGTTGGATTTTTGCAAGAAACGCATTTCAAATTGAGCAAGATCCCCAAATTGGGAAACAGGCGTTTTCCAACGGTTTACCATGGCTTTTCCTCTGATTCCAAGACTAAGGGGGTTAGCATCTTGATTCAATGTAATGCTCCGTGGACGCTCTCGGACGTGTGGAGCGACGAATCGGGCAGGGCCCTTTTTGTAAAGGGCCAGTTGGGTTCCACCCCTGTCACTCTGGTGAATCTCTACCTGCCCAATACGAACCAAATCTCCTTTATGGACTCAGTGCTTTCTAAGCTGGCAGATTTCGCTGCGGGACAGATCCTTATGGGTGGGGATTTTAATTTGGCTCTTGATCCACTGGTGGACACCTCTAGGGGTTCCTCCCAGCTATCCTATGCTGCTCTAGGTCGCTTCAAGCAGTTGATTCATGCCTTTCGCTTGGTTGATCCGTGGCACGTTCTCCATCCCGGGGATAGGGATTATACTTTCTTCTCCCCCCCACACGACTCATATTCGCGTATCGACTTTTTTTTGGTACCGCAGTCCTTGCTTCCCAGGGTCTCCGCTGCCTCAATTGGCTCTATTGCTATTTCGGACCACGCTCCCGTTCTCCTCGACCTAGACCTGCGCTCCCCTGAGTTGTCACAATGGCAGTGGAGGCTTAACGACACCCTTCTCCAGGACCCTGCTATTCTGGGGGAACTTGGTGCTGAATTGAGGAACTTCTTCGCCTCCAATGCCACCACAGACAGTTCGCCCATGATGGTCTGGGAGGCTCACAAGAGTTATATGCGAGGGGTCCTGATTAAGCTCGGGTCGCAGAGGAAGAGGGAAAGGAGTGCCCAAATGTCTGACCTCCTGGCGAAGATTGTCAAATTGGAGATGGCTCACAAGCGGTCTCAGGCCATTGCTGTTCTTCAGGAGCTCACTGTTCTTCGGGATCAGCTCCGTGATCTGGTCCTCTTCCAGGCCAAGGCCGCCCTGGCTAAATGTCGCCGTGCTTTCTACGAGCACGGGGACAAATGTGGGAAATTGCTGGCAAGGGCATTGCGTCAACAGAGGTCTAGGGCATTTATCCCGGAGGTCTCCGACTCAGCGGGCCGGAGGGTTCACTCGACGACGGACATAGCTGAGGCTTTCCTCCTGTACTATTCCTCCCTGTACAATCTGCCCTCTGACCCCTCGCCGTCATCACGCGCTGCCAGGATCCAGGAGATTAGGTCGTATCTCTCGGCCTCCGGCCTCCCCACCCTTTCTCCGGAAGATGTGGAGGAGTTGGACGCGCCTCTGCGCCCTGGGGAACTCACTGCAGCCCTGGGGGGCATGCAACCGGGGAAGGCACCTGGTCCGGATGGATACACCCTTGCGTACTACAAGTGCTTTGAGGAGGTCCTTTCGCCTCACTTCCTATCCGCATACAATGCGGCGGGTGAGTCGGCGGCCCTTCCGGTTGACTCCTTGCGCGCCCATATAACTGTCCTAGCCAAGGAGGGTAAGGATACACTGCTGTGTGCGAGCTACAGGCCGATTTCTCTCTTAAATATCGACCTGAAACTCTTCACCAAAATCCTGGCTTCTAGACTGGCTCCCCTGCTCCCAAGTTTGATCCACGATGATCAAGTGGGTTTTGTTACTGAAAATACATGGAGAATATACACCGGGCCTAGAGACTATGGTGTCTGTGTATGCTTGACACACTCCGTCTGGAGACTCATCAGTATATCAGACAGCCTCTACTAGGTCATGGGTAGCCACCGCAGCCAAATAGCAGTAACAATGTAAAAAAGGATGGGGGCTATAGAACAGCTCCGTAGGAACGGCTGCATTAAGGGATGCTCACACCAACTGCGTTAATTTGAAAAAATCTTTATTGAAGAGCAAAAAGACACAGTGTCTAAAATGCCCCCTTTGGGGGAACAGTGTACAAAATATAAAGGTATCAATGGTGAAAGTATACAACAAACATGACAATCAACATGAAACAATGACTCACACACACAAAGCCGGCCACACATACGCCCAGGAGGTATTGACCAACAGAATAACATACAGGCTGCATACGTTCCTGAACGGAATCTATGAATGCTGCTCCGTTATGAGTCTGTTGGTCGGCATGCCACAATAGAAGTAATTGCACCACAAAGTGGAAACTTAGTCACTATAACTGGATTTGTCATCACGGTGTAGTACACATATTGCATATAATATATGCCTAATTGGTCAGCAGGCTACTATTAAACCAAGTCCCTGAATAAGGTTAGAGTTCAGAAATTCAAAATTCAAAAAGGGATGAAAAAATAGGAAAAACCAATAATTTTCATTCAAAAACAGTACGTGTCATTCTTGGACTCATATAGATTGTGATAATTTTTGGGACTCTGCAGCTTCAATTGAAATCCTCAAAGACTGGAATGCAGTTGGAGGAATGTCTGTGTGTCATTGCTGACGAGCTGAATTCTTTAAGTATATAAACAGTAAGAAAGCGAGGCCAGAACACATTGGCCCCATAAAAGATGATAAAGGAAAAATGGCCACTGAGGACAGAGAAAAGGCGGAAGTGTTAAATAATTTCTTTTCTTCAGTCTTCACAAAGGAATCGGGGGGCTACACGAACCCCGCTTGTAAGGCCGAACTAAATAATACACCTCAGGAAGTGCCGCCATGGCTAACAGAGGATAGACTTAGAGCTAAACTAGAGAAACTTAACATAAATAAATCCCCGGGACCGGATGGCTTGCACCCAAGGGTTCTGAATGAGCTCAGTCAGGTGATTGCCAGACCATTATTCTTGATCTTTAAGGATAGTTTACAGACAGGTATGGTGCCAGCTGATTGGAAAAAAGCCAACGTGGTACCAATATTTAAAAAGGGGCCGAGATATATCCCGGGTAACTATAGGCCGGTCAGCCTAACATCTGTAGTCTGCAAAATTTTGGAGGGGATGATAAGGGACCACATACAAGACTTTAGTAATGAAAACGGTATTATAAGTAGTAATCAGCATGGATTCATGAAAAATCGTTCATGCCAAACCAATCTATTAACCTTCTACGATGAAGTGAGCTGCCACTTAGATAAAGGTAAGCCGGTGGATGTGGTGTATCTGGACTTTGCAAAGGCCTTTGACACCGTTCCCCACAAACGCTTACTGTACAAACTAAGGAAGGTAGGTATGGACCATAAGGTGAGTACCTGGATAGAGAACTGGCTCCAGGGGAGAGTACAGAGGGTGGTGATTAATGGGGAGTACTCGGATTGGGCGGGTGTGGAAAGTGGGGTCCCCCAGGGTTCTGTCCTGGGACCAATCCTGTTTAATTTATTCATAAATGATCTAGAGGAGGGGATATCTAGTACAATCTCAGTATTTGCAGATGATACTAAATTAGGCATGCCAATATCTTCTATGCAGGATGTGGAAATCTTGCAAGCAGACCTGAACAAAATAACGGGGTGGGCAACTACATGGCAGATGAGATTTAATGTAGAAAAATGTAAAGTAATGCACTTGGGGGCCAGAAACCAGAAAGCAAGCTACTCACTAGGGGGGGAACCTCTGGGTGAGTCTAGGATGGAAAGGGACCTGGGGGTACTGGTAGACAACAGGCTTGGAAGTGGCATGCAATGCCAAGCCGCTGCAAGCAAAGCCAACAGAATACTGGGTTGTATAAAAAAGGGGATTCACTCCAGAAATAAAGAGATTATTCTTCCACTCTACAAGACTCTGGTCCGGCCACATCTGGAGTATGCTGTCCAGTTCTGGGCACCGGTCCTCAGGAAGGATGTGCTGGAACTGGAGAAAGTCCAGAGAAGGGCAACAAAAATAATTAGGGGAATGGAGGACATCGGCTATGAGGAAAGACTACAAGCACTGAACCTATTCTCTCTGGAGAAGAGACGCTTGAGGGGGGATATGATATCAATGTACAAATACTGTACTGGCGACCCGAGCATAAGGAACAAACTATTTAGAGTAAGGGAATACAATAAGACACGTGGCCACTCACTAAAACTAGAGGAAAGGCGGTTTAACCTTAAAGTGCGTAAGGGGTTCTTCACTGTAAGAGCGGTAAGGATGTGGAATTCTCTTCCGCAAGCAGTCGTATCAGCGGGGAGCATTGATAGTTTCAAAAAACTATTGGATGGACACCTTAAAGACCACAACATACAGGGGTATACAATGTACGGTTAAAAGCAAACACACACACATAGGTTGAACTGGATGGACTTGTGTCTTTTTTCAGCCTCACTAACTATGTAACTATGTAACTATGTAACTATGGATGTAATTTCAGTGCATTAAACTGAATAGTAATAAATGACTCCAAGTGGGTGACAAAGGAAGTTCACTTTGATTATAGGGGTAACGAGATCAGGCCAGCATGATCACCTTGCCACAATGAAAGTCTCTCCTTATTAAGAACCAAATACGGTAGCTAGGGGAGAGACGCAGTATTGTTTGCTAACTGCGCAGGCTCACACCACTTCAGGGCTGTGTCTGGTATGATAACATAATAATAGACTTTTAGTCGACCACAGAGATATGGGTATCAACTAGTTATTTAGCCCAGACCTGCCGGTGTTCACTGCCCTTTCTCTATCCCCCTTTTTGTTCCAAATGAACTGTGGCTCACCGTAAGTTCTCCAGGCTGAAAAGAGCTGCTCAAAGACGGGAGACCGCTGTGACCCCTCCGTGGGTGAAGTGAACATGAAGGCCCAAAGTTTTCGTTCCGCTATCAGCGTTCCACGAGGAGGCAGCATGTACCATACGTTGCGGACTTATTACGCCATTCACAGGAGCTGGAACGCATCGGTGGCTCTTCCGGGTGTTGTGCGGCCGGCGTGTGACGTCAACACGTTTCGCGTGCGTGACGCACGCTTCTTCAGGACGTCATTGGTTAGTACAGAAGATCAATATAAAGGGGGTAGCCTGATTGGTAAGTGCACACAGGTGACAGCACAACAGACATTCCTCAATACTGCTTCCTATGTAATTAAAAGACCGGATGGTGTAACACCATCTTGTGGTTAAAAACAGGTAATGCTAGTTATTTCATATTTACTGGCTAATATTGGTGTGGCTCGGGGACTTGATTTAGCATAACTGTTTAGGCAGGATCAACAAAGGTATAGCGATATGGTGGGATTACTTTAAGCCAGTTGAGTCACTTAATGCAAATTTTGCTGCTGTAGTTCGGCTTCATTTACTGAGTGACACAACGACTATTCCCCAGATTGACTCAAATAGATATGCTAAAACGTACTTGAAATTAAAAAAGTCTTCATAAGGGATTTGAAACGAAGTTCAGGCCAAAACCACAGCCTGGCATTTTTAGCATATACACAGAGATGTTTTAACCATCTCATTTAGATTAATTTATAGAAGGTAACTATATAGGTGGAGTTTATTCGTCAATTCATAAAGGGGAGAAAATAATTAATGATGCTATAATAAGCATCATCAAATACTATTGTAAGGACCTACAGAATTATTTTCATAAATAAAGGGAATTAGTGCCAGTAATGGTATGATAAGAAAAATCGACCAAGGCAGTAATAACCTAGTAACCCAATAAAAAGAAAACAGAAAGGCCCGCATAAAATTAGAAATATAATACATAATCCAACTTGGTTCACGGGCAACAAGAATGATGTCACGTGAAGAAGTCAGTAATCAAGTGGTCATATTCCCTATTTTATCTATGCCATATTGGGGCTCTATTCTCCCATAGTTGGATTTTCCCAAGCTGATCTTTCCACCTATCAAGTTCCTAATTCCCTAAACAAGCCTAGTCCACCTATCCTTCAACAATACCTAGATTTTATGGTTCCAGAAAGATACGAAGACTCATCTCTGTATTCAGGCCTAGGGGAACCAAAGTCTGGAGTCTAAATATCCAGGCCTTCTCCTCTTTTAACAGGACTTTATCAAAGTCTCCTCTCCTAGAAGATATCTTAAGAGCCCAGAAGCCTATTACTTTCAGACCTGAAGGGTCACTATTATGCTTCTCGGCAAAGTGTGTGCCGATGGGAGTATCTTCCTTGAGACGCACACTTTTGAGGTGTTCTCCTATTCTAATGCGTAGTTGCCTTTTGGTCTTTCCTACGTACATTTTGTGGCATGGGCACGTGATGATATACAGTACCCTGGAGGTGGAACAGTTTATAAAGGACTCAATGCCATAGATGACCTTTGCTGTAGAATCAGTGTAGACCTGTGTTTTAGTTACATGGCCACAGATCTGACAGTGACCACATGGGTACATCCCCTTTAAGGGTTTCAATTCGGTAAGCCAGTTGGTTTTAGGGGTACGTGTGAACTCGGAGCGCACCAGGTGGTCATTGAGATTTGTGGCCCTTTTGGCCGTCAGAAGTGGTCGCGGACCTACTATATTTTTCAGTTGTTCATTTTTCTGCAATATATGCCAATGTGATTGAAGTATTTGTTTCACTTTATTCCAATGACACCCGTATTTGGTAATCAAACGCGGCAAATTAGGATTTTCCGACTTTGTTTTTTTTTTGGGTCAGTAAACTATCTCTATCCTTGACTGCAGCTTTTTTCCTGGCTCTCCTGATCACTCGGTGTGAATATCCTCGCTCACGGAACCTTGCATATAGCTCTTTAGATTCACGGATATAATCTTCATCGAGTGAACAATTACGTTTAATACGAGTAAATTGTCCCACTGGGATCCCCATTTTTTGGCTGGCTGGATGGTGACTGTCAGCCCTAAGAAGGGTATTGGCAGCCGTTGGTTTTCGATATGTAGTGGTGACTAGTTTGCCTTCCCTGAGCTCAACCTTTAGATCCAGGAAGGAGATAGTTCTCCTGTCCGCAATATGGGTCAATCGAATATTGCGTGAATTGGCATTGAGTTCTGACATAAACTGCTCCAGCTGGAGTGGTGTACCATTCCAAATCATGAGCACATCGTCTATGTACCTCAGCCAGGTAAGGGCATGGCTGAGGTACATAGACGAGGTGTACACCACTTCCTCCTCCCACAGTCCCAAATGTAGGCAGGCGTAGGAAGGAGCCCATGGGGCTCCCATGGCCGTGCCTCTAATTTGTTGGTAAAAGTGGTTGGAGAACTGGAAGACATTGTTCAGTAACGAAAATTCAAGTAATTCCAAAAGGAATTCGTTCTGTGGACCTTTTAGGGGAAATTGTTGTTCCAAAAAGTGATAGACTGAGAGTAAACCCCAGGGGTGGGGGATAGAGGTGTAAAGAGACTCCACATCAATACCTACAAGTAGGATGTCCGTGGCAAACTCAAGGTCCTTGATCTTGCCCAAGACGTCCCCCGTATCTCTCACATACGAGGGAAGGTCCAGGACAAGATCCTTGATCAGTGAGTCAAGATATTTACCAATCCTATCCAGTGGACCCCCAAAGGCAGACACAATGGGTCTGCCCGGGGGGTCCACTGGATTTTTGTGTATTTTTGGTATGATATAAAATGTGGGTATGTTATACTCCTCCACCTGCAGATATTTTTTCTCCCTCGTGCTAATCAATCCTGCTTCATGGGCAAACCCTAGTTTTTCATTGATACCACGAACCAATTCTGGTAGTGGATTAGAAGGAAGTTTTTTGTAGGTGGCTTTGTCCGATAGAAGACGCAGAGCTTCTTTTTCATAGTTATCAACTGTAAGCAACACAACATTTCCCCCTTTGTCACTTTTCTTAATAATCAAGTCACTTGCTTCTTTAAGGTCGTGTAAAGCTTTTCTTTCATCGCGTGTTAGGTTATCGGAGGAGAGTGAGTCCCAGTCAACTAATTTGAGGTCTTCTTCCACAAGTATTAAGAAAGAGTTTAGCCACTTGTTAGTACAAAATTTAGGCATGGTGGTGGAACGTATACTGATGTTGCTCTTTCTCAACTTGTCAACATCTTGAGGGACCTCATCCTCCTCCGAGAACTCACCCGCTTCATCCAGAAGTGACTCTAAGGCTGACAGGGCTTCCTCTTCTTTTGCATTTGATTGTAATTCATGTGGAGTGACAGCACTACCCTCCTTCACTAGTCTGTAATAGACCTTTCTGAGGTAAAGACACAAGTCTTTATATACCTCGAAGTGATCCATGCATGAGGTTGGAGAGAAAGAAAGGCCCTTAGTGAGGACGGAGATATGGAATTCATCTAGTACAAAGTTGGACAAGTTAATAATTTTTGAGTCAAGGGGACTGACAGTTAGAGGAAGGGAAACCTCTTCCTGAATGATAGGCTGATTGGAACTACTCGTTATCGTCGGTTCCGTGGTCTGGTTCGTTGTTCCCATACATTCCCTTGGTCTCCTGGTTTGTCTCTTTCTTTTTCTTTGCCTCCTTTGCCTTTTTTGGGGCCCTTCTTCAAGATTCCTTTGGGAGTAGTAGCCGGAGTGACATCCTCCGCCATACCTTCCCTTAAAAAAGTGACCGATCGATCATCATCATCACTTCCTGAGGGCATGGATTCATAGCTAGAATTATTCCTATAGCTCCCTCCTCTTCTTCTTGACCTATTCCGTCTATTTTTGGAAGCTAGGTCAAAGATTTCCCCCCGGGCCCAATCGTCCAAATCTCGTTGGAATTTGGACTGCTTAACACTTTTTAGATTTTTTTGGGTTCTCTCTATTTCTTTTTTGAGATTATCATTTAACTTCTGGAATTCTTCCAGTTCTTTATGTGGTTCTAGTTTATCTAATATATTTTTCGTTTCTTCCTGAAATTCTTCCAATTGTATTTTTTCTTCTTCCACTATTAACGCCATGACCCTAATACCATGGGCAATGCATTCTGCTTTCCACTTATCCAGAAAGAGTTCTGTGTGTAAGTGCCTAGCTGGAATGACTCTTTCACGCAAACCTCTTGGTATAATACCTTGTGTTATGTACGATTCCAAAGACAATACATCCCATTTTCTGTTGAGGGACCTGACAAGTAACTTCTTGTGGTCCCTGAACAGATTTTTTAAATCCCCATAGGGTTCCGTATCTTTGGTAGTGTCAAAGGTAGCCCTGATTTCCGCATCTAGGGATTCTCCTAGCATAAATGCCATACTTTAAGTTGTTCAAAGCTGGAACTGGACTATGATACTGCTCAACGATCAAGGAAAAAAAAAAAATTATATATATATCACCACTATTGCCTGCCCCAGAGCCACACCAAATAATCTACATATAACCAGAGATACTAAGAGAAGCATTAACCAAGAAAGCCATGCATGGTCAATTATCACCAAAATGAACTCAAAATCATACATCTACATTTCATGAAAATAAAAGTTAAAAGTAAAAATGACAGTGTGTCAAATTTGCTCTATCGATCTAGACGGTATCTCTAAAGGGCAGGTGTATAAAAAGAAGATCCTTAATAGATCAAAATGCAATTGAAAATACATGGAGAATATACACCGGGCCTAGAGACTATGGTGTCTGTGTATGCTTGACACACTCCGTCTGGAGACTCATCAGTATATCAGACAGCCTCTACTAGGTCATGGGGAGCCACCGCAGCCAAATAGCAGTAACAATGTAAAAAAGGATGGGGGCTATAGAACAGCTCCGTAGGAACGGCTGCATTAAGGGATGCTCACACCAACTGCGTTAATTTGAAAAAATCTTTATTGAAGAGCAAAAAGACACAGTGTCTAAAATGCCCCCTTTGGGGGAACAGTGTACAAAATATAAAGGTATCAATGGTGAAAGTATACAACAAACATGACAATCAACATGAAACAATGACTCACACATACAAAGCCGGCCACACATACGCTCCGGAGGTATTGACCAACAGAATAACATACAGGCTGCATACGTTCCTGAACGGAATCTATGAATGCTGCTCCGTTATGAGTCTGTTGGTCGGCATGCCACAATAGAAGTAATTGCACCACAAAGTGGAAACTTAGTCACTATAACTGGATTTGCCATCACGGTGTAGTACACATATTGCATATAATATATGCCTAATTGGTCAGCAGGCTACTATTAAACCAAGTCCCTGAATAAGGTTAGAGTTCAGAAATTCAAAATTCTAAAAGGGATGAAAAAATAGGAAAAACCAATAATTTTCATTCAAAAACAGTACGTGTCATTCTTGGACTCATATAGATTGTGATAATTTTTGGGACTCTGCAGCTTCAATTGAAATCCTCAAAGACTGGAATGCAGTTGGAGGAATGTCTGTGTGTCATTGCTGACGAGCTGGATGTAATTTCAGTGCATTAAACTGAATAGTAATAAATGACTCCTAGTGGGTGACAAAGGAAGTTCACTTTGATTATAGGGGTAACGAGATCAGGCCAGCATGATCACCTTGCCACAATGAAAGTCTCTCCTTATTAAGAACCAAATACGGGAGCTAGGGGAGAGACGCAGTATTGTTTGCTAACTGCGCAGGCTCACACCACTTCAGGGCTGTGTCTGGTATGATAACATAATAATAGACATTTAGTCGACCACAGAGATATGGGTATCAACTAGTTATTTAGCCCAGACCTGCCGGTGTTCACTGCCCTTTCTCTATCCCCCTTTTTGTTCCAAATGAACTGTGGCTCACCGTAAGTTCTCCAGGCTGAAAAGAGCTGCTCAAAGACGGGAGACCGCTGTGACCCCTCCGTGGGTGAAGTGAACATGAAGGCCCAAAGTTTTCGTTCCGCTATCAGCGTTCCACGAGGAGGCAGCATGTACCATACGTCGCAGACTTATTACGCCATTCACAGGAGCTGGAACGCATCGGTGGCTCTTCCGGGTGTTGTGTGGCCGGCGTGTGACGTCAACGCGTTTCGCGTGCGTGACGCACGCTTCTTCAGGACGTCATTGGTTAGTACGGAAGATCAATATAAAGGGGGTAGCCTGATTGGTAAGTGCAGACAGGTGACAGCACAACAGACATTCCTCAATACTGCTTCCTATGTAATTAAAAGACCGGATGGTGTAACACCATCTTGTGGTTAAAAACAGGTAATGCTAGTTATTTCATATTTACTGGCTAATATTGGTGTGGCTCGGGGAATTGATTTAGCATAACTGTTTAGGCAGGATCAACAAAGGTATAGCGATATGGTGGGATTACTTTAAGCCAGTTGAGTCACTTAATGCAAATTTTGCTGCTGTAGTTCGGCTTCATTTACTGAGTGACACAACGACTATTCCCCAGATTGACTCAAATAGATATGCTAAAACGTACTTGAAATTAAAAAAGTCTTCATAAGGGATTTGAAACGAAGTTCAGGCCAAAACCACAGCCTGGCATTTTTAGCATATACACAGAGATGTTTTAACCATCTCATTTAGATTAATTTATAGAAGGTAACTATATAGGTGGAGTTTATTCATCAATTCATAAAGGGGAGAAAATAATTAATGATGCTATAATAAGCATCATCAAATACTATTGTAAGGACCTACAGAATTATTTTCATAAATAAAGGGAATTAGTGCCAGTAATGGTATGATAAGAAAAATCGACCAAGGCAGTAATAACCTAGTAACCCAATAAAAAGAAAAGAGAAAGGCCCGCATAAAATTAGAAATATAATACATAATCCAACTTGGTTCACGGGCAACAAGAATGATGTCACGTGAAGAAGTCAGTAATCAAGTGGTCATATTCCCTATTTTATCTATGCCATATTGGGGCTCTATTCTCCCATAGTTGGATTTTCCCAAGCTGATCTTTCCACCTATCAAGTTCCTAATTCCCTAAACAAGCCTAGTCCACCTATCCTTCAACAATACCTAGATGTTATGGTTCCAGAAAGATACGAAGACTCATCTCTGTATTCAGGCCTAGGGGAACCAAAGTCTGGAGTCTAAATATCCAGGCCTTCTCCTCTTTTAACAGGACTTTAACAAAGTCTCCTCTCCTAGAAGATATCTTAAGAGCCCAGAAGCCTATTACTTTCAGACCTGAAGGGTCACTATTATGCTTCTCGGCAAAGTGTGTGCCGATGGGAGTATCTTCCTTGAGACGCACACTTTTGAGGTGTTCTCCTATTCTAATGCGTAGTTGCCTTTTGGTCTTTCCTACGTACATTTTGTGGCATGGGCACGTGATGATATACAGTACCCTGGAGGTGGAACAGTTTATAAAGGACTCAATGCCATAGATGACCTTTGCTGTAGAATCAGTGTAGACCTGTGTTTTAGTTACATGGCCACAGATCTGACAGTGACCACATGGGTACATCCCCTTTAAGGGTTTCAATTCGGTAAGCCAGTTGGTTTTAGGGGTACGTGTGAACTCGGAGCGCACCAGGTGGTCATTGAGATTTGTGGCCCTTTTGGGTTTTGTTACTGCCCGGGAGGCCCGGGACAATACCGCCAAGGCGATTGACCTCATCCATTATGCGAATAGCCGCCGAATCCCAATGCTGGTCCTGTCGACGGATGCCGAAAAGGCATTCGACCGGGTGAATTGGGACTTTCTCCTGGCTACCATGGAGGATGTGGGCCTGGGGACGCGTCAGTTGTCCTGGATCAGGGCCATCTACTCCAGGCCTTCGGCTAGGGTGAAGGTCAACGGGTCTCTCTCGAACTCCCTCGACATTGCGAATGGCACTCGACAGGGGTGTCCACTCTCCCCGTTGATTTTTGTTCTCGCTCTAGAGCCTTTTTTGAGGACGGTGAGGGCTAATGCGGACGTGGCCGGACTGTCGTTGAGTGCCAGTGAGTCGCCTAAAGTGGCGGCGTACGCGGACGATCTACTTTTCTTCCTGACACGTCCTCTCACTTCCCTTCCGAACCTCCTGCGGGAATTTCGGGTTTATGAGTCGCTGTCGTTTTATAAAATCAACTACTCTAAGTCTGAGGCGCTAGCGGTGGGTCTGCCGGCTTCTTTGTCGACTCTCCTTAGAGCTGACTTTTCCTTTAAATGGGGCCTGTCTCACATCAAGTACCTGGGGATATCTCTCCCGAGTTGCCCGGAGAGAGTCTTCGACTGTAATTTCCCGCCTCTTTTGACTCGCATCAAGCAGGATCTGGAGGTGTGGAGCCATGGGACTTTTTCCTGGTTTGGGCGCTGCAATATTATAAAGATGAACATCATGCCCCGCCTCTTATATGTGCTTCAGGCGCTGCCCATCAGGGTCCCGTCCTCCTTCCTCAAGAGGGTGAATAGGGTGTTTCGGGAGTTCCCGTGGCGTAGGGGTTCCCCCCGCTTGGCGCTGCGGGTGCTCCGGATGCCTAAACTGAGTGGGGGAATGGCGATGCCCGACGCGATCCTCTATTATGAGGCGTGTCATCTTGCTCGCATTGTCGACTGGTACCGCCATGGTCCCTTGAAGCAATGGGTCCGCCTTGAACGTTTGTCCGTCGAGTCTCCCCTGGAGTCCGCCCTTTGGAGCCCTAACCCGGTGCCTAGGGAATTAGATGCCCATCCGACTGTAGGTGCCACGCTGGCGGTGGGAAGGCGTCTTTGCCACGATGGCCAGTTGGCGTCCTTTCCCTCGCCACTCCTCCCGGTGATTGATAGCCTGGACTTCGGGCCTGGGGTGGATCAGCCCGGTTTTAGGACTTTGAAGACCGCTGGGGTCCATCAGGCTCGGCACTTTGTGAGGGCTGGGACTTGAACTGCACTGCGCCCTTTACCTCCCTGTCTTTTTGGCAACGAGTCCAGCTGGCTCACTTTCTACAAGCTCTTCCTTCAGCGTCTCTGTTTTCGAGACGGCTCACGTACTTTGAGGATTTGTGTTCTGACACCTCCCCCCTTCGCCACACGGTCTCTCTGGTTTACCGGGCCCTGGCCTCGCCGGACGAAGCTTTTCGTCCCCCATTTATTGCCAAATGGGAAAGGGACCTGAATGTATCTTTTACGGACCATCAGGTTGAGAGGATATTATTTTTCACGTATAAAACCTCCCGTTGCTCGCGGTATCAGGAGGTGGGCTATAAGTGTTTAACCCGCTGGCACTATACCCCAGCCAGGCTTCATTGCATGTTTCCGACCTGCCCCGAGGTTTGTTGGCGATGTGGGGAGGAGGTGGGCACCTACCTACACGTTTTCTGGTCGTGCCCGTGTTTACAACCCTTCTGGAAGGAGGTCCTACGCATTGCCCAGAAATTTACGGACCATTCCCTCACCCTGGATCCGGCCCTCTTTCTCCTTCATCATCATGAATATCCGAGAGCGTCCTATCGGAAGTCGATTCTGCCACTTCTGTTCACGGCGGCTAAAAGCTGCATCCCCCCGCTCTGGAAGCAGACGCAGCCTCCTACGGTAGCTATGTGGCTCTGCAAGGTTTCTTGTCTCAACAATATGGAAGATCTAGAAGCCACTGCGCACGGTACACGAGAAAAGTTCCTGAAACGCTGGTTCTACTGGCACGAATTTAAATACACTTCGGAATACACGGAGTTGATTACCCGCTAGTGGTCGCTGGGCGAGGGTCGGCCGGCCTTCCCCCCACCCCCCTCTTTGGCTCTTTCCTGACCCCTTCCTTTCTCGCTCTGGTCTCCTTCCCCCTTCTCTTTTCTCTTTGTTTATTCTCCATAGCTTTTTCTTCTCTTTCTTGGCTCTAGGCATACCGTCTATAGGTTTTTCTCCCTCTTTGCCGCTCCTGGGTATTGGCTGATGTATTGTTGACTTCCTGTACGGTGGATCGGTTGGTTTCCGGGAGTGGCGCGGTGCGACACCCCTTTGGGGGAAGTACCACCAGTGAGCCCTCTGGAGTCTGCCGCGATATTCCGGGGTGCCTGGGGGGGGGGCCTCCCTTCCCCGGTAGCCGGCCATGAGATGGATGCCGGTGGGGCGGGGGGGTCTGCCTGAAGGTGCCCTGCGAATTTATTTGTTCAATATCCAGCTCTAGAGAGCTAAGGCCGTGGGCTTCATGGAGGGTTTACATTTTGTCTCAGATGTGCTCTATAGACGAACTAGTGCTATGTTGGTACATTTTGAAGTGCTGTTTGTATTGTCCATACTTTATTATTTGCTCGCTATACTCGACAGTTGATTGTACTTGCTGTTGATATGTGGTATGCCTGTATGTTTTCTTTCTAATAAAGAATTTTGAAAAAAAAAAACATTTTGCTGCGATTTACAGCCCTCTAGTCCTTTCCATTACTTTTTTAGAGCCATTTTAGTGCTCAAAAGTTCGGGTCCTCATTGACTTCAATGGGGTTCGGGTTCGGGGTCAAGTTTGGGTCAAGTTTGGGTCCCAAACTCAAACTTTTTTGTGAAGTCCGAACCCGTTGAACCCAAACATCCAGGTGTTCGCTCAACTCTACCTAGAATAACAGGAGCTGCATATAATTTATTTTGCAATAAACAGGTTTTACTACCAATGTACTGGAAAGTGACTACTATACATATATACATACAGCCCCTGTATGGCTGTGTACATGAAGCATAATAGTTGCTAGTAGTGATGAGCCGAACACCCCCCGGGTCGGTTTGCACCAGAACACCGCGAACAGAAGAAAAGTTTGTTCGAATAAACAAACCCCATTGAAGTCTATGGGACTCGAATCTCGAAAATCAAACGGCCTCATTTTAAAGGCTTAAATGCAAGTTATTGCCCCAAAAAAGTGTATGGGGGTCCGGGCACTGACCTGGGGAACATGAAGCAATGAAAAAAAAGTTTTTAAAAACAATCGTTTTTAAAGGAGCACTGATTTACTGATTTTAATGACGCTTAAAGTGAAACTATAAAAATGAAAAATTCCTTCAAATATCGCGCCTGGGGGGTCCCCTGAATGTGCCTGTAAAGTAGTGCATTTCTTTAATGTATGTAGTCTGCTGCAGCAATACTGGCATTTCTAAAGCAAAAAATATCATGTACAAATATACATACAAATTTCATATCAAATGTACTTGTCATACAGGTGCAGAAAAATTGGGCCTTGGTTGTTGGTGGTGCCTGAACACCGCAAACTATCGCAGTTACTCTTGCTGGGCGCAGAAACAGGCCCTGCTGGTAAAAATTCCATACTAATTTGAAATTGGTAAAGATCAAGTGTTGTATGTGTTCTTATCAGTGATCTAGTGGGGGCGCTGTGCTGTCATCTAACCTTGCCAAGGTTATGTGGTGGCTATGCAAACTGGCTGGAGTGATGGGGACCTGGAAGGTTACTATCGGCAGGAACTGAAACTGAAATTGGGCCTTGGTTGTTAGTGGTGCATTAACACCGCAACCCCTTGCAGTTACTCTTACTGGGCACAGGAATGGAACCTGCTGGTAAGAATTCCATACAAATTTGAAATCACATGTACTTGTCATACAGGTGCCAAAAATTGGGCCTTTGCTGTTGGTGGTGCCTGAACACCATAACCAAGCCCTCACAGGTACCCTTGCTGGGTGCAGGAACAGGACCTGCTGGTAAGAGTTACATACAAATTTGAAATTGCATGAGCTATACAGGTGCCAAAAATTGGGCCTTTGCTGTTTGTGGTGCCTGAACACCGTAACCAAGCCCTCGCATTTACTCTTGCTGGATGCAGGAACGGGACCTGCTGGTAAGAATTACATACAAACTTGAAATTGCATGAGCTATACCGGTGCCAAAAATTGGGCCTTTGCTGTTGGTGGTGCCTGAACACCATAACCAAGCCCTCGCAGTTACTCTTGCTGGGTGCAGGAACGGGACCTGCTGTTAAGAATTCCATACAGATTTGAAATTGCACGTGCTATACGGGTGCCAAAAATTGGTCCTTTGCTGTTAGTGGTGCCTAAACACCATAACCAAGCCCTCGTAGATACTCTTGCTGGGTGCAGGAACGGGACCTGCTGTTAAGAATTCCAAACAGATTTGAAATTGCACGTGCTATACGGGTGCCAAAAATTGGTCCTTTACTGTTAGTGGTGCCTAAACACCGTAACCAAGCCCTCGCAGATACTCTTGCTGGGTGCAGGAACGGGACCTGCTGGTAAGAATTACATACAAATTTGAAATTGCATGTGCTTGTCATACAGGTGCAAAAATATTGGGCCTTTGGTGTGGTTGGTGCCTGAACACAGTAACCCCTCACAGTTAGCAGGGCACAGGGGTTAACAGGGCCTGCTGTTAAAAATGACACACGACATTTAAATTGTATGCATCTGTCATACAAGTGCAGAAAAATTAGGCCTTGGGGGTTGGTAGTGACCTAAACCAAAAACATTGTTGGAAGCTAGCATAATCAAGGTAGAGGAATAGGATAGGCAGCATATGCAGTCTTTAAGGGATAGCAGACCCCTAGAAAATTCAGTCAGTTACATCAGCATCAGGGGCTTGATAGCTCTTGTTAATCCAGGACTGGTTCATTTTGATAAAAGTCAGCTGGTCAACAGAGTCTGTGGACCGAGGCTCTCTTTTGTCTGTCACAAAACCTCCAGCAGCACTGAACGTCTGTTCAGAAAGCATGCTGGATGCAGGACAGGCCAGTAGCTCCATTGCATATTGAGCAAGTTCTGGCCAGTGGTCCATCCTGAAGACCCAGTAAGCCAGTGGATGCTCAGCTTGAAAGGTCTCCAAGCCTGCTCTTGCGCCTAGATAATCATGCACCATATGATGGAGACGCTGCCGATGGTTGCTTAAACCTAACAGCCCTGGGTGCTGCTGAGGACAAAAGAACTGTTTAAAGGCATTGGTCAGCCAGCCGCCTTCTCCACCGCTCCTTCTTTGGCTGAACGATGCCTCGGAAACATGTCTAGAGAATGTTGACCTCCCAGTGTCTGGAAAGCTGGTACACAAATTTTTTTTCAAGGCCTCTTCAAGATGTTTCATCCTTTGCTCCCTCTGTGAAGGCAGGATGAGCTCTGCAACTTTACCCTTGTAACGTGGATCAAGAAGGGTTTCCAACCAGTAATTATCCCTCTCCTTGATAGCATGAATCCTCGGGGTCCTTTCGCATGCTTTGCAGAATCAGGGAGCCCATGCAACGTAAGTTGGAGGAGGCATGAGCTTCTGAGTCTTCTGGGTCACTAAGGATGACATTGTCAGCAGGAGCAACCTCTCCCCAACCACGTACAACTCCTGGAGTTTCTGGGGAATAAAAACCATCCCTTGAAGACTGCTGTATGCTATCCTCTACATCCATGCTGCCAAAATCCTCCTCCTCCTCCTCCTCCTACTCCTCTTCCTTCTGTGTGTTTTGTGGCCCTGCAGGAATGATATCTGCATAAAGGGGGCCTTGTGATGAAAGGAAGTCCTCCTCTTCCTCCGGCTGTTCTGCCTCAAGTGCCCTGTCCATGATTCCATGCAACGTGTCCTCCAGCAGGTAGACTAGCGGGATAGTGTCACTGATGCATACATCGTCCTGGCTCACCATCCTTGTGGCCTCCTTAAACGGTGACAGGACAATGCTTGGCTGAACATTACAGGTTCATTTAAGGGAACATGTTAATAACATCAAAAAGGGAGAATTATCCCCTAATGTGGCTAAACATTTTAGACATGTACATCAAAGGGACCCTAGTTCCCTTAAGTTTTGGGGTATTGAAAAAGTGATAAATCATTAATGAGGTGGTAATTATATCAGAGCTTTAAGCAAGAGAGAAACAGTATGGATTTACGAAACCAAGGTTCTTGCGCCACATGGATTAAACATCGAGGTAGATGCTAATCGTTTTATTAGTAATAGATAAAGTTGTTTTGCCATTTTAACCTTTTAGGGGTATTTTTACAATACATTTTTAATTTTTTTTTTCTAATTAATTTACATTTTTTTTTTTGTTTATTTCATTGAATTTAAGCATATTTGTATTCCATCCATTTTTCTTTTTTTCTCTTTATTTGTACACATATTTTAGTTTAGGTATTGATTCTGTTTGTGTATTTATTATTTTGTGTATATTATGTATTGTCACCTGTAAGGGCTGGCTACGGAGATTTTTTGGTTGTGTGGAAGCAGTGGAGTATTTTTAATTATATGTGCATTATTTATAATCCCATTGCATCCTATATTGAGTTCTAAACCTCAGCGGATGTTGTACTTTTTGTGTCAGGGGACATGTATTGACCCCGCCCCAGTGCGGAGGATTACTACTTAGAGCGGCTGGTTGCGTGCAGAGCTCCACCCCTACTGAAGAAGTCGAGCGTCCTATGACCTATGACGCAACGCGTATAGGGGCGGAGACTTTGAGAGCAACCAGGAAGCCGGCAGCCAGCTTCGTGAGAGCAGAGACAAGTGCTTTTATTTGCACTATTATTGGACCATGTGAGTTCTTTTTATTATGGTAATTCCCAATAAATATTTTTAAAACGGAGAGCATTAGATCCCTTTGCCTCTTTGTTTTTCCTTTATGCAAAACGGAACACACGCTGTGAGTGATGCTGTGAGCCACTTAGGCAAATGTTATGTTACATCCAAGCCATTGAGCAACCATTACACAAGAGGAGGAAATATCCTTTAACCCCTGTTCGCTTGACCTAATGGTAATACACAGTTCAAAGTTTCAGGTGAGAGGTGGTGATGGAAGCACTGACACCTTTTCAAGCACCTGCCAACCACCTTCTTATGTGTTTTTGCACAAGGGCAAAATAAGATTTATGTATTTCAAATAGTTTTTACGTTATATGTAAATGAGATTGGCACATCGTCACTTTAATATTTTGTCTCGAGCACCTATTTTGTCAAATAGCACTTGTAATTGCACCTTGTACACTGAGTCACTTTTGCATATTCTCTTAGCACTTTGGCCGGTTAGTATTGCCTGGCATGTGATATATTCTTTAATTAGCGCTGTACCGTATTGTTTTGTAATCTTCTATTACTTTTCAGTGGTAAGCTTAGTTGGTATAGCTGCTTTTGTTGCACTTAATATTATTGAATTATTTAATAATTTGCGCTGATATGTTTATTATTGCACAGGACGATGCATGCATCCTTAATCAAAAGCCACTGGTGTGGCGAAAAAAAAGACAACCCTGTCCTTGTGCCATACTAACTCAGGTACTCATTGATGGCCCTCTGCTGCGTGTGCATCCGCTGCAGCATTGCCAACGTTGAGTTCCACCTTGTGGGCATTTCACAAATGAGGCGGTTGGTGGGCAGCTTGAATTCCCGTTGAATGTCAGATAAGCGAGCACTGGCATCGAACGAATGGCGGAAATGGCCACAGACTTTTCTGGCCTGCCTCAGGAGATCTTGGAAGCCCAGGTATCTGCTCAAGAAACGCTGCACCACCAGATTCAGAACATGTGCCAAGCATGGAACATGTGTCAAGTGTCCCTGTCGGAGGGCGGAGAGAAGGTTGGTGAAATTGTCACATACAACCATTCCTGACTCAAGCTGTTGTGGTGTCAACCATCTCTGAGCCTGCCCCTGCAGAGGTGACAGAATCTCTGCACTGGTGTGACTCCTATCCCCTAGACAGACCAACTGAAGCACAGCATGGCATCTTTTAGCCTGACTGCTTGCGTAGCCCCTTGAACGCTTGGGGAGCACTGCTGCTTCAGGGGACAAATGAGCAGAAGAGGACATGGAGGAGGAGGAGGAGGTGGTGGAGTATCCAGATGTGGAAGAACCAGCACCAGCTTTTTGGAGGCGTGGTGGCAAAACAAGCTGCAACCCCGAAACCTGTCCTGCATCCTTTCCAGCTGCCAGCAGAGTTACCCAGTGTGCCGTAAAATAAATGTAACGTCCCTGTCCATGCCTGCTGGACCAAGAGTCAGCAGTAATGTGCACCTTCCTGCTGACCGCTTTGTCAAACGAGGCCAAAACACTACCTTCCACATGACTATAGAGAGCCGGAATGGCCTTACCCGAAAATGAAATGCCTTTTTGGGACCTGCCACTGTAGTGCAGCACATTCCACACATTTCGCAAAAGGGAGCTGAGTCTACCAGATGAAAAGGCAGCAACTGTAATGCTAGCAATTTGGCCAAGCTAGCATTAAGACAGTATTTCTTTCTACGGTTCAAAAACTGGGGTAGTGAAATTTGCCTGCTGCTCAAATCAAGCGGTGGTGTACTGCTAGCAGATTGGGTGCAAGTCTCTGTGCCACTCATTGCTATACCATCATCCCCCTCAATGCTGGTATTTGAGAATGCATGAGGTATAGTAGGGTTAGAGATCACAGATGAGGAGCAATTTAATGTGAAAGCGGTACACATTAAATGAAAATCGTTCGTTCTGTTCCCATACAGGAAACATTTTGGAGTTTGTCCCTTTGGGGATTTTCGTACGAAAAGTCGTAATTGGCTGTTAAAAGTTGTAAACACACTATACGTAATTTGTTTGAAAGTTCTTTGGATCAAAATTATTTTTTCATATAGTGTGTACGAGCCTTTGGGCAAGGATACCAAGTGCTTCATACTAACCACCAGAGATGGCCTTGCGGTTCGCCCGGTGGTCGGTTCGCGGCAAATTTTGCTTGTTCGCTATCCGCCAAATTTTCGGACACATGGCGTCGTTCGTGGCGGCCATATTTGTTTACATTGGGGAGAACTTTGACCCGTGACACAGCCGTCAGGTGGAACGGGACAGCCAATTGAAACATTCCAGCACATGGATAGTCCCTCTACCCTATAAATAGACCTGATCTGGCGGCCATTTCACATTCCACTTTCTGCCAGTGTAGGGAGAGGTCTGCTGTGCTCGTCAGGGAGAGTTTGCTAGACACATATAGCGCTGTGAAGATCCACAAAAGTCCTTTTCAGGGCTGGTATTTCAGTATAGGCCTTCTACAGTCTCTTTTCAGCTTAGGGACAGGTATCTAGTGGTTGCTTTAGGGGCAGTTAGAGATCGGCTGCAGTCGCAAATCGCTCTGTCAATGTCCACAAAAGTCCTTTTGAGGGCTGGTATTTCGGTATAGGTCTAGTATCTTTAGAGCTTAGGGAGAGGTATCCTGTGGTTGCTTTAGGGTCAGTTAGAGATTGGCTGCAGTCACACAGAAATCGCTTTGTCAATTTCCACCAAAGTAATTTAAAATGCTCCAATGTCGTTTTAGGGTCTATTACAGTCTCTTTACTTTAGGGCCAGGTATCCTGTGGTTGCTTTAGGGGCAGTTAGAGATCAGCTGCAGTCACACAGAAATCGCTTTGTCAATGTCCACCAAAGTCATTGAAAATGCTCCAATGTCGTTTTAGGGTCTATTACAGTCTCTTTACTATAGGGCCAGGTATCCTGTGGTTGCTTTAGGGGCAGTTAGAGATCAGCTGCAGTCACACAGAAATCGCTTTGTCAATGTCCACCAAAGTCATTTAAAATGCTCCAATGTCGTTTTAGGGTCTATTACAGTCTCTTTACTATAGGGCCAGGTACCCTGTGGTTGCTTTAGGGGCAGTTAGAGATCGGCTGCAGTGACACAGAAATCGCTTTGTCAATGTCCGCAAAGTCATTTAAAATGCTCCAATGTCGTTTTAGGGTCTATTACAGTCTCTTTACTATAGGGCCAGGTATCCTGTGGTTGCTTTAGGGGCAGTTAAGGATCGGCTGCAGTCACACAGAAATCACTTTGTCAATGTCCACAAAAGTCATTTAAAATGCTCCAATGTTTTATAGGGTCTATTACAGTCTCTTTACTATAAGGCCAGGTATCCTGTGGTTGCTTTAGGGGCAGTTAGATATCGGCTGCAGTCACACACAAATTGCTATGTTAATGTCCACAAAAGTCATGTAAAGTGCTGCAAATTTTTTGGTATTGCTGTGCAGTGCACTAAAAAGGGGGGGGGGGGGGTGGGGGAGGGGGGTAATCCACAGTATAATATACTTTGTAGAAAGCATATTATAGTGGATTAGTACTATTATTGTGCACTGTGCAGCATTGTGACAGGTGTGGTGGTGAGAGCGCTTCTGCAGCAACACTACACACAGTGACAAAAGTACTTATAATGTATTATAACTGGTGTGATAGACAAATCCCCCCCCCCCCACACCAATGCCACATATTGAAGTGGGGTGTTATCTGAGTAAACTTTTTCAAGTGTATTTGTGTCATGCAACAATATTGCCTAGTTTGCCGAGTGAAGTCTGGTACACACAGCACCAAACTCACTGGCCAATTTTTTGAACTGGTGTGCTACACAAATGCTCCCCCCAAATGCCACGTATTAAAGTGGGGTGTTATCTGAGTAAACTTTTTCAAGTGTAGTTGTGTCATGCAACAATATTGCCTAGTTTGCTGAGTGAAGTCTGGTACACACAGCGCCAAACTCACTGGCCAATTTTTTGAACTGGTGTGCTACACCTATGCTCCCCACCACATATTGAAGTGGGGTGTTATTTAACAGTATACTTTTCTAAGATTGTATTTTAGTCCTGCAAACATTTGGCCTCTTTTGCTGTGTTAACTCTGCTACACACAGTGACAACAGTTACTGGCCAATTATTTGTAGAACTGGCGGATTGACGGACCGGCAGATAGGGAGGAGAGGCAGGCAGAACTTGCATTGCAGAAGAGGTAGAAAGCAGACTGCAAATGTATCAGGAGCGAGCCATCAACCATATACAGTCACACCTGGCGCTTCCAGGACGCCGGAACATGGCTCCGCAGTGTGGGCTTTTATAAATGTGTCCGTTGCTGACACCAGTGTTGCCATCTGCAGCCTTTGCAGTCAACGCATAAGTCGCGGTAAGCCCAACACTCACCTAGGGACAACCGCCTTAAGAAGGCACCTGAAATCCCATCACCAAGCCCAGTGGGAGCAAAACTGTCAGAACCCACAAAGCCACACTCCATGCTCTCACCGTCCAGCCTCTTCTCCTTCTCCTTCTCCTTATCCTGTCTCCTCACAGTTGTCCAACACTCCAGCTTCCATGATGCCGTTGTCACGTTTTTCTGGAAAAAGGCAGGCTTCTGTGGCTCATATGTTGGAGCGTAAAAAAAGGTGTCCGACAGGTGTCCAACTACATCGGGTTAACGGCCGATGTGGACGCTCTGAGGAGTGATGAACCCCTGGACTACTGGGTGGGCAGGCTTGACCTCTGGCCAGAGCTTGAACAATTTGCAATGGAACTGTTGGCTTGCCCCCCATCCAGTGTCCTGTCCGAAAGGACGTTCAGCGCAGAAGGGGGGATCGTGACCGATAAGCGCACTCGCCTAGCTCATGACAGTGTAGACTAGTACTACCTCACATTTATAAAAATGAATGAGGCATGGATCTCTGAGGAATTCAACACATTTGACCAGTAGACCATGTTTCATCGATATTCCTCATGCCAGGCCACAAATATCCGAAAGACCGCCATCCACCCACAACAATTCCTGGTCCTTGGCTTCGCTAAATACAGCGGCATAAAAGGCATTTCATGTCCATTGAATGGTTAATTTTTGCAGCCTATACAGGCCGACACGTACTGTTCTGTGTACTGTGAATGCCTACTGTACCTCTAGCCATCATATACTAGGTTTTTTGCTGTCAGTTCAACCCATGTGAGCTCATGTTTGCGGCCTAAACAGCCCGCCACCAACTTGTGTATACAGTGAACGCCTACTGTACCTCTAGCAATCATATACTACGTTCTTTGCTGTCAGTTCAACCCATGTGAGCTCATGTTTGCTGCCTAAACAGCCCACCACCAACTTGTGTATACAGTGAACACCTACTGTACCTCTAGCAATCATATACTACGTTCTTTGCTGTCAGTTCAACCTATGTGAGCTCATTTTTGTGGCCTAAACAGCCCGCCACCTACTTGTGTATACTGTGAACGCCTACTGTACCTCTAGCCATCATATACTACGTTCTTTGCTGTCAGTTCAAACCATGTGAGCTAATTTTTGGAGCCTATCTGAGTATACTTTTACAAGTGTATTTGTGTCCTGCAACAATATTGCCTCTTTTGCTGAGTGAAGTCTGATACACACAGTGCCAAACTCACTGGCCAATTTTTTGAACAACTGGTGTGATAAACTAGTGGCACCCCAATACCACATATTGAAGTGGGTTGTTATCTAAGTATACTTTTACAAGTGTATTTGTGTCCTGCAACAATATTGCCTCTTTTGCTGTGTTGACTCTGATACAAACAGTGCCAAACTCACTGGCCAATTTTTTGAACAACTGGTGTGATAGACCAGTGGCCCCCCAATAGCACACATTGAAGCGGGGTGTTATTTAACAGTATACTTTTCTAAGATTGTATTTTAGTTCTGCAAAAATTTGGCCTCTTTTGCTGTGTTAACTGTGCTACACACATTGACAACAGATACTGGCCAATTATTTTTAGAACTGGTGTGATAAACCTGTGGCTCCCCAATACCACAGATTGAAGTGGGGTGTTATCTACACAGACACATGGTCTAGCAAACACGGGCAGGGAAGATATATCACTTTTACTGCCCACTGGGTGAACCTTCTGACGGCCGTTAAGCATGCAACCCGTGGCACCCATGTAGATTTAGTTGTACCGCCACGGATTGTAAGCAGGCCTGCCTCTTCTTCTCCTCCTCCTCCATCCTCCCTCTCCTCCTCGGCTGACTCCTCCTTTTCCGCTGCTACCGTCTCTTCTCCTGCGCGGCCCAAGATCCCCAGAACCTATTCCACATGCCAGGTGAGACGTTGCCATGCTGTGCTGTGTCTGTTGTGCCTGGAAGCCAAGAGCCACACTGGTCCTGCACTCCTTTCAGCTTTGCGTTCACAGGCAGATCAGTGGCTGACACCGCTGAATTTGTCAGTTGGTATAGTGGTGTGCGACAACGGTGCCAATCTGCTGAGCGCACTGAAACAAGGCAAAATAACACACGTGCCATGCATGGCACACGTCATGAATTTGGTTGTGCAGCGATTCGTTGGCAAATACCCTGGGGTCCAGGACGTCTTGCGGCAGGCCAGGAAAATCTCAGGCCATTTCCGAAGATCTTACACAGCCATGGCTCGCCTTGCTGAGATTCAGCGGCGACACAACCTGCCTCTCAGGCGTCTTATTTGTGACTGCCCGACACGATGGAACTCAACGTTGCATATGCTCGATAGGCTGCTCCAGCAGGAACGTGCAGTTAATGACCACCTGTAGAACTCGGCGGCAGGACATGTTCTGGGGAGCTTGGGTTTTTTCACCTCGCTAGTGGCTGCTCATGCGGGACGCATGCAGACTTCTGCGGCCATTCAATGAGATCACCAAACTGGTCAGTCACGGCCAGGGCGCCATAAGTGACATCATACCTTACGCCTTCTTTCTGGAGCGTGCATTGCGTCGTGTCATTGATCAAGTCATCGAGGAGCAGGAGCAGGAAGATCAGGAAGTCTCAATGTTGGATGAATTCCCAGGGGGTGCTACTCCATCTGAGACAAATCAACAGCAGGAGTCTGAAGAGGAGTCAGAGGAGGAAGATGGTGCTGGGGGGGGGATGAGGAGGAGCAAGAAGAGCATGCTTTAAACCTTTCTGGGATCCCTGGTGTTATCCGTGGATGGGGGAGGAGAACGAGGACGACATTATCCTGGATGATGAGCTGGAAGCAGGCCACTATACCGCTTCCAGTTTTGTGGGAATGGGGGCCTACATGCTGCAGTGTTTTAAGGGGGACCCCCGTATAAAACGCCAAGGACCAGTACTGGGTGGCAACGTACTTAGACCCCTGGTACAAACACAAAATGGTGGAAATGTTACCACAATCACAGAGGGCAGTCAGAATGCAGCACTTCCAGGGCATGCTGAGGGAAATGCTGCATTCTGCTTTTCCATGCGCTGGCAGAGGAATTACCAGTCACAGAGAGACAGTTGCGGGTAGCAATCCAACAGCGCCTGCAAGAAGAGGGCGGTTGGAAGATGTCTTGGTCACTTCAGATATGAGATCCTTCTTTCAGCTGAACCATCGACAGCTGTACTCCGGATCCAGCATGAGCGAACGCCTAGACCGACAGGTGTCCGACTACGTCAGGTTAACGGCCGATGTGGACGCTCTGAGGAGTAAATGAACCCCTGGACTACTGGGTGGGCAGGCTTGACCTCTGGCCAGAGCTTGAACAATTTGCAATGGAAATGTTGGCTTGCCCCCCGTCCAGTGTCCTGTCCGAAAGGACGTTCAGCGCAGCAGGGGGGATTGTGACCGATAAGCGCACTCGCCTAGCTTATGACAGTGTAGACTACCTCACATTTATAAAAATGAATGAGGCATGGATCTCTGAGGAATTCAACACATGTGACCAGTAGACCAGGTTTCATCGAAATTCCTCCACCCACAACAATTCCTGGTCCTTGGCTTCGCTACATACAGCGGCATAAAAGGCATTTCATGTCCATTGAATGGCAAATTTTTGGGGCCTTTCAGGGCCGACAATTATTTTTTCTGTGAATGCCTAATGTACCTCCAGCCACCAAATAATAAGTTCTTTGCTGTCAGTTCAAACCATGTGAGCTAATTTTTGGAGCCTATACAGGCCGACACTTACGGTTCTGTGTACTGTGAACGCCTACCATACCTCTAGCCATCAAAAACTAAGTTTTTTGCTGTCAGTTCAAACCATGTGAGCTAATTTTTGGAGCCTATACAGGCCGACACTTACGGTTCTGTGTACTGTGAACGCTTACCATACCTCTAGCCATCAAAAACTAAGTTTTTTGCTGTCAGTTCAAACCATGTGAGCTAATTTTTGCAGCCTATACAGGCCGACACTTACTTCTGTATACTGTGTGAATGCCTAATGTACCTTCAGCCACAGAATACTACGTACTTAGCTGTCAGGTAAACCCATGTGGGCTAATTTTTGGGGCCTATAAAGGCCAACACTTACTTCTGTATCCTGTGAATGCCTAATGTACCTTCAGCCACAGAATACTACATTCTTAGCTGTCAGGTAAACCCATGTTGGCTAATTTTTGGGGCCAGTACTGGCCGAGACTTACTTCTGTATCCTGTGAATGCCTAATGTACCTTCAGCCACAGAATACTACGTTCTTAGCTGTCAGGTAAACGCACGTGGGCTAATTTTTGGGGCCTGGAATGGCCGACACTTACTTCTTTATCCTGTGAATGCCTAATTTTTCTGACTGGAAATGAAAAACAATGGGTCTGTAAAGGTTCCGCCAAATTGTGGAATGGATGCGGACACATTTTACAGATGTGTGAATGGACCCTATATGTATTAGACAATGTATTTACCGGTTGCTGTCAGTTCTGGCTGATTTATGAAAAAAAAAAATATATTTTTGCTGTAAAAAAAAAAAAAAAAAAATTTAGGGCAACTTTTTCAATTGCAATACTTCTGTTATGACATTGTCCATGTGCTGGGACTATTTGTGCACAGCTAGTAAGTCTTTTGTGGCTGCAAATATGACCTAAAGGTTTTTAAAGTTCGCCTCCCATTAAAGTCAATGGGGCCCGCCGCGAACTCGCGGTTTGCAGACTTTTGAGAAAATTAGTGGCTGGCGTTCGCGAACCGCCCGGCTGATGTTCGTCCATTACTACTAACCACTATTGAGGTCATTTATATTATTCTAATGTGTATATGCTAACAAGGGCCGAGTCCTCTCAGTCAATTGAAGCATACCATATTTAATCAAATCAGCATCACTAGATAATATAAACTGATATAATGGGGAATGCATAGTACTCACTGGGAGAAGTGAATGTGGCTTAAAAATACATTACTGTATGCCCATTTTAACGTCACTTCCTGTTTTCTTGGCTGTCAACGTTTTTTTTTTTTAAAACAGTGTTAAAAATAAAAAATAAAATAAATAGGAAAGAAAAAACTTTTTTAAAGCACCCCTGTCCCTGTGAGCTAACGCACCAAAGAAAACTCATACATAAGTTGCGCCCGCAATTGTAAACGGTGTTCAAATCACACATGTGAGGTATCGCCACGATAATCAGAGCAAAAGCAATAATTCTAGCAAAATGCCTCCTCTGTAGCATAAAACTGGTACCCGTTAAATTTTTTTAAAGCGTCGCCTATAGAGATTTGTAAGTACCGTAGTTTGACGCCATTCCGCGAGTGTGCGCAATTTTAAACCGTAACATGTTTGGTATCTATTTACTCGACGTGACATAATCTTTCACAATATACCAAAAAATCGGGCGAACTTTACTGTTTCGTTTTTTTTTTTTTAAATTCAGTGAAGTGTATTTTTTCCAAACAAATTGCATTTGAAAGACCGCTGCGCAAATAACGCATGACAAAAAATATTGCAACAACTACCATTTTAGTTTCCAGAGTCTTTGCTAAAAAAAAATATATACAGTCAAGCCCATAAATATTGGGACATCGACACAATTCTAATCTTTTTGGTTCTATACACCACCACACCACAATGGATTTGAAATGAAACAAACAAGATGTGCTTTAACTGCAGACTTTCAGCTTTAATTTGAGGGTATTTACATCCAAATCAGGTGAAAGGTGTAGGAATTACAACAGTTTGTATATGTGCCTCACACTTTTTAAGGGACCAAAAGTAATGGGACAATTGGCTGCTCAGCTGTTCCATGGCCAGGTGAGTGTTATTCCCTCATTATCCCATTTACAAGGAGCAGATAAGAGGTCAAGAGTTAATTTCAAGTGTGCTATTTGCATTTAGAATCTGTTGCTGTCAACTCTCAATATGAGATCCAAAGAGCTGTCACTATCAGTGAAGCAAGCTATCATTAGGCTGAAAAAACAAAAAAAAACCATCAGAGAGATAGCAAAAACATTAGGCGTGGCCAAATCAACTGTTTGGAACATCCTTGAAAAGAAAGAACGCACCGGTGAGCTCAGCAACACCAAAAGACCCAGAAGACCACGGGAAACAACTGTGGTGGATGACGAAAGAATTATTTCCCTGGTGAAGAAAACACCCTTCACAACAGTTGGCCAGATCAAGAACACTCTCCAGGAGGTAGGTGTATGTGTGTCAAAGTCAACAATCAAGAGAAGACTTCACCAGAGGGAATACAGAGGGTTCACCACAAGATGTAAACCATTGGTGAGCATCAAAAACAGGAAGGCCAAATTAGAGTTTGCCAAACAACATCTAAAAAAGCCTTCACAGCTCTGGAACAACATCCTATGGACAGATGAGACCAAGATCAACTTGTACCAGAGTGATGGGAAGAGAAGAGTATGGAAAAGGAAAGGAACTGCTCATTATCCAAAGCATACCACCTCATCAGTGAAGCATGGTGGTGGTAGTGTCATGGCGTGGGCATGTATGGCTGCCAATGGAACTGGGTCTCTTGTATTTATTGATGATGTGATTGCTGACAAAAAGCAGCAGGGTGAATTCTGAAGTGTTTCAGGCAATATTATCTGCTCATATTCAGCCAAATGCTTCAGAACTCATTGGACGGCGCTTCACAGTGCAGATGGACAATGACCCGAAGCATACTGCGAAAGCAACCAAAGAGTTTTTTAAAGGAAAGAAGTGGTATGTTATGCAATGGCCAAGTCAATCACCTGACCTGAATCCAATTGCGTATGCATTTCACTTGCTGAAGACAAAACTGAAGGAAAAATGCCCCAAGAACAAGCAGGAACTGAAGACAGTTGCAGTAGACGCCTGGCAGAGCAACACCAGGGATGAAACCCAGCGTCTGGTGATGTCTATGCGTTCTAGACTGTAATTGACTGCAAAGGATTTGCGACCATGTATTAAAAAGTGAAGTTTGATTTATGATTGTTAATCTGTCCCATTACTTTTGGTCCCTTAAAAGGTGGGAGGCACATATACAAACTGTTGTAATTCCTACACCGGTCACCTGATTTGGATGTAAATACCCTCAGCTGGAAGTCTGCAGTTAAAGCACATCTTGGTTGTTTCATTTCAAATCCATTGTGGTGGTGTATAGAGCCAAAAAGATTTGAATTGTGTCAATGTCCCAATATTTATGGACCTGACTGTATATATATATATTGTAATATTTGGGGGTGTTTAGCTTGAGTGCAGAGCCTACCAGTGAGTTTAGTCCACACAGTTGTGCTGTTTAAGGGCTTGTTGGCCCACTTTTATTAAAGGAAAATATAAGAAACACAAGTCCAATAACATAACAGTTGCAGGGGTTTCAGCTTTCCACAGCAATAGTGTAAACGAAAAATCCAAAGCCACCTGGCTTTCTAGCAGCACCGCTGCTCAGGCTTTAAGCCTTGACCCTCTTGGCCATCTAACAGTTCCTGTACAAACACTGTACCTCAGTTAGCACACTTCCTCCAGCTTCCTTGCTGTTCCAGCCCAAAGGCTCACCGTGTACTCATACCGTGCAGACATGCACCCTTCTCACTTGCACGCCCGGACTCCTCCTATCTGTCTTAAAAGGCCCAGATCCACCTACACAATCAGTGTGCTGGCTGTTTCTAAGACCTGGTCCCAGGATTGGAGATTTCCTCCCACCCAGATCGCTTGGAAATCTCCAGACTCCAGGTCCCCAACTGGACTTTATGCACCATAGGGGAGACTGCAAACCCAGTCTTTTCCCAGTAAAACAGTCCTCCTGGAGCCTTTCAACCTGCCTGGTTGATAATCCTGGGAGAAATACCTGCTCACCACTAGTTGCACTGCCACAATATATATACAATGCTTGGGGGTTCTAAGTCATTTTCCATAAAAAAAATACGGATTTTAACATGTACACAGCATGTGTCAGAAATAGGCTTGGTCCTTAAGTGGATAAAAGTATAATACAATAATATTACCTATAGTAGTTGAATTGAAGAGGATATCTGTAGGAAGGTGCAGGTTTTCCTCCAACCTGTAGGTGGCACTGTAGAAAGGTGTCTGGTAGGGGGAATTGTACCCTTATGGACTCTGTCAGAGTCTCAGGGGAGACAGCTGCCTGACTGGGTGCTGAAATCTCTGAGGAGAGGGGCAGAGACCTTGCTGGCTAGGGATAGTAACTAGTGCAAGGAGAAGTTTGAGGGCTCTATCAGGGCTCTTTTACTGTGTATCCGATATATCCATACCTCGAACATGAACTCTGATCACCTTTATACAGCAGGAACAGTACAATCAGTTTACAGTACATTACTACCACCTCTAAAGTGAAAGCACTCCTCCAGCACCTGAGACTGTGAGTCAGTGAATACTGAGCTGGATAATCTGTAGCAGCTGTCCTGTTATCGCTCTCTCCCATCATTGTTGTAGCCAGGTGCTTGGTTAGAGAAAGAGCCAATATAAAGACACTGTGCTGCAGCTGCTTTGTGTGCCTATACAAGACTCTTATGTTGGCTTACAGCACCATTCAGCATCCATCCAGCAGAGGGCACTGGTGGACATGAAGAACTTGAGAGATTTTGATGCAGGCCAATATTAGAAAATGTAGTCTGGGAAGATAGAGTGATGGACTGCAACTCCCAGATATATACGCTTTAACAAGGGGTGAAGGACAGTTTTCCTTCTGGACTTTAGAGAAAGAACTTTCTCTTCGCTGGGAGGGGATAAAAGTGTACACATTGTTACTCCTGTGTGCACATCAATCTGCTACAAGCCTGTGGCCGAGACAGAGACCGGAGAGATGTAAAAGCAATCAAAGTGTAAACATTTTTTTTTTAATCCCTGATCACCCCTCCTAGAGTAGTACAGTGTCACTATGTTGGCACTGAAAAAAATCTAATAATAGAATGTAAAAATAAAAAAAAAGAAAGAATGTTAAAAAAATATGTTAAAAAGTGTATAAAACAGTGAAAAAAATGATTTAATTTTTCTTAAAATACTGTTGCAAGGCAGTATCCCTGATCACTACCACACCGGTCATATGATGATACTGTACTGCACTGGTGACAGTATCTATGATAAAATGTAAAAAATGTGATTTCTTCATTTTACAAAAAATTGTGAAAAAAAAAATTATAACTTCAAAAAACTCACCATGCCTCTTACTAAATACATCAGACTGTCTACTTTCCAAAAAAGGGTCATTTGGGGGGTATTTCTACTTTCCTGACATTTTAAATGCCTCAAGAGGAAGGCCGTTAGTACATCAGAATGAATCAATTTTCAAACACATATACCATAGACACTATAACGTTCAAGCAAACCAATTAATAGACATGTATACAAGTATTGTGATATATATATTTTTTTTTACCAAAGACATATAGCAAAACACAATTTGTTTTTTTTTTAATGTGGCCTTTTTTTTGTTTATATAGCAGGAAAGAAAAACCCAGTGGTGATAAAATACCACCAAAAGAAAGCTCTACAGATGTGAAAAAAACATTATATAAATTAAAATTTAAATAAACATATCTGCACAGTTGCCAGTTAAAGTAGCACAGTGTCGAATAGCGAAAAATGGTCTGGTCATGAAGGGGGTAAAACCTTCCGGAGGTCTAGTGGTTAAAATAGAACAAAATAAAGAATCAAATATTCGGAAACATGAAATTTGTATATATATATAATCATAGTATAATATAATATCAGTATAACTGAAATAGGATGCTTGAGATATATACACTGCTCAAAAAAAAATTAAAGGAACGCTTTGAAAACACATCAGATCTTAATGGGGAAAAATATCATGCTGGGTATCTATACTGATATGGACTGGGTAATGTGTTAGGAATGAAGGGATACCACATAGTTTGATGGAAATGAACGTTATCAACCTACAGAGGGCTGTATTCAAGGACACTTCGAAAATCAAAGTGAAAAAATGATGCAGCAGGCTAGTCCATTTTGCTGAAATTTCATTGCAGCAATTCAAAATGGTACTCAGTAGTTTGTATGGCCCCCCGTGCTTGTATGCATGCCTGACAACATCGGGACATGCTCCTAATGAGACGACGGATGGTGTCCTGGGGAATTTCCTCCCAGATTTAGGACCAGGGCATCACTGAGTTCCTGAACAGACTGAGGTGCAACCTGGCGGCGTCGGATGGACTGAAACATAATGTCCCAGATGTGTTCTATTGGATTTAGGTCAGGCGAGCATGGGGGCCATTCAATGGTATCAATTCCCTCATCCTTCAGGAACTGGCTGCATACTCTCACCACATGCACCAGGAGGAACCCAGGACCCACTGCACCAGCGTAGGGTCTGACAATGTATCCAAAGATTTCACCCTGATACCTGATGGCTATCAGGCAACTACTGTCTAGCCTGTAGAGGTTTGTGAGTCACTCCTTGGATATGCCCCCCCCCCCCAGACCATCACTGACCCACCACCAAACTGGTAATGCTGAACGATGTTACAGGCAGCATAACATTCTCCATGGCTTTTCCAGACTCTTTCACATCTGTCACATGTGCTCAGGGTGAACCTGCTCTCATCTGTGAAAAGCACAGGCAGTGGCAGGCTTGCCAATTTTGATGTTCAATGTCAAATGCCAATTGAGCTCCATGGTGCCGGGTAGTGAGCACAGGGCCCACTGGAGGACGCCGGGCCCTCAGGCCACCCTCATGAAGTCTCTTTCTGATTGTTTGGTCATAGACATTTACACCAGTGGCCTGCTAGAAGTCATTTTGTAGGGCTCTAGCAGTGCTCATCCTGCTCCTCCTTTCACAAAAAAACAGATACCGGTCCTGCTGATGGTTTAAGGACCTTCTACGGCCCTGTCTAGCTCTCCTACAGTAACTGCCTATCTCCTGGAATCTCCTCCATGCACTTGAGACTGTGCTGGGAGACACAGCAAACCTTCTGCCAATAGCACATATTGTGGAACTGTCAGTGCAACCTCTATAGGGTCCAGGTATTGCCTCATGCTACCAGTAGTGACACTGACCCTAGCCAAATGCAAAACTAGTGAAAAACAGTCAGAACAGATAAGTAGGGAAAAATGTCAGTGGCCTCCACCTGTAAAACCATTCCTGTTTTGGAGGTCATCTCATTGTTGCCCATCTAGTGCACTTGTTGTTAATTTCATTAACACCAAAGCAGCTGAAACTGATTAACAAACCCCCTCTGCTATTTAACTGACCAGAACAATATCCCAGGAGTTTAATTGACTTGATGCTATACTCTGATTAAAAAGTGTTCTTTAATTTTTTTTGTTTGAGCAGTGTATATAATATAATATAATATAATATAATATAATATAATATAATATAATATAATATAATATAATATATATATATACTGTACATACATACAATATATATATTACATTAAAAATCATTATCATGACCATAACAAGTTGCTAAAATTGTGTGATTTGTATATCTCATTACCCTAAACAACATTAAGATAATGATCTAAGACTGGATCCTAGGTTGGTAGAATTTACAAATAAAACAGGATAGAAAGAGCTAGTAACTTCATAAATTCATATACCATAAATAATGAAAAGAAGAAATGAACCAATAAGATATTAGATAAAACCATCACAAATGTGAGCTTATGGAAAATGTATACAACAGTAAATAATTGGATGGTAAAGAAAAGATATGGATATTAATGATAGACCAGAGGGATAGAAAAACTGGGCAGTACATGAGGGATCAACCAAGAGTTATGGTGAAGGATGCATGAGAATGATTGGTGTAATTGACATATAAAAAAAGAAAGAACTGGTGAATTAGTATACAATAAATAATAAAAAGGAAAAATGGACCAATAAGGTATTAGAATAATTGATTGAATGCATATCTGTGCCCTGCCATATCTTTGTACAGTCATGTACATAACCACAAATGTGAGTTCATAGGAAATATAAAATTAAATTTAAAAGTAAATAGTTGGATGGTAAAGAAAGAATGTTAATGATAATAATACTGTAGACCAGAACGAAATGTAACAGGGGGCGAGAAGAACTGAGTGATACATAAGGGATCAACCAAGAGCGATGGTAAAGAATGCATGACAAAGGGGTCCTCATTTATCCTCAGTTACCCAAGTGTAAAACATATCAGTAGGATGATATCTTAGAAGCCTGAGGGAATGGACCGGGGACAGTCCTTGTGAAGAAAAAGACCTAGAAACTTAAGATGGACCTCTAAAGGATGGTACTGACATCTAACTCTTAGTTTAAGCCATCTAGGGGCATGGTGTTTAACTTGAAAATCTAATAGGTCTCCTTGGCACATAGGGTTTTGAAGCATTGGCCCTCAGGTAAGGAGACCCCACTTGGGTCTTTCCCATGATGCAGGAGGCAATGCCTGGCACTGTTTACTTGCCTTTAGTAAGTCAACTACAGTGTTTAACAAGTCTGTGTGGTGGTTACTTCTGAACTGGGTACCCTCATTAGGTCTCGTCTGCATATAGGTTATTTGTCAGTGACAGTCCTAAAAGTGTGATCCACTTCACTTACATAAAAAGGACGGTATGTACATTTACTGTATATACAGAGATAATAGTGAGGTGCCATGTTGTCTCTTAAACTGACTATACACCAGTAGATTTTTGAACAAAAATTTGTACAAAAATTCTTTGTATATTCAATGGTTTAAAGAATGTCATTTAATTGGATTGACAACTGCCTGCTTCCAGGCTTTGGCGACTCCCTTTTCTATGGTCCAAACTATTATACCCTACAAGCCCGCCAGAGCCCACTATGGTAAACCGGGACTATCTGTGGGTACCCATTATACCCTGCCCTGCCCTATCCCTTCCCCCCTTAGTTCCCTCCTTACCCCCCTCGCCCCCCCCCTTAGTTCCCTCCTTACCCCCTCGCCCCCCCTTTTTTTTGCTCCCCGTCACCCTCTTCAGCCTTGTTCCTACTCCGTGTACCCAATGTGACTGAGCCCCTTACCCATGATAAATTTGAATCCACAACTATACCCCGCAATCTTACTCACTTATCCACTCCTAAAACTTGTGGTTTTCCTATGTTATTGACGTTCCTCTTGCAACACACTTTACCTGATTTTATTGTTACCTGCTTATTAGTTATTATGTGTTTTTAAGCCATGTTCATACTCTATGTAAATCCTTTGACGATATTCAATTGTACCACTTTTCACTTTTCTCAAAATAAAATTATTTGAAAAGAAAAAAAAATAAGAATGGTATTTAAAAGCACTTCAAAATTTTGTTTGCTTTTAACATTTGATTTTGAAATGAATGTAACCTCCCAGAACAAAACCACATACACTGCCTGTTAGAAATGTGTTCCTTTGATAAAAACTTTCCATCCTGCTTCTTCAAATTTTGCATCACTGTGCTTGAAAACAAATGTTGATTTGACCCTATTATTAATTAGAAAATCAAACAAACTTTCCTAAAACAAAAAAATGATAACAAAAAATTCTACTACTCTACGGCCAACGTTCTTTTACAGTAAACTGAATTTAATTGACTATCTATTTTTATTTCCTGCATGTCAACACCAAGGAGTAAAGTTGATACAAATTGTTTAAAAGAATATAACAACAGAAAAAAATAATTATGAGCATATACTTGACGAGTGCATAAATTAAATTTGTCCATTTATTATGTAAAAGTATTGGTGTACGTTTATGAAAGGGTGAATTTTTTTCTCTATTCACTTCTCTGCAGTTCTCCGGGGAAAATTATCTCCTCTGGAACCCTTTTTATGAAGCGGAAAACTTCAGTTCTCCCAGGGTGATCAGAGGAGAAGTGTTTTCTCGGAGATCTGTGTAGAAGTGAATGGGAGGGCCTGTAATCTCGTGAGACAAAGCGAGATTACGGTAGTATGAAAATCAAAGGCGCTCTTTAACAAGCAGTGATAAATTATATATATATATATATATATATATATATCTACATGTATGTGTGTGTATATATATATACATGTATATATATATACATAAATATGGCAGGGGGACATGATTACTGTGTTGGGGGGTCTGAACGAGGAAGAAGGAAGTCGATAATCTTCCTTTTTCCCCCTCAGTTCTCCCCCGATTCTGTCTTCACTCCCCGCTTCACAAGCTCCAGGCTGGTGAATCTGGGAGTGTGAATTCTGGCACAGATCTCCAGTGAAGTGCAGAGATCGCAGCTTCATAACCTGGCTGTTTCTGTGTCAGGCAATGACAGATTCCCGCGTGAAGAGATGATCAGCGAAGAACATGTTCTCCCCCGATCATTTCTGTTTCATAAACTGAGAATGATCGGAAATGAGCTGTGATCAGCAGGATCACTGCTCATCTCCGTTCCATAAAAGGACACCATTATACGGTACAGTGACAAACCAATACTATTTGATGATGTTTTTGTTTTTAATACAGCAAAATTTAAAATTAAAAGATATTTTAAAAAGTTCCTGTAAAGAGAGAAAGTGTGACAAAGAGTAAAAGTGCATATTTAAATTATTTATCCATATGGTTTGCTGTATTTTTGTTTATTGTGCCGATATGTTTTACAAATTATGTTATGGCTCCTTCAGAAACACATTTTAAAAGAAGCTCTGGCAGAAGAGACAGATTAAAATGTATCTAGGCAAAACATTTTTCTTTAGTTTTGCATAGAGTGAGAATATTTTTATTGCTGGCTGTTGTTAAAGCAGAAACTGTGAGTTTTATAAAAAAAAAGGAAAATAAAAGTGCCCTTTAATATTCATACACAGTAGAACACGCACACAAGACGGGTGCAAAAATTGTTCTGGTTCATCTCGTAGCTGACTAGAGCTTTTGTATTGTTAAGAAGTAAGGTTAGATCAAGTTTCAATTGAATGAGACAGAATACAATTTCTATGCCTAGCGAACAAATTGTGCTGGCTGTGCACCTAATATTGAACGTTATCTCTATGTTACCATGAGAATGTCGAAGCAAATGTAACTTTAAAGGGTTCAGTTACACTTGCTTCAAAACATGACGTTCAACACACTTTTTTAAAGCACTATGGAAGCCAATCAAAGAACCTGTCACTAAAAAACCATGGTTGCCTTACAGTCCTGTTCACAATGTTGCTTTTGCTTTGCTATGCTTCGCAGCACTTCATAAAAATATACCCTCTGTCGCTTTCATCTTGCTTTAGCGCTTCTTCAAAGCCCCCGTACAAGTCTATCAGAGCACTCCTTAACTGCACCTGCAGTGGTACAAGAGCTTTAATTCAGCGTTAGCTTCACTTTTAAATGATTAACTTATTACCACTTCCCCATTTATTACCACTTCCCCTTTTATTACCACTTCCTCTTTTATTACCACTTCCTCTTTAAAAAAAAAAAAATAGAAAATCAACACACACAGGGCATTTGCCAAGCTGCATTAAAGCTTCAAAAAACATCACAGAAGCATCAAAAACAAAAAACTGTTGGAGAGGTAGGTGCTTTAATGTGTGTTACATTTGAAGCAAGTGTAAAAAAGCCCTAAGGGCTCATTTACACTTGCTTTGACTTTAACATACAATAAAGCACCTACCCCTCCAACATGCTTTTTTGATGTGTTTTTGATGCCCCTGGGATGCTTTTTTGAAGCTTTAATGAATCTTGGCAAATGCCATGTGTGTGTTGATTTTCTATTCATTTTAAACGGCTCAGTAAAACCCCCAACTCAGTAATACTCTCAGCTCAATAGAACCCCTGTTCAGCAGATCCCAGATCATAAGTACTCCCCCCAGCAGATCTCCAGCTCATTAGTACCCTTTTTCAGCAGATCCCTTGCTCAGTAATGCCTCCAGCTCTTCTGAAGCCCCACCCTGTAGTACCATCAGCTGTGCTGATCCCCCGTTCAGTAGTAACCTCCAGCTCTGCTAATCCCTGGCTCATTAGTAACCCCCAACTCTGCTGAACCCCCCACTACTTAGTAACCCCCAGTTTTGCTGATCCCATACTCAGTAGTAACCCCAAGCTCTGCTGATCCTCTGGTTTGCTGATCTCACCTCCTCTCTCTCCATTCCCTGCTCATCTCTCGCTATATTGCTCCCATGCTGCTCACCATGTGTGACACCTGCTAGTTTCTCCTGCTCTGGTCCCCTAGCTCTGCTAATCCACCACTGCTCAGTCCTATGTCTTCAGTCCCCACACTTACGCTATAGCATTTCCACATTGCACAACATGTGTGCCATCTGCTTTGCTCTGCTTCAGTCTGGACCCCAGCAAACTTTTTGCTGCTCCATGCTGCATACCAGATGTGACATCTGCACCAGGCACTCCAAAAATATATACACATGATGATGTATTTCTGGTTCGCTTTTTGGTTTCCCAGCGCATTCTGGGATATGTCATACCTCTAAAACAAAGTGAAGCACACCCCCGTAGGGAAATGCTGATGAACTTTTATCCCCCACCCCTGCACAGCCAGGGACACTGATTTTTCACAAGCACCCAGATTCAGAGTTACAGTCCGTAACTTTGTTTTTTTTTTTTTTTAATTTGATGGTTAATAACTTGGATAGGGATGGGAGGTTATGGGATGCCCACCGGACTTCAGCAAACTTCAGAGACATCTTCCTATATACATCTATATACAGTCTCCTTCACTTTTCTCCTGCACATTCACTTGCTTGCTCTAGCTGATTTATCTGACAGACTCATAGTCAGATTAGCAGTAGCCTATCACAGGTAGGAACTCGTAGTTGCTCTTTGTGTAGCACAGTTGCAGTGAAACAACTTGTAACTTTTCCTCTTTGGCCACTGATCCCAGCACCACCTCTTCAGGCACTGCCAACCCGCCTGGCTGCAGCTGCCCCTTTCTATAGCCCCCAGGCTAGCTCTCGACACCAGTCCTCCAGACTGACTCTTCACCAGCCCGGCCGGCTGACTCTCAGGAAATTTCTAGGGAAAGGCTGAAGACTTAACACACCGCTGTCTTCAAAGGAGACTGGCTACATGTAGCAGTTTTCCCCCTTTTTTAATCCCCAGTGTTTTATCTACTCACTCTGTCCTCTCTTGCTCCCATGCCTCCAGGAAAACCTCCTCTCTTTGTGTTTCTTGGTAGGATCCTTCCATCACCCGAGCACCAGCCTGTGGAAGGACACCCTCCAGACTAGGGGGTTCGCTTCAAGTTCCAGCAACAGCCTCTTCAACACTGTATCTCCATCTTCCACCCGACTGCCCCTGCTGGCATGGTCCATGTCTATTTATGGAGTGGTCACAGCCCCCTGCCAGCCTATCTCTGAGGATTGGCTGAGGCTCCATAAATATAAATATTCAAGGCAGCTCCTTCTAACCTCCACCCTCCAATTGTAGAAGATTCGAAAACCTTCTACAAACCTTCTGGAGGCACCAGAGAGCTGCAACGATGAGTCACCCAGCCCTGAACCTTAGTAAACCCTGATCCAGATTCCACAGCTCAGGCTTAGCCCTAAGCTAAACTATAATATCCCTACTCTCACTTCTAACATACACTAGAGGGTGCTACACTAGCAAAGCTAACTCTGAATAAAAGCCCCTCAAATGCTGCAGTTGCTGTTAGCGACCATTGTGATAGACCTCAATGGAGGCTTTAGAGACACTTTGCAGCACCAAGAAAGCAACATGGGGTATAATATTTGAAGCAAAGCAAAGCAAACCCAACAGTGTAAACAGGACTGTAAGCTAACCATTTTATTTAGTGAGAGGTGCTTTGACTGGCATTCAGAGTGTCAAATACCACATTTTGAAGCAAGTGTACTTGAGCAAGGGAACTGTACATGTATAACAAATACAAAATGGAGTCTCTAAAGTAAAACTCTCAGAGAGGCCCGCTTGCTCACTGTGTTCACATTTGGGGAGATTCACCCCTCTATTGGTACTGGAAACCACCAATGGAGATGGCTGTTGTCCAGGGACAACTGTCTAAAAAGAGAAATCCCCCTTTAATTTCCAGATGTGCCCCTGGGATATGAAGTGTATGGAAATGATCCAGATGGCACACAGACAGCAATAAAAAATAAATAAACTGGCAGTGAGTTGAGCCCTTCCCTACTGTATAAAAAAAAATAAAACGTTTTGACTATACATAACACTTTTATGTAGCCAAGTTAGCTTTGGCCCCATCATCCCTTCAATTCACTTGAGTCATCTGCATTGTCTCTACTGGCATATCTCACTCCATCTGACATCATCCTCACCTGTAAAATGACAGGTAGGCAGCCGTTATTTTTGTTTTGCTATGAATTTAATATTTTAAGAAATTTACAGAAAACACAGTGATAGTAGTTTCAACATACCTTATAAGAAAGATACATGCACCAAAAAAACCATTAGGATGATGAATCTATTTACCTTCAATAAAATGCATAATTAGTGTACATCTCACTGCCCTCAGATGAACACTTACATTTACTAAAGTTAAAAAGTCTCTGCAGTTGCAGTCTGTGCCAATCACTGGGGCTGTATCAAAGCCTGTGTGCCCATTGGCCAGGTTTCCTCCACTATCCAATGTGCCTCCCCATTGGATCAGTGGGGACACTCCCTCAGACCACATGAATCACACACTGAGCACATTGAGCAGACCTAACTCATAGATTCTGCTCCCTGTTAAGCAGAGAGAAATATAAAATGTACCTGCTGCCCCTCTGATAGGCAGACAGAGCCAAAAACCTTACTCACTCTCTAGCACCCACCTAGGTGGGTGCTATATATATATATATATATATATATATATATATATATATATATATATATATATATATATATATATATATTTACAGTATTTACTGTATATATAGTGATATGGGGGATCATTAGCTCAGTGGTAGATGAGTTTTTAACAGTGAGTTCAGAGCAGACAGGAACTATATTTAAGGGCCTGATAGCCCATGTTTATTAAAAGAGACAAAAACAAAAGTCCAACATAAGCTTTCCCACACAGGGGTTCTTCTCCATTAAAATGCAAATAAAAATTACTGAGCCACCTGGCTCTCTAGTCAGCATACCTTTGCTTGTTTGTTCTCCCAGACAACTAGCTTTTCCAGGCACACAGCCTTGGACTTCTTGGACACACACAGCCTTGAGCTCCTTATCGCACACAGCTTTGAGCTTCTTAATGCACACAGCATCTACGTATCTCCACACAGAGACTCTCTTAATGGCTGCCACTGCTTCAACCTCCCTCCACTCTACTCCACCTAAAACTCTCAGCAAACCAACATTATAAAGGAAGGCACCTTGTCCACAAAACTCAGACACTGGGTTGGAGATTTCTTTTCTCCAAAGGAGCTTTGAAATTTCCAAACTACAGAGCCCCATCCAGAAATATCTAAATCCAGAGACATCTGCCACAGCAGTTTTCTCTGCTCAAAATCAAGGCTTTGTAGTTCTGCACTCAGCAAATGTGTAAACGCTGTGTCCCTTCCATGATGATAGAGCTTCACACTGTCACTAAGATATATATGTACTATGTATATATGGATTGCACCTACTGCCAAGCCCTAGGTACACCACTGTTTGAAACATGCAAAGAGCAGAAGTATATTGCACATCAATAACAGTTCCCCAACCCTGATCATGGTAAATACTTGTTTGGCGAATGGGATGTTAACTTTGCCAGGGATTTTTTTCTTTGCAAGAAAATTTTCCTTTAGCTTGATGAATGTGGTGAAAACCCAGTTTGCAAAGAACACCAAATCACACGTGTAGTGCTACCCCCACAGGAGCCGCTTGGATATTGGTGCCCGAGCCTCCCGCTGAATGATCCACAGCAAGTCACAGGGTATTTTCACACAGTCAGGTGCACACACTCTTCCGCTCGTTAGCTCCAATGACCAGTCTAGGGGATTTGTTTTATGTTTTATTTGGCAAACTTGGTTAGGAGAAGGGAACTAGTAGGATACACCAAATTAACTATTCACAGATGAGGACAACTTATTCAATAGAACTGTGTAGTAGATTATCAGTAGGACCTTACAACAGCTGTACGGAATGAACAAGTTACTTTGTAGCTGAAGGAACTCAGTGAACTTTGCCTCTTCAAGACTTTAGCCAATGTCCCCTTTAGATTGCACCCAGCTGCTGACTTCTAGCACCCAGATGGGGATCTAGCAGCACAAGTCCCAGGGATCCCCTGTGGGGGTCTGTACTCACAAGGCTCCTGAAGCACCAATAGCAGCTTTCCTCTGTAGTACCAGACAGATTTGTGGACATTCTCCCTCAGTCAGCTTTCAGAAGAACCATGGGTTGCAGCTTTAGTGTTTCAGGCCCTTAGATCACCCACCTGAGGCCGCATGGCAGCCTGTGCTGAGGAGGGGCAGCAGCCCCCTCCCCTCCCGGCCCTCTCTCTCTATAGAAAGACCCAGAGCCCATGTGCTTTTCAGATATAAATGCAGTTACCCAGCATGCCTTGGGGCACATCCCCTTCTAATTGGCCAGGGCTGTATAGACATCCATGCTCTCATCTGCAAGGTTTCCTCCCATTGTCCAGTACATCCCATAGCTACCTGACCTGTGTGAAACTATATACACTCACTCTAGCACCTACCTAGGAGGGTGCGACACACGCAAGGAAATTAAAAACAAAAAAACTGTTATTTTGCTTGCACATGATGGATAATGGAAGTCAGCAGAGCTTCACCCTACTCCTTAAACTAAGTGAAAAATCCCTTGCAAAGTGGACAGCCTATTAGTGCCCTTAGTAAATCAACCCCATTGTGTACAATAGAACTTGTTCACATTAAAGTGGAATTAAAGGCTTAATACTTACCTGTCCAATGGCCCTAGAGGCATTTTATTGCAGAAGAAATAGTGCATGTCTCTTCTGCAATAAAAGTCTGCCTGCTCTCTATTTCTTACAGTGAAACTTCAGTTCCACTTTAATGTCCTGCATTGCATTGCAAAGCATTGGGAAAAAGACCCATCTGCTGTTTTTTCTGGTTGTTTTGTTCAATTCAAATGTTCATGCTAAGCACATGCCAACGCACATCAACATTGCTTCATTCATTTTTGGTGTAACCATAGCCTAAACTGGAAACTATTTGGTTGCCATGATACTGAAGTTTGCAAATTTGCTCATTCAAGCGGATATCTTTCTGAAGACCGCAAAGGATCAAGTGAGAGAAAACAGACCCGCAAAGTAAATTAAAACTACTCTGAATTGTAAAAAAAAAGTATGTATTTTCTAGTTCTCACTGCTTCCATATAATCCCTGCTTGGCACAGCTTAGGCCAAGATATTGATTACATAGCTTCAAGATACAGCCAACACTACTGATTATACCAGTGGATTATCATACCTTGGACTGGGATCATCAAATATTTACAGCCGCAATTAATGCATAACTAAAACGAAAGATGTCTTGGATGGAAAAATTAATCTGGGATCAATCCTGTGACGCATTCATTAAATAAAAGAACAAACTGTTTCATGTTAAATGAAGGTTATATATGCATTATTTATTTCTACCATCCATTGCCCCACTGCTCATAGGAAGAGTTAACACTGATCTGCACTGACAGGTATTTCATTACTGCTGCCTGAAGCACTGATAACTGCGGATTTAGGAAACATTTAACTAATTGGTGAAATTAAAATGGAACAGGGTTTAATACCATGAACAAAAATGAATCATGATTTTCACTTTCAGTAAATGTCTCTGTGTATTTTTTGTGGGCACTCACATGAAATACTGGTGTAGCGCAGGGGTCGCTGTGTTGTTCCTCTCCCACTTGTGCAGCAGCAGCCAGGCAAACAGCAACATTCACTCCTCTGGCTCAGAAAACTAGTCTAGTGGTTACCTTTTTAAAGTTTGTTGCAAATTAACTGCAATGGGTCTAAGGAAGCAATGGGATACGCCAGAACACTACACAGGAATGTGAAGACACTCTTCCATTTTCAGCTACAGTCCTTGGAGCAGTAGGACATAAAGTGGACAAACAACAGTAAAAGTCACTGGGATCCTTCTCTCATAGGTCTCTACTCACAGTGTCCACAGGGCTTGGATGTCTCCCTCAGACTCAGGCAGCCATATTTCTCTGTGAAGCTTCCAGATCAGATCCTCAGTGGAACTAGGGATGGATGAACGGTTTGGCCTGAGCATGAGTTCGAGCCGAACATTGGCTATTCGCCTGTTTGTCAAACTCCCGTATTATTAGGGCTTCGACCGTTTGTTTGGCCCGCCGAGTAACCACAATGCACTGTGCTGCCGCACAGTGCATTGGAAGCCCTGATTGGCTGAAGCAATGAAAGCTTTGCCCAATCAGCACAGAGCACTGTCAGAGCCATGATTGGGGAAAGTAATAATGGCTCTATCCAATCATGGCTCATTGCTCTTAGTCCCACCCCACACTATAAAAATATTCTTTCAATAGTGGCCATTTGTAGTGTGATATCAGCATGGAGAGAGATAGAACAGGGCTCTGTTCAGTGCTACTAAAGAGTTAGTGTGCTATAGTGTGCTATTGTGATTCTTTTGTCAGTGTAGAATATCAGTTTAGTGTGAATCTAGTGATAGTTCAGTCAGTGTGAGTGAAGTGCGACCAATTATTTTTACTTTAGTGTTCCTTTACTGTGAATCTAGTGATAGTTCAGCCAGTGTGGGTATAGTGACCCTTCATTTTTACTTTAGTGTCACTTTAGTGTGAATCTAGTGATAGTTCAGTCAGAGAGTGCAGTGACCAATTAATTTTTACTTTAGTGTGATTTTATTTTGTCGGGCAGGTTTACTGCATTATAGTTCAGTGCGTTAGAGCAAATTTAACAAAGTATATTTCTGTGCGTTACTGCATGTTTAACACAGTATATTTCTGTGTGTTACATGCCGTTTAATGCAGTATACTTCAGTGCATTACTGCACGTTTAACGCAGTATATCTCTGTTCGTTAGTGCATGTTTAATGCAGTATATTTTTGTGTGTTAGTGCATGTGTAATGCAGCATTTTTCAGTGCGTTATTGCACGTATAACACAGTATATTTCTGTGCATTACTGCACAATTTACGCAGTAGATTTCAGTGTGTTACGTGCCATTTAACACAGTAAATTTCAGTGCATTAGCACACGTTAAACTGGGTATAGTTCTGTGTGTTAGTGCACGTTAACGTACTATATTTTTGTGATAGTGCATTGTTAACACAGTAAATTTCAGTGCATTATAGCAGAGGCGTAAAAAGAACCTTCAGGGCCCCGATGCAAGAAACGATGAAGGGCCCCCCAGACCCCTGGCCGGGGCCCTTCCCTTCAAGCCGGGGCTCTTCCCACTAATCCTGGGGCTCTTTACTCTCGTTGCAGGGCCTTTTATTATGGTCCCGCAGCAGGATCCTTTCACAAGTTCTGCAGTGGGCCCCCTTCCTGCAATCTTGGGGCCTCCCCACAGTGATGCAATGCCAGGGCCCGGTCGCAAGTGTGACCTTTGAGATCCTGGAAGTTCACCCACTGGTTTGCTACCGGGCCCCCTGGAGCATGGGGCCCGGTAGCAATTGCAACCCCTGCAACCCCTGTAGTTACGCCCCTGCATTATAGCATTACTTACTGTGGTGACTACGGTGGAGAGGAATCAGAGCCACACTTATGTCACATAGTGGACCGGAAAATATCCACATTGAGCACCTGCACCGTATATATGCTGGATGAGCATATTTGCACAAGAAATCTATTGCTTTGAACTTTGTCAACACAGTCAGAATATATGTACTTGATATAGCTACTTTGAGCAACGTGCACTTTAAATACCACTATTGTAAATAATCATCAACTCACTATTTGCACTATTGTATTGAATTTATATAGAGTTTATATTATTTATTTACATATTTATATTTCGATGATGAAATAGATGTGTACTTATACCCTCAATTTTATGGTGTGAAACAGTCATAATATTATTTACATTGCACAATCCCTAAGAGTTGTACTCACGGATTTTCTTGTTCATGATTTTGTTACATTCACTATATATTTTTTTGCACAAAATCTCTGTAAAGGGTTGTATAAGTATCAGCGAGCGCTGTAGGTAGCCTCACTATAAAGCTGGATACACACTATCCAACTTTTGTGGTTACATTTCCTTCAGATTTACCTTTTCTATGTAGTGCAAGGGCCTGCCAGATTGCATACAAATTGAAAGTGTTTAGGTTTGACCTCATATTATATGGTTTTGGTAAGTCTAAAGGAAAAAGTCTTCAGAAAATCTTATAGTGTGTATGGCCCATAAGGCTATTACTGATAAATTCCTCACTAACCATTATATAGCTGCTGCTTTTCATTAATTTTAAACACATCAATTAAATACATCTATATACCAATAGGCGCAGGGAATATACCTCCGGTATATTTTTTATAACATAGTTTGGACATAGCTGCTCTATAGGGTTAGGGTGTGAAGGCACCTCCAACAACCAAAGCACCAGGAAGCACCAGGAATTTGTGAGTACCCATAGTTATTGATTTTAATAAAGTAATGCTTTTAAGGATATAAGCACTATCAAGGTCTTTCTTTGTATGTGACATCGGGATACCACTGAGACAAGAGAGGAGATAAAGAGTTACCAGTGTGTGAAAATTGGATACTAATCCCCAGGGCTCGGGAGAGGCCAAAAATGCATTTTGACCAACCTTAATTGCAAGGTCACACAATTTAAAGTAAGAACCCAACTAAGGGGGAGAGCACTGTTTTTGTGGTGATACATGGACTTGGTCCTTCTTAAAAGAACATTGCACTAAAGGAGAAGGAAGAGTGTGGATTTTGCACATTATGGATTCCGGTGACGGGGAAGAATACCATAAATACATATCAGTTTAAAATGCATGGATGTGGACCATATTATCGTTAATTTGTATCATATATGTGGCTTGATTCACACATTTATATTATGAAGTTATACTGTATATAAGTTATACTGTATATATGTTTTGGTAATATTTATGTAGTTGGCAATTTTTATTTTATATTCATATGTTATCACTTTGCAATTTCACTATTTATATTTTGATTATAGGGTTTTGGGAACGCAGCACTATTAATAATCGATTAGTTGCACATGACACTTTTGAATGAGAGGGTGCTAGGTGTCCGCAGCTCTTAATTAGATCAAACAACTACATATTAATAACATATTATAGTAGATCGCAGGATCCTCAGGCTATCAACACCCAAAGACCAATTATTTTGCACCTGTTTGACAGGTGCATATCATTTAAATTTTTGAAAGCAAGGCAATTCTTGCTTTCATCAAGAGTGCCTCTATAGAGTTACGGTGTGAAGGCACCTTCTACACCCAAAGACCAATTTTTCCGCAACTGTTACTTCTATCCAAAGTCTGCAGAAGAGACACTAGAATTTATCCAAAAAATCTCTAATCTTGTTCCCAGTGCACTATATTGTGGCCTCATCATACAGACTGGCTCCCCAAAACATTGTTTGAAAAATAAAGAAAGCTTGCAGGGAAAATGTCATTTTTTTGGGGCTTTATAAATGAAATTATTTCTGCAGCATCTTCTATACACATTACAGATGTGCCACTTTACAGGTAGACTAAAGGGACCCCCCAGGAACTATATTAAAAGGATTTTTTTCATTTTTATTGTTATTTCTCATTTTGATGCTTTTACTTTAAGCATCAGTAAATAGCTGATTTAAAAATGAAGTTTTTTATAAACAGTTTTATCATTGATACATGTCCCCCAGGGCAGAACTCGGAACCCCATAACCATTTTATGCTAAATTACTAGCATACTGTATAAGCCTTCAAAATGGGCACTTTTGATCTTTCCATTTTGGGTCCCATGGACATTTAACCTGCTTGGTGGTATTCCCGAGTGTGGCTCAGGGTTAATTTTCAGTACCAAAAGGGGTAACCCCGAGCCACACTCGGGATTACCCTGCAATGTTACTCACCTTCCCTGCGCTCCCCCGCAGTCCTCGCCGCCATCCTCCCTGTCCTCCTCACAGTCTCTCCCCGCTCTGTGCAGTCTCTCCCCACTCTGTGCACGGCCGATTGCCGGCACTTGCCTTCCGGTTCCCTCCCTGCGAGCGTTGCGACGCAGGGGGGTGGAACCGGCGGCAAATTCAAAAGTGTAAAAACACTAAATGACATGATACAAAGCTGTGATCCTAATAGATCACACTGTATCATGCCATTTCAGCACAGGATTGCACCTGGTGACTTTTCCAGTTCCCTGCCTGTGCTTTTCCAGTGCTTTGTGCCTGGAAATTTTTAAACGACCATGGCGTCCAAAAAGCGCTTTTAGACGAACTGGAAAACAGTGACAGCGAAACAGAGTTACTTGAAGTACGGAAAGTGACCACAGCAACGATTCTGATGTCTCTTTCTGGCACATAGCTCCGTTGGAAATTCTCTATTCCTACAGGTATGTGACCCCTATAGAAAAATCCACAACTGAGCAAAGGTTACTGTGGCTGATATCTGTTGTGATCTCTATTCCTACAGGTATGTGACCCCTATAGAAAAATCCACAACTGAGCAAATGTTACTGTGGCTGATATCTGTAGTGATCTCTATTCCTACAGTTCTATAAATATTTTAGAATGTTGCAGAAACTGACCGATGAACAATACTGGTACTGGTATCTGATGTAAAGAAAGACAGCTCAGCTACTCATCCCCCGACTCCTCACAGACGCCGCTGCCTTCTCCCGGTGGTATGGCCTCACTCAGCTCCTCCAATCACGATGACACTCCATACATGAGTACTCAGGATTCCAGCAGTCTGAGCATCCAGCGCTGCATCCAGTCCCTGAGACATGCCTGCCAGTGCTGCCAGGACAACTGCCTTGTTCCCCAATGCCACAAGATGAAAAGGGTTGTGCAGCATACAAGAGGGTGCAAGAACAATGGAGGCTGTCCAGCGTGTAAGCAGATTATTGTATTATGTGGTTACCATGCCAAGCACTGCCAGGAGGACACATGCCCAATCCCCTACTGTCTCACCATCAAACAGCAGACCCGGCAGCAGCAGCAGGCACAGGTAGGGCACGCTATGGCCGTTCCACAACAGTCTCTGCCATCACCAACTCCTGTTACTCCTGGCATACCAATGCACCAACCTAGCACCTCACAGACTCCGCAGCCTGGTATACAGTATATCCACAGTCTGTGCCATCACCTACCCCTGCTACTCCTGGTATACCAATGTACCAACCCAGCAACTCACAGACTCCGCAGCCTGGTATATATCCACAGTCTGTGCCATCACCTACCCCTACTACTCCTGGTATACCAATGTACCAACCCAGCACCTCACAGACTCTGCAGCCTGGTATATATCCACAGTCTGTGCCATTGCCTACCCCTACTACTCCTGGTATACCGATGTTCCAACCCAGCACCTCACAGACTGCGCAGCTTGGTATATATCCACAGTCTCTGCCGTCACCAAATTCTGCTACTCCTGGTATACCGATGTACCAACCCAGCACCTCACAGACTCTGCAGCTTGGTATGTATCCACAGTCTCTGCAGTCACCAACTTCTGCTACTCCTGGTATACTGATGTACCAACCCAGCACCTCACAGACTCTGCAACTTGGTATGTATCCACAGTCTCTGCAGTCACCAACTTCTGCTACTCCTGATATACCAATGCACCAACCCAGCACATCACAGACACTGCAGCCTGGTATATGTCCACAGACTGTACCGCCACTTACCCCTGCTACTCCTCGCATACTGATGCAACAACCCAGCACTTCACAGACTCCGCAGCCTGGTATATATCCACAGCCTCTGCCGTTACCTACCCCTGCTACACCTGGTATACCGATGCACCAACCCAGCACTTCACAGACTCCACAACCTTCTCCAAGGGGCCTGACCTCATCAGGCTTCCCTATTGTGACTGGGATTCAGTCATAGGGCAAGTCCACAAGTTGGCTTCCTGTGGTTTTTCCTACACAACCCCCACCAGCTCCTGTTGCAGCTGCCCATCAGATAGAGCTGGAGGAAGAGCAAATCTATTGGGTTAGGATTGAGGACGAGATCAGCATGCGCTCAGGCATGGTGAATTCAATAGAGGGACCTGTGAATCCATAACTGCAAATGAATATGCATGTGCCACATCCAGGTCCAATCCCTCCTTCTCCTATCATGCAAGGTATGCAACCAGGTTGCTGGTCCACAGCCCATATGCCTGAGCAGAATATCCAACGTCAAGTGATTGACCCCAGTTGCAGGGAGTTCCCCAGCAGCAGGCTTGTAACAGATCACCCAATGCTCTCCAAAACTAACTGCAAACTCTAAGGGCTCCCAGCTCCACTCAGCAGCAAAGAACTGCTAAATATGTGGCCAACTTTTCTGGTATGCAGCCTCAACAAACACCACAACAGCCTGCTCAGCAGCCTGGCATGTATGCACAGCCTGTGCCTTCACCTGCCACTCCTGGCATATCTATGCAGCTCCCCAGCACCCCTCAGTTTCTGCAGCCTGCTCCACAACCTTCTCCAGGTGGTATGGCCTCACTAGGCTCCCCCAATGAAGATGAGTCCATAAATCCTCAGGAGTTCCGCCGACTGCGCATCCTGTACCACATCCAGTCACTGGTACATGCCTGCCATTGCCGCAACTGCTCCCTCTCTTCATGCCAGAAGATGAAAAGGATTATGCAGCATGTAAATGGATGCCCACGCAAAGCAGTCTGTTCAGTTTGCAGGAACCTTACTACTCTATGCTGTTACCATGCCAAGCGGTGCCAGGAGAACACGTGCCTGGTTCTGTTCTGTCACAACATCAAACACAAGTTGCGGCAGCAGGAAATCCAAAACCGGCTACAGCAGGCCCAGCTGATGAGGTGACGTATGGCCACCAGGAACACACGTACACAGGGCGGACCAAGGGATAGGTAGAAGAGGTCGCCTTGGGTGCTAAAGGACCTAACAGCCTTTTCACTGGACACATTTTCACTGGACATATGCTTGTCACCTATTTTGGTTTGTTTTTCACCATTTCTTGGGGAATATTTGTTGGTCAGTAATATTACAATTGGACATTTTTTCTTGAGCACTATAAGGTCCATATAGAGTGAACATTCATCCGTTGTTTCATGGTTTGTTCTCTAATATATTTTTTTGGGTATATTTGTGTGATAGATACATTACACTTATATGTTTTTATTGAGCACCAAAAGGTTCACATAGAGTGAATATTTAATTTTTTCACTGTTTTGCGCTGTGTTATTTTGTTTTTTCCTCTTAGCTGTAGTACCACATACTAAAAGAGATTACCAAGTATGTACCACATCCAAGATATTGTATAACCCCAGTATCATGATGAATATGTACGGGCTTTACTGGTACAAATAAGACCAGTAAAATTAAAATATTTTATTACATAATTAAAATATGGGTGGGCCACCTGGATCTTGCACATTCGTAGATCTCTGCCATGCCCGGGGCCTCCTCCAGGGCTGGTTTGCCTGGTCACATATACACTCCAAAGAGTGCATGGAATGTATAGATTTCACATATTTATATCATGGATGCTCCTGAGTCGGTGCATTTATCATGGAGCTTCTTCAACCGAGGATCAGGTGGGGAGAATATGGTGGTGGCTAGATATAGCAAACAACTTTTTAACATACGTGCTAAAAAATACTTTTATATTGTTAGTAAAAAATATAAAAAATCATACCAATTTGTAAAGCGGAAAAAGCATCTCAGGTGGGCAACAATGACAATCCGTGGCAGGGCAGTTCCCTTGGGCGGACAAAGGGATATGGCTAAACTCCACCCCATCACAAACTAGTGGCAATATTTCTTAGTAATAGCAATAATTATTATCCTCAATGGTTTGGCACTAAACCCTTTTCTTTATGTGAACTCTTCCACAATTATCAGGTTGTTTTCTGTATCTGGCTGCTGCCATCTTTTTGCCTGATCCTCGGTTGGTCCCGAAGAGGCTTTGTGAGGAACCTATTGACTTGGGAGGGTCTATAACTATGGAGTAATGTGATCTCTATATATGATTTATGCACTGTGGAGTGTGTGGGTGATTTGGAGAGTCGGCTGTGAGGGGGCTTTGGTTATGGTGGAGATTTGTGAGCGGGTGGAATGTATTTGGTCCATTTGTATGTTAGTTATCTAGTTAAAGAAAAAAAAAATGTGCGTCTTCTTATTTGTACCAGTAAAGTCTTCATGTTCTGTTGATGCCGGAGTTGCAGTACTACAACAGCCTCTGCCTGCTCTGACCCCTGCCACGCCTTTGCAGAAAACTAGCATCCCATAGACTCCACAGCCTTCTCCAGATGATATGCACACAACTTTTCTTCCTAGTGTGACTGACTCACTTAAGCCCCATACACACGAACAGATTATCGAACAATCTGTCATCCGTTTTTTGTTGCATTCTAGTCTCATGTCGAAAGTGAAGAGGTTATTGTGACGGTGGTGGGTATCAGTCTCTCTGCACTGTCTGACTCCAAAAAAAATGACTCTCTCTCCCTGCCTGAATCGCGTGCCTGTCCCTGTCTGACCACCCTCACAATGACACTACATGCTGCGGCTGAGCGAGCAGCCTTTATGTAGTGTGGGGCGTGTACTTGGCCCCTAAGCCATGATTGGTTAAAGGCAGCCTGCCTTTAGTCCAATCATGGCAGAGATCATTTGATTGGCCAAAGCATGAGATCAGGGTGCATGCTTTGGCCAATCACATAATGCACTGAACGTGCGGCGCGCGTGCAGTGCATTATGGGGAACTCGAAGAAGCACATTTGTTCGTCATTCGACGAATTATTGAACGACCGATGTTCGAGTTGAACGTAGCCTCGACTCGAACTCGAAGCTCATCCCTATCTACTGCAGGGGTCGATGGTGGCATGACTTTTGGTGACTGGTGACCTTTTCTCTATAGAGTCCCTTTTGAGTCTAGAGTTGGCCTTTTTTGAGTCCCTCTAGAAATGTGGGAGGGGTATTGTGCATGAAGGATACTGTATGTCCCCCTCCCCCCCTCTTTCATCAGAATGCATATAGGGGGATGCAGATTGTATCTTTATGGGGTAATTGTTCACAGGGTTGCCCTGTTACTGTATGTCCCCCTCCCCCCCTCTTTCATCAGAATGCATATAGGGAGATGCAGATTGTATTGTTATGGGGTAATTGTTCACAGGGCTGCCCTGTTATTGCTGTACAGAAGTTGTTTCTGAGCCGCCAGAGGGTGTTTGTCCGTACACGTGGATGATTCAGGGCTGTCAAAACTTCAATTTGTGACTTTCTTTCTAAAATGTCTTCTTGTGTCTTGGACGCTAGGGAATGTTCTTCACACTCGTTTTGCACAGGTTCCGCCCCTGATGCTATCTAGATGCAGTTTAGATGCTGGGGTTGTGAAACAGAAGGTGAGATTCTAATGGAGTTAGGTGGTATTTCCACCTCATTTGCTGCATTTTTTTAGTTGATAGGCTGGTCTTTTTGTCCTTTTGTTTGTCTCATTTGTTAACATTGTTTTGGTCACTTTGGTGCATTGTTGTTTTATTTGTTTATTACAGGTGTCCTGTGGTGCCTCGTCTGGATATTGGGGCATTCTTATGTATTTGGGGAGCTAAGAGAACAGACGTCAGGCCCAATGGGAGGCAATTGGGGCTCCCCAAGGATATGGGTAATGCTCAGTGGTTTGGGGTGCCTGGCATGCTTTGTCGAGGTGAGTAGTATGAGTTTCAACATTTTTCTAGGTCAATTCGAAATAATTGCTCAGAGGAAAATATTATTCTAGAATATAGTTACCCACATCCTAAATATTGTAAAACAAAGATTGGATGTAGTGGGACAACAGGTATCTTCTCTGTGGTAGCTTCCCAGGTAGAAGTGACCCCAATGGTGCGGGGTGTAGAAACCGCCACGAGGGATCTATGTGTGTTCTTTTTGTCCTGATGGATTTTTTAATGTATTTTGTACATAAATAAAATGTATTTGGTTTTAACAAAGCTTTGTAATGTCTTGTGATGGTACTGAGAAAATCCTGTTGCCCACTACATCTAATCTTCTATTTTTCTAGTCTAAGATAGGCCCCCAGAAGTCTTAGTTTTCCAGGTAGGGGGTTGCAATTTTGGCATCCGATTGATGTGGGGACTTAATGAAAATGTTAAATTCATTAGGCACTGCTCTGTGGTTTCTGGAGTTGCAAGATGGGATCTTACGTGCCTTTTAGGTTTGAGGGGCCCACAAGTGTAAGGTTTTACACTTGTATCACTATGTCAGTTTGAGATCATTGAAAGGGTTGAAAATCCAGTATTTTGGGAAAAAGGTGGGGAACCATTGTTGGTTTGGTGCCCTCTAGTTGGTGTGGTGCAATAATAGTGATCAGGTAATGATAGACCTGTTATGTGTCTGAGGGCAGCTGGAATTGTCCCTGAGGCGGTGTTTTATGGCTGGGGGCATAACTTAGCCTGTGGGTGACACAGACACAAGGTTTTGGTAATATGGTACCTTCCAGGACTTACAACCCAAGTTGATCTGTAATGTTATGTTTTTGTTATTTATTCATACATGTTTTATAATAAAGGTCTTACGGTCATTTAATACCACTTTGGGCAAAGCATTTTATTGGGTGTAGTGGGAGGTAGAGTTTGGGTAGTTAGGCCAGGGGTCATTGGTAATTGGTGACCTCTGATCTACCCTAGTCATGCAGACAAAAGTCTGCCTTCTAGCTTTGGAACATGTTGGGGTATATTTATAAAGCAGCACATTTGAAATTTGAAATTCAGCAACCATTCACCGTAGGTGTATTTTCTTGGTGTGTGTATTTTAAAATATAGTGACTGATTCAACTGCAGTAAATGTTTAGTAAATTTCATATTGCTTTCCAAATATGCTCCAATACTGTAGTAAGTCTATTGCTGGCACTACCTTGCTACTTCCATCTGATTTCGGGAAGCTAGGATTCCATTCCCTATTCCATTAATAGTGACAATGCTCCCAACTGCAGGGTAGATGGTTTCCTGATGACTTGGGTTCTGTGAAGAAGCTTCTCTCGTTCGTCATGTAAATTGCTGCACCTGAATAAATGCACCAGCCTTAGGTTAGATGGTTGCAGCTTTATTCGCACTGCCGTATAGGGGACATGCAGTGTGCAGAGCCTGCATAATCACTCTCCCCGGACCTGCAGCTGCTGCGTAAAGCCACCTATTGCAATGAGTGCAACAGGCATATTTTATGTCACAGGTTTCCTTTAAATATTAAAGTATTAAACATTTTCAAACATTTAAGTTTAGGTTTCCTTTGTATTCTAGAATATTTACCTATAAAACAATGTGCTGAAAATAGTGTAGAAATTGCAGGCTTGAATAGTTCCAGAGTTATGAGATCTTTCAAGCTGTATGTATAGATAAACGTATGTTATCTAATAATGGAACGCTGTGATGCAATAAAAAAGGATTATGTTTCATTGGGAAATGCTTTGGAGGATATACAGCAGCAGGGTATTTCATTTCAACAAATAGGCAAACGTCTGTCCTGGTCTAATTCACTTAAATGTAATGTATATCCTAGGACATATGAAACAAGCTGTAGCAATAAAGTGGTTGTAAAGCTCTGAAATGAAAAAAAGAACAAAGAATATCCCTGTATAGTGTGTACTTGCCTCATTTTAAAGTACTTTGTGTGATTTATGTCTACTATCTCTTCCCTCTGCTATCTGAGTCACTTTATTTTTTTTTGTACTTTTCCATTATTTTTTTTTTCACATACAAAAAAGGGGATAAACAACACATATATCTATATTCAAACATTCATATACAAAAGTCCCAATTTCCTTGACCACCCCTCCCCCTCCCTCTCCCCTTTCCCTTCCCGTATTTTGCCATTTTACACCTTTCTTTCTTCTCTTCTCTCTATTTCTCCTCCTCTCACCCCCCTTCTGTCCCATCCTGTTCAATCCATATCTCCGCATTTTTCCTCGTTCTAAATTCTACCAATTTTTTCCATATAATGGAAAATTTCTCTATTTGATCTTCTCTACTACTGCTCAGATATTCCATTTTGTAAATATATTCTATTCTTTTAAACCAGTTCCTCATCCTAGGGCTTTCAGATTCTAACCATTTTTTTGGTATTGCCCCTTTTGCTGCTTTTGTTAAATAGACTACTATAAGGTATTGATCTTATATTGTTTCATTGTATTTTTTGTATTATGAACAACCTAGCTAGACATTTCTAATTCATCTCTAGACTCTATCGTATTTATATCCACTGTTGTACTATGGATCGCTCTAAGTACTTTGATTATTTGTTGCTCCTCTAAATGTGATCCCAACTCCTTTTCCTATTTATTAATTAATGGCGGTATTCTCGGCTCTGTATTGTCTGTAAGTATTTTATAGATCTGTGATATACAATGTTTTGGAGTTGTCTGCAAATTACACAGGCATTCAAATGAAGAGAGATCCTTCTCTGATCGAATTGGCTAGGGTAATATTGTCACGGGGTGTCTAGACTGAGCATACCGCCATTCATTTAGCATCATTAATTCCCTTTTGTGGATATATCTTTCCTTTTTTGATTATATCTTTAATCTGTGTATTTTTATCTATTATCCATTCTCCAAATTGTGCCCCATTACCTGGTAAGAAAGAGTTTGTCCCCGTGAGTGAAATTAAAGGTGAATTATTCCCATTTTATTTGTTTAGAAATGAAATCCCAAACCCTGAACACATTTTTAGTCAATTCATGGGTATCTCCATCTAATATTCTGTATTGTTGTGGTACCCTGATATTATTACTTAACTGTGTTTTACTCAGTGCATTTTAAAATTTTACTCCACTTAGTATTGAGAGTTGTATTCTTGGTTTCTTATTCTGCCATAAATTTATCTTTGTATTTAATATTTTAAAACAGATCTGCGATAGATATATTGGTAGCTTCTGAAATTTATAGAGGATTTTCATCGCTATCACCGTCTTTACCATATTTATTTATCCAACCCAAGAGAGTGGTCTTGTTGTTATCTTTTTCATTTCCATCTTAATTTTGTGGGACATCGTTTTCATGATATAAATTCTTTAAAGGAGTAGTCTGAAGCCCCATTCAACAAAATGCCAGAATTTAGCCAATTGAAATACCTTTTCAATGTCGCTACTTTCAAGAAAATCGGCCCAGCGGTTATTCTTTTATTCCCTCCCGAAGTTTTCAGCACTTCCGAGTTTTCTTCTATGGCCGCTATGATAAAACTACCTCTCCCAGCATGCCCGCTCATCTCTTCCGGTAATCTCCTGCCCTCCCCCTGTGACTCCTCCGCTCGGCCCCCTCCCTAAATTATAATATTACACGCCCCCTCCTCTCGCACCTATTTCCCTATCCCCGCCTCGTAAAATACGTCCTCTTCTATTGGCTTGCCGAGCTCCAATGAGCTTTCGGCCGCTGCTGCGTGCGTGCGCACGCACGCGTCATCTAGCGATGTAAGCACGTAAAGCTTACATCGCTAGAGGTTGTAGTGCCGGAGCAGCAGCGGGCCGAAGGATCGGAAGTTGTGCACCAATCACCATCCCATAATGGTAAAATAAAGTACAATACACATACCCCCTTTCCATGTTAGTCCCCCAACCATCCCTTATCCAGAACTACAAGTCACAGCTTTCCCGTACATAAAAATACTGTATTGGCATGCTGTGACTTGTAGTTCTCCCCTTGATGTAAGCAGCATTTCATTATATGTATTTATATTGAAATGCTTATTACCTCAAGAGGAAAACTATAAGTCACAGCATTCCCTTACAGTATTTCTATGTATGGGCATGCTGTGACTTGTAGTTTTAAAACTTATTATATGTTTATATATATATATGTATATATATATATATATATATATAGTGAAATGCTGCATACATCTAGGTGCACACTACAAGTCAAAGCATGCCCATACATAAAAATACTGTACGGGCATGCTGTGACTTATAGTTTTTACTTAGATATATGCAGCATTTCACTATATCTATATATATATTTCTTTATTTATTGAGATGCTGCATAGATCTAAGTAAAAACTACAAGTGACAGTATAATTCCCCCCACAAGGTTGGCAGTATAATTCCCCCCACAAGGTTGGCAGTATTATTCCCCCCACAAGGTTGGCAGTATAATTCCCCCCACAAGGTTGGCAGTTTAATTCCCCCCACAAGGTTGGCATTATAATTCCCCCCACAAGGTTGGCATTATAATTCCCCCCACAAGGTTGGCAGTATTCCAGTCCAGTCCACAATGAAAGTTTATTGTTTTAAAAACACATTTATAGTCAAAAGGAGGGGTTACATATGTAAGGAATCCCCTTTATTTTAATATTCATTAACACTTTGATTACTTTACAAGTGACCAATACTAACCTTACATAGCTGTTGCTATGTAATAAGATACTGTCTCCCTACGCTGGGAGAAAGGAGCAAGACGTGCTGTGAATAAGCGTACATAGTACGCAAGCGTACAATGGACTTCTGTAGAAATTTACTATCCGTAGATTTTTCTACGGTCGGACGTGCTCATGCGCGGTACGTAACCGCTGATTGGAGGACAGCGCTCCAATCGGCGTTTGCTGAGCTGAGCCAATGACAGCTCAGCTCAGCGCATATATGCATAAATTAGGTCAGGGGGAGTATTCGACTCCGGGCGTGGAGGCCGGCGCAGCCCGCAGTGACTCCTGGGATCGATGAGTCACCGGGCGAAGATGGCGGCGGATGAAGAAGAAAGAAGTCGAGCGTCATCAAAGGACCCAGCTTCCGGCTGGAGAGAAAAACGAGGAGAAGACCGGGAAGAAGACCATAAGGAAAACGTGAGTATACTTGAATGTGTTATAACTTTGTGTGATGCTCTATTTCTCCCAGAAACACTTTGCTTCAGACTACTCCTTGATGGATGGTGTTAAATTTATCCCAAGATATTTGAAAACTTTTTCCCCCCGTGAGAATGGGAATTCTTTTTGTAAAGCTAGTTCTTCTTTCTTTCTCATATTTATATTTAAAATTTCAGATTTTACAGGGTTGATCTTTCAATTTGAGAGTTCTACGTACCTTCAAATTTATTTTATTAAATTTGGCAGTGTGAACCTCGGGTTAGTTACATAGGGCAGAATGTCATCTGTATATGCTGCTACCTTTTGCTCTTCACCCCTGATCTTCACTCCTCCTATATCCGCGCTATTTCGTATGGTTGCCAATAAAGATTCCAATGACAGCACAAACAGGAGGGGAGAGAGCAGGCACCCTTGTCTTGTTCCATTATGCATTATGCATTTCAAATGATGTTGACAGCATCTCATTCACCTTTACTGGTGCTGTAGGGTGATTATATTATTTTTTTATCCATTGGGCCAGTCTCTATTGTATTCGTCATGAATCCCCAGTCAACCCTGTCAAATGCCTTTTTGGCATCAATTGACAGGAGTAGCGCTAGGGGTCATCCTTTGTATAAGGAACAAGGTTCTTATCCCATTATCCTTGCCTTCCCTCTCCGGGATAAACCGGTTTGGTCTCTATGGATCCAATCAGGCATCAGCTCTTTTAATCTAGAAGCCAAAACTTTTGCATATAGCATTGTGCCTACATTTAACAGTGCTATTTGTCTATAACTGGAGCATAAAAAAGACATCTTTCCCCCCTTTAGGTATCACTGTAATGTGGGCCTCCACTGATTCCTTCCTTAACCCCCTCCCTTCTCCTAATCCATTCATATATGCACATAGTTTTGGTACCAGTTGTTCTCTAAATCTTCTATAATATCGGAATCATGAACTGGTCAGGTCCTGGACTCTTTCCTGTTGCTGTATTTTTTAATGCAATTTCACTCTATTCTTGTGTTATTAAATCCTCTAATGTTTGTAATTTTTCAGCTGATATTTTAGGAAGGTTTGTTTCTTCAATATATTCTTGTATTATCTGCGTTCTTTTTATTTCTACTTCCTGTGACACTTTTTGTCTTACTGAATACAGGGAGCTATTATAGCTTTGAAATACTTCTGTTATTTTCTATGCTGAATATACCATCTCTCCTTTGTTGTTTTTCATTTTCCCTATAAAGTTTTTGCTTTTTTTTTTTTATATGTTTTTAATATTTTTGTTAAATATTTCCTGGGTTTATTTCCCCATTGGTATCTATCTTTGGCCACTCTATTAAATACATTTCTTGTTTCCTGTTCTATTAACTCTTTTAGTTCTTCTCTTTTTAATATTAGGGTATGTTCTATTTCTGTTATTAATACTTTCATACTATTTTTCCTTTCCCTCTTATTTTTAGCTCCAATTGAAATCAAAATACCTCTAATATAGGCTTTATGCGGTTCTGATATCGTGGCCTTCGAAGTCCCTGGGGTTTCATTTACCAGGAATTATTGTTGTAACTCTTTTTTTATTCTACCTTCCACCTATAAGATCAATTTACCTTTTTTAAAATCCACTAGCTTTCCCAATACCTCCCTCAGGTACCTTGTTGGTTTTTTATAGGCAGTATATACAGTATCTCACAAAAGTGAGGACACCCCTCATATTTAAGAGGCATGGAGGAGTTCAGCTATGAGAAAAGATTAGAGGAACTGAATTTATTCCCTCTTGAGAAGAGGAGATTAAGGCTGGGAAATAATCAACATGCATAAATACATAAGATTCCATATAGTGAACTTGGTGTTGAGTTGTTCGCTTTAAGGTCAACACAGAGGACAAAGGGGGGAACTTTTTACATCTAGAGGAAAACAGATTTCGTCTCCAAATACCAAAAGGTTTCTTCACCGTAAGAGCTGTGAAAATGTGGTATAGACTCCCTCCAGAGGTGGTTCTGGCCAGATCACTAGATTGCTTTAAAAAAGGCCTGGATTCTTTCCTGGGTGTACTTAATATAAATGGGTACTAATATTTATAGGTAAAGTTGATCCAGGGAATATCAGATTGCCTCTCGGGGGATCAGGAAGGAATTTTTTTCCCCCTGCTTAGCAAATTGGATCATGCTTTGCTGGGGTTTTTCGCCTTCCTCTGGATCAACTGCGGGTATAGGATTGTGTATATGGGATTGCATGGTTGGGTTTTCATTACTGTTTTTTTTTTTTTTTTATTGGTTGAGCCAGATGGACTTGTGCCTTTTTTCAACCTGACTAACTATGTAACATTTTTGTAAATATTTTATTATATCTTTTCATGTGACAACACTGAAGAAATGACACTTTGATACAATGTAAAGTAGTGAGTGTACAGCTTGTGTGAGTGTACAGCTTGTGTAAATTTTCTGCCCCCTCAAAATAACTCAAAAGACAGCCATTAATGTCTAAACAGCTGGCAACAAAAGTGAGTACATCCCTAAGTGAAAATGTCGAAATTGGGCCCAATTAGCCATTTTCCCTCTCCGGTGTCATGTAACTTGTTAGTGTTACAAGGTTTCAGGTGTGAATGGGGAGCAGGTGTAGTAAATTTAGTCGTATTGCTCTCACTCTCTCATACTGGTCACTGGAAGTTCAATATGGCACCTTATGGCAAATAAGTCTCTGGGATCTGAAAAAAAGAATAGTAACTCTACATAAAGATGGCCTAGGCTATAAGAAGATTGCCAAGACCCTAAATCTGAGCTTCCCTTTAGAAATATATATCGCCCTTCTGGGTCCACCATCTTTTCTTCTAAAGAGAACTTTACATCTTTTGCAAAACCTATCGTTACACCTTTTGCCCCTTTTCTTGTGGAGTCTCCATAGTAACATACTGGGTAATATTTGGAATACAATCTAACATTTACATCATGTGAAATGTGTATCTCTTGTAGGAAAACTACAGTACATTTGCAGAGTATTGTTTAATTTCTTTTAGGACCTTATGTCTCTTCACTGGGGTGTTTAGTCCTCGTACATTATAAGTTAAAAAATTTAGTGTTTTCATATTTTCTTTCCCTCTCCTTTCGCACCTCCTCTCCCCTTCTCCCTCCATCTCTTATCACCTCCTGGAGAACCCAGGTATTGGGATACTTACTTGTAGATGATGCTGTTGGTTCTCCGTAGTGGCTTGCACCGGGTTAGCTTCATGAAGGGTACCCCATTGCTCCTCGGTGTGTTTGAACTTGGGTACGACTGGGGAAACCTCTGTGGGATAGTAGGGGACCGTTGTCCGTGCTGAAGGGGGTGACCCTGGTTGGATCCACGCAGCTTGGTTCCTGCTCTGGGTACAGTCTCGTCGATAGTGCCCAAACTGCTTGCACCTGTGGCACTGTACCCCACTGCAGGACGGGTATCTGGGTGTCTGATTTTTGGAGTAGTTTCGCCCCGTCTGTGGTAGTAGTGGTCCTGTGGTGTGAGCCTGCTGCCGGGTAACAACCGAATAAGCTTCGTGGATGGTAGATTGGGGAACAAAAGCTGAAGTCAGCTCCCCCAGGTCGTTGCCCAAAATAACGTCTGCGGGTAAATCCTGCATCATGCCCACCTCCACATTCCCTGACCCAGCTCCCCAATTCAGGTGTACTTTCGCAGTGGGAACTTTGAAAATGGCTCCCCCTGCTACTCGCACAGCTACAGAATCCCCAGTGAGTTGTCTGGATGCAATAAGGTGATTGCCCCAGAGTCACGTAACCCTTCTAGTTGTCTCCCTTCCATGTGCATGGCTTGTCGGTGGTTTTGTCGATTGTCCGATGCCGCTTGGATGGGGTTAACCTCGTGTAGGGTGCCCAAGGGTTCCTCCATTTGGATTGCTGTGGAGGGTTGTAATGCAGGGGCTGCTTGGTAACAGTGTACAGCGGCTCGAGGTGCTGGTGTGTAGCCCTGATTCGGCCAGGGCTGACGAGGCCGATTACGGGGACAGTCTTTCTGTATGTGCCCCATTTGGTTGCAGAGATGGCACTCGTGGTTGGTACCTGGGGTACTGACTGTTACCTCCTCCTGAACGTGGGTGTGCTTGTTCGGTGATTGCTGGTCGGTGATAGGGTTGCTGAGCAACTACCCTAGGCGGTGGTCGTTGTTCCCGTCTAGTGTCTTGGTGCTCATCTGCTAATTTAGCAGCCTCTGGAAGGGTGCAAGGTTTACGGTCCCTTACCCAAAGCTGCATTTCTTGAGGTAGTCTCCGGAAAAACTGCTCCAACAATAATAATTGCAAAACATCCTCTTGTGAAGTGGCTTGTGCTGCATCTAACTATCCGGTGGCCGCCCTGTGCAAACGATGGGAAAACTCAGTGTGGGAATCTTGGTCCGGCTTTTCAAGATCCCGGAATTGGAGTCGGTATGCCTCGGAGGTGATGGCATACCTGGTCAAAATCGCCTGCTGAACTTTCTGGTAGTCCCGGATGTCGGCATTAGGGACTGCCCGATATGCATCGGCCACCCAGCCAGACAATTTCCCAGCCAATATCTGTACCTGATCCTCTGGGTCAATGTTATGTAACTGGCACAGCCTCTCGAAATCTTGCAAATACCCATCTATTTCTCCCTCCGTGTCCGTGAAGTTTTTAAATGCCTGGTACGGTATTTTGGGTTTACGGCATGCTGAGTGGAGTTGGGTGTACTTGGAGAGGTTGTGGCTGGGGCCCCCTTATGGCCATGATGTATTCATGTACGTCCGCTGTGACCCGTTCATGGGTTTCCATTGATGGGGTACTTGGATACAACGCTATCCTGCTGCGAAATTCCAGTTCAAATTCTCGGTCTGTTTCTGGCTTTGCATCCAGGGCTGCTCTGTCTTCTTCCATGAGTTCTTCGATCAGTGTCGCCTTGGTTTTGTTGCTGGCTATCTTGCCTCTTGCCTCCAGCAATGCTTTCAATGTCTGCCGCTTTAGCCGTGTATAATCCGTTCCCATTCACCAGGCTTTTGTGTAGTTTTACGTACTGCCGAACTCCGGTTTCATCTGAATGGTTTCTTTTTCTCTTTGTTCGCATGAATACTGCCGAACGCTGCTTTGCTGTGTGGATAAAGATCCCATCGCTTGCCACCAATTGTAGCGGAGTAGCAGTATGATCCACGATATCTCCACTGGTAGTCAAACACAGCATACAAAAATCCTGGTAGCGTATAATATTCCTAACCCTCCAATAACCAGACGACACATAGCTTGGAGGTCAAACACTAGAATGCCTTGTTTATTGAAAAACACAGGAATCTACACTCTGCCAAAACCCCTCCCTCTTCGAGACATTCCCCACACAAAGCTGAACATCCCATAATAACCTTACTCTGCCAGACAGAAACAATAGGACAATAGAAGGCAGGTATTTAACAATAACAAACCCCCACCCATCTCCTGAGGGACACTGCTCAGACATATGATAGTCCCAAGTGAAAGAGTTCTCACTCTCTCCACACAAACCACACTACAAACACTTGGTTCTTAAAGGTATACACCTGCAATAAACATAATGCATACACGAAGGACAATATACAGTGGCTGTGTTTGCCACAGTACTAAAAAGTGGCAACCACCTAAACTAGCCTTTGCGGTAAGGTGCACATGAAAGAGCAATATACATAACAATGAAACAAACAAAGCTTTCCCAGCAAACTTTCCAGATAACCTGTAAAGTAATGAAATTGACCCTGTCTAACAATTTGTGGTTGTTTTGCAGGCTAGCTTGTAAGTGTGCTGGGAAATCTTTGTTTGTTTGTGATATGCGTAAAGGCAGATAGGTATTCATCATGCCATACCATCAGGGAGGCATTTTCTTGGTCCCAAATTTATTCTGCAGCAGGACAATGACCCCAAACATACAGCCAATGTCATGAAGAACAAGGAGTCCTGGAAGTGATTGTTTGACTCCCACAGAGCCCTGATCTTAACCATTGAGTCTGTCTGGGATTACAGAGACAGATGGATATGAGGCAGTCTACATCCACAGAAGATCTGTGGTTAGTTCTGCAAGATGTCTTACCTGCCGAGTTCCTTCAAAAACTCTGTGGACAAGCACTGTGCATAACTAGATTGATGCTTGTTTGAAGCCAAAGGGTAGTTACCCAAAATGTTGATTTGATTTGGATTTCTCTTCTGTTCATCTTTCTATTTTGTTAATTGATAAAAATAAACAATTACCACCTCTATTTCTGAAAGCATTTTTTCACACCTACCTAAAATATTTGCACAGTATTTTAGTGAGAGAGTTTAGAGTTTAGTTCAATTTTATTTAAAAAATACCTACTAGCAGGGGCAGACCTGGCTGGGGGGCAATTGCCCCCTGGGACACTCTGATGCTCCATAAAAAGTCTGCGCAGCTTCCCTCAATATAGCACTTGGCTGGTGTATAGCTCAGCCAGACTTCTGTGTGTGGTGAGGAGCCCTTTTGTGCACACACTGGCCTCTGTACAGACATGCCCCTGACATTGCACACATAGGTTCTCCCAGACAGGAGACAATATGCAGAACTATGGATGAGGCTCTGCCCCCTCTGCACTCAGCTCCTCCTCCTCTGCACTCAGCTCCTCCCTCCGGAACCCGCAGTATGCCCAGTGTTTGGAACTGTCCCCTGCCATGTCCCCCTTTTGGAGGCCCACACCAAGTAAGTGTCCCCAGACAGGGGAGTCCGCCCCACTCTGTGTTCCTGTGACTCATCCTCATCCTACAGCCTTCAACCCATTCCAAACACTTCCCTCCGCACACACAACAAACAGCACAGACCGGAGATCTACCACCGATACTCGGGGGGGAGGGGGGGATATTAAGTCTGGAGGGTTGGTGTGACCGATCAATTTGGTTCAGATTATAATTGGCTGTGCATGATCGGTGTGGTCAGTCTTCACACCAGCGCTGATATGTAATGCAACGAGCACAGATGTGTTTAAACGCAATGCTCATGATCATAGGTCTTTGGAAAAAAGTTGTAAATAAAAGGTGAAAAAAAACGCATCTGAACGCATGCAAAAATGCAATTCGCCGCATTGCAAAATGCATGCAAACGCAATGGAGTTTTTCATTGCATTCTGGTGTAAACAGATTCTTAGGAGTCAGCTGACTGGGTTCATCTCGTGTGTGCACAGCCACGGCCAGACCTTTACTCTGCACACCTCATACTTACATGTGAATAGGGCATCTGAGCAGCCCCAGATGTAGATGGTTGATGTGTCTGCGCACAAACATGGCGCAGCTCCTCTTTTAGCCTGCATGTTTCCATAGCACAGTAAAGGGATACTGAAACATAAAGCGGGGGGGGGGGGGGTATTGTAATGTAAAGCAGGACTGTCTTGTAAAGGGGTAGTTTAATATTTTATGTAAAGAGGAGGGGGTGCGTTATATAGAGTAGCACTGTAATGTAAAGGGTGGGCTGTCATGTACATGGAGGGACAGTGATTCAGAGAGCAGGGCTGTGACGTAAAGGTGGGCACTGTACTGTAATGGTGTTGAAATTTAAAGGGGGACTGCAAAGTAAAAGAGTGGCTGTGAAGTAAAGGGAGTGTTGTTATGTAAAGGGAGCTGTAATTTTAAAGGGGGGACTGTGATGTAAAATGCACTGTGATATAAAGGGGAGCAATGTGATGCGAACAGGGGCTGTGATGCAAAGGAGTGTATGATATGAAAGGGCTCTGTGATGTAAAAGGGTGGACTGCAATAAAAAGGGGAGGACTGCAATGTAAAGGGGGGCTGTACTGCAAATGGTGGTTGTATTGTAAAGGGAGTTCGTAATGTAAAGAGCACTGGAATGTAAAGGGGGGCTGTGATGTAAAGACGGGCCGCTATGAAATAAGGTGGAGCTCTGTGACGTAAAGGGGGATGTAATTCAACTGGAGGGATGTTGATGTAAAGGGGAGGACTGATGACCCTGATATAACGAGGGGACTGTGATGTTAAGGGGGAACAAGGACACTGATGTATAAGGGTGACTTTGATGTGAAGGATCTAAGTCTTAGAGATTAGGACCTCTGCTGGAAGAAAAAATTACTGATTACTCTGTGAATTTTAATTTATTACCCATGATATAGACTTTGTGTATGGGGGGGGGGGGGCTGTCACTGTCTGCACCACACCTGATCCATGGGACATCCTACACAGGGGGTTTTATTGAAAAGTCCTTGTTAGGTCAAATCTCGTCAGGAGACAATTTACAAGATGATATACGGCCCTTTAGTCCCAATCTCCCCTAGATAGTGAATTTTCTCTCGTCTGGCCAGGAGTAGTGACGACACATAGCACTCAAGCTTAGCGCAGACACAACTGTTTATTTCAAGTCTCTCTCACACATTTAAAGGATATTTGGGCGGCAAAAACTGCTTGAAACTGGTTACAGTTCATGAGTCAATTTAACAATAGGACATAACTCACAGAAACAAGACATGAAAGGCTTTTGTTTTCCCTATGCATCTGTGTCAATATGAGGTGTCTTATATCTGAATCTGTGTTTTGTTGGAGAGTCGATCCGTCTGTGTTCAGCTTGTCTGATGTGTTACTGTAAGCAATTGTCAATTGTTTATGGGTGGTGTCAGTAATCTCTATGCAAAATATCCAACTGTCAAGTGTTCAAATGAATGAATGGAAAGGTGTTTAACATGTCAACGTCTTGCCATCTATATGCAAAATACAGCTGTCTGCTGTCCAGGGTGTATGAATGAGTGTTAGTCTGGCTCGTTACTATGTAATTGCAAGGGACCACATTCCATTGATAAGTGGGCATAAGCTGAAATATATTATGCAATATAATAAGGCACGTTAATACAATCTTTCAACCCAACCTTTGATCCCAACCTTATTCATAAGGGTGGGATCACCTAGGGTCTGTGAATAGCACTATATGCCCTCCTGGGATATATGTCCAACTATGAATGAGCTGGACATTCTTGACATACCTGGGTTGTGTTATTATATGAGTGCATGTCATATTATTGGTAACTGACTTGCACAAAACAGGTGACATTATATTCCAAGGTGTATGTAGGCTGGTGACTTGGTTGTGCACACATAGGGATATAACTTCTTAGAATTCTATCAAATCAAAAACAGACATGTTCAATGGGGAGGGCCATAGCTTGCAAGAATCCATGGCCTGAAAAATCCAAAGTCCATATTCTGGCAATAAAGTCACTACAAATAGACCCTGGCAGCACATACCACCTGTTGACTATAGCATGTGAATTTTCAACATCTCCTAAAGCCTTTGCCAGGAAAGGGCAAAAATAAACCTCCACATTCAATGGGAGGAAAAAATTCCCTTTCGACCCTCGTATCATCAGAGCGGTCAGACTAAATCCCTGGCGGCTACAACGTAAAACAATGTCCTTTGTGTCCAATAGGCTTGACTTCGACTGTAAAGTGGAGACATGAATGTCTGTGTCTCTCTCTTTTCCTGGGGTGAGCAAGGGCAAAATGAGGAGAGGTTCTCCGGGTGGTGAGCAAATGTTGCAAGTAACCAGACAGTGGCTACTAGTGCTCAGCTTGCTACAAAGCGTACCACTGTTGCACGAATGTGAAGTCTTCCAGGAGTAGGGGTGTCCGTTGGCATTGTACCAATGCGTCTGTCTAGATCCAGCTGGAATTTGTCTGGTGCTCGTCACAATCTCCGGTAATTCGTCTGGTGCTCGTCACAATCTCCGGTAATTCGTCTGGTACTCGTCACAATCTCCGATCCTCAGTCGTGGGGTCCAGGGGTGGGGCTTCCGTCTGTCTTGATGCGTGGATCCAAACCGGGAGTCGTCTGTCAATACCGTTGTTCTGGTCACTGCTTGAACTGTCGCAGGAGGTCCGTAGGGTGGGTCTAGCGACGTCAGCTTATGGAGGGCCTTCACCAGGACTCTGTCTCCAGGCTTGAATGGGTGGGTCAGTGCACCTGTTGGCAAACGAAACGAGAGCGAAATATCACCATAATCACTGTTTAATTTTTTCAATCAATTCTGCCACATATTCCTCTTGCAAAATCTCTAGATATGAGAATTTATGGATTCATGAGGTTGGGAAGGGTTTCCCCATCAAAATTTCAAAGGGAGATAGCTTGGTACTTGGTCTGGAGTCATTCTGACTTTAGCAAAAATACCAGGTAAGTACAGAGACAAGAATACAAGTTTTACAAGAATGGCCGGAGTATATTGCGGCACTGGGGTTTAGGGCCTACAGGAAGGCAGGTAATTTTAAGACAGGAAGGATACCTAATGGCACTATTTTGTGAGAACACAGCATGTCCACACATGCAACAATGGTGAGGGCCCTTGGAGGGGTTGAACTGCCTTGTATTTCTCCAAAGGTGGAGATGGGTTAGCTTGCAGTTCTCTGACTCACCCAAGCAGGCAGCTACCTAGAACTGAGAATCCCTTGCATGGCTAAGATGCTGTGATCACTGAACAGCAGGGAGTAAAATTCAAGCTGTCTTGTGTACATGGACACATAGAGACACACAAAACAGCTAGAAGTACTCATGCAAACATAAATTTATACGGGTTTGAACAATTGCTCGGTGACACCGAACAGGAAATTGAAACCAAATAGCCTTGGATACACAGGATCTGACTTCAAGGACCATTTATATGCAAAGCCTGGGAAATGAGTCACCTTAGAATGAAAAGAGATGGCTTAGCTAGCCATGTAACTAATTGAATTCACCACAGGAGGTTACCTTGCCTTAAAGTTTAAATCTTACAATATCAAAGTAGTAACGCTGGCATAAATTCATTATAATTCTTAGCACACTGTCAACAAGTTATCCAATTCCATCCTATTTTTTTTTTTCTCAATCTCATAAAAGAAAACTTTAAAAAGACCAGAGATGCTTAATTATCTAAGGCATATCACCTCATTAATGCCAGAGCTCATATATGTCAAACTAGAACACATCAAATATCTGACACCCAATGAACAAGAAATGTTAACACCCATAAAAATAGTCTAATCAATCAGAAAAAAAAACAATTTGTAAACAATACTCCCATAAGGATGAGTTGTCGTTGAGGGCTGTGATTGTCCTTCGTTCTGAAAGTCTTCAAATTAAATTTATCTGAGAAATGAGCATCAAGAAAGGTTTAGTAACAAAACATTTTACTTTTCCTCTGAAAAATAAACCAACGGTTAGAGGAATTTAGCATACAGTAAGCATGTCAAACATTTCCCTTCCTAACAGTGCACTTCTCTAATACCAAAAATTGTTGACTTTCAAATTAATTATTACCACGTGGATTTTCTATATTTTTGTTATGTTATGGTATACCATAAATTTAAAGAAAAAATTATTATAGTTCACCATGGTTAAAAAAATGAGCAGCTCAAAAATAAACATTAGCAATTTCCCATTTGGATACAAGAACCCATACGTCACCATTCTTCACCCATTCAAAACTGTTTTTCTCTACAAAAGCAAAACTGATAGTTAAATTTGTATTACAATACAACTGTTTATAGTCCCTTTTGCAATTACCTGTGTCACAGACAGGAGAAAGGGGGGGGGGGGGGTTGTGTGCTAAAAAAAAACACCAACAATGACAAAGTTCAAAATTGCTCACGATTGTAAGGATAGAAATACAATTTTAGTCCTTAAGGTCACACTTTATACACCAAATATATTTTCTTGCTTCTAAAAGCTGCCATGACCAGCATAGTACGGATTTACCTTTTTTGTTGTACCCGTGGCAAAATAACATCACTTTAAAACATAAGTAATAAACACAAAACAAATCATTATGCAACCAGTATTCATTCAGTGTTACGAAATGCTTTGCTGATACAGCACCTTTAGGGACAGTGTTAAAACGAACACAACATAACGATGTTGACCTTCAAGCTCAGCTTAATATCACATACAATCTCCACATACATCTATACACTGGCATGCAATCTTATATAACGACTAAAAATACACTTAAATGTCTATACAAATATACAATGTTTAGAGGGAGAATTCACTATCACACAGTACTGCTTTGTAATCCGGTTTCAGACCCTGGGATATCAGACCCCATCTTATCTTTGGGCTTTCAGACCCTAGAGTATCAGGCCCCATCTTTTAGGAATATCGGATTCCTGGGAGGTGCTAAAAATAGCGGTTAACTGGGTACCGTTTATCTGCTCTGACAGTATAGGGTGGTAATAAATAAAAAATAGAATTACTTACCCCATACTGTGTTATGGCAGATCCCAACTTCTGACACCAAACTGTTAGCTCAAATCTCGTCAGGAGACAATTTACAAGATGATATACGGCCCTTCAGTCCCAATCTCCCCTAGATAGTGAATTTTCTCTCGTCTGGCCAGGAGTAGTGACGACACATAGCACTCACGCTTAGCGCAGACAAAACTGTTTATTTCAAGTCTCTCTCACACATTTAAAGGATATTTGGGCGGCAAAAACTGCTTGAAACTGGTTACAGTTCATGAGTCAATTTAACAATAGGACATATCTCACAGAAACAAGACATGAAAGGCTTTTGTTTTCCCTATGCATCTGTGTTAATATGAGGTGTCTTATATCTGAATCTGTGTTTTGTTGGAGAGTCGATCCGTCTGTGTTCAGCTTGTCTGATGTGTTACTGTAAGCAATTGTCTATTGTTTATGGGTGGTGTCAGTAATCTCTATGCAAAATATCCAACTGTCAAGTATTCAAATGAATGAATGGAAAGGTGTTTAACATGTCAACGTCTTGCCATCTATATGCAAAATACAGCTGTCTGCTGTCCAGGGTGTATGAATGAGTGTTAGTCTGGCTCGTTACTATGTAATTGCAAGGGACCACATTCCATTGATAAGTGGGCATAAGCTGAAATATATTATGCAATATAATAAGGCACGTTAATACAATCTTTCAGTCCTAAAATATGATTTATTGTTTTCAAGGTAGCTAACTTCCAAGGTCAAAAAGTAATAATAAAGGAGGGTATCGATCCCTTAGACGATAATGAAAAATCCACAATGGGACCAATAAGGGAATTGGGACTATGCGATATCCAAAAGTAATAAAGAAAATAAATAAAATAAAATTGAAAAAAAAAAAATTATACTAGAAAATGTACATTTTATTAGTACAAAGAAACATATTAGGACACCTCAATGGAAAACCATTGCTAGTTAAGTAATAATAACCATAAGACCATACAAAATGACATAAATATATAGGGAGGACCCCAGTATAAAACTCTGGTCCGACCACATCTGGAGTACTCTGTCCAGTTCTGGTCGATAGTCCTCAGAATGGATGTGTTGGCGAGAGTCCAGAGAAGGGCAACTAAACTAATTAGGGGACATGATAGCGATTTACAAATACCAGAACACTGATCTCAGCATAGAAAAAAACGATTCAGTAGCAAGGAATGTAATAGGACATACAATGCGATTAGAGGAGAAGCAATTTAACCTAAGGCTATACAGGGTTTTTTTTACAGTAAGGGCTATAAGATTGTGGAACTCTCTACCACAAATGGTAGTAGCTGAGGGGAGTATGGTTATTTTTAAAAGACTCTTGGACGAACATCTCAAAGATCAAAACATTCAGGGGTATGGGAAATGAATACGTCCACACACACCTACACAGGTTGAACTGGATGGACTATTGTCTTTATTCAACCTCAACTACTATGTAAATATGTAACTATGTAGTATAGACAGTATATTATTAAAAATTTGTGGACACGGAGACCCCAACACATTTCAACATAAAATCTTCTTCTGGGGGTAGGAATGTCCACTCATCAAAGATATCTAAAACAGATATATAAAAAGAATAATGACTACACAAACAACTGGATGAAAAAATCCAATGGTGGAACGAGGTATAACATCCCAACAATTATTACTTTTGGCAGATCAAAAAGTGTAAAAGTAATTTTCAAGATATTTAAAGCCCAAATACTGGAATAACAAATAATATAAATGCATGAATGACTCATCCAGGGCCAACATGTAAACACTGATAGTGTGTAATAAGTGGCTGTGGCACTGCTGGCTACACATTGTTGATGTGTACACGTCAGCAGTAGGGATGATCGAACGGTTCGGGTCGACCATCGGTTCGACCCGAACATTGGCTGTTCGAGGTTCGGCCGAATTCTGAACTCTTTGCTGAAAAAGTTCGGAATTCGGCAACCAGAACCGACCAAAACGCAATGGGACAGGAAATGTGCTTTAAAAGCCCATGATTGGACCAGAACCATTAGTAAAAGCCAATTGCTAGGAATGTGATTGAAGTGACTAGGGGGTCCACAGGCCAATCATTAGTGAATACGCCCCCCAGTATATAAGATAGCCCCGGCAAATTCCTAGCATTGTAATACAGGGACATGGAAGAGAGTGGAAGCAGTTCTGTTACTTTTGCTTCAAAAGTGTCATTTAGCAATTATTAGTGTGAGGAAAGGGATATCTCGTGTAGTTAGAGTGCTTTTTTACACTTTAGTTAGATGAAAAAATTTAGTTTCTGTAGGGAAAGTGTTAAGTGCCAGGGTGACCGTAATGTAGTGTAGGGTGAACTGACTCTGACTGCTATAGCAGAGTGACCAAACCCTTCCATGTCAGGGTGACCGCTATAGAAACAAGTTTGTTTCTATTAGGTGACTTACAGAACATCGATATGGCTTCTCACCTGTCAGCCTGCTTTTTGGCTGCAGGCGTTTATAGTGCTTTTTTTAGGACAAGTTTGGAGTCCGGCATGACATCTGAACTTGTGTATAGGAGTATATATACACACATAATTATATGTATATATACACCTAGACATATATAGGTGTGATAGTAGCAGAAATCTATACTTGCGCTAATTAAATTATTAACACCAATATGGCTCTGCTCCTATCACACCTATATATGTGTAAGTGTATAAAAACAAGTTCCAATGTGCAAAATAATCACAGTGCAAGCATAAAGGTTTCTTCTCATAAAGTGCAAATAAGTGTCCATATAAAGTTTCTCAGTCCATTCATATAGCTTCTTCCGCCCTGTGCAAAATTTGGCTGAAGAGGGTGCTTGAAAGTGCTAGTGCTTCCACCACTACCTCCTAAAGATGGCCTCTCACCTTAAAGTTAGACCCGTGTTTTACCACCAGGTCTAAGTAAGCAGTTCCCCTGAGGGGTAAAGGTCACTCCACTACAGGCAACACTCCTTGGAACCTCTTGATGGACCGGGCTTAATATTCACCTCGGATCACTCATGGCATCACCCGATGTACTTATAAAAATAAGAGGTGGAAATCTAGTGCTCTCCACTTATAAAGGCTTTATTAGGTAAAAAAAGCTTACACTCACATGGGGTTGCACATTTAAGCTGTGCGGGCTTGTCTCACAAAAACATTAGGAGCTGGCTGCCGAGTTCCCAGCCGTCCGGAAGTCTCTGCCCCTATACGCGTTGCGTCACACGTCCAAGACCCTCGACTTCTTCAGTAGGGGTGGAGTTACACAGACGAGCCGGCCTCCCTATATTGGGCTCCTACTAAATGGGCGGGATCACTGTGTTTCCCCAGGCGGCAGATTCAATATCAGCCTACGCAGAGGTCCATAAATTAGCAGAATCAAACTTCAGGTCTCCATAAAAAGATATATGATCAGAGCTTCCACACAAACATAACTCTGCAGCCAACCCCTTAACACAAAATATTGCATGACAGCTAAAAATACACATAAATACCCCATCTACCAATGTTATCAATATTGCACATAACATTCTTAAAATATCTAAAAAATCTTATAAAAGTTAGTTGTGCTGATTTTGCTTACCACATTTGCTTCATTATTATCACTCTTAATCAGCAGCAACTATGGATATATTCCGTTATCTCGAAACTAGTGAAGTTAAAATGGAAGAATTGAGCAATAAAAATTGAGGAAGGAGTGATGATCTGGCCCATCTGTTTAAGAAATTAAGATTTCTTTTGGATATAAAAACACATGCATGGTGGGACATTGTCTCATTTGAGCATTATATGGCTAATAATTTAATACCCAGACATCTGAGGTGGGATCTTACCCCTAATGACGGTCTGGATGATGAAGAGTCACGTAATGATTGGTTTCTCTTTTTCAACAGTAAGGGAAAAGAATTGCTTGCTTTTTTATTCTCCAGAAAACAGAAACAATTTAAAATTCTTAACGATCAAATTCAATTGATCAAAGAAAAAATGGAGTCTTTTAAAGATGTCCCTGAATTCAACCAATTATCTAGTGAATTGAAAAATAAATTGGACAAAACAGACAAAGAAACCCAAGAGAAAAAGAGAAAAAAATGTATCAGGGATACTAACGATTTTAAAAATAAGAAAACTTTTAAGTGGCAAACTACCATTAGGGAAGTTCAGGCTACCTCTAGGGAAAGCTCCCCAAGTAAAGAAGTTGTTATTGCCCCTTTTGTCCCCTGAACACCAGTATCTAATGTTCAACATAAGAGGGATACAAGAAGAGATACTACTCCCCATGGTCCCCTGCCTCCAGCAGCTCCACTTTATTTCAGAGGAAATTGGAGAGGGAGAAGGCCCAATAGAGGAGGACCATATAGGGGAAATCAAAGAGGTAGGGGTAGAAGTCATTGGGATTACCAAAACCAGATACCCAATGGAGGAGATAGAAATATTTCCTCTTAGTATGTACAACATCAAGGCACACAATGGAGAGAATATGGGAATTATGGTCAAAGTTATGGAGAATAAAATCTACCCACCTCTAACCGTTTTGCATCCCTAACATACCAAACTGACCATGATGATGAGGATCTTTTTTTAGAGAAGCCCCATCATGTGGGAAACCAACAGGGATTGGATGGAAGTATATATGGAGCAAAATGAAGAGACAGAGAGGAAGGAGAGCAGAGAGAAGGGCCCAAAAAAAGAAAGTACCAATAGGTGAAGGAATATACAATATTAGTGGTCAAGTGTTGGAAGCAGATAAAATTAAGGTCCTTGATCGTGGACTTAAATATGCTCCGACCAGGAACATGAATAAGTTTAACACATATATGCAGGTTCATAAATATATGAGGATGCTGAACCAGAAAAAAGAAAAATTTCTATCCAAGCCTGACACAAGACCTGCGTTATGTGAAAACAATTTCACTTCTTTAAGAAATAAATCTGTATTCAACCCCCAAACGATCGACAACAAGTTTCTAGATGTATTCAAGAATCTTGTCTTGGATGAATTAGAAAAGTTGGAAGTTAAGAAGGTGAAAGATCTCTATTGGATGAACAAAGGTATCCGGCAAATAGAATCCAGAAAATATGTTATCGTACGCCCCACCGATAAAGGTGGAGGGTTGGTGGTTATGAGCAAGCAATATTATATAGAAGAAATCGAGAGACAGCTATCCGACAAACAGACTTATGCCCCGTACACACGCGTTAAAAATTGGCCGTGAATTTTCGGCCAACGTCCGATCGGCCGATTTTCGGCTTGTTAGTATGATGCTTCCGACAACCGACTCCGACTTTTCGGCCGAAAAAAATCTGGTGTGCAGGCTATAAAATTTTTGTTGGCCGTCAACACAACGGCCGATTTTCCGTCAGTCAGTACAGATTTCGGCAGACAAAAATCTGATGAGCAAGACTGGGCATGCTCAGAGAAGAAAAAACACACGGAAAGTAAACCATCACATGACATCACTTCTGAAGTAGATTTTTGTTGGCCGAGAAAATTCGTGTGCAGTCTAGAGCACATTTCAACCAACACAACAACACTGGACAAAAGTCGGCCGATCGGTTGGCCAATAATCGTTGCGTGTGTACGAGGCATTAGCAATGGTTGACCAAGAACCCCATGAGTACATTTAAAAAGAAATTGGAAAAATTAGTGCAGCGGAGTGAGAAGAAAGGTATTCTACCCAAAAAAGAGGCATTATCTCTGAATCCCATAGCATGCAGGACCCCTTTTTTATAAAAAGTATATATTGCCCAAATTAAATAGAGTCGATCTGCTCAAGGTTGGGCCAATATTTAGATCACTTCCTCCAGCCATTGGTGGTTACCACTGAAGCCTACGTCAAAGATGCCAGACATGTCATCCAAATTGTAGAAAATCAGACAGAAATGGATGGGTGCATACTGGCAACCGCCGATGTAGGCTGGTTGTATACCATCATAGGCCATGAAGAGGCTATTGAAGGTGTAAGATGGGCCCTAAAGAGAGCCCTGTTTACCCCCCAAACACAAGAAATGTATTCTAGAAAGTCTCAAGTTTTGTCTCCATCACAATTACTTATGGTTTGGTGGACATTACTACCTGCAAACAAGGTGCGTAGCCATGGGGGCAAGGTTTGCCCCTAGTGTGGCAAACCTCTTCAGGGCCTCCTGGGAGGAGGAAAAAAATCTTATTTACATGAATTACAAGGAATTGGTCGTGTACAGGAGATTTATTGATGATTTATTAATTATATGGAATGGGGATCAAACCTCTCTCAATTTATTTATGGATAAGATAAATTCTAACAATAGGGGAATCCAATTAACTTGGAATGTGAGTGAAGAAAGGATAGTGTTCCTAGACTTGGAAATATACAATTCTATGGGTAAGCTGCTGACCAGGAATCCTTTTAAATCGACAGATCGCAATGCATAGTTACCAACTGATAGCTGTCACCATTGGTCTTGGTTGAAAAACATCCTCAAGGGACAGTTTATCAGAATCAGGAGAAATTGCTCCACCACCTCAGAATACCTTCAACAGTCGGAGACCCTGATCCAAAGATTCAAGGAAAAGGGGTATAAGATTGATGAGATCACTCATGAGTGGGATGAGGTTCTCAAGATGGATAGGAGCACACTAGTGTGTGACCGTCATGTAAAAACACAACAAGGGAATTTTGAATAGAGGGTGCTACTTGACTACAACATCCAATATAGGCAATTGAAAAGAATTTTCAAAAAATATTGGAATGTACTGCAGAAAGATAGAATTTTGGGTCCACACTTGCCCATAGTTCTGAAATTTGTATATAAAAAAGCACCGGTGTTGAAAGACAGATTAGCCCCAGGAGCAATAGATGCCCCAGTTCCAGTCAATAGCTCCCTATTCCTGTTTTTGAAAGGATTTCATGCCTGTGAGAAATGTTCTGCTTGCAAACACAGTAAAGTCAACTCTAGGAAAAAGAAGGGGTTTACTGCAACTAGTACTGGAATAAACTATCCCATTAAAGATCTTATTACGTACTCCACAGTGGGGGTCGTGCATATGCTCGAATGTGGATGCGGCCTGCAGTATGTGAATAATATTAAAAAGGGAGAAGTGTCACACAATGTTTCCAAACATTTTAGGTACTTTCCTCAGAAGGACCCTTGTACCCTTACATTTTTCGGGTATCGAGAAAGTAGTCAATCTTTGGAGAGGGGATAACTATTATAGAGCCTTGAGTAAAACAGAGTCTGTATGGATATATGAAACTAAAGTCCTTACGCCGCGGGGATTGAATATAGAGGTAGACGTCAATTGTTTTATCACCGATAGATGATGGTGGTTTTTTTTTTTTTATTATTTTTTATTATTTTTTTCATTTTTACATGCTTTCAGTTTTGTCATTGTTTCATATATTTTATATACATTATTTTGTACATTGGTCTATAGTATGTTTCCTTAGCTGGTATTTTATAAGATTTTTTAGATATTTTAAGAATTGTATGTGCAATATTGATAACATTGGTAGATGGGGTATTTATGTGTATTTTTAGCAGCCATGCAATATTATGTGTTAAGGGGTTGGCTGCAGAGTTATGTTTGTGTGGTAGCTCCAATTATATATCTTTTTATGGAGACCTGAAGTTTGATTCTGCTCATTAATGGACCGCTGCGTAGGCTGGTGTTGAATCTGCCGCCTGGGGACACGCAGCGATCCCGCCCATTTAGTAGGAGCCCGATATAGGGAGGCCGACTCGTCTGTGTAACTCCACCCCTACTGAAGAAGTCGAGCGTCTTGGACGTGTGACACAACGCGTATAGGGGGCAGAGACTTCTGAACGCAAGGGAACTCGGCAGCCATCTCCTAATGTTTTTGTGAGACAAGCCCGCACAGCTTAAATGTGCAACCCCATGTGAGTGTAAGCTTTTTTTACCTAATAAAGCCTTTATAAGTGGAGAGCACTAGATTTCCACCTCTTATTTTTATAAGTACATCGGGTGATGCCATGAGTGGTCCATCAAGGGGTTCCAAGGAGTGTTGCCTATAGTGGAGTGACCTTTACACCTCAGGGAAACTGCTTACTCAGACCTGGTGGTAAAACACGGGTCTAACTTTAAGGTGAGAGGCCATCTTTAGGTGGTGGTGGTGGAAGCACTAGCACTTTCAAGCACCCTCTTCAACCAAATTTTGCACAGGGTGGAAGAAGCTATATGAATGGACTGAGACACCTAATATGGACACTTGTTTGCACTTTATGAAAAGAACCATTTATGCTTTGCACTTTGTGATTATTTTGCACATTGGCACTTTGATTATTTGCATACACCTTATATTTTGTTTATTTGCACAGTGATATTGATGCTAGGTACTAAGTAGTGCTGTACCTTTGATATACTTTGATTTTTTGTTTTGCAGTGATAAGCATAGTTGGTATAGCAGCTGCTTGTTCGCACTACGGTTACTTATTTATAATTTGATCAATATTGTTTTCACTTTAGTTGCGCTGATTTTTCTTACCACAATTAAAATAGAGTAATCCACAGCAACTAATTAGAATTCACTTTGCTGAAGTCAAACCAAGACAAGGTTTATTTGTTTGCTTCAGCCCAAAAGATAGTCCTCTTTATTAAGGAGGGATTAAGGTGAAAAAAATAATATTTTACATTTTTTTTAAAACTACCACCGAAAAAAAGTTTTTTTATTTGTATTTTACCATGTTTATAATGTAAACTGTAATGTAACATTTCAAAACGAAACCAGCAAAAATAAGAATGAAATATGAGTATGTACTCTGCATTCCCTGTCTGTTGGATTTGGTAATCAATAAAGAAAAGTGAGAAAAGATAAAGGAAAAGAAAGGGGAAAGGAAAAGGGGGATATGGATAAAGGAAGCGTTGTTTGTTTGAAATACATCTAATTATTATTGCTGGTTAGGTTGTGTAACTTTCAGCGCGCTTCTCTACATAATTGCTCCAGTCCAATCTTCTTTCACGCTGTTATGAATTTACAAAAGATAGGTCACTGATAAGAAAGTAATATTTTTAATGCAACACAAAAAAAAAAAAAAAAAAGATAAAGCAGGGGCGTGCAGTTGATATATAAAGTAGGTCTGACGTTAGGTTTGTACCATTTGACTTGCACCATCCAGACAAAACACCAGGTATGAGCTATTTTTTATTTTGCTTTGTCTCCATTCCCTCTTCACGCGTACAGGAAACCGCTTTGCTGCCAGAAGCAATATTTTCCAATGTATTTTTCAATGATATGTTAATTCTAAGAAATAGTATTAATTTCTTGTATTAGGAATTATGTTGCGGAGATTGTTTTGCAGAAGATACCAAGTATGTTTGCATGCAGAGTAAAGGGAGAAGCGTCAAACGTATAGCTCTGTGAACCAACGCTTTAACCAATTCTGGACCAGAAGATTTCCCCCTTAATGACCCGGACATTTTTTGCGATTCGGCACTACGTTACTTTAACTGACAATTGCGCGATCGTGTGATGATGTATCCTAATAAAACGGATGTCCTTTTTTTCCCACAAATAGAGCTTTTTTTTGGTGGTATTTGATCACCTGTGCGATTTTGATTTTTTGCGCTATAAACAAAAAAAGAGCGACAATTTTGAAAACAATATTTTTTACTTTCTGCTATATAACATTCGCAATAAAAAAAAAAAAAAAAATAAAAAATCAAATTTATTTCATCATTTTAGGCCAATTTGTATTCTGCTACATATTTTTGGTATAAAAAATCCCAAAAATTGTATATTGATTGGTTTGCGCAAACATTATCGTGTCTACAAACTAGGCGAAAGATTTATGTCATTTTTATTTATTTAAAATTTTTTAGTAATGGTGGCGATCAGCGATTTTTAGCGGGACTGTGACATTGCGGCGGACAGATCGGACACCTAACTGCCATTTTTGACAGGGAAGGGGTTAACACCAGGGGCGATGAAAGGGTTAAATATGAGCTTAGGAGGTGTTTGTTAACTGTATGGGGGGTGGACTTGTGGAATCAACACAGAGACCTGTGTTTCTAAATAGGAGAAACACAGGAGCCCTGTCCTGATTACTGAGAGAACAATGATCTGTTGTGTTTACATCAGCAGACTGCCGTTCTCTCTTCACAGGGAGCGATCGCGGGTGCCCGGTGGCAATCGTAGCCGCCGGACCCGTGCATCAGCTTCCCCTGTGGCGAATGGGGGTGGGCGCGTGCCTCAGGCAGCGTGCACCCCCGCCCCCAGGATCGCTCCTGCGAACCACCGGTACAGTATATAACCGACGGTATATCGACGGCGGCTGGTCGGCAAGTGGTTAAATAATCTTGATGGGAAATGTAAATACTGGTATAAATATCATAGGATACATAGATCGCAAATTACAGTGCAGTTAGTGTGCATCTACAGTACATTACACAGTCCATGAGCACCAGCATCTACGGTCTTTTTGAGATAAATCAAGCAGAAACCAGGCTTGTTGACAGCATTTGCAAATGCATTGGTTGAGGTGAATGTAGCCAACACATTAAAATGTATTAAAACATAAAAATGGATGTTAGTGCAAATAAAAAACAGTATCACCGACAGTACTCAATTGTTTCAAATGCATTGGCACATCTGAGTGGTCAACCCCCCCCCCCCCCCACTGGAATGAATTTAAGCTACATGAAGAGGCAGTGAAATATGTTCACTTAATGAAGGGTCAAGCAGTCTCTATTTAAACATCCAATCATGCATTAACAAAAAAAAAAAAAAAAAATCATGCATTAATGAAAACCCTATTTTCTTTTTTTTTTTTTTTTTTTTAACTTTCCTCGCATGGTTGTGCATTTTCTTTTTTCTTTATAAAGTAATGGTTTACTTTACCTCATTTACTAAATGTGCCTGCCTGACATTGTTTGCCACAATGTAAGTAGGTGTTTATGTGAGTAAGGTGGCGTTATGTTGCAAGCCTGCATAGAGCACCCATGTCTTCTATTAGCAATGAAAACTTATGAAACCTAATACATTAGGAGTAAATGCCTGTGGCTAATCAAGAATAATTGCTTTATGTAACAGCCAAGCACAATACATCTCAGGCATTTCTGACATTGTAGTTATGGCCCTATGGCTTGTTATACAGTAAACCCCCGTTATATCGCGGTTCGGTTTTCGCGGTCCCGGTATTTTGCGTTTTTTTTTTCTGTAAGACCTATTAATATTATTGTATTAATTCATTAATTATTAATTAAATATTTTTGTGTTTTCCATTGCTCTTGCTCTCTCTCAATATCTTTTATGTGTTTAAATGTGTTTCTATTGTTTTAAAAGTGTGTTTAAAGACCTTAAAATTCTTTTAAAAGTACTGTAAAAGTTATAAAAACATGCCTAGGGTGTATTTAAATAGGGTATTTCTATTTTGCGGATTTTCACTTATCGTGGGTGGGTTTGGAACGTAACCCCCACGATGGAGGGGGGGGGGTTTACTGTATATAAAATCATAGTAGTTAGCACATACCTCCCAAGTATTCCACATTTGGAGGGACTGTCCTTCTTTCCTTCTATGTTGTCCCTCATTTTGGATAGATGTATAGGCCTCTAGAATAAATATAACACTTAAAATGTTTGTTACCCCAACATTTCATATTCCTGACATGTGCCTGCTGTACCATGTACTTGTATGAAAAAATATCCTGATTTCTTTGTATTGCTTCCTTTGTGTAAAATCCCTGGTGTTCCTGCAAGTCCCTCTGCTTTCCTATTAAAAACAGACTACACTCAAGCCTAGTACACACAATGAGATTATCGGACGATTGATCATTTGTTTTTTTGCATGCTAGTCTCAATATCAAAAATGAATAGGTTACTAAAGTACGAAAATTCTCATACGACAGAATAAAAATTCAGAAGTGATGTAATGTATTTGTATTGTATTGTCAGACGAAACCTGTACTGAATAAATGAAAATCATACGATCTGGTATCGTACGAGAAAAATTTTCACGCTTGTGCCTTTAGAAAATTTCGGCCGAAATCTGTGTGCGAACAATCAGATTATCGCATGATCGCTTCAAAAACTTTTTTTTGTTCGATACTCTGATTGTGTGTATGAGGTTTAAACAGAAGAACACACTGTGGTCAGTTCTCTAACTGTGCTGGGAAATCAGTGTGTTCTCCTCCAATGATCAGACTTGTCCTGACATCCCCCCCCCCTTCCCGCAACAGCCTTTCACTGGCAAGCTCAGTGTGCTGTTGCCTCTCCTCCCCTAGCTCCTATGCAGCTGAGAACAGCGGGAATGTGATCACTTATAAAAAAAGGGAAAAAAGTTATTTATAATGTTTTTTTTAATCTATGCAAATATTTTGCCTTTCATTTCTATTTTAAACTGAATGGGTTGTTTACAAGGTCATTGTTTACAATGACTTTAACTATAAAAAGTTTTACACTACACCAGGGGTCTCCAAACTTTTCAAAGAGCCAGTTTATTGTCCTTAAGACTTTAGGAGGGCAAGATTGTGGCCAGCAGGGGCAGAAAATGTAACAGGCCTGTCATCGGTGAGAATAAATAATGGCCTCAAAGTTGGTGGTCAAAAGGAGGATGAGTAGTGCCACTATTAGTTGGAGGAATAGTATCCCATCATTGGTATCGGTGGAAGAAATAGTGCCCCATTGTTGGTATCAGTGGGAGGAACAGTGCCCTCATATCAGTGGGAGGAATAGTGCCCCAAGGGCCGGATGAAGGCTAGCAAAGAGCCACATCTGGCCCTTGGGCCACTGTTTTTTGCTGGCCCGACACTACAGTAAACCTGGCCCGGCACTACAGTAAACCTTTCAAACATACCCTTTTATAATTATAATACTGTTTTAAAAAACTAGTATAGAAAAAAAGCACTTTTGCGTTTAGGCAATGAGTTTTTATGCAGCTTGGCACAGTGCTGGATCGATTGAGGACTTGGCACAGTGCTGGATCGATTGAGGTAAGTATCTAGGGGGGGGGGCAGCAAGTTCTAAGATGTTTCTTTACCTTAATGCAGGGAATACATTCAGGTAAAAAAATAATAATAATTTTAGCTTTAGAACCACTTTAATTTACATAGAGAGAGAAAGTCTCTTTTTTGTAGTAGGTGAACCTACTTCAAAGGAAGTAAGCACACAAGCATGCTCATGTTCAGATGTTTTACTCTGGTAGGTTCTACATAGCTCATAAAAATAGTTTAGGGTGCATCGGTTGCGTTTTCTGTGTACTGCGTTCCCCTAGTAACTACATAGCTGCATTTGCTTTAGCAATGGCGTATTACAGCCATAATCACTGAACTGTCAAAGCTTTTTTAATAAAAGATGATGGTGATGGTGGACAAAGAACATCTATGGTGTGCACAGCGCAATAACCTTTAGTTTAAATTCTTATTTAGCAATCGGAATGATACTAAAAGTGAAATAAGAAACACAGCACATAAGAAACAGCAGAGTACAGCAGTGTAAAAAGGAATCTGTTGCTGGCGGGGCAATTTCCAGGGTGCAGTAATGGCAGTTTGATGACGGTGCACCAAGTGGCACAGCCAATTGGGATGGGCAAAGTGATTTCAATGTAAATTATTGAATGAAAATTTTCAGTTTAGCTAAATGAACTGCTTAGATGAAATTTGCTTAAAATATAACTAAAAGCAAGCCTTTTTTCATTTTTTATTTTAGTTTTGGACAGGTTATAGAGGGATTAGAACACCTGTCATGTTTTATTGTTATCTTTTCCCCCCGTTAGAGAGTATAATCCTTTTTACCGTTATCATCTAAATTGAAAGCAAAAGAAAATTCCTAAAATTTGGGTTGCCCCCCAAACAGTAATAGAAGGGAAACTTTCCAATGGGGACACTAGTTCTGGGGACCACTGATGACAACCAAGGATTCCCTCACTTTGGAGGGATTTCCAGTGACTTGCAGTTTTTGCTATGGGAAAGGCATTGAAGGGAAATTTCCACTATGGAACACAGATGACAACAAAAAAACTTACAGGGGTTATAACCCACCCTTTGCTCTATCCAAAGTAAAAAAAAAAAAATGCTTGCCTTTGGTTCTACTTTAAGAAAATTACTCTTTTTTTCCTTATTTGTCTATAACAATGGGCAAATCTGCCCACATTCCATTCTCAGAGGGTTTATCGAATTTTGCTTGAAGTCTATGAAACTTGAACTTTGCCTCAAACCCCATTGAAGTCTATTATGGAGAATTTTAATACTATAGCTGGTCACAGATGGATAGAATGTTGAATAAATATTTGTATGAAAATTATCAGAACATTCTCCAAGCATTAAAATGTCATTCACATTTTTTGGTTTTCTTTTAACATTTGGTTTTGGAATAAATGGACTTTAATAAACGAAAAGCACATACATTGTTAGAAATTTTGTTTTCTGTTCAAGAAAAAGTTCCCATCCCGCCCCTTCTAATTTTCTTGACACTGTTGTCGAAAACTAATGTCAGTTTCAAAGCTAATGGGTAAGTTATGTGAACAGTTGTTGTTGTGGAGTCCCAGTATTACACTGCATGTCCTAAAAGTTCAATAAATTGTTAAAACAAAGTGTAGAAAAACACATAAAAAACCAAAACCCTACATTTCCTACGCCTCCTCCCATCCCAAAATCCACAATTATTCCCAAATATTAAAAATATAGACTTCTATCACTGTATCTATGCAGGTGATATGCTATTTTATTGGAATTCCTCATAAAGAATCTTTCACTTATTCAAGAATTCCGGGGTTACTCAGAATTCAGAATAAACTGGGCAAAAGCTACATGGTTTCTCCTTGATAGGCAGCCGCACCTCCCTCTTTGTGCCCTATTTCGTTAGCAGATAATTTCAAATATCTTGGGGTCCTCGTACAGCTCCCTTATGGATCGTTCACAGACGACAACCTCTGGCCAGTTATTCGAGCATTTAAGGAAAATTCTCAGAAATGGAAAAACCTCCCATTGACGTTGTCAGGCAGAATAACTTTTGCCAAAGTTTCCCTACATCCTTTCTAAAACCTCAATATACATCCCCAAACTACTTTTTCAATAAAGGCGGTCCCCGGGTTACAAAAATCCGACTTACAAATGACTCCTACTTACAAATGGAGGGAGACAACAGGAAGAGAGAGGAAATCTACGCCTAGGAAGGGAAATTCACTCCTGTAAGAGTTCTCATGGGAAAAAGGTGTCTCCACTGAAGCTTTATCAGCAATTACTGTTTCCACAACAACCCAAAATGTTCAAAATCCAATTGTCATAGGGACAGAAGGTGAGGTGAAATCTTCTGACCAGGGGCACAGACAGCAAAACAAACATTACAGAGGTGTTAACCCTTCTCTATGCTAAAACTTTATTGTTTTGGCTGGAGCTACACTTAAAAAATGTACCTGTTCCGACTGACAAACAAATTCAACTTAAGAACAAACCTACAGACCCTATCTTGTTTGTAACCCAGGGACTGCCTGTATATTATTAATGATGGGGATCTAAGGTACCTAAGGTACAATTGCCTGTTAGTAGGGTTGGCTTGGCATTACCTGATCTTCGCTCATATTATTTTGCTTCTTAATTAATACATATTACACATATTCATAATATGTATTTATAATACATAATAATACAAATTCACTGGCCCAACTGAACAATGGGGCAATGACTGTAGAAGGGGCAGTAGTGACCACATGTAGGGCCCTGTTAAACTTTCTTTATAGAGATTCCCACAACTGAGTGTAGGGTCATATTGCAAACATCGAAAATAATTATTACGATTTGCTGTAAACAAATTTTAGACACACCACTATGTCTCACCAAATATTTATTTTTGGTATAACACTAATTTGGGGGAATTCTTTTTAATAGAAGTAAGTCATAGGTGGGCACAGTATGGTAATAAATATGTACAGTATAATACCTTTATAAGGATAATTGCAGGCTGAATGTGGGGCATCTACTTCATGGCATTTTAATTATATTCAACTCAGAGGCGTAACTAGAACCTTCAGGGCCCCGATGCAAGAAACCATGAAGGGCCCCCCAGACCCCTGGCCGGGGCCCTTCCCTTCAAGCCCGGGGCTCTTCCCACTAATCCTGGGGCTCTTTACTCTCATTGCATGGCCTTTTATTATGGTCCCGCATCAGGATCCTTTCACAAGTTCTGCAGTGGGCCCCCTTCCTGCAATCTTGGGGCCTCCCCACAGTGGTGAAATGCCAGGGCCCGGTCGCAAGTGTGACCTTTGAGATCCTAGAGCATGGGGCCCGGTAGCGATTGCAACCCCTGCAACCCCTGTAGTTACGCCCCTGATTCAACTCAATATGGTCTGGGGTAGGTATCCTTCACCAACACTAAATTGGAAGCTTTACTGCTACAGCCTGGTCATAACAAATTGGTTTCTAGTTATTATTCAGGTCTGACTCAGACTGATAATAGGTATTGTCATCAGATTAGAGAGAGATGGTTCTCAATTCTACCAGATCTGACAAAGGAGCTGTAGTTGAAAGTCCTTGCCACGTATTTGACCACGGTCAAAAGACTGATAGAAATCAAAGAATGATAGAGTTAGGCTATCTACACCAAACATATTACACACCATAGTGCCTATACAAAATGGGAAAGCATGACAGTGCCATTTGTCACAAGCGTCAGACTACTGCGGGGTCCTTTTTGCATATGATATGGGACTGCACTAAAGTTAGGTCATTATGGTCACAGGTAACTGAGTTTATAGCTTACACTTTTGATCTCCCGAATGTGTGCAATCCTCTTTTGGGCCTCCTGGGGTTAATTAATGACAAAATTATGGACAATGATACTACAACTTTCCTTTGCATTCCTTTTTTTACATTAGGAAACTAATAGTGTTGAACTGACTATGCACAGATATTCTTAGATGGGGGACTTGGAAGAAACTGGTTAATGCAGATATCCCCCTATATAGAATGACATATGAGACTCGAGGGTGCCGAAATTTGGTTTAGATGGATAGATTCTTCCGAAACGGTGGCAGGGAGAGCCCCTAGAGGTAGGAAATAGAGGTGCCTAGTTTAGTCTTTTGGTATTATTTTTTTTTTTAGATATAAGTTGGAGGTGGGCAGGGTGGAGCATTGGTGAGGGGACTGGATCAAGGAATGGAACAAACACTCCGGATTGTTTTACATAGCTGATATTAAAGTTTGATATAGTTTAATGTACAAAAGGTGGTATGTGTACATATGCCCGCATCTATAGCCATTCGGTCTTCTTTTAATTCTCTTGTGAGGAATTTTGATAATGTGCATTGTGTGCTGTATATTGTATGACGATGGCTCTTTGTACTACTTCTGAGATGTGTCACAATCTAGATGTATCAGGCCAAGCCAAGTATAATGTTTTTTTCTGTAAATGACCTGCATATGGAAATAAACACAGTTTAAGAAAAAAAAAAAAAAAAGATATATATGTAAAAAGATATGTATATATATATATATATATATATATATATATATATATAGACTTCAGATATGTGTTTGGTAGAATATAGCATTAAAACAGTATGCACGTATGTTCAAGTATGCACATACTTGAACATATAGAAAACAGAGAGAGAGAAGGTAGGTTTTATCTTGCAGTAAACAATTATACGGACATATGTAAGCAGCTTGGATATGATGTAATTTGAGAGAGACAAGGCAGGTTTTGTTTTAAAATAAACATTACAGTGTATATTATCTGGGCAGCACACTGGCCAAGTGGTTAGCACTTCTGCCTAGGGTTGCTGATTACAATCCCAACCACCACGCTACCTGCACGGAGTTTGCATGTTTCCCCTGTTGTCTGTATGGGTTTTCCTTCCTAATATGTGCATGTATGAATGTGAGTTAGGAACCTTAGATTGTAAGCTTCTTAAGGACAGGAAATGATGTGAATGCACAATTTATACACTATATTGTCAAAAGTATTGGGATGCCTGCCTTTACATGCACATGAACTTTAATGGCATCCCAGTCTTAGTCCTTACGTTTTAATATTGAGTTGGCCTACCCTTTGCAGCTATAACAGCTTCCACTCTTCTGGAAAGGCTGTCCACAAGGTTTAGGAGTGTGTCTATGGGAATGTTTGACCATTCTTCCAGAAGTGCATTTGTGAGGTCAGGCACTGATGTTGGACGAGAAGGCCTGGCCTGCAGTCTCCGCTCTAATTTATTTAAAAGGTGTTCTACCAGGTTGAGGTCAAGACTTTGTGGAGGCCAGTCAAGTTCCTCCACCCTAAACTCGCTCATCCATGTCTTTATGCACCTTTCTTTGTGCACTAGTGCACAGTCATGTTGGAACAGGAAGGGCCAACCCCAAACTGTTCCTACAAAGTTTGGAGCATGAAATTGTCCAAAATGTCTTGGTATGCTGACTACTTAAGAACAGTGGCGGCCCGTGCATAGGGGGCGCCAGGGCGCCGCCCCCCTTAAAGAAAAGGAAAAAAAATGACAAAAAAGAACAATAAAGTTATAGAAAAAAAAATCGGTTCGCCGGGCTATGTGGTGGCTAAAGGGGGGGTGGGGTTTACGACCCAGAAAGGCGCCGATTGGCTGCCTTCTGGGGGCTTAACCTGGGCGCAGGAAAGAGCGCTTGGCCATTCCCCTCCTTCGTGATATCCTGGCTGTGATTGGTCCAGTCTCCAGCCTGGACCAATCATCATCCAGGACATCCGATCGCTGACGTCGCAATGGGGGCGGTGCCGGTGCGTGCATCAGTCACTCACCGTCACCGCCGCTCACCTTCCCGCCGGTTCCCGCCGCAGAAGAGGACGAGGGAGAAGCCGCTCACCTTCCCGCCGCCGCAGAAGAGGACGAAGGATCGAGGAGGGGAGAAGCCGCCGCCGATAGTCGAGCCGCCGCCAGGTAAGTGCATTGGGTTGAAGGGAGCACGCACGCTGGTCTCTGCATTGATTGGGGGACAATGCTGTGGGCACTCTGCAATCACTGGGGTACAATGCTGTGGCACTCTGCAATCATTGGGGTACAATGCTGTGGGCACTCTGCAATCATTGGGGGACAATGTTGTGGGCACTCTGCAATCATTGGGGTACAATGCTGTGGGCACTCTGCAATCATTGGGGTACAATGCTGTGGCACTCTGCAATCATTGGGGTACAATGCTGTGGCACTCTGCAATCACTGGAGGACAATGCTGTGGCACTCTGCAATCATTGGGGGACAATGCTGTGGCACTCTGCAATCATTGGGGTACAATGCTGTGGCACTCTGCAATCATTGGGGTACAATGCTGTGGGCACTCTGCAGTGATTGGGGACAATGCTGTGGCGCTTTGCAGTGATTGGGGACAATGCTGTGGCGCTCTGCATTGAAAGGGGCTCGCGCGCTGAACTCTGCATTGATGGGGGCACGGAACAGTGTTCATTGCATTGAAGGGGGCACAGCACAGTTGCATTGAAGGAGGCACGCACGCTGAACTCTGCACTGTGGGGGCACAGCACAGTGTTCATTGCATTGAAGGGGGCACAGAACAGTGTTTATTGCATTGAAGGTGGCACAGCACAGTGTTTATTGCATTGAAGGGGGCACAGCACATTGTTCATTGCATTGAAGGGGGCACAGCACAGTTGCATTGAAGGGGGCATGCACGCTGAACTCTGCATTGTGGGGGCACAGCACAGTGTTTATTGCATTGAAGGGGGCACAGCACAGTGTTTATTGCATTGAAGGGGGCACAGCACAGTGTTTATTGCATTGAAGGGGGCATAGCACAGTGTTCATTGCATTGAAGGGGGCACAGCACAGTGTTCATTGCATTGAAGGGGGCACGCACGCTGATCTCTGCATTAAAGGGGGCACGCACGCTGGTCTCTGCATTGAAAGGGGGCATGTACGCTGGTCACTGCATTGAAAGGGGGCATGTACGCTGGTCTCTGCATTGAAAGGGGGCATGTACGCTGGTCTCTGCATTGAAAGGGGGCATATACCATCTCCTGTACCATGACCTGTGACATGCCTATACCATATCTGTGCCATGCCTATACCATATCTGTGCCATGCCTATACCATATCTGTGCCATGCCTGTACCATCACCTATGCCATGCCTATACCATCACCTGTGCCATGCCTGTACCATGACTTCAAAGTCACGCAATTTTTTACTGCGTTTTTTGACGCGAAGCAATACCTATTACATTTTTCTTTTTGCGCCCCCCCAAAAATTTTGAGCACCAGCCGCCACTGCTTAAGAACTCCCTTCACTGAAACTAAGGGACCAAGCCCAACCCCTGAAAAACAACCCCACACCATAAAGCCCCTCTACCAAATGATTTGGACCAGAGTACAAAGCAAGGTCCATAAAGACACGGAAGAGAGAGTTTGGGGTAGAGGAATTTGACTAGCCTGCACAAAGTCCTGATTTCAACCCAATAGAACACCTTTGGGATGAATTTGAGCTTCTCATCCAACATCAGTGCCTGGCCTCACAAATGCACTTCTGAAAGAATGTTCAAACATTCCCATAGATACATTTCTAAACCTTGGGGACAGCCCATAAAGAAGAGTTGAAGCTGTGATAGCTGCAAAGGGTGACCCAACTCAATATTAAACCCTACGGACTAAGACTGGGATGCCATTAAAGTTCATGTGCGTGTAAAGGCAGGTGTCCCAATACTTTTGACAATAAAGTATATGTAAAGTGCTGCGTAAATTGACAGTGCTGTATAATACCTATATTAAATAAACTATGTTAGAGACAACAGCCACAAATATTTTTGAGAGTCAGAGCACTGGAGTAGGCTGTAAACTTTGAAGCTGGGTTCACACTGGAATGCGGAGCGGCTCACAGCAGGAGGTCCGGTGCATCCCATTTACCATTTCAGGTCCGAATTTGGTCCGAAATTTTTGCTGAATTCAGACCTGAAATGGACCAGAAGACGCACACAAATTTCCTGCAAACCGCTCCGCAGCTGTCCTGGAGCTGTGTGAACCGGCTCCATTGTGAGCCGGTCACAGTCTCCTGACATGCAAATTGGATGCAGGGAAACCTGCATCCAATTCGCTATAGTGTGAACCGAACCTGAGACAAAACTCAGGATTTACCCTACAGCAAACCCTAGAAATTTAGTAGCTGAGATCCAGCCGTGGAAGCATTGTGTGACACCTTTACAGAACCTAGGCACCAAAATATGCTAGGGAAGGTGGCAGGTGCTGATAATAGTAACTGGGATCTTTCTCTTTTTTTTTGGGGGGGGGGGGGGGTGAAGGGAGGGAAGGGGGGTTAGCAGGTTAGAACTTTAGGTCAGTGTGTCACGTCAGCAGCAGGGGTTTTGTAGTCATTGGTAATCTCTGACTGATTCATTTTAATGAATTTGTGCCAGTTTACACTGTCAGAGGACAGTTCATTTCTTTATTTCTTTTTCTGTAACAAAACCTCCTGCTGAGCTGAAGGCATGCCAGAAGCTACAGTGCATCCAGCCTGGACACCCAATAGTCCATGGGATCCTCAGCCCTGGACCCAATATAGTCAGCAATCAAATGGCGCAGGTGCTGCCAGTGAGTGCTGCCTGCAGCAAGGCCACAGTGGATTTAAAAATTCTTAAAAGGGGCACTAAGGCAGCAGCGCCATTGCTCCTTCCTTAAGGATCAGAGAATTGGAGGTACGTTGGTCATCACAAGGGATCCTTCCACCATCAGCAAATGTGACAGAGAAGTTCTTATGCAGAACCTCCTCAAAGAACCACATTTTGGGCTTTCGCTGGGATAGTGGTAGGTAATTGCCCATTTCACACCTGTATCAGGGATGTAATAGTGTGGCCACCTACTACTGGTCCCTCTCTTTGAGGGTCCTTTCACAGGCATTTGAGCATAAAGACCACATTTATCACAAATTGCCTTCAGGAGAGAAGCCCAGGTCCTTAGGGCTGATTAGGACAACGTTGTCCTCAACAATCTCACCACACCCACGTGCAATTTTCAGGTTTTGGGAGGGATTAAAACACCCCCTGACTTCTGTTGAAGGAGCATGACCAAAAAAGGTCTGCTGATTGGCTCCCAATCAGTGCTCTCAGCCAATGGCTGAGAGCACTGACCAGAGTGTTCTGGCATGGGGGGAAGTTCCCACTGCCAGAACACAATAGCACAGCAGAGGAGATCCCTGTACTAACATCGCATAGTTAGTACAGCGGCTCCTCCTGAGCTGTCAGCCCTGCTGGGTTGAACGAAAAAAAAATAGTAGTGTGTACCAGGCTTAACTCCTTTTTTACTAAGGTGAGTTTATAAATGGTATGGTATACAAGGCATTAAAGTAAGCTCACTGCTGCTGCTGTGCCTTGAGCTTGCTATTTATTTTTACAGATGGCGAAGGGCTTTCAGATGACGCCTGTTCACTTTTATGAGGCTCTGAAGGCGTAGAATCCCCATGTCTCCATAAAGAGGACATGTCACCTGCCAAAGCTTGTTAGCCCCCGTGTGCTAACAACAAAGTTAAAGCAGTAGTAAAGTGTTCAAAAAAAAGAAAAAGAAAAGAAAAACTTCCCCCCTGTAAGTTAATGTCATAATGTGCTAGTATGCATCACATTCTAGCACATTATGAAAGACTTACCTTAAAACTAAGCCCTGCAGTGGCTGTCCAGGGCTTTCATCTTCACCCAGTCTTTCTTCCAGTTTTGCTGGCTCCGGCCGTTTGAATGGCAGAGCAGCAATGATGTCACTCCTGCGCATGCACACGGGGGCCATGATCATGGCACAGCACTATAAAGGGGTGGCAGGCTGTACTTTCAGAGCACAATGCACATGCTCAAGTGACGTCACCGGCTGCAGTAGTAGTGGATATCTCCCAATTCAGGTGATATTCCTTGTATCTATTCCAAAACTACAATGACAATGAGGTCCAAATAAACAGGGTCTATCAGTGAATCGTCAAGAAATTTGGATGCAAAGGAAAAGTATGAAAAGAAAGGAGGAAAAAAAAAAAAAGAAACAATTAGATTAACCCACATACAAGTTAAATCAAGGTTAAATCAGTACAGTGTAAATCGTAGAGAGAATATAGTTTCTAGGTAGCAATTCTGAGTTAAAGGGGACCGAAAAGTCAGGAGGAAGACAAGAAGGCTTCACATGGAAGTATAACCTATCAGGTTGTAAAGCATCTACTGAACTTATAAGAGGTGGAGTAATGCATCCATATGTACCACAGTTTATTATTTTTTTCCCAATTGTCAATTTCTTTGGCTTGCTTCTGCTCCTTAAGCATAATGTCGAGGTCCACCCATGCATTTAGAGAGGGGGAAACAGTAGTCTTCCAGAATCGGAGAAAGAGCTGCCTGGAAAAAAACTTAGAAGATTCGATTTTTGGGACCTAATCAAACCTGGAAAAACAGATATGAGTGCTATCTTAGGGAGAGGAGGTAAAAAACTCATCATTAGGGATGGGCAAACATTGGCTGTTCGCCTGTTCCTCGAACACCCAAATTATCAGGGCGTTTGACCGTTTTTTCGGCCCGCCGAATGACCACAATGTACTGCGCCACTGCACAGTGCATTGGAAGTCCTGATTGACTAAAGCAATGAAAGCTTTGTCCAATCAGGGCACAGAGCACTGTCAGAGCCATAATTGGAGAAAGTAATGATGACTCTATCTAATCATGGCTCATTGCTCTTAGTCCCACCCCACATTATAAAAGTACTTTTTCAATAGCAGCCATTTGTAGTGTGATATCGGCGTGGAGAGAGATAGAACAGGGCTTTGTTCAGTTCTGCTAGAGAGTTACCCGTGTGCTATAGTGTGCTATTCTGGTTCTATTGTCAGTGTAGAATATCAGTTTAGTGTGAATCTAGTGATAGTTCAGTCAGTGTGAGTGTAGTGCAACCATTTATTTTTACTTTAGTGTGAATCTAGTGATAGTTCAATCAGTGTAAGTGTAGTAAATGTTAATTTTTACTTTAGCGTGAATCTAATGATAGTTCAGTGAGTGTAGTGAGTGACCATTAATCTTTACTTGTTTGTTTTGTCAGGGCAGGTTTACTGCATTATAGTTCAGTGCGTTAGTGAGCATTTAAGAAAGTATATTTCTGTGTGATACTGCACGTTTAACACAGTATACTTTGCGTTACTTGCCATTTTATGCATTATATTTTGGTGCGTTAGTGCGCTTTCAACGCAGTATATTTCAGTGTGTTATGTGCAATTTAATGCAGTATATTTCTGTGCGTTACTGCATGTTTAATGCACTATATTTCAGTGCGTTACATGGCGTTTAAGGCAGTATATTTCTGTGGGTTACTGCACATTTAACACAGTATATTTCAGGGCGTTATGTGCCGTTTAACGCAGTATATTTCTGTGTGTCAGTGCACATTTAACGCAGTATATTTCAGTGCGTTACGTGCTGTTTAATGCAGTATATTTCAGTGCATTAGTGCACGTTTAATGCAGTACATTTCTGTGCATTAGTGCACGTTTAATGCAGTAAATTAATGCACAACAGTGCGCGTTTAACGCAGTATATTTCAGTGCCTTACTGCACGTTTATGCAGTATATTTCTGTGCATTAGCGCACGTTTAATGCAGTACATTTCTGTGCATTAGTGCATTTTTAACGCAGTATATTTCTGTTAGTTAGTGCAGTTTTACCGCAGTATATTGTAGTGTGTCTGTGTAGTGAGTACTCAAGTTAAAGTGCACCAAACACCACTTTCCATTGATTAAAGTGCATCCATGTACATATTTCCACATCTTTATTACATTTTGTTAATAAGGACCTTCCCATCATGTCTGGGAGGCCAACAAGGAGAGGCAGACATTCCCATGGCACTGTGAGGGGGCCAGCAGCGTAAGTGTCCACAGGCAAAGGTGAATGTGGTCAGTCTTCAGGCAGGGCGAAATGTCCTCTGTTTAGTTATGTTGCCCAAGCTATCCAGCCACAGCATGCAAAGGAGGTGGTGGACTGGCTTACTAAACCATCCCCAGCCTTCGTCACCCAAGCAGAGACTAGTGCACAGTCCACTGCAGTTGCCAGAGTGGCTAAATCTGCCTCCTTGCGTACAGCTATTCCTGCTATAGCCCCAGCATCAGGCATGGAGGCGTCAGCTGAGATTTTTTAACACAGGGTCAGCCACTTGCTCCTTGACGATGCACAGCCATTACTTGATTAAGATGTTGGTTCTGAAGGAACATGAGCCTACAGAGAGGGGAGAGCACTGGTACACAAATTGGCAGTCATATTTCCCCAGCCGCAGCGTATTGCCAAGTTGACTCCAGTGGTAATGAGGATGGAGGAGATGATGATGATGATGAGGTCACTGACACAACTTGGGTGTCAGATAGAGCAGAGGAGGAAAGTGAGGGTGAGGCACAACCCCAATGAGGCAGCCATCATGGAAGAGTAGAGAGCAGCCACCCTATTCCATCACATTGTGGAGCTGTTATCTCCTTGCGTGCTTCCCACAGCTCAACTGTCTGGGTCTTTTTTAGCACATGTGCAGCCAATCGCACTCTTGTAATTTGCAAACTTTGTCTCAAGCACATCAAATGTGTAAAAAACACCAGCCATTTGGGTACCACATGCTTGACAAGGCATTTAACCTTCCACCACACTGTTGGCAAGAGCACCTGAAAGCCACACAAAAGGGACACAATTTTGTTCCTCCTCCTTACTCACGTCAGTCTACCCCCGCTATACCTAATGAACTCTCAGCAGCCTCCACTGACAGGGATGATGGTATAGCACACAATGTCCCAGCTCCTTGCAGCACATCTGCAAGTAGCACACCACCATCTGTAGACTATAGCCAGCAAATTTCTCTGCCCCATCTGCTGAAGCAAAAAAATTAAAAATAGAGTCACTGGCACCCACATGCCCAGCGTCTAAATGTAAGCTTGTGAAAGCTGCTGGCTTTACAACTTCTGCCTTTCCGTCTGGCAGATTCTGCCTCCTTCCTGTGAATTTGCAGAATGTGTTTTACCACAATGGCAGGTTCCCAATCAGTATTTCTTTTGACATAAGGCCATTTCAGCTCTGTACCCTCACGTGGAAGGCAATGTTGTTGCACTGTTGGGCAAGGCAGTAAGCCACAAAGTCCACATTACTGCTGACACGTAGTCCAGCAAGCATGGTCAGGGATGCTATATTTAGTTCACAGCACACTAGGTAACCTGCTTGCAATTCCAAAGGATGCAGGACAGGACTCAGTGCTGCAGCTTGTTGTGCCGCCACGTCTCCATACAGGTAGTGGTGATGATGTGGGATTAGTCAGTCCTACCCTCTCCTCCTCCTCCACTGAATTGTCCTATGGACCACAAGTATCCCCTAAGCATTCAAGGGGCTATTCAATGAGTCAGGCTAAAAGGTGCCATGCAGTGCTTCAGTTGATGTGTCTAGGGGACATGAACCACACCGGAGCAGAGATTCTTGCAGCTCTGCATGGACAGGCCCAGAGGTGATTCACGCCATACCAGCTGAAGCCAGGAATGGTGGTGTGCAATAATGGCACAAACCTCCTTTCCATCCTTAGACAGGGAAAGTTGGGCCTGCACCTGCAGAGCTGCAAGAATCCCTGCCCCTGCAGAGCTGCAAGAATATCTTCTCCAATGTGGCTCTTGCAGCTCTGCAGGGGCAGGCCCAGAGGTGATTCACACCATATCAGCTGGAGCCAGGAACGGTGGTGGGCGATAATGGCACAAACCTCCTGTCCACCCTTAGACAGGGAAAGTTGACACCTGTGCCATGCCTGGCATATGTCTTTAATATGCTGGTGCAGCGTTTCCTAAATAGATACCATGGTTGGAAGATCAGCTAAAGCAAACCAGAAGAGTCTGCAGCCATTTCAGGCAGTCATACACAGCCAGTGCTCGATTGGCTGAAATTCTGTGGGAATTGCTCCTGCCCGTAAACCGCCTGATTTGTGACATGCCCACCAGGTGGAACTTGACTTTGGCAATGCTGCAGCGGCTTCACATGCAGCAGAGGGCCGTCAATGAGTACTTGTATGGCACAACAACAGCCTCAGGTTGGCTTGGCTTTTTTTCCCCACGCCAATGGCTGATGATAAAGGATACATACACTGTACTGTCATCATTTGAGGAGGCCACAAGGATGGTGAGCCGAGACAATGCATGCATCAGTGACCCAATCCCTGTTGTGTTCCTGCTGGAGCAGAATTTGCGTGGCAATATGGACAGGGCATTCGAGGCAGAGCAGTGGGAGGAAGAGGAGGACTTCCTTTGCTCTCAGGGCCCGCTTTACACCATTCTTCCTAAGCCACAGAACGCACAAGATGAGAGGGAGGAGGAGGAGGATTCTGGCAGTTTTAGAGGCATTTAAACAGGGGAAGACATATGTCAACCCTTAACATATGGTTTTCCAAGCACAGAACTCTTGGGAGTAGTATGTGGCTGGGAGGAGGCAGTTCCAGATACTGTAATCCTCAGTAACCCGAGGAGTCTTCTTCTCATGCCTCCGCAAAATTGCCGTGCAAAGGCTCCCTCATGCTTCAAAGCCTGCGAAAGGACTCAAGAAAATGTGGCATCGAGGAGAAGGATCACTATTGGTTGGCAACCCTCCTTGACCACTGTTACAAGGGGAAAGTCTCAGAACTTATCCTGTCCCCACAGAGGGTGCAGAAGATAAAATCGCTTAAGGACACATTAAAGAGGAGTTTATCTAATGATTTTCCCGACTCTGGTAGGTTACAGTGTCGTGGAAAATGTAGTTTTGAGGCTTCTGTTGGTAAAGAGAGGAGCAGTGGAGAAGGAGGCCACCTAAGTGATGCATTTAACAATTTATTTAGTCCTAGCCACCCAGGGCTCCCAGCTTCCACATCCCATCCACAGCGTCTGCATCATATAGTGGACAATTATCTAGGGGCGAAAACAGAGATGGAGAGCTTTCTAGTTGACGATCCACTGGATTACTGGGTCATGAGAATAGACCACTGGCCAGAACTTGCCCAGTATGCAATTGAGCTGCTGGGCTGCCCTGCATCCAGTGTGCTTTCCGCACGGGCATTTAGTGCTGCTGGAGGTTTTGTTACTGATAAAAGAACATGTCTGTCCACAGACTCCGTGGATTGACTGACATTTTTTAAAATGAATCAGTCCTGGATTACCAGCAGCTATGAAGCTGATTAAATGTTTTTGGGATGTGAAATCTCTGCAAGACTTCTAAGCTGCCTAGTGTTGTGGGTGTTGATTTCATCTGAAAGAATATTCTTGGTGTAGGTTTCTTGGGCACAATTAACACCCTTAAGACCATTTTTTCCACACCTGTTTGAAAGGTGCAAATCATTTCAGTTTTTGACAGCAAGGCCAATCCTTGCTTTTATCAAGAGTACCTCTATAGGGTTACGGTGTGAAGGTGCCAAAGGCAACCAAAGACCAATTTATCCACACCTGATGACGGGTGCATATCATTTCAATTTTTGACAGCAAGGCAATTCTTGCTTTCATCAAGAGTACCTCTATAGAGTTAAGGTGTGAAGGCACTTTCGACACCCAATGACCAATTGTTCTGCGGAAGAGACACCAGAATTTATCCAAAAAATCTCTAATCTTGTTCCCAGTGCACTACATTGTGGCTTCATCATACAGACTGGCTCCCCAAGCCGTTGTTTACAAAATAAAGAAAGATTGTAGGGAAAATGTCATTTTGTAGCTTTTTAAATGCCATTATTTCTGCAGCAGCTTCGATACACAGCACAGATGTGCCACTTTACAGGTAGACTAAGGGAACCCCTCAGGCACTATATTGAAAGTTTTTTTTAATTTTTATTGTTATTTCTCATTTTGATGCTTTAACCCTCAGTAAATCACTGCTCATTTAAAAATGACATTTTTTACAAACTTTTTTTTCATTGATACATGTCCCCCCCCCCCAGGGCAGTACCGAAATCCCATAACCTTTGTATGCCCAATTACTTGCATATAAGCCTTTAAAATGGGCACTTTTGATTTTTCCAGTTCGGGTACCATAGACTTCAATTGGGTTTGTTATTCCGTTCCGAACTTTCGCAATGCTTGAAAGTTCTGGTGCGAATAGGGGGATCGTTCAGCCCATCCCTACTTATCATACATTTCATTATATATTTGGAAGATCTGTTTCCAAAATGGATGGATACGGTCACACTCCCACTAGATATGCAGATATGTGTCCCTCATTCTGTGACAGCGCCAGCAAAGATTCAGTGAATTAGGAAAATCCAACTCAGAGTGACCGGGTCATGGTAACATCTGGATAATATTTGTGTGGTTTGTGCATTTTTAAAGGATAACTGTACTTTTGTACAATTATTCTTTAATTTTCTCCACTCCTTAGCACAGCTCAAAGTCTTTCTCAAAGTAAGAATTAAATGCACATTTAACTAGGTGAGTATAAGACTTTGGAAGGGAAAGGGGCATTAAATTATGAAAATTAGGTAGCTATGTTAGTAGGGCCACCTTTAATTTTGAGTGGACCCTGGACAAACATTTTCTTGCCCCACAATGCAATTTCGCTCTGCACCCCAAAAAACAAACACACACATAAACTTAGCCCAAAAAAGTTTAAAATTGTAAATGTACCGTTACCCCTGTGGGTGCTAATTGATATTGCTTGTCCTCTTGTGCTGCCCTGACCCTGGGAACATCACAGTCAATCTAACACTCTAGGATCAGACATAGTGTATATCCCTTTAAATAAATCTCAGACACAATGTAAACTGAATTCAGCAGACTTTCTGTATTAACCAAACAACAAAAGGTGTATAAGAGCGTCAGTCAGCCAAACCCTGGGATAACACCCAAAATTGGTTGAATTGAACACTCAGCAGTCTAGTATGTACAAATAGCAATCAGACAGTGATGGATAATAATAATACTCAAATTTAAAGGGCAATAACAGACACTTAACAATTGAGTTGTCAAAGTGACTTAACTGGGTTATGTTCGCACTAAGAGGGAAATGGGGCCAGCCTACTGGAGCTCTAATTCTAATGAGGGATTGAGCTGTATAGGAACCAGCCACACTTCCCTACAGTTGCAGGAAAAGAGAAGTAGTCCAAATGTTAGGCTTGAAGTCTGTCTTCACTGGCAGTGTTGGAGCTCAAGGATGTAAAACAGGGACTCCTCAGAGAATAATAAAAGGTTCAATAATCAGCAGGGGAATGATAGGTATGACAAAGTGGCAGATCCCTTGGCAATCCAGGTTATGATGTCTGCATGCAGTGTCCATGTGTTGTATGTTACTGACAGGCAGGGAAAGGTTTCGGCATTAACCACCCTTACCAGATCCTGAAGACAGCTGGCACTTACACAGGAAGTGATGCAGGGTCTGTATACCATTCAGCAGGGAGCGGGATGTGGTGGATTGGTCCAAGAGTCCTCTACCATTTTCAGCATGGACAATTATCTGGGCAACTAAGTGAAGGTAGCCACACCCCCATCCTGCCCCACCCACTAGCTCAGTCAGCCAGTGGAGAAGCTGCCAGCTCAGAGAGAGACCATCAGGTGACAGGTCTGCCAGCCACAGGAGACTACATGGCACCAGAGTTGATGTTGGTTCGGGACCTGTGTTCAGTGTTGCCACTGGGCTGCACGGCGCCTAATGATACTCAGTGATTGGTCCAGAGTGGCTGCACAGGCTTTGGGGGGAGACTGAGTGGTACAGTAGTGAAACCAGCGGCCGGGCGCCCCTAGCTGGCAGTGTGCCCTAGGCGGCTGCCTAATTTGCCTACTGGTAGCGCTGGCCCTGGAAACAGGAGTAGCCTGCAGGGATGAAGATAAAGTCTGCTACATCCATACTACAGTAGTTTGCCCGTGGCTACATCAACATAAAGAACTGGTCCACACGTACTGATTAGTCCAGGCATGCTGATTGGATGCTAGAGATTACTGCACATCCTTACTGCTCACTGATTGTTTGCTAGAGGTTACTGCACATCCTTACTGCTTATGGATAGGTTGCTAGAGGTTACTGACCACCATTACCACTTACCCATTGGTTACTAGAGGTTACAGCACATGATTCCCTCTCACCAATTGGTTGCTAGAAGTTACTGCACATTGTTACCACTCACCCATTGGTTGCTAGAGGTTACTGCAAATTATTACTGCTTCACTGGTTGGTTGCTATAGGTTACTACTTATATTTACTGCTCACTAAATGGTTGCTAGAGGTTGCAGCACATAATTACTGATCACCTATTGGTTGCTAGAAGTTACTGCACATCATTACTTCTAACTGAGTGGATGCTAGAGGCTACTGCACATCATTTTTGCTCACTGATTGGTTGCTAGAGATTACAACAGATCACAACTGTTCACTGATTTATTGCTAGAGGATAGTGCACATCATTACCGCTCACTGGTTGGTTTCTAGAGGTTACTGTGCATCATTACCACTTACTTATTGGTTGCTAGAGGTTACAGCACGTCATTACGGCTCACTGATTGGCTGCTGAAGGTCACAGCACATCATTTCCTCACTGCCTGTACACTATAGACTGGGGAGGTGAGGGGACCCACCGATAGATAGAAAACTCTTAGAACTTGTTATTAGCAATGAGCAGAGCACACACAGCTATGAAGGGTAACTGACTGCAGGAATAAATTACTAGAACCAGAACCCCTGTATGTTTTCTTTGTCTTGTTAACAGAAAGACAGGAAGCGAGGGGAAATAACTCCCTAACAAAGCACACCATGCTCCATGCCTAATTCTGCACAGCCAGGCAACAAACATTTTTTCATTTGCATCTGGATACAAAAAATTAGTCTCTTAGCTTGGTTTTGTTGTTTTTTTAGGGGTAATAACTTGGATGGGGAAAAGGGGTTATGGGATGCCCAACTTGACTGAAACAATGAATGGGAACAACTTCCTTCCTATGTACAAAATCCTGGACTGTCCTCCTTCCTGGACACTATCAGCCTTTAGTGCTCAAAAGCAAAAGTCCCTTGAAGATTAGGAGCTGTCAGTACCCTTTGGAAAATAGCATAGTAAGTTGTACACCTATTACAGGAGTATCTCCTCTCCTCTGTAGAACTGCTCCCAGCTCTACTGCCTGCAGTAACTACCAGTGCTCCTGGCTGCTTGTCCTCCAACCCACCTGGCAGCTTCGAAGATCTCCCAGGGCAAGAGATAGGAACGGTTAAGCACAGCGCTGTCCTCCTGAAAGCTTGCTACATGTGGCAGTTGACGTTGATAGGATCTTCCCAACCCAACCTGAGCCCAGCCTGGTGGCAGAGCCCCCCAGACACAGGGATCCCCTCTCAAGGCACCAACAGCCTCCTCAGCACTCCATCTTCCATCCAATCCCTCTGCTGGTATGACTCCCCCATATTTAACAGCTGACCTAGCCACCCTGCCAAGACATTCTGCCTAACAATTGGCCAAGTTCCCTCAAGTATGCACATCAGTACCTCCTGACCTCTGCTCACTAACTTCTAAAGTAGTGGTTCTCAACGCCTGTCCTCAGGACCCATTAACAGGCCAGATTTTAAGTATTACCTTGGGGAGATGCAGACTAGAATACTGCAATCACTGAGCAGCAAATTATATCAGCTGTGATGTATTTCAGTTATCTTACAAACCTGGCCTGTTAGTGGGTCCTGAGGACAGGAGTTGAGAACCACTGTTCTAGAAGCTTCTCCAAAATTTTAGATTCAGGGGGAGGTACCAGAGACCTGTCTCTGTGGAGCCATCCAGCCTGACCTGCAGTAACCCTGACCCATTTTATAACTAACAAACTTACCATTTGCCTGTACTAACACTAGTAGCACACTAGAGGGTGCTACACATCTCTGTACACCCAGCACAACTCTGTACTCTTCAGCACATCTTGGAAGATCTAGAAGACTTCCGCACTCCCTAGCACACCTCTGCACCCCCAGCATTCTTCCATATCCACCAGCACATTTGTACACTCTTGCACATCTCTGCACCCCTACCCAACACACACACACACACACACACGCACATACATTGCACATCCCAGAATCCTCTGTATGCCCCAGCACACCTTTTGACTCCCAACACATCTCCTTAACCCCAGCAAGTCTCTGCACACACACACCACATGTATGTAGTCCCCTGGACATCTCTGCATCCCCCAATGTACCCTTCTATGCCCTCTGCACATCTTTGTAACTCCAGAACACTTCTGCACCCCTTGCAATTCTCCGTAGCCCCAATATGCCTCTGCACCCCCCAGTACATCTATGTAGTCCTCCAGCACATCTCTGCAACCCCTCCTTCAACCCCAACACACCCCCAAACCCTGTTGCACATTCCCATACCCCCCAGCACACCCCCCCCCCCCACCTCTGTACCTTCCAGCATCTTATGTAATCCCCCCCCCACACACACACACACACACACACACATCTTTGCAACCTGATTAATACCCCATGACCACATACTGTTCATTCTATTTCTCAGGCTACTGTAGCTCTGGTGGAGGTGAGAGTACACCTTGTGTAGTTGCATTAGGGTAACTAGTGTTGATGATATTGATGGCCAGCTGCACTGCCCCGAACCTCTCTCTTCACCTCTGGCAGCTTACGCTATCCAGTGGAGTAGGGACTCGGGAGGAGTATCTGTGTTCAGAAGGCACTAGCTTCATTACACTTACTGGGCTTGTGTACTGAAACCGATGGCTGCCTGGCACAGATAAACCTTTCTACTCCATTGTACAGTGTAAGCTGCGGGAGGTGAAGAGAGAGGTTTGGGAAGCACAGCTGCCCATCAATATCATCAACACAATGACCCTAATGCAGAGTTTTATCCCGCCGCCACCAAAAATGCCACATTGCTGCTGACCAAAGGTGCAGAGGGAGGTTCCCAGAACCATAGCTACCCATCAGATCAACATGTGCAGCAACACATGAAAGACAGCTACAGTGAGGCCCTGTTGTCCTGGGAGGGCATCCATGGACGCTCCTGCTGGAACAACAGTGCCTCACTCTAGCCCCTTGTGTGCCCTCTGGGGTGTGCATCCAGGGCTGTCTGTGATCGCTCTGTCCTTCATACACAGCCGATCACAGATCGTGGTAAAGGGCCAATCACAGAGGCCCTTTACCACGTAATCATCTCTGTCCGATCACAGCTGATCACAGTGTAAACAGAGTTTCCGGTTATCGGCATTCCTCTCCTCACTCACTGTCAAATCCTGACAGGGGGCATGCAAACAGATTATCAGGGCACTGATCATCAGTACCCTGATTATCAGTGCAGCCCCATCAGTGCCATCAATACTGCCCATCTGTGCCATTAATGCTGCCCATCAGTGCTGCCAATCATTGCCCATCAGAGCTGCCTATCAGTGCCCATCATTGCCGCATATCAGTGCTGCCTCCGCAGTGCCTCTTCATCAGTGCCACCTCATCAGTGCCCATTAGTGACACCTCATCAGCTCCCATCAGTGCAGCCTATCAGTGCCCATCAGTGCAGCCTATCAGTGCCCGTCAGTGCAGCCTCATCAGGAAAAAAATTACTTACTTTCAAACATTTCTGTCTTTCTTTATTTGTTTAGAAAATAATTTAAAAACCCAGTGGTGAACAAATACCCCCAAAAGAAAGTTCTATCTGCTGAAAATAAATGCTAAAAATGTCATATGAGTATAATGTTGCATGACTGCGCAATAGTCATTCAATGTGCGACAGCACTGAAAGCTAAACAATGGCCTGGTCAGGAAGAGGGTAAAGGTGCCCAATAAGCAACTTGTTAAGGTAAAAAATGTTAAGGCTTTAGAACCACTTAAGAGTTCAAGGCTCATGTTAGGGTGGCACACACACGCCATCTAGTGGCAAAAGAACATGTTGAGTCCTTGTACAAAGAATTATTTTTCAAAGTAACTTTCCAGCAGATATCAGAGACTTGCCCACGTGGAAATCCTCCAAAAGTGCAGCCTAACTGACTAGCTAACTAAAAAACAGCACACAGAAACATTTTTGCATTGCAAGTTTTTTTTATGCCACAGAGTTGGCACTCTTAAGTTTCACAAGGTAACGTATTGTCCCTTTAGCACCAATAGGCACATACCTGAATTTTTTTTTCTCTATAACCACTTCAAGACTGGACTGTTCTGCCCTCTTCCTGCCCAGGAAATTTGTCAGTTCATGCAACACTGAACCCAAATAATTTTTTTTTTTGTGACAGAACTTTCTTCTGCAGGTATTTATCCACCACTGGGTTTTTTCTATGTAAAGTAAAAAAAAAATTAGAAACATTTTTCTAGCAACCAGTAGATCGCAGCCAGGTGACTGGTGGGTTTACTGAATAACCATCCCAGAGTATCAAACCGAGTGCAATGCAGAGGGACAACTTGTAAAGTTGGAGCTGTAGTAGAGAGCAAGAGCCACATAAGCTGATGCCTCCTCTGTAATGCTGGCTCCTGCCCCATGCAGAGTGATACCAAGTGCACTCTATCTCTTATTCTGGCTAGAAGTCTCCATAGTGGTGCCAGCAGCAGGAAAGGAGAGATCTTCAGTTCAGTGAGAAGCAATACACTGGGCATAATAGTATAGGGCTGCTTTCACACTGATGCATGTACCTGCAGCTTTCCTTTGGGTTTGTGTTCTGTTATATCCCAAGGGTTCGGTGCACTACTTTCTGAAAGCCCACCAATACTCCTGAGGAGGAGTTTTGGTGGGCTTTCAGAAAGTGCACCACACCTGTAGGATATAATAAAAGTCTATGGAAAAGCGCAGCTAAGCCAGGAAAGTTGCAAATGCACTTTGCTGCACCTGCGGTGCAGGTAAACCGCAGCAAATTAGTGTGAACGCAGCCTTATATATAAGGGGCTCAGAACAGTAAAGGTTAATTTACAATTGAATTTTGGGAGATGGTAAAGCCCCATAGTTAAGATGTGTTTTTACCACCCCTGCCCCAACCCCTTTAGCTGCAGTGGCCAGGGGTGTACACATGTGGCACCTGCAGCAGGAATTATATGCCCTGTCATAGTTGGTGGGTGTAGCACCTGCCAAGCATGACCCATTCAAGTGAATGAGGCCACTCTGCAAGTGCCCTGCAACCTTTTGCAGTACAGCAAACAAGGGGGTTAAAGCAGATAGCATTGTGTTGCTTTCTCACCACCTGCCTTAACCCTTTGGACCCCACAAAAGCATGCAGTTGCAGGGACGCTTGCAGAGTAGGACCCACCAAAAGCACCAGGAGGTTTTTATTCCTGCTGTGGCATGTGTACACCTTTGGCTGCTGCCTAATCATCTAAAGGAGATGGGGAGTAGTGGTGGTAAAACCACGACTCAACTGCAGGGTTTCACCACACCCCAAATTTAACGCTAGAACGAGCCCTAACGGTGCCATTCACAAGTGCAGGCACTGCTGCTCCTCTGAAAACCAATCCGAGTGTGTTTGACAGGTGGTGAGGAGGCGATATGTTGCCTTCTCTCCACTAAAATTTAAATCCATGATTGCCATGCAATGCACGCAATTACAACATGGTAGTATGACAATTAGAGGTTTAAATCAGGTATGAGGGGGGACACTGGGCAGCACTGTACCCAGTGATCTTTGACTTCTCCCATGTTGTTCAGGTAGATCTCCACCTCTTTAAGATTGCCTACCCCTGCGCTAGTGGATACCCCCACTTCTGAGGCAAAGATTATATGTATAGTATATGTAATAGGCCCGTCCTCCTCCTGTTCATGTCCCCTCAGAATAGGAAATGAAGCATGCAGAGGGAAGGCACACCACCGCACACTTTTAATCCCTGCATAACCACACTTTAACCTTTAGTGCAAAATTCAAATAACATTTTAGGCACCTGCCTACAAGTAACCTGTGCTAGAATTAAAGGCACCTTTAGGCAGGTATTAATATGGTACAAAAATAGTCAGCAGGGTTGCACAAAAGCATGGGTCAGCAAACGCAATCTACCCGTCGATCACAGGCAGGTGATTGGTAGATTGCATCCCTTTCATGCCAACCCCCAGATCTTGAATAGGAGTGGGTGATGCATTTTCACTGATCCGCTGTATTTTCCTCCCGCAGCACCTGAAATCCAGCTTCTCCTCCCGTCGGCATTCAGCTGCTGCAGAAGGAGAATACATTGGATAGGTTCCTGTAAATGCCCCCCCCCCCACCTCCACTCCTGTTCCTTCTGCTGCCCAGGCCCCCTTGTATGCTCCAATGGCCCCCCCCCTCTTCCTTGCAGCACTTCTGGCTTCCTCTCCTCTCCCTCCCACTGGCTGCTGAGGGGGAGATTGTTTCAGGATGGAGAGAGGGGGAAAGGGCCAATAAATTTGTCAATTACCGGCCCCTACCTTTTCTGAATGAACACAGTGGGGGAGATTTACTAACACTGAAGTGCAAAAATATGGTGCAGCTCTACTTAGAAAGCAATCAGCTTCCAAGTTTTTTTTCAAAGCTTAAATGAACAAGCTGAAATTAGGCTACCATGCACAACTGCACCTAATTCTGTGTTCCAGTTTTAGTAAATTTCCCCCAGTGACTGATAGGTATTGGCGGTATTCATAACCGAAGCATAGTAAACTGTGCCTATTATGCTTCAGTTTGTGAATGATTAGAAATACTGTGCAGAGCTCTTCCTGTTCATGTGCAGCTGTAGAGATGAGGACTGTGCCCTCGATCTCCTTTCACTGTCTCAAAAGTAAGACATCAAGGATCTGTTTAAATCCTTGATATTTCACCAAAGACCCCCCCCCCCCCCAACGGGGCTGCTAAAATAAAATTGTAAAAAATAAAATTATAAAAAAAAAAAAAAAATACTGACACTGTCCACTGCTCTTTTGACGCCAACCTCTGCTCTACAGACATGTCCACTGATCTACTGACACGGCCCATTGCCCTACTGACGGACAATTTTAGGGTATTTTTACGGTAGCATTTATAAATGATATTTTTCCTTACCAAGTTTTCCTTACTATTTAATTAGGCCTTGCTAATTTCTATTAAAAAAAAAAAAAAAAAAAGGCGCCGAACTCTGGTGATCTCTTTCATGTTGTTCAGGTAGATCTCCACCTCTCTAAGGTTGTCTCCCCCTGGTCCAAAAGCAATGTTGTGTCACTATGAATGTCAATAGTTACATTTTCCTATGCTTGTCAAATTATTTCAACTACACTTTTGTCTTATCTCTAGGATGACATCTATATCCATGGTGTCCTTTCTCCTTTGCTTTGCTTATGGGCATGCTGCTTTTCGGTGTATGCTGACTGAGTATACCATGTATGTGGAGAAGGAAGAGTGTAGTTACTGCATTGCCATCAACACAACAATATGCTCTGGATACTGCTCAACTAAGGTACTGTATGGCATGTGAGAGTGGCAATTTTAATATCTGTATGTATGGCAAAAAAAATCAAACTGCAAACCAGTGGGAAATAAATCTACTAGATACCAAATGCTTGGGAGTGTAGTTCTAGTCTGTTAAAAATCATGATCTATCATTCTCATTCTTGCCCTGGTTGCCAGCAGAGATGAGCAAATCTGCCAGAACAGTTGTACAAATCTTTTCAGAGAACTCCATAGAGGTCTAGGGGGTAAACCTTGTTAGGACCCATTCACATTGGGCAGATCAGTTAGATGGATTCCACTTGTGGTGGGATGGATCCGTTGATCCCCGCTGGGCAGGCGGATGACAGGTCCGTCTCTGCTCACTGTGCTGAGACGGACCTGTCAGAGTCCTGCTCTCCTCAATGGAGAGAATGGTTGAAAATGGACAGCCTGTCATTTTTCATCGATCCGATCCGATCCTCCAGATGGATGGAATTTGTCATATTTGGCAGACAGGATCGGATAGCGGCGCCTGTCAGTGGACATGTCACCACTGACATCCGCCGCTCCATAGGAATGAATGGGGGGGGGGGGGAGATCTGATCAGGTCTGTCTGAAAAACTGACAGGCGGACCTGATCGGAAAGCCTTGTGAAAGGGCCCTTATTCAATTTAATGGTCATTTGCAGGACTAATAAGCAAACTATTGTCAAACAAAAGACATAGAGGCAGGTGCTACATCGATGGACATGTATGAGTGCCATGATCAAAAAAAAAAAATGCGCAGCGGCAAGAGGACCTTTTTATGTGGTTTTGAGGGTGCAATTGAAAAAACACTTCCTTTAAAAGTCCTTTAAATTACAGGCTTGGGAGATGCCATTAGGAGACAGCCTCTGAGACAGCATACTCTGGCATAGTATATTTTGCTGTGGAATTGACTTCCTGTACAATAAGTTTTGCTGAAATACAGCAGCAACACTAAAATCTGATTAAATTAAGATAAAAAAAAAAACATACTACTAAACCTGATTTCACCAACAGTAGTAGCAGTCACAGCAGACATAAAAAGCAATAGGAAGGTGTTTTGTTTACAAATAACAGCTAAAGCAGGTATAGCCTGGTAAAAAAATGACCAGTGGCACAACAGTTTGGTTTTATTTTATTTTTTAAAAGTACTTATACAGCGATGTCAATATACACAGTGCTTTACATATTTATTATACATTCACATCAGTCCCTGTCCTCAAGGAGCTTACTGCATAAGGTCCCTAGCTCAAATCCATACATATACTAGGGCCAATTTACTGTACCTACCAGCATGTCTTTGGAGGGTGGGAGGAAAGCAGAATACCCGGAGGAAACCCATGCAGGCACAGGGAGTACATGCAAACTCTGTGCAGGTAGTGTTGTGGTTTAGATTTGAACCGATCCCCCTAGTGCTGCTAGGTGGAAGTGCTAACCACTTAGCCACTGTGCTGCCACATATTATAATTTTTGAACTCCTTTTTATCGCAGCACCACACTACATCATCTTAAAAGTTTAAAAAACACCTTTCATTTTAGGCCTTCCTTTAATTGAGGTATTTTTTGTGGATGAATGGAATGCATAGCCTTAGTTATGCTATTGGTAGTGGGGGGGAGGCAAATGTGTGGTGCATTACTGAATAGGAAAAGCAGTGGTGTGGTATGTACAAAGGACAGCTCCAAAAACTGTTCAACAGTGTATGCTGAACACATCAAACTAAAAAAAAAAAAGACTTAGCAACACAAACTAAAAAAAAATGAAATATACTCTACTAAAATGTTGTGTGTGTGTGTTTGTTGTTAGCAACAGATATGCTTGTTGAAACAGAAAAAAGTAGCCCTATGTTCTGGATCTATAGACCCATAAACACAAGGTGCATATCAAAGGCTATGTAGCTAATCACTGCAATCAACAGTATCTTTCCCTACACAGAATTGTCAGCTTTCTATACCAGTTTAAAAACACACTAACAATATAGATGCTGTAAGCCCACCCATCTATAAGTAAGAGGGCTGGGTTATGTCTTCCTTCAGATTATTAGCTCTTGTGATTTAAGCTGGCCACAGACAGGTAGCTTTTTTCTTTCATTCGTCCAGTGGGATAATGTGAGATTCCTCCATCCATACAAGCGAGGTGCATGGAGGAATGCCCCCCAGCTGGGACATTGTATTCTGACAGCTTAACTCACTGTTGTCAGAATACACTGATTAATTGGCTGCAGTCCCTGATTGCCAAAAGTTTTCCAACATGTCCTTGGAACAGGGACTGTCACACACCAATTGAAACTCAGCCGATCGTTGCTGAAAAGTCTCGAATTCAATCCGTCTCTGGCAGCTGTGGTTGAGCAGGTACACAGGCTATGCATTGCATTACAGGTATCCCTTATTTTTGACAACAAACCTGCAAAGTTCTTGGTCAAGCGTCCATGACTTATGAACCCAGAGGAACCATAACCTGATGCCTAGTTTTCAATTTTCTGCTAAAAATACAAACACCTGAGAATTGGATTTAGTGGACATATTTCATATGGGCAGCTGTAGTATACAGTTATGTTTGATCCACTTGTTGCTCACATCTCTCAGTGCACTGATTGCACTTAAATATGTAAAAAGGTGTAAAAAGGTGTAAAAACCAAGGGCAAAGTTTGTGACGTGCTGCTGTTTCTTTTAACCACTTTACCACCAGAGGATTTTGCTGTCTTACGTCTGGGCCACTTTTTGCGATTCGGCGCTGTGCGACTTTAACTGACAATTGCGCGGTACCCAAACGAAATTGACGTCCTTTTTTTCCCACAAACAGAGCTTTCTTTTGGTGGTATTTGATCACCAGTGCGCTTTTTACTTTTTGTGCTATAAACAAAAAAAGAGCGTTTATTTTGAAAAAATAACAATATTTTTAACATTTTTTTATATGAAATTCCCCCCAAAAAAATGTAAAAATCAAATTTTTTTAAAATTTTTGGCCAATTTGTTTTCTGCTACCTATGTTTGGTAAAAAAAATCACGATAAGCGTATTTTGATTGGTTTGCGCAAAAGTTATTGCGTTTACTAACTACGAGAAAGATTTCTGTCATTTTTGGTGTTTTTGTTTAACGCGTAATGGCGGTGATCTGCGATTTTTTTTGCGGGACTGCGACATTGCGGCGGACAGATCGGACCCTTGACTGACATTTTTGACACTTTTGGGGGTACCAGTGACATTACTGCAGTAATCAGTGCTATAAATATGCACTGTTACTGTAAAAATGACACTGGCAGTGAAGGGTTAATTTTATTGGAGAGGGAGGGGTTAATGTATGCCTGGTGCTTACTGACGTGTGGGGGGGGAGGTGACTGAGTGACAGAAGGACAGATCGGATGTTCAGCTATGCTGAACACTCCGATCTGTCAGTCCCTGTCACTTAGGAGATCCGCCCGCTCTGTTTACACAGGCGGGCGGATCTCCTCACTCGATTCCCCGACGATCGGGGCAAAGCAGCGGCGATCGCCGCCGCTCCTCCCCTGGCCCGACTCCCGCTGTGAATGAAAACAGCGGGAGCGCGCCTCCGGCGGCGTGCGAGCGCCGCCTACAGGGGGAGGAGTCCAGCGACGTAGGTCTACGTCGCTGGAAGGGAATGAGCCATTTTGCCGCAGTACGCTCCATGTGAGCTGTCGGCAAGTGGTTAAAGTGGTTGTAAACCGTTACATATAACCCAGTGAAGTAAATTGCCTCAGATAGATTAAACAAATCCTCCTACATAAGTTGTACCTGTCTATTTGCAATCTGTTGGCTGAGTATAAAAATCTTGCGCTGGAAGCTTCCTGAATACAGGAAACAGCTTTACTTTCATGGAGAATTGCAATACATGTCTTACAGCATTGCAAACAGGCAGAGAACATATTTTTTCATGGAACAGGAAGCAGGAACATACAATACCATATACAGAGAAAGATAATGCTTCCTCATATCATAGATATACATGTACATTACACTATAATAATCTGTCATCTGCTGCATAGATAGGTATAATGCATACATATAGTTCACAGTATATAGAAGCTACTTTTCTGTTGCTCTTCTATCACAGTCTTCTCTTCTCTTCTCTGAAATTCCACTCTGCAGAGCTCAGTGAGGAGAACCCTAAGAGGTGATTGGAGGAGAGAGACACACCCCCTCCACACAGCTCACAGGAACAGAGCTGAAGCTGTCAATCTGCTGGAGGCTGGAGGTCCCTCCCCATTCACCATTTTTCTCTTGGTATCAGGAAAACTTGTCAGAAGTGACTCTTGCTGATAGCAGAGAAAGAACGCAGCAGACAGGAATGACACCTAGTGCTCTTAATTGAGACAAGTGCACACTATAGAAGGATATGCTTTGTTCATATTTCATGCCTGAGATTTACAACCACTTTAACTTGCATAAACATATATCTATAGTTATACATTAGTGGCCATTTAATAATACCAATGCAAGCTTTTTCCATGACTCCATCCCTCAAACCTTATGCCTGGTACTCACAATAACATTATCGAATGAATGATCATCTGTTTTTTATTTTTTTTTATTTTACATGCTAGTCTCCTATCGAAAATGAAGAGTTTACTAAAGTTACGAAAATTCTCGTACGACAGAATAAAAATTCAGAAGCGATGTTATGTATTGTAGTGTATTTGTATTTTATTTTCGAACGTCAACTGTGCTGATTAAACGAAAATCGTACGATCTGGTATCGTACGAGAAAATGTTTTGTGCTTGTCCCATCAGCTAATGTCACATTAGTTGTCGTGATTGGCTCTCGAAAGCTGTGTACTAATGATCAGATTATTGTACGAACGCTTCGAAAGTGGTATTTTTTGTACAATCTTCTGATTGTGTGTACGGGCCATAACTATGATCTTTTAAATTGAGAACTTCAGTAAGCTGCCTGGCCCAATTAAAAAACATTTTTCCTGACAGACTCCATGGCAGCACACGTATGGGTAGGCTCCGCCTCCTCTCCTACCCTATAGGACCCCACTCCCATAAATTTTTGCTCCGAGCCAGGAGCCGTGTTCCTTTTTTGTCCTCCTTCCGCAAGAGAAGTCTTACCTTATAGGATGCGTTTTCTTACGTACCTGGTGGCGTGTGGCTTTCCTGGATGATGCCTTTCTACCTTAGTCCAGCAATCTCAGTACTACTGGGTGGACCCAGGCAATTTGAAATGATGCCGGAAGATGCCGTAAATCCTAAATGAGAGGTGGGCTGCATCGCTTGGCCAAACGTCCTTGCTACTAGCGGGAGGCCCTTATGCCCTGATGCACACGCCAGTCTCCGGTTGAGGAGCGTTCCAGGTCCTTCTGTCAGTGTCGGTGGTAATGTATTACTTACTTTTATATTTTGTATCGTTTGCTTCCTGGTTAGTATGGCGGCTGGAGCGCTCCTGCGTTCCAGACCGTCGCTCTCGGCTCCTCCCCCGCCTCCTGATTCCCAATTGGGTGTTCAGTGTGAGGCTTGGTTTCCAAGTGGTCTGCGCATGAGCGCACGCCACTTCCGGCCCTCCATGACGCGGCGGTGTCGGGGGGGGGTGGCCTTACGGCTCCCGGGAAATTTAAACAGCTGATGGAGCTGTCATTCTTGGGATGTCTGTGGGCTTTTGCGGCGGCCTCCCCACGCTGTGTCTCTGCCTGTGTTTGGTAAGTCCTGTGCTGGGTCAGTCCTGCAAGAATGGGGGAGGGGAGGGCGGCTATGGGAAGGTAAGATTGAGTTCTTACATCCTTCCTATTGCAGGTTATCTCGCTGTGATTTGCAATGGATGCCTCACCGCCCCCCGGTGGCCAGTCCCTGCGCAACAGGTGAGTTTTAGTTTTAAACTCTCGCTTGTCTGCCAGCTGGCTTACTGTAGCCTGAGCTTTCTTTCCTTTGTTTTTTTTTTCAGCCCATTTAGGTCTGACCAACGTCCTGCATCAGGATCAAAGGATAGATCACCTTCAGGCCATCACCATGCATCATCCAAATCCAGGCACTGTAGATCCAGGTGTCTAGGCGCCATGAAGATTGTCCAAGCCGGTCTTCCCGCTATACTGACCGCCCCGCACGCAAATCTTGCTGGGGCTGTAGGGCTGTTGTCCCTGAGGATAGATCCTTGTGTGATGCCTGCTATTCTCGGGCAATCAAGGAAAAACAGGTTCCAGATCAACCAGTGGAATCCCTGGTCAGGCGGATCATGCAAGAATCCCTAAGGGATTGGGAGCCTAGCCGGCTGTCTGCTCATGCATCTGATACACCAGTTCCCCCTCAGAGGGAAGATGTAGAGCCAGGCACTTCCCAGCCGAGTCGCTTCTCGGAAGTTTCCTCTGAAAATGAGGATGACCTAGAAGACCAAAGTTCAGGCTTCGATTTTGCCATGATCTCTCCGCTAGTGAGAGCGGTAAAAGAGGCGTTAAAATGGGAAGAGCCAGCAGATTCTCCAGCAAAACAGAGGAAATACTTTAAACACCTCAAGAAAGAACGGGATAATTTCCCTTTTCTGAATGAGCTGGGGGAAATCATTACAGACGAATGGCAAGGAGTTGAAAGAAAGAATTCCTTATCATCCAAGTTTTCCAGGTTATATCCTTTTAAGACCGAAAAAGTGAAACATCTTGATTCGGCACCTACAATAGACGCAGCCTTAATGAGGCTAGTCAAGCACGTTACCCTGCCTTTGGAAGATTCCGTCTCATTTAAAGATGGTCTGGATAGAGGAATTGATACAGATCTCAAAAAGATTTATCTGTTAGCTGGTATGACCTGCAAGCCAGCCCTGGCCCTAGCAGCCACATCCAAAGCTATGGAGGCTTGGGTAGATAACGTGGAGACCACACTGCAAAGTGTCTCAGAGGAAGCAGCCAGAAACTCGGCTGTGCATGAACTAAAGTTGGCAACGGCCTTTTTGGGAGAGGCTTCCATTGATATCATTCGCCTGGTGGCGCGGGTCATGCTCTCTTCTGTCACGGCCAAACGTGCTTTGTGGTTACGTCCCTGGCTGGCCGACCCTGCTTCCAAACAAGCCTGGTGCAGGATTCCGTTTGAGGGTGCGTCCCTCTTTGGCAATAAGCTGGACAGTGCCATTACCTGTGCCACTGGTGGTAAATCAGGTTTCCTCCCTCAGGATCGCCGTTTGCTTGACCGCAGAAGATTACAGCACAAACCAAGTTCGGATCGATCCAGAGAAGCCCGCTCTTATAGGCCTGGGCGTGAGTTTAGGAAGAATTGGAAAAGATCTCAACCTACAGGTCAGAAGTTCAACAAGGGGACAAAAAAAAAAAAAGTCCTTTTGATATCAGGCCTGCTCAAGCGTTGCGAGTAGGCACTCGTCTACGTCAGTTTGCGCATGTTTGGGCAGCCTCGATTACAGACCAGTGGACCGTCAAGACCGTGTCTCATGGTCACGTTTGGTTTTTCGAAGAAACTCCAATTCTGCGGTTTATTCCTACGGCTCTACCTCGCGGGGAAGAAAAGAAGTCAATTCTTCTGTCATACGTAGATTCCCTGATCTCTCAAGGTGCTGTCATCCCAGTCCCGGCCGAAGAAAGGTTTCAAGGTCTTTATTCACCTCTATTCATGGTGCTAAAGAAAAGCGGCACCTGGAGGCCGGTCATAGACCTGACTCATCTAAACTCCTTCATAAGGAAAGAGAGGTTCAGGATGGAGACACTCTTCACTATCCGCCAAGTGGTGCAACCAGAAGATTGGATGATCTCCATAGATCTAAAAGATGCCTATTTCCATGTCCCAGTGGCAGCAGAACTACAAAAATGTCTTCGCTTTGCCGTGGGTCAAGTGCATCTCCAGTTTACCTGTCTCCCTTTTGGGCTTACCACCTCACCTCGAGTCTTTTCAAAGATCTTACTGGCTATTGTAGCTCTGATCAGATCGAAAGGGATCCGACTGTTTCACTACTTAGACGATCTGCTTCTTCTCTCTCAAGACCAAGCACAGATTCTACAACACAGGTCTCAGGTAATCTCCACCCTTCAAGAATTCGGGTGGCTCTTGAACCTGGAGAAAAGCCATCTGGATCCGACAAAATCCTTGATCTTCCTGGGGGCACTCTTCAACACCTCCAGAGGCACCATCTCTCTTCCAGTGGAGAAGATTCCGGTGATCCGCAGCAGAATACAACCGGCAATGTCAATCCCTTATCTTCGGGCTTCACAGTGTCTAAAAATAATAGGGACTATGGTCTCCACGGCCCCCATGGTCAAATGGGCACGGTGGAGGATGAGGCCCTTTCAAATCAGATTCCTCCGTCAATGGAGCTCAGGGAATCCAGACACTCCTGTGAGGATAACATCCTCTATGAGGGCGAGTCTGTTTTGGTGGCTGCAACGGGAAAACCTCCAGAATTGTCATTCGATCGTTCCCGTTCCTTGGATCGTTGTAACATCGGATGCCAGCCGGACGGGCTGGGGCGCGCACTGCCTGTCAGAGGTGGCCCAGGGCAGGTGGGACTTTCCCACCCTCGGGTTGGTCTCAAATGTCCTGGAGCTTCTGGCAGCTTTTCGTGCCATCCAGGATTTCCGTCACTTGGTGATAGGGTCCTCGGTCCTCCTATGACTAGACAATACGACGGCAGTCGCATATATCAAGAGACAGGGGGGCACCTGCAGTTCCTCCCTTTTGGAAGAAGTGAAACCGATCATGGCATGGGCCCAACGGAATCTTTCCAATCTATCAGCTGCTTATCTTCCAGGAGTCCAGAACATTCAGGCAGATTTTCTGTCAAGAACCAATCTAGACAACAACGAATGGTCTCTTCATCCAGAAACCTTCAAGTGGGTCACCTCTCTGGGGATTCTTCTGGAGGTAGACCTGTTTGCCTCTCCAAACAATGCCAAGCTGACGAAATTCTACTCGAGATGGCGTTATCCCCAAGCCTACGGGGTAGATGCTCTGACGGACCACTGGAAGTTCCACAAAGCATATGCTTTTCCCCGGTCCCAGTGATATTCAAGTTCCTGCAGAGACTCAGGAGAGAGAGGGTAGAAGTCATAGCAATTCTTCCGTTTTGGCCAAGGAGGTCCTGGTTTCCTCTATTGTTCCAACTGAGCTTTCGGGATCCTGTTCCTCTGCCATTCAGGCCGGACCTTCTATCCCAGGGTCCAGTGCTGCATCCCTGCCCAGCGCAGTTACATCTCATGGCATGGTCCTTGAGAGGGAAAGACTAAAAGCTCTTGGCTGTCCCAGTGCGGCAATGTCCACAATGATGAGTGCCAGGAGACCGGGCACCAACAAAGTCTACGAGAGGATCTGGTCTAAGTTTGAGGATTACATGACTAATGAGTCTGATTCCATCACTAATCCTAAGATTCATCACATTCTGGGGTTCCTCCAGACAGGCTTAGACCTATCTCTGGCTGTTGGCTCTCTCAGAGTCCAGATCTCAGCAATCTCTGCCTTCACGGGGACCTCATGGGCAAAACACCCTTTGGTTCGGCAGTTTTTCAGAGGTGCGTCAAGAATGAGACCTCCCAGGAAACCCAGGTTCCCCAAATGGGACCTTCCTCTAGTCCTTGAGTTCCTATCAGCAACAGTTTTGGAACATGGGGATTCATTCTTCCTTAAGAATCTGTCTATGAAGACGGCCTTTTTAATAGCCATCACATTGGCTAAACGTGTCTCGGAAATTAGTGACTTAGGTTGCAAAGAACCATTTCTGACATTTTTTCCTGATCGGGTCGTCCTGGTCCCTATGCTAGGGTCCAATCCGAAGGTAAACTCAGTTTTCCATGTCAACCAAGAAATTGTTTTACCTACATTCAAGTCTCAAGATGACCAGAGTACCCATCCGTTGGATGTGGGCGAAGTCCTACAATCGTACTTGAAGTTCACAGCTTCTTTTCGCAAGTCAGACTATCTATTTGTTCTCTTCTATGGAAAGAACAGAGGCAAGAGGGCTTCTTCCAGAACTATTTCTAATTGGATAGTTCAGACCATCCAGTGGGCATATAGAGCCAAGGGACTGGCTCCTCCGGAAGTGGTGACGGCTCATTCCACCAGAGGGATTTCTACGTCTTGGGCGGCTTCCCTTCACGTTGCACCAGATGTCATTTGCAGAGCGGCCTCATGGTCCTCAATTAACACTTTCATGTCACACTATTGTGTTGAACCTGCTTCTTTATCCTCAGTTAATTTTGGTTTAAAAATATTGTCTGTTGACGGTGCAAATTAAACCTATTTCTGTTTGACGTGTATGGCTAGTTATTTCCCATACGTGTGCTGCCATGGAGTCTGTCAGGAAAACGGAAAATTTATATCAATACTTACCGTAATTTTCCTTTCCTGATAGGACTCCATGGCAGCAGGAGTTCCCTCCCATCTGCTGGAGTACTCTATATATGGAACACGGCTCCTGGCTCGGAGCAAAAATTTATGGGAGTGGGGTCCTATAGGGTAGGAGAGGAGGCGGAGCCTACCCATACGTGTGCTGCCATGGAGTCCTATCAGGAAAGGAAAATTACGGTAAGTATTGATATAAATTTTCAGTTTTCTTGTCTATTTTAAATGAATCAATCCTAAAATCTGGTTGGCTGTAAAAACTAAACTGGACAATATTGTTCCTTGTGTGTTTTTTTTTATTACAAGTAACCACTTGCTTTTTTTTCCTCCAGTTTTATTAAATAAACCATAATTAGTTCAATTTGCTAATATGATTATTATAAAAGAACAATAAGGAACTAATCTCAATTCACCTTTTAAGTAACACTTATTTTAATTTCCTTTACAGGATCCTAATATGAAAGGAAATTTACCTGAGGCCAAACTGAATCAGAACATCTGTACATACAGTGACTACATTCTCAAGACGGTTTCAATTCCTGGTTGCCCAGTGGATGTCAATCCACTCTATACCTATCCTGTAGCACTAAGTTGTAGGTGTGACCAATGTAACACAGGCTATATTGACTGTGTACAGGATAGTATTGAGTCTAATTACTGTACAAAGCCAAGGAAGCCGAAGGATTTCTTCTACAATTATGCCAAAAAATTCATTGGTTATAAGTTTAAGTAAACTTGTTTTAAGGGAACACTGCATAAACCAGCATTTGTCTGCAACATCAGATGCCATGAAGTGCCTTAACATACCCTCCCCTTGCCAAATGTAGCTCCAGGAGGTCCTCACCTCTGGGCCATATTCAGAGAGCCATCCTTACAAACTGTGTTCCAGTTCAACTGACAGCAAATTCAGTATCTGCATTTTGGAGCACCCTAGGTTCGAGAACTTCAGAGTATGTGTCAACAGCTAATGGTTTCTGCCATTGCATATTCTTGCTGGTTTTTACAGGTTTACTTTAACAGATTTCAAAAAATGTATCCAGGTTTGCATTTGTTTAGAAAAGCAGATAAGTGTTAAATGCATTTCTATTAGTTACACAGGTTCACTGTTTGAAACAATTAGATAAAATATACTGTTTAACGTTTTGGTTACTGCAGAAAGTTGAACTAAAATGTATATCTATAATCAAACTGCATGTCTCCAAATGTGTTTTACAATTTCAGGAATATATGCATATTTCCATGAGCTTTCTATAGTTACTGGCCACAAATCCAGGATTAAAGCAGTATTAAACCCCAAACCAAAAATGTAATATCATGCAGCTTAACAATCGTTAGACGTGGTGGATGCATTAATTTCATAGATGTGGTGGATGCATTAATTTCATAGATGTGGTGGATGCATTCATTTCATAGATGTGGTGGATGCATTCATTACATAGATGTGGTGGATGCATTCATTTTATTTTGTAGGCTTTTTCCCCTCTGTTTTCACCTGGTGATCTAGCTAGTAACACACCTACTGTATAAGGCTCAGTTCACACCCTATGCAGTTTGCTTTTGATCTCTTTCCGCTGTGCATTTTGCAGTGTGTTTTGCATTTTTTATGCTTTTTTTTTTATTTATTTTTTTGGCCAATTTGTTGTTGGGCAGAGTAAAAAACGCAAATCGTGGCATAATCGCGGTAAAATTGTGGCAAAGACGCACTGCATGCTTTTCTGCTGCATCTCCTTTGAAATCTATTGAACTATAAAGCTCTGTATTGCATTTAAAAAAAGTCCCTGACCCTTTCCAAAAATGCAGCGGCTGAAAAAGGCATAGATGTGAATGTGTCCCATAGGAAACCATGTTAAATGGACTACAGTGCGTTTCTGCAAAAAGCACTAAAAGATATGCATAGGTGTGAACCGATTAGAGTCCTCCCACTGTAGATGAAGGCGCACAGGGGGCACCTTTGGACAGCAGCATTGTCAGTCTGGAGGGGAGGGTAGTATTAGATGGACTAGCAGATTTAGATGCACTAAGAAATCAAAGCAAAACTCCAGCAAACACTTTTCTAAATAAAATAAATGCTGAACATTGCAACCATTGCAAGCACCCCTGTCAGTGGTAAATGGTATGTCTCATCTCTGTAACTGCTACATATTCAAGAGAGTTTGTTCTTTTGAAAAATAATAGCAGCCTTACTGGCTGGATCATCATGTGAAAAAGAGAAAAGAAAGAAAGAAAAAGAAAGCCTAAAAAAGAATACTAATGCAGCCATCAAATTTAAGACTGTAAGCTGCAATATAATACATGTTTTCTTGTTAGCTTATTACTGCTTTACGATTTTGTACCCCACCCAGCAATGCTTCATACTTACTGTATATTATGGCAAAATATATGGCTAAATTCAAATGCAGATAACTACATTTATTTTTCCTGTCAATTGTATCCATACATGTTCTCTCTCTGCTCTTGGTTGTTCCCTTCAGTGCAGTGTGTTAACTTTGCCACTTTTTGCTTTGGGTTTTAGAGCAGTGAGCGATGTCCTACATATATCCTCTCACACTAATGTCCTTCCCTGCAACCTTAAGGCCCATGGCACGCTAGTGATTTACTGGCTACAACAGACCAGCAACAGAATTGAACTCATCCTCCCCAATGGAATCACTCCCTTAATGGTGGAACCATGAAGTTGTCACTCTGTTGTTTCTCCCTCCCCCTGTTTGCAATCAACATTCTGCAGTACTTGGGCCAGCAAGGGAGCAACTTTTAAGGGAAAGAGGGAGGATAAAAATTTGGCACTCAAGGTAAATTACACATAAAACAGCAATAAAAGCATCAAAATATAAAATATGTAACAATATATTGTATAGTCCGTAAGTCAGTGGATAGATTAGTCCATCAGGGGAGATGAATGGGCTTCAGGTGGATAAAACAGGCAACATGCAGCAAGGGCAAGCTCTTCAAAAGAGTAAAGTAAACTCTGTAGAACTAAGTAACAAGGAAAGACAAGAAGTGTACCTTTAAGTGCAGAAGTTTTAATGATGCATAAAAATGAACAATAGCACACTTACATAAGGTAATGGGATAAAAGCTCATCAAGTACGATCTAGTAGTGCCGTGGTGCCATATGTCCGGGATGGCGGTGAAGAGAGTGCCTGCACTCTGTATCTTCCGGGTTGGCTGACTGTGACCACATTGGACCGCAACGAAGACAGCGCGTGACGTCACGAGGCGGGCAGAAGTGTAACACAACGCGTTTCAGGGAATGCGTAACAGCCCCACTGGGCATGCGCACTCCTTTTTCAAGTGTGAGAGTGACTGCTGTACCTCAATAATTTGGTTGGGGGTGAGATTTTACCAACTACAGAGTCATCAGTGTAAGACATGCCTGAACCAGACACTAAACCTCGACCAACCATTCACAGTAGCATAACATTTACCCTCCCTCTGTAAGCATAACCCCTTTCTTGTATACATAGCTTTTCTTTGCTGGGATCCTCTGTCCTGAAGACTAACCCTTTGCTGTAAAAGATTCCAGGCCTTTAATTTCAGAGTCAAACCATAGCTTATCTAAATTTAGCAATGGTTACTGCAAAGATTTTTAGCCAGCAAATGTGCAATTGTTAATGTAAAACAGTTATGACAAATGCCTAAAAAAAGTCTACTTGCTGTTTTAGAAGCAAGTCTCGCTTAGACAAGTTTTCCTTTGATATTCTATATGAATCAAGATGAAAAAGCCAGTAAATCTAACATCATGTCTTTAAATGCTGTCTGTCTCTCTGCTGATGTGGTAAAACCCTTTATATTTGTCCTTTTGACCATTGTCCCAACACAGAAAGTGATACAAAATCAAAAATTTGGCACTTGTCATCGGAACAGAAAGTCTTCCACTGGGGACATCTGTTCTGGTGACAGGTGTCTGAGAAAGAATTTCACCTCACCTTGTAGGAATTTTCTCTTCCTGTTGTGTCTCCATTAAAGGAAGCAGGGTTGCCACCTGTCTGGGATTCACCCAGACAGTCCGGGTTTTGAATCATGTCTCTGGGCTTCAGTCCTCAAGTAACCAAGATAGTTACACACAAATCTGTTGCCAACCGGGAGCTGCGGGCGGCTGTCTGGGGGCAGGTTTGGCATCACTCAAGGGTGGGGTAGTGATGTCAGCAAGAGCAATTTGGCCACACCCACTGTTCTCCGTGGCGCACCACATTACTACTCTCCTTGGGGCACCCAAATAGGTCCCAGGTCTTTTATAATCCTATAGAGTTTACTGCAAAAAAAATTGCCCTGTGCTGCAAAAGTGTTCAGGTTTGGCTTGAAGAAAAGGTGGCAACCCTAACAGGAAGTTTAGAGAAAATCTTCCAAATGGGACACAGACAGTAAAAAAAGATATAATTTAACACGTGCTTTTAAAAAACTTGGTGAATTACTTAAAGGCTGAGTTTACCTTTAGAAACATGTTACACTCATATTTAGGTTATAACATGTATCATGTTCCTAAGCATCCGCATCTCACCTCCAGAGCCCCCTCCCCACAACAGCGTGCCTCCTCACACAGCTACATCACTCATTCAACAAGACCTGTAAATAAACAATTTGACTTGTAGCTATCAATGGACCACGAGTTTGGTAATCAGTGCACTTGTAGTCCATGTAGGCCATTGACATTTCCTCTAGCCACATAAATGAAAGCTTGAACAGAGGTAGAGGCAGAGAGCTGGAGTAAGTGTCCGCAGAAGCTTGAGAATTGCATTGTGAACCACTGATCACGAGAGCAATGCTTTTCAGATTCCTTTGAAAAAAAATGAATAAATGCTAATGCTAAAGGTGAACTTAGCCTTTAAGTCGAAACTGTACATTAATGCACAAATCTGACTGCCAACACGGGACAAACAGATGTACCAGACAGCTTAAACTGATACCTTAGGAGAGAGTCTGAAAAATCAGGGAAATCTTTCAATGTAGGAACATCATCAACCTGCTTGGTTATATGTTGAAGGTAGAATACTGGATTGTCTACAGTGGGTAGAGACCACTTGTCAGTAACTTCTCTTGGAAAAGCAAAACACTCCTCATTATTTGGGAAGTCCCATGACTTTGACCGTTGGTTCCACTTGTGAAGGATGGCTTTAAGAACAGAATGTAATGGGAAGGTCCTTGCAGCCACATCTCTACACCCAATTTTAGGAAATGCAGGCTGATCACCTAATTGCAAAGGACACTGTGTTCAATAGGATAATCAATAACCTCTTGTAGGGCTATGTCAAATAGAACTAAAAACAGGCACTTCAAAAATCAGAGATCATATTAGGAACTTCAGGCTCACAAAGGGGCAGAGGTCCAGTAACAGGTTCGGATGTAGTGTATAACCAAGAGTGCTTAGATCCCTTGGGAGTAGATTTTTGCATTATCTGCACACAAACAATCAAAAAACCCAAAGTGGATATCAAGGGTCCTATAGCCATATGTGAGGGCTGAACCTCACTTCACAGAGCTGTATAAGAATCTAGAGAAGATGTCCCTATAATAACTAGGGTCTCGGGATGCTTGTTGCAAGCTAGAGAGCCAAGAACAGGGCCGGATTAAGAGCATCATGGGCTTGGTGCTGAGGATTTTGAAGGGCCTTAAGGGCCGTGCCTTGGCATGTACCCAGAGGAGGAAGGGTGCAGCCATGCATGCCTAATTCAACATGGGATGCTGTCTCTGAAGCCCATAAACACATCCATGCATCGGCAACTGTCCCTCCTTGTCCGGCCTTCGTGCTGTGTGGGGAGGTTCTGAGGGAGCTGCCTGGGGAAGCGAGCATAGAAGCCAGACTTCTGTGTTTACAAGTGACAGAAGAGCGGTAACAGTGAATATGGCCAACCCAGGGCCTATATAAAAGGTAGGGGCCTGGAGCTGCAGCTCCAATAGCCCCTACGTTAATCTGGCCCTGGCCAAGAAATCACTGCTATTGGTAATAGGGGGTATGGACTGAGGTTATCCATTACAGCAGGACCTCTGTGTGTCTATGTAATGACATGTTGCAGCTCAGAGCAAAAAGAAACTAGGCAGAGAATGGCTGTCTGTCAAAACAACCAAAAAGGTAAAGGGACTTTAATGGTGCACTACCCCTCAAAAAAGTACACACATGCATTGGTTAAAATCGGAAATTAAATTTTGTTTAAAATCATACCAACAGAAAACTTGGTATGTTTAAAGCAATATACACAGAAAAAAATATTCAAAAACAATGCACATCATGAACACAAATCTGAACAAAACCCCCTTATATTTTTTGCCGCATCTGCAGAAGACATATCAGTTACTCTGCACTTCCCCCGGAAATGGCTATATAAATACCACCCACCGAATATACTGTATACCAGTCCACTTTGTCTTATGGCATAAAAAGTAGAAAATATGCTTGTAGAATGCGGAGGGGGCTAACGTTTCTACATGTTTCGCTGATGTGCTTCCTCAGGAGAAGGGTGTTCAGAGAGATGCATCTGCATCTCAGTGATGTGAGAGTCGATGGCTACTCTACCTCCGCTCTTTATGCCAGATACATGAAGACTTTTATTGGCATCTCACTGCACACCCCTCTCCTGAGGAAGCACATCTGTGAAATACAGAGAAATGTTAGCCCCCTTCGCATTCTTCAAGCGTATTTTCTACTTTCTATGCAGTACGACGAAGTGGACTTGTATATATCCAGTGGGCGGTATTTATACAGCCCTTTCTGGGGAAGTGCATAGTAACTGATATGTCTTGCGGATGGGACAAAATACATGAGGTTTTTTTGACTGTTTCATACCCTTCTTGTCTAGTCCATTTTTAAATTTTCAGTGTTGTCACGCTTTGAATGGCAATTGCTCAGTAATGAAATGTTGTACTGAAATTGTTATCATTTTTTGAGACAGCTAGAGCTTAAAACACCACAGGTTTTTTTTTTTTCTTCTGATATATAAAGGAAAAAAGACTGAAATTTTTGATTAAAAAAACAAGTTTTCATGTTTCTGTTATAAAACTTTGCAAATAAAAAATCTATCTTCATTCATTTGGGCCAAAATGTATTCTGCTACAGTACTTTGGTGTAAAAAAAAAATGGTGAATATTTTTTAGTGTGTGTGAAAGTTATATAATCTACAAACTATGCTATATACTGTATATATTTTAAAAATGATCAGTCCTGATTTACTGACTGCCTATGTCATTTCTTGAGGCCCTAAAAAGTCAGGACAGCAAAAACACCCCCCCCCCCCAAAGGTTTTTGAGAAAATAGACAGTCCAAGGTATATAGTAAAGGCATGGTGAGTTTTTTTAAGTTGTAATTTTTTTTCCTACAATTCTTTGGAAAATGATGAAAGTAAATAAAATTTGTTTTGTTTTCACAGAATTGTCATTTTAACAAGTTATTTCTCACACACAGCATAGGCATTACCAAAATAACCACAAATAAAACACAATACTATATGTGCTGAAACAGTGCTTGCAAAATCAATCACCGTTAATAAAGCTGTGATAAATTATTATTATCATGGTAAGTTTTAATTAATTTGTAAAGTGCTCAGTCCCAAAAATAATCATAATTTCCAAAGTGAAAGTCCATTTAATAAACTGAAGAAAAGTGTGCTGTGCCATATCACCAAAATAATGCCCCCTGGTGCTGCTGTGACACAATGTGCTCAAGTGAAGGTCTACACTCACCAGATGGTATAAAAAACAAGAGAAGGGTGCACCGACCTAGTGCAATATCATAAAACATTTATTGAAAAATCAATAAAACCACGTCATACATTATACTCACAAGAGTATGCTAAGTATAAGAATAGAACCAAAAGATTAATTCGGCTATCCAGAGACCGCAGGACCAGAATACTTAATTGCGACAAGAGCACTTGAAGGCGTCCATATAGATAGGACTAACGCATTTCGAGGGAGAACCCTCTTCCTCAGAGCCATGGTTGCAAATGATCAGTTAGACACATATATACTACCCAGCAGAGTGGACAGGACCTCCCACAGAGATAGGCCTTGCCCTTCTAGTACCATTCACGTGCAATTGTAAATATAAACAATTCATTTGTGATTTGTAAAATACATAAATACATACAGTGCATTTTCACTTTAAAAACAGATTAGACCTTATTGATTGGCTACAATAACCCGAATTCAATTGCACCACATACTTAAAAAAGCTCTTATAATAATTAAAAAATTAATTAAAAAAAGAAGGTCCACTATGAATATTATACACAGATACTATCCATACATACAGTATTTAGTAATAAACAGTTGATTAAAATTCATTATTATTTAAATAAAAGTCTCAATCAACATATATAAAACATGTATGTAGCTACAAGCCCTATAATACCACTGAGCAGCAGGGGGATCGCCAGAGGATCAGAAGGATGTATGCCCACTCCCTCATCTAAACTAAAAACAGGGAGGGGGGGTTAACCTGTATAGTCCTCAGGATGTTACACCGAGTACCTCAAAACCGCACCAGGAAGCGCCAGTGCGCGTGCGTTCCACCGGCGAGTGCATCACTTCTGGTTGCCCTATACTCAGGGGAGGACTGGGCCAGGGGGCAGGGGGGCAATCGCCCCCTGGGCAGCTCTGATGCCCCATGAAAAGGCTGGACTGCTTCTGCCACAGATATACCTAAAGGATTCCTGGTGAAGAGAAGTCCCCGCCACTGACCTATTGAGTGCAGGCTGAAGAAAAGCACAGAGCACAGGCTTCCCCCCCAGCATGGATGGTGTAAACTGTGTCTGAGCAGAGGCTGCCCACTGGAGACTCTTCTCCCCCGGCCAGCCCCAACCGAGCTGTCCCAGCTCCCCCTAACTGCCCTCTGCTGGCCAGGTCAGGAACTCAAATTTGCCTACTAAGTAGAGAGTATCTGGAGCAGGGCTTCAGCTTGGAAGGCGAATCAGGAGGAGGACGGGAATAGGGAGAGTGGGAGGGGGGCCGAGTCGCTGCACCATGGGCCTCTGGTTTCTACTTGCCCCCTGGGCCGAAAGTCCCCAGTCTGCCCCTGCCTATACTTCACATCCTCACAGAGCAACGGAAAGTGCGCAAACTGCTCAGAACAACCGCCGACCGGGGGGGGGGGGGGAGGGACCTCCAGCAATACAGATGGAAAATAGTCAGATATAAATGCAAATGCAACAAGGGCAAAGAAAAAGTAACAAAAATGGACCTAAATGAATGGTAAAAAGAATGAATTAAAATAATTATAGTGCAGCTAGGGTATACATATATTCTCTCGACCTCTCATACATCACAACCATATCGACTGCTGTGAGCACTCCAGGACTAATATGGTCCAGAATTGTGCCCAAAACAGTAATGTATCCATCGCAAAGGGCCAAACTACCTCTAATCTCCATTCAGTTGAAACTAATAAATAAATTAATAAATTCAGATGAACCTGATACTTTGGTTTGAATACCCCAAGGTTCAATTGGAAGAAAGAAGACAAAAAAAAAAATAAAAAACCTCAATTGCTTACAGGGAAGGAAAAGGACACCCATAAATTCAGAGAAAACTATTAACAACTGCATGTAACCAAATAGTCAACCAGAACACTATAAAACTGACTGGAGCTCTATTTCTTCATTTAACCTTTTGGGAGCAAGGGAGCCACAATCCAAAATGCCTCTCTACTATACAGTCTTTGATGCTTTCTGCCATTATCCAAATCGTGACTGATGTCTTCAATACCGAAGACCCTGGGGCCCTCAGTACTGCCATTATGCACGTCTACAAAATGCAGAGGAACTGAATAATTATCTTTCACTGTATTGATATTGCTCCTGGGCTTGCTCGCTCTAAGTCCCCATTCACACTAGCGCAACTTGTCAGGCGACTTGGTCACCTGACAAGTCGCGGTGGGTCGCCTGCCATTGATTAGCACAGGACCCGTTCTAATAGGAGCGACACAAGTCGCTCCTACTTAGAAAAAGGGTCCTGTACTACTTTGGGGCGACCTGGAGGCGACTTGCATTGACTTCAATGATATGAAGTCCGTGCATGTCGCGCTGAGGTCGCCCCGGCAAGTCGTGTCGCCCCTGTGTGAATGGGCTCTAACTCTTAGAGGGCGTGATGTATGGCCCACATACAGTGAGAGAGCAGAGTAGGCCATACACTATATATAGAGTGCCAGAGTTGATGAATTGCTTGATTTTAAAGACCTTCCCATTCATAGCAGTCAATTCTTTTTTACGATGACACATGGCGGCACAGGTGGCATAATTGCCAACTCCGCACTTGTAACTACCTTTAATAAAATAATCATAATTGAATCCAAAGTGAATCCAAAGTGAAAGTCCATTTAATAAACTGAAGAAAAGTGTGCTGTGCCGTATCACCAAAATAATGCCCCCTGGTGCTGCTGTGACACCACGTGCTCAAGTGAAGGCCTGCACTCACCAGATGGTGTTGACCCCTTTGTTATATAACAAAAAAGGTCAATCTCGCTTGGTGGTCACCCAGGGACCAGAAGATATCTTCCGGCTGTTGCTTGGTATCCTCTCCTCGTGATGGTGTAATTCAATGACTCCAATGGCAAACCAACCAATCGATTAAAAAGAAGAGAAGAAGGGCCTCTCATAGTGTAAAACATTTTTGTATTTATTGTTAAATAGCATTTGTTATACATACACACACTGTAAAGAACTTCAAAACATGTGTACCCATGCTCTGTGGTTATGTAGGAAGCCGCTGGGCATCCGCGTGCATTCCCCCTAAACTGGAAGTTGTGCACTGTGAGTTTCATCATCATGTGACATCCTCGGAAGCATGATGACAAAATGCTTCAAGCAGAACTCACGGTGCTCAACTTTCGATTTAGGTGGAACGCATGTGGATGCCCAGTGGCTTCCTGCATTACTTTTCTACAGTTCATTGAATGGACTTTCACTTTGCATTCAATTATGATTATTTTTGGGACTGAGCACTTTACTAATTAATTGATACTTACCATGATAGTAATAATTTATCACAGCATTATAAACGGTGATGGATTTTTCAAGCGCTGTTTTAGCACATACTGTATATTATTGTGTTTTATTTGTGGTTTTACAAAATAAATTATACCATGAAATACATTCTGCTACTCCTCCGGAGCATGATGACATCACATGTGTGAATTTTCTTTACAGAAGGAGAAACACAGGCGCCACTCTAAGTGCAATAACTTGAGATTTATTCAGTAAGATCAATGGAAAAGGAATACTCACAAAGGGGATAAAATATAAGGCTCATAACAAACACTCCGGTGAGGATCAGGATGGCTGGAGTGGTAACCGTAGACAGGCTGTGAACGGTGACTGGCCACACTTCCTGGTCCGAGAACACACAGATACTGATCCGTCGTCACTTCCAGGAGCGTGCTTATGTCATGGCGCCGGCGGCACGTTCTCGGAGCATGCGCTCCTTCCTCGGGCCAATATTGCGCCATTTTGGATGTGGGACTTCTGTGTTTCTCTTTCAGTTGGCTCCAAGCAATCTTCTACTTGTTATCAGAGCTGCCTCAGTAGTGCACCTTGGGATGTTTCATGGACCCTGTATGGACCCTTTATGGACTTTAGCATATGGACATATGTATTATCACTATTGACAACTTTCATTTTGATTGTTGTTTTTTCCAGTGACACAGGTTCTAGTCCCAGGTGATACTTATCTTTTACCCTTTGTGCACCAGCGGTTTATTATTTGAATTTTTTTTACAGCCTAGGCACATAGAGGGGTCAAAAATTCAAACAGCATCTTCAGACGGCCTAGGGGCATAAATGACACATCTAATTTCCTAACTATCTCTCACATTTTTGGAGGCCCTGGAGCACCAGGACAGTGGAAACATCCACAAAATGGCCACATTTTGGAAAGCAAACACACCAATGTATTTTGTAAAGGTATAGTAAGTAGTTTAAAAATGTAATTTTTGGAAGTTTTTCCAAGTTTTTGGAAAATGAAGGAAAGAAAATGAAGATGTATTTTTTATTTTTTTTTTATACACAGTTATCAAGTTGTCAATTATTAAGATACAGTATTTCTAACACACAGCATGTACATACTTAGAATTACATCTCAAAACACATTCTGCTACTGGGGAAAAAGCATGAGTAAGGCTTTCAATGTTTGGATTGAATGTGTACCTGACATTGCAACCTGTGTATCACAAAAATCAACCAACACTGTATAGAAAACAATATACTGTAAGGGTCGTGTGTAAGGGTCGTGTCTGTACAAGTGGTCAATAAAAAAAAGAATAGTGTACAGTAGCTTCAACTAGAGCAGTCCCTGTTCCTAAAAGGCAAGCGTGCCTAACCCACTGGTACATGGCTGCCCCCATGGTACAGTGCTTTATTCGCTGACCAGGAAGTACAGGAGGCTGAACAAAGGGTAAACAAAAGAGTGGTTCCAGTAGTGCAGCTGTCCACAGAGGGTGAGTGGGATTGGTGTCCCGCAAGAATGTAGCCAGTGGGACATGCAGATGGGTCTATACTGGTGCCAGACAGAGGCGTGGTCGGCAAACAGGCAAAGTATTGGTCCAGGCAGAAGGCAAGAACATGGTCAATGTACAGGCAGTAGGCAGAGACAAGGTCATCAAATAGCCAAACGATTGGTTCAGTCAGCAGTCAGAAACATAGTTTATTAACAGGCAAGATTTAGTTTAAGTGGCAGGCAAAGGCAAATGGTAATCAGCCTCCTGGCCCTTGTCACAGCACTGTTGCTCAGACTTCAGACTCAGACCTCAGGAATGGTCCCACAGCCCACCGCACAGCACCCCTGCTCTTTTATATACCTACTGTACCTTTTCAAAGCTTTCTCTTCACATTCACAACTTCCTACTGCTCTGGCCTTTAGGATGAGGGCCTCAGCCAGGTAAGACCTGGACACGGGTAGATGCTTCTTCTCACCCAAAGCTCTTCAAAGCCTCTGGACTTTAGACCCTGATTTGGGAATCCAAGAGAAAACCAAAAGATTTCTCACGCTGTATACATAAGACCTCTATGTTGTCTTCAAATCCACTACTTAAGTGGCAGTGCCTTTCATTGTCACAATAGGCAAAATATCAGTCCAGGCAGCAGGCAAAACACATGGTCCAATACCAGGCCAAGGTCAGTTCAGGTGGCATGCAGAGACGTTGGCAATATGCAGGCAAAAGATCAGTCCAGGCGGCAGGCATAAACACAGTTAACAGGCCGAGGTCAGCTAGGACAGAAGGCAGAAACATGGTTGAAGAACAGGCCAGGGCCAGTTCAGGAGGACAACAGAGGCATGGCCAGTAGGCAGGCAAATGATTTGTCCATGCAGCTGGCAAAAATATGGTTGAGAAAACAGGCAAATTGTTGGTACACAGGACATCAGATACAGGAAAATGGCAGGTAGTCAGACACATGAGAAATATCTTCACCATGCCTTCACTAATATCATTTTGAGGGACACTGGGGACAATAGAAATGGTGTCACACCTTGAGTTAAAAATGGCCAACTGGAACAGGTATACAGAGTGCCTTTTTTCTCAGAGAATAAGTGCAGGAACTCACCCTCCCCAGCCAACTCCCTGCCCCCAACCATGCCCAAACCCACACCCAGCCACACCTTCCTTCGAGGAGAGAAGTACAAAGGAGCCAAATAATGATAATAAGTTAAGGATTTGAACTGCATATCACACAAGGCGCATGGTTCAGAGATGTGTACCACCCAAAGTATAGGACTCAGGAGTGCAAAACACACAGGGCTCAGGAATGCATATTGTGCAGTTGTGAGAAGTGCGTATTCACAGGGTGCAGAAAAAAAATCAGCTAAAGGGACAGTACTTACATTCAATGTGAAGTGTCCCTTGTGCTCATGAATATGCAACTTATAGCCCAGCACACAGAGTGCAGCGTTAAAGAGTTTATAATATGCAGTCCAGCATACAGAATGAAAGTCTCAGGAGTATGTAGCGCAAAACCCATTGTATAGAGTACAGAATTCAGGAGTGCCATCCAGAGGCCTTTAATATGTAATATACAACTGTAAAAGATAGGTAACATACAAAGCATACAGATGTGGCGCTACCCCTCAGGAGCCGCTGAATATAATGGGTGTTCACTTCCGAGCCCTGGGCGAGGCACGACACCTGCTGAAAGCACCTTAAAACTGTAAGCAAATGTCACGTGGGATATCACACAAAGGAGAAACACACACTTTTGTTGAAGAAAATATTTGGGTTATGTAAAACTTGGGTAGGCAGTAATATCAGCACAAAAATCAACAGAGAGTCACAAGTAACAAAGTAAACAAAAAAACATAACAGTGCCACTTTAACCACTTTAGCCCCGGAGGATTTTCCTGCATAACGTCCAGGCCACTTTTTTTAACTTGGCACTGCGCAACTTTAACTGACAATTGCGCAGTCATGCAACACTGTACCCAAACAAAATTTCCGTCCTTTTTTTCCCACAAACAGAGCTTTCTTTTGGTTGCATTTGATCACCTCTGCACTTTCCATTTTTTGAGATATTAATAAAAAAAGAGCAAAAATTTTGCGAAAAAATTGACATTTTCTACTTTGACAGTTAAAAAATATCCAATATATTCAATTTTGCATTTAGCTACATGTCTTTGACAAAAAAGTTCTCAATGAGCGTATTTTTAACCACTTTAAGACCAGAAGATTTTACCCCCTTCCTGACCAGGCCATATTTTGCAATTCGGCACTGCGTTACTTTAACGGACAATTGCACGGTTGTGCGACGCTGTACCCAAATTAAATTTACGTCCTTTTTTCCCACAAATAGAGCTTTCTTTTGGTGGTATTTGATCACCTGTGCGATTTAAAATTTTTGAAAAAAATAGCAACAATTTTGAAAAAAATAAAACAATATTTTTCACATTCTGATATATAACATTCCCCCAAAAAATTTTAAAAATCTAAATTTTTTAACATTTTAGGCCAATTTGTTTTCTGCTACATATTTTTGGTAAAAAAAATCACAATAAGCGTATTTTGATTGGTTTGCGCAAAAGTTATCACGTTTACTAACTACGGGAAAGATTTGTCATTTTTATTGTTTATTTTTTTTTTACTAGTAATGGCGGCGATCTGCGATTTTTTTTGCGGGACTGCGACATTGCGGCAGACAGATCGGACCCCTAACTGACATTTTTTACATTTTTGGGGGTACCAGTGACATTACTACAGTAATCAGTGCTATAAATATGCACTGTTACTGTAATAATGACAATGGCAGGGAAGGAGTTAACACTGTTGGTGATCAAGGGGTTAAATGTGTGCCTCATGCTTACTGACGTGTGTGGGGGGAGGGGGTTGTGTGACACAGACACAGATCGCAGGTTCAGCTATCTTGAATCCTGTGATCTGGCCCCTCCTGTTACAGAGGAGACCTGCCCGCTTTGTTTACACAAGCGGGCGAATTTCCTCACTCTTTCCCCGACGATAGGGGAAGAGTGGCGGTGATCGCTGCCTCTCTTCCCCTGCCCCGACTCCTGCTGTGTCTGAATAGAAGGAGGTGATGCAGGGGTTAAGTGTGTTCCTAGGGGCGTGCGTCTAACTCTAAAGGGGTGTGGCTAGTGATTTAACCACAGAGACATACGATCCTACATAGCAGGATCGTATGATCTCTGCAGTTAGATCAGGGAGAATGACAGGCGGCTTTGTTTACATCAGCCGCCTGCCTTTCTCCCTCTCCACGGGGAGATCGCGAGTGATCGGCGGATATTGGGTCCGCCGGTCACACCCACGGACTTGTTAGGGAACGAGCGGGGGCGGGAGCGCGCCTCTGGCGGCACGCGCTCGCTCCCTAGAGGCTCTCAGGCTAGCGACGCAGTACTAGTCGTGCGGCGGTCGGCAAGAGGTTAAGGAGCCGAGTCTTTAACAACCGATGACTCACCATCTGTCAGCGGAATGTAAACAAAAATCCATACAAGACCCTTTTCCGAGCATGTAGATTGGCAACTTCTGAACCATACCAGGCAACATGCCCTCAACATGGGGGGGTACCATGGGGCAGGGGGGGGGCTCTTCCCCCCAAAGCACCTTGTCCCCATGTTGATGGGGACAAAGGCCTCTTCCCCACAAACCTGGCCAGTGGTTGTGGGGATCTGTGGGCAGGTGGCTTATTGGAATCTGAAAGTCCCCTTTAACAAGGGCGCCCCCAGATCCCGGCCCCCTATGTGAATGAGTATGGGGCACACAGTAGTCCTTTATTAAAAAAATGTCCTCGATGTAGATACATCATCAATCACACCGCCCGCCACCACCGTGACTCGAAAAAAGAAAAAAAACTCCAGTCCTGACGAAGGTTCCCACCATCTGACAGTTCCTAAATACCTATGGGGCCGAGTCACCCAATGATGTCATCGGGTGACCTTGCCTCCTTGTAATGTAATTGACCGGGGCGTGCTGGGACTCGTCAAAAACGTTTTACTTTTACACTTTTTTGGTGTGAAAGTATGAATGAGTAGGAGTATTATATACCCTCACTTATTCACATGCGGGGGGGGGGAATCTGGTGGCCCCCTTGTTAAAGGGGGCTTCCAGATTCCGATTAGACCCCTGCCCGCAGACCCCCACAACCACTGGCCAGGGTTGTGAGGAACAGGTCTTTGTCCCCATCAAAATTGGGACAAGGTGCTTTTGGGGGGTCAGAGCCCCCCTGCCCAAAAGCATCCCCCCATGTTGACGGCATGTGGCCTGGTATCGTTCTGGAGGGGGGCACTCCCTCATCTCCCCCTTTCCTGGCCTACCGGACTGCATGTTCAGATAAGAGTCTGGTATGGAGTGGGGGACTCCACACCATTTTGTTTTACATTTTGGCATGGGGTTCCCCTTAAAATCCATACTAGACCCAAAGGGGCATGGTATGAATGGGTGGGGGGGACCAGCATTTGTGTTGTTTATATTCTGCTGTCAGCAAAGAATCCCACTGACATTAGATGAGTCATGGTTGTTAAGGACGCCAGTGGCCGCCCACTCCTTAACAACCAGCTATTCTGATTTCTGAATATACAAAAGGAATGCAGAAGATACAAAATGAATTCCAAAATACAGAAAAAAAATTGGTCCAATATTACAATGAACCAATTCGTTTTCGAAATTTCATAATTCATTTTACATTTTTAGCATTGTTTGGTTGTTCCAAACCAAGCCCATCAGATCTGGTATGAAGTTTAAGGCAAACCCAACGCCATAATTCTGAAAAAAAATTGCATGGGTTCCCCCCCAAAATCTATACCAGACCCTTATCTGAGCATGCAGCCCAGCAGGCCAGGAAAGCCATACCAGGCCACATATCCCCAACATGGTAGGGTGCTTTGGGACAGGGGCTCCGCCCCCCCAAGGTACCTTGTCCCCACAAACTTAAAAGGTGGTTGTGGGAGTCTGTGGGCAGGGGTTTTATCAGAATCTGGAAGCCCCCTTTAACAAGGCCCCAGATCCAGGCCCCCTCCTGTGTAAATGAATATGGGCTACATAGTACCCCTACTCATTCACCAAATAAGTGTAAAAATTAAACAAAAACACAACATAAGTTTTTAACAAGTCATTTTATAAAAGATCAAACATTTAAAAAAATGTCCCCGGTGTAGATCCATGATGAATCACAATGCCACCGCTGCCGACCCAAAAAAAAAACAACCTCTGGGCCCGATGAAGGGTGCCGCTGTCTGCCAGCTCCGCCATCTGACAGCTCTTAAAATGCTAAGCGCCTATGTCACGGGGTAGCACCACCCCCTTGTGACACCATCAACCCAACATGCCCCGGTTGATGACGTCGCAAGGGCACAGGGGTCACCTGATGATGTCATCCCCTAAGCTATTTAGGAACTGACAGACGACCTGAGCCTTTGTCGAGACCCAGGGGTTTGTTCTTTTTTCAGGTCAGCAATGGAGGCGGTCGTCGTGATTGACGATGGATCTACACAAAGGGGGACATTTTTCTTTTGATTTTTTAATAAAGGACTTGCCAAAAACTTGTGTTGTGTTTTTATTTACTTTTTAAACTTTTTTGGTAAATGAGTAGGGGTATTAGTTACCCCATACTCATTCACATGGGGGGGGGGGCAGGATCTGGGGGCTGCCTTGTTAAAGGGAGGTTCCAGATTCTGATAAACCCCCTGATCGCAGACCCCCATAACCACTGGCCACAGTTGTGGGGAAGAAGCCCTTGTCCTTGCGCCTCTTGCCCCAAAGCACCCCCCCCCCCCCATGTTCAGGGCATGTGGCCTGATATAGTACAGGAGGGGGAAGCCACTCGCTCATCCCCCCTTTCCTGGCCTGCAGGCTACATGTTTGGGTAAGGAAGTAAACGGGGTTTGTGGTAATCCGTAATGGGCCTCAGAAATGCCGGAGCAGATGATATACCTAGCCACACAGTATTGTGTATATTAGCACAACTTATGGGCTAGAAAGAAGCATTGAGTAGCCGTTGGGTAGGGATACGAAATTGAAAAAACAAAAATTGTGGGGGTGGTCCAGAATGGAGCCGTCCCACAGAAAACCAACTAAGGATACTCAAGCAATGAAGTAGTGCAAAAAAGTAAATTTTATTGAGGCACTTATGCCTGTGAAAGTGAAAATAGGACAAAATGCAGGGCAATGGAGAGACACACTGCAATGACACTGTTTAAAAACATGAAATAAAAAGTGGCACTGAACACATATGAAAATAGGACTGGAGCATGTCAGATATTACATGAGAATATACCGAGATATTAGCTGAAATTGCTGATACACCCAAGGGTGATATAAGGCCTTGAAACCAGCTAATGGGTAAATAACTCAAAATGACCTGACATACCGCACGGCATATGTCGAACAATGAAGTCGGCACAATTGCCGGGTGGTATGTAATAACCTCTATGGATGCATCCAAATACACAACCTAGAAACGTACTCCTGTGAAATGTTAACCCGCTGTCACCTCAATAGCTCACAGTATTCCTGTGTGGGTATATGCATAAAACAGGAAAAGCTGTGGATCATGCAGTCCTCTCAGAGGAGAGATGTAAGGGGGCTGTGGGCTCCAAATGAAAAGGGACAGAGGATTAATCAAAGGAAGTTGGTGAATGGATATGATGGTCAGCTGCTTGAGTCCCGTGAAGCCTCGGATCCGCTGCTACGTGTGCCAGTAAGGGGAGGATGTCCTCATGTGGCAAGCTTAAGTGCAGGAAGCAGGGGAAATGTTCCACAAGTATTTGAGTAAGTACAGCTTTACCTGCAGATGTTAGGTGGGTATGCGGTCCGACTGGGCTCTAAGCGGGATCCATGGAGGAATGAAGCTCCGTCCCAGTCCCGTTGTGCTGTGCAGTCCGGTCCACTGGCTTCTTCCGTGCGGCGTTCAACCCAAGTGTCGGCTACCACGGCATGAAGGATTCAGTAGCTTCCTGGTATGAGTGGGAAACGTCACTTCCGGTTAGTACGATCCGCCGGGTGCCTGGTAAGGGGAACAGCCGCTGACAGTGACCATAGGGATGACAAGCAATGTGGATGATGCTGCACAGGGGGACACAATGTGCGGGGTGCCACAACACCAAGGCTGACGCGTTTCACCGACAGGCAGTCGGTTTCTTCAGAGCTAGTGGTGTTGTCCAGGGTGCCCGCCTTTATGTTGGACATAATTGGCTGCAGAGAATTAACCATGTCATTACCGTTGTGGCGCTTAACCCATTCAGGGGATACCTGTAAATAGCAACCCCCCAATGGATCAAAAGCATCCGTATCTTTGGCTAAGGTGAATGTACCAATCATAAAGGGTGGCACCGCAGGAAATGTCAGCATTCATATTAATGAACAAACAAGATAAAAATACTGCATGATGCATGTACAATTATACTGTAAACACAAAATAAAAAATAAAAGTTAAAAGTCTGTGTGATTGCCACCACCGTGGAAACTCATATAAAAAGGGGGGAGATTATCCATATCATATAGAATCTGAATAATACCTAAGTTAGACAGACTGGGAAAAAATCACAGTATTAATGTCCTATGATTAGGGAGGTCCGTGTACTGAGCTATCAAGGAATACCAAGGAGTGTAAGTTACACAACAGATATGGATACTATATATCTACATGTGAGAAAAAGAGGAAGTATCAAGAATTTGGCTGAGTATAAACGGAACCGTACCCCTCCCATCAGGGCACCCGGGGGGTGCCCAGGGGGCCTGATTCATGCATTGAGAAAAGGCTGGAGGTTGAATTCAACATTTAAGCCGTGGGGTACCCGGGACCCCATCATGTATATCCACATCTTTTCTTTTTGAAGGAGGACATTATCAAAGTCCCCCCTTCTAGCTGGCAATTTTAATGCATAGATCCCCCTAACTTTCAGGCCCTCCGGGTCAGCCCCGTGATGCTCTAAGAAATGGAGGGGCACGGTTCTGTTATCTACCTTTTTCCTGATGTCAGAGATATGTTCCAAAATCCGCACCTTGAACTGGCGTTTCGTCTTGCCGATGTACGACTTTTTACAGGGGCAGATAAGTTCGTAGATAACGCGCTCTGTTTGGCAGTTTATGAAACTGTTAATGGTAAACTCCCTCTGTCCATCACAGCTTGAAAAAGTTTTACATTTTAGGACCGATTTGCAGATCGTGCATCTTCCGCATGGGAACATGCCTTTTAGTCTAGGCAGTGAGGTAAGCCAATTGTCTTCCCCTCGTGAGCGTGTGAACTCTGAATGACAAAGGTTGTACCTGAGGCTCGGTGCCCGTTTAGCTGTAAGTAGGGGACGTGGTCCGACGATGCGTTCAATTGGGGGAGAAATTGTAAGGACTTGCCAATGTTTGTTCAAGACTGTCCTAACCTGCTCCCATTGCGTGCCGAAAGGTGTAATAATGCGGGGATGGGTAGTCTCTTTAGAAGTTTTTTTAGAAGTTGAATTGTCACCATTGCCAAGGAGGGTTGTCCTGGGTCTCAAGGCCACTTTTTTGCGGGCTCGTTTGATAGTCTGATGTGTATAGCCCCTTTCACGGAATCTCTTATGGAGCTGTCTGGCTTCGACTTGGTAGTCCTCTGGGTCAGAGCAATTCCTTTTATGATGGAGAAATTGACCCACTGGAATGCTCTGGACCAGGGGTCTAGGGTGGTGGCTGCTTGCCGCCAGGAGTGTATTAGCTGCTGTCTCCTTACGGTATGTAGTTGTTTTCAACCTACCACTCTCATTAGAAATGAGCAGGTCTAAGAAAGGAAGGTGATTGGAAGTGGCATTAAATGTAAGTTTGATGTTGCGATTGTTGTCGTTGAGCTCGTGCATGAATTCCTCCAGTTCATATTGGGTACCGCCCCAGAGGAGCAGGACATCGTCGATGTACCTCAGCCACATGCGTGAGTGGCTGAGGTACATCGGGGATGGATAGACCACCTGCTCCTCCCAGAGTCCCAGGTGGAGACACGCGTAGGCCGGAGCCCACGGTGCCCCCATCGATGTGCCTCTAATTTGTTGATAGTAGTTATGTAAAAATTGAAAATAATTATGTTGGAGTAAGAATTCGAGGAGCTCAACGACAAATTCATTATGCGCCGCCAGGTGTGGATGATACTGATCAAGGAAATAGGTGACTGCCTGTAGGCCCCACTCATGTGGGATGGAAGTATATAAACTCTCCACGTCGATCCCGACTAAAGTGATGTTATGCATAGTGGGGGTTTGTGATAGTTTTAAGAGGACATCTCTAGTGTCCTGTACAAAAGAAGGCAGGCTAGTTACCATCTCCTTGATCAGTACATCAATAAATTGGCCCACCTTTTCAAGTGGTCCCCCTATCGCTGAAACGATGGGTCTTCCTGGGGGGTTGTTCAGGGATTTGTGCAGTTTAGGGATGATATAAAAAGTTGGGGTGTTGTAACTCTTTACAGTCAGATGGTCTGCCTCTCTCTTGGAAATCAAGTCTGCCTCTTTGGCAAAGAGGATCTTCTGGTTAAGGGCAGCGACAAGGGAGGGAAAGGGATTCCCCTGGAGCTTTGAATATGTGTTGGTGTCACTAAGTTGCCTAAATACCTCACGGGTGTACATTTCTTCGCTCATGAGGACCACATTGCCTCCCTTGTCACTGCCCTTGATAACCACACCAGTGGCTTCTTTCAATTCCTTGAGGGCTATCCTCTCTGCCTTAGGGAGGTTATCCTGCCCCTCCCTAGTCCATTTTATTTTGGTAAGGTCCTGCTGGACTAAATCCAAGAATATTTTTATATTTTTGTGCTTGGAAAGGGAGGGCATCTTTTTGGACTTGATCCGGAGGTTGGCATCCCTACGTATGGGCTCCTCGGGTATATCATCTGTCTCCATTTCGTTGCCCTCCAAGAGAAGGGAAGCCAAGATTTCCAATATCTCAGCGTCCTCCTCTGATGGAGGGGCACTTTGGTCCGGAGAGCCATCTTCCCTGTTGTGCCACATCCTAAAAAGTACCTTTCTTAGGAACAAGCAGATGTCTTTGTAGACGTCAAACTCGGTCATGGAGGAGGTGGGTGCAAAAGAGAGTCCCTTACTGAGTAGTTTAATGTGTCTCTCCTGTAGATTAAATGTGGAGAGATTCACCACTCTGAGGTCACTAGATGTAGCTTCTAGCGGTGTTTCCTGAGGGTGTTGGATCTGGTTTCCCTTTGGGGGCCTGGGTTGTTTTGAGTGTCCCCGCCTTTGCTCTTGGGGTTTCCCCTGCCTCTCTGCGACCCCCCCACCGGTTCCGTATGTTGGGGGTATATTTCCCCCACAGTTGGATCTGATCCCGGGACTAAAAAAGTGACCGATTTTTCAGTGCTGTCGGATTCACTACCAGATGACTGTCCCCTATGTCGGCTTGATTTTCTATTTTTGTTATATCTACTTCTGGATCTGCTACGGTTCCTGGTGATTGTGGGATTGAATAGATCCTCACTTTCACAATCAACCAAATTCTGTCTAAACTTATTCTGTTTAGTCAATTTTAGATTTTTTTGAGTTTTCTCGACTTCTTTCTTAAGATTATCGTTTAATCTCTGAAATTCCTCTTTTTCCTTAAAGGGTTCAAGGGCCGCTGTGGTGGCTTCAATTTCTATCTGTAATTCACCCAACTGTGTTTTCTCTTCGTCCACAATTAGGTGCATCACATGTAACCCTCGTTCAACACAATCCTTTTTCCACACCTCCAGAAATCTGGGGGTGTGGAGGTGCTGAGCTGGGAGTAATCTTTCTCTCAAACCCCTCGGAATGATACGATGTGCTATATGGGACTGAAGCGATGCTATATCCCACTTCCGATTAAGCGATTTCAACACCAATTTCTTATGCTGTTTAAAGAGGTTGAAAAGGGGTTCTGTGGGTGAGGTTGTGGTATCACCTTGATTGGTAAACGCCACCTCGATCTCTTGCTCAATATCTAGATCAATACAATATGCCATATCAATAACACAGATCTCTATCTTCTCCTCCGCCTAGTTAATGGTTCATACGGGTGGCAATCCACCAACAATAAAAATGATTATGCAGTATATAGTGGTCAAGCAGTGTTGTCGCTCAATTACCTCAAGAATTATGTCGGTTATGGAAAAAGTTCAAAAAGTTAGAGCTATAGTGAAAATGCACATATGGAAAATGGGCCCAGGATACCAAGGGATCATAAGTAAATCCAAAATACGATACAGAAGTAAACGGGGTTTGTGGTAATCCGTAATGGGCCTCAGAAATGCCGGAGCAGATGATATACCTAGCCACACAGTATTGTGTATATTAGCACAACTTATGGGCTAGAAAGAAGCATTGAGTAGCCGTTGGGTAGGGATACGAAATTGAAAAAACAAAAATTGTGGGGGTGGTCCAGAATGGAGCCGTCCCACAGAAAACCAACTAAGGATACTCAAGCAATGAAGTAGTGCAAAAAAGTAAATTTTATTGAGGCACTTATGCCTGTGAAAGTGAAAATAGGACAAAATGCAGGGCAATGGAGAGACACACTGCAATGACACTGTTTAAAAACATGAAATAAAAAGTGGCACTGAACACATATGAAAATAGGACTGGAGCATGTCAGATATTACATGAGAATATACCGAGATATTAGCTGAAATTGCTGATACACCCAAGGGTGATATAAGGCCTTGAAACCAGCTAATGGGTAAATAACTCAAAATGACCTGACATACCGCACGGCATATGTCGAACAATGAAGTCGGCACAATTGCCGGGTGGTATGTAATAACCTCTATGGATGCATCCAAATACACAACCTAGAAACGTACTCCTGTGAAATGTTAACCCGCTGTCACCTCAATAGCTCACAGTATTCCTGTGTGGGTATATGCATAAAACAGGAAAAGCTGTGGATCATGCAGTCCTCTCAGAGGAGAGATGTAAGGGGGCTGTGGGCTCCAAATGAAAAGGGACAGAGGATTAATCAAAGGAAGTTGGTGAATGGATATGATGGTCAGCTGCTTGAGTCCCGTGAAGCCTCGGATCCGCTGCTACGTGTGCCAGTAAGGGGAGGATGTCCTCATGTGGCAAGCTTAAGTGCAGGAAGCAGGGGAAATGTTCCACAAGTATTTGAGTAAGTACAGCTTTACCTGCAGATGTTAGGTGGGTATGCGGTCCGACTGGGCTCTAAGCGGGATCCATGGAGGAATGAAGCTCCGTCCCAGTCCCGTTGTGCTGTGCAGTCCGGTCCACTGGCTTCTTCCGTGCGGCGTTCAACCCAAGTGTCGGCTACCACGGCATGAAGGATTCAGTAGCTTCCTGGTATGAGTGGGAAACGTCACTTCCGGTTAGTACGATCCGCCGGGTGCCTGGTAAGGGGAACAGCCGCTGACAGTGACCATAGGGATGACAAGCAATGTGGATGATGCTGCACAGGGGGACACAATGTGCGGGGTGCCACAACACCAAGGCTGACGCGTTTCACCGACAGGCAGTCGGTTTCTTCAGAGCTAGTGGTGTTGTCCAGGGTGCCCGCCTTTATGTTGGACATAATTGGCTGCAGAGAATTAACCATGTCATTACCGTTGCGGCGCTTAACCCATTCAGGGGATACCTGTAAATAGCAACCCCCCAATGGATCAAAAGCATCCGTATCTTTGGCTAAGGTGAATGTACCAATCATAAAGGGTGGCACCGCAGGAAATGTCAGCATTCATATTAATGAACAAACAAGATAAAAATACTGCATGATGCATGTACAATTATACTGTAAACACAAAATAAAAAATAAAAGTTAAAAGTCTGTGTGATTGCCACCACCGTGGAAACTCATATAAAAAGGGGGGAGATTATCCATATCATATAGAATCTGAATAATACATAAGTTAGACAGACTGGGAAAAAATCACAGTATTAATGTCCTATGATTAGGGAGGTCCGTGTACTGAGCTATCAAGGAATACCAAGGAGTGTAAGTTACACAACAGATATGGATACTATATATCTACATGTGAGAAAAAGAGGAAGTATCAAGAATTTGGCTGAGTATAAACGGAACCCATGTTTGGGTAAGGGTCTGGTATAGATTTTGGGAGGGACCCCACACATTTTTTATTTTTTTTTTTGGCTTGGGGTTCCTCTTAAAATCCATACAAGACCTGAAGGGCCTGGTATAGGATTGCTGTATATTTTCCTGCTTTTTTCATTGCCAGCATTCTTTTGTTTACATTTCAGCAGTCAGTGGGGAAGCCAGCAATTCTTTACACAGAATTCACATTTTTCAACTGATCCGAATTCGAATAGTTCTGATAATTTGGAATTAGTTCGAAAATTAATAAACAAAACAAAATTAACGAATCAACAAAATGAAATTAGTAACATAGCGAATCTTTCCGATGAAACAAATTCTTCTGTTCTGCACATGTCTACTCTCTGAGGGTTTTGGAAAGGAAGAAAAATGTCCCATGTAAAACCTATCACTAAATGTGGGAAAACTCTTTTGCTGGCTTGATGGAGCTCTTTACGTTGGTTCACATTGAAGGTGTAGTCCCTTTGTTTGATAAAAAGATAATACTTCCCCAGAGATAACACATCAACCATAGTTGCCCTTTAATAAAGGTGATAAGCTGAAAAGTCACTTTAAAGAGGTCAAGAAGTTGCAAAAAGGTTATTAAACTCAAAAAGGTAAGGCAGATTTTAGCAGTAAGGTGTTCCTTTAAGTGTAGAACTTGACTTGTGGAATTTGTGGCTTACTTGAATGGAATAGGCCTGAGGAAATATACATTCACATTCCCTATTTAATTAGGCAACAGAAGGCATTATGAATGTTATTGAGCATGCAGTACTTCAATGGATGGCTAGTGTGGACAGGCTGCAGCAATAATTTGTGTCACTATGTGGCAGTTTGTGTTGTGAAAATCCTGAACTCGAGCAGCTGGCAATAAGTGAGCTTGAAGCATGTAGTGTTGTGGTATAGGTTAAGAACCATGTCACCCATTCCTTTATAGTAGCAGTGCAAAATGATGGCCTTGCTGCTGGGGGCCCCCCTCTCTCAATGCCCTCCCATAGATGTAGTGGTGCGGATAACCAATCTGTCAGCCTGCAGGATCAACTATCCTCCTCTCAGTACTATCAGTGATTTGGCTATCCTCTTCTCCACCTCAATCAGTTCTGACCTGTGGTCTCCTGGATCAGCCTCCACTCTCTCCCACGTCCTCTCTCTTTCCCAGTCTTCTCTTCTCCTCTCCTCCACTGCAGGGTCCTAAGCAGCTTTCCCTTTTTATATCTGTGACAGAACCAACCAGGACAGGGGCTTTTGGAGGGCAGGAGGCACTCTTTGGTGGAGGCACCCAGGCTGAGTGCCAGATGGTCCGGCACATTTGGTGGGAGCAGAGGGACCTTTCGGGTGATATCGAAGAAGTGTTCAAAGAGTCAGTCGCCATGGAAGCGGAGTTCCAGTGGCACATGCAAGAGACGCTTGCCCAGTACGGAGAGCCTGGTTCCCGCCTGGGACGTGCTGGAATTCAGAGATGTGACCTGCCGGGAGCTCTGGAGGAAGGCTCTCTGACTGGAGCAAGTCTTTAATGAAAATTTCCTCTCTATGTCCATGGATCAGTACTGGCTGCAGTGAGACTTGCGTATAAAATTCCTAGGAGAGCATCCTCGGAGGAATGGCTGACGGAGCTGGATAGGCTGGTCCAGATGGAAATGGTGCTGGACGATTGGTATCGGGTGCTGCAATGTATGCTACCTAAGTGTGTCCGTGGCTGAAGAACAGCAATCCCATAGAAGGCTAGGACTTTGGCGGCCCGGGATTAATGTTTGAGATACTTCAGGAGGATCCACATTTTGGTAGTGCAGCCGAGAGATGGGAGGATAGTCAAGATTTTAGGGAGTTGGAGATTTTAATTGATATTAAGATTCTACAACCAACAACATTTTATTACAAAACTACAAAAGGGAAGAATTCATAAATATAATAAAAACTGTAACACACTGGCCTACACCTAAGAAAGCTCGATTCAGCATAAACAAAATATCTAAACTTACACAAAAAAGAAACCCCCAAAAAAATAAAATAAAAGTGTTACACTGGAACAAGTTTTTAGAGGCCTTATAAAATCTAACACTATAATTCTTCACTATAAACAGCATTCCCTTACTTATACTTAGACTAAGAAACATAGGCCATCATCTGTATGTAACCTTTCTACAACAATCAGCTAAGACTCAAAAGCTAATGCAGTGGAAAAACAGAAAGAAACCAGAAAACAGAACCACCACCAAGAGATCAACAGATGGTAGCCACAGGCCTGATATTCCTCTGCACCTTTATCCAGGCCCCTGCCTCCCTCAAGCCCCTGAATTTTCCGTACCTCACCAAGGATGTCATGCACCACCACCTGCACAGGGAAGACTTCCTGCCAAAAGAATACCTGACACTGTGCATTCCAAGTGAAATAACCGACCACTAAACTGACTAAGAAAAGAGTGCCCAAATCAAAACCCTTGCGAGTCTGGAATGCTTCATACACCCAGTCTGCATAAGACAGGCGTGAGAGAAAGGGAATACCCAAAGCCCTCCCCACCTTTTTATACAACTTCACATTGAAAGGGCACTGAAGCAAGAAATGGTCCATACTTTCCATTTCACCCTGACACTCCACTGTCGGACAACCATGGTCATGGTCATGGTAGTGGTTCAAGTTACCTTTCACATAGAGTCTGCCATGCAATGCGAGACAGGCCTGGTCCCTAAACTTCAAGGGAATCCCCTCAGTGTTTAATAAACGTAGACCCCCCCCCTCCTAATATGACCTGGGCAATCTCTTAAGCCAATGATGCATGAAAGGTAGCACCAATGATCCTCTCACTCAAAAGTGTCTTAGAGGAACCTGATCTCTTCCGCCATCATGTGCCACCGCCTAAGCATTTCAGGCACGGGGCAACATAAGCCAAAGGTTTACCATGTTTGACCTTCAGACTTTTCACTGGCCTGCCACTCTCCCAGCACTGCAGAAAAGGCCAGCTGCAGAAAATACCTACCCACACAGGAAGTCTCTCTGCTAACATACTGTATTACCAATGTTGTGTTTAAGAAACATCAGAGAGAAGAGGGTAACTGGGTTGACCATGCCTAAGTCACCCTCCCCCCTGGAGATATAAGTCACATTACGTTTAACAAGCCTACATAGCCAACTCTTTCATAATAACTGAAAGAAGCAGCTATAGATCCTGGTGTAGAGAGATTCTGACAAGATGCAGACAAAGAAAGACTGGAATCAGGTAGGTCTGGATCAGGTCCACCCTTTCTCTCAAAGAGAGCCACCATCCCTTCCAGCACGCCACTTTGACTTCATCATCCTTCAGCCTGCTTTCCCAGTTTTTTTTGCCATAATCACCAGGGCCAAATTCGATGTCTAACACTTTGATTTTCTGCTGGAGCCGTGGGAAGGTGTCCAGAAGAATAAAGCTCTTACCTCCCTCTCCTATCTAGAAAACTTCACACTTACAGTATCCTGGTTGACTTTAGAGCCTGATGCCTCTGAATACTGCTCTTTTACTGATACCGCCACCTGCGCCTAACTGCTACACCTTGTTTACAACTATGGTGAGGGTCAGGCGAGTGGTATTTTCTATAATCCCTTGTCATTGGAGCAGCCAGTCACTCGCGCTAGCTCCCCAGGGAACGAGTGGGGGCGGGAGCGTGCCTCCGGCGGTGCGCGCTTGCCCCCCACAGGCAGCTGAGCGAGTGACGTACCCCTACATCACTTTGCCCAGCAGCGGCTGCCTGCCGCAGTATATCTGCGGTGGGTGGTCTTTATGTGGTTAAGAGCTGGTATTTGGTATAGGTGTACTGTCTCTTTTGTCAGTGTAGGGAGAGGTTTGCTGTGTGCACCAGGGACAGATCGTCAGTGACACAAATCGCTCTGTTAAGGTCCACAAAAGTCATTTTAAGGACTGGTATTTGTTATAGGTGTGCAGTGCACTATACAGTGGAGATCGAAAGTTTGGGCACCCCAAGTAAAAATTTGTATTAATGTGCAAAAAGAAGCCAAGGAAAGATGGAAAAAATCTATAAAAGGCATCAAATTACAGATTAGACATTCTTATAATATGTCAACTAAAGTTAGATTTTATTTCCATCATTTACACTTTCAAAATAACACAAAACAAAAAAATGGTGTCTGCAAAAGTTTGGGCACCCTGCAGAGTTAATATCTTGTACTGCCCCCTTTTGCAAGTATCACAGCTTGTAAACGCTTTTTGTAGCCAGCCAAGAGTCTTTCAGTTCTTGTTTGAGGTATCTTTGCCCATTCTTCCTTACAAAAGTCTTCCAGTTCTTTGAGATTTCTGGGCTGTCTGTCATGCACTGCTCTTTTAAGGTCTATCCATAGATTTTCAATTATGTTGAGGTCAGGAGATTGTGAAGGCCATGGCAAAACCTTCAGTTTACGCCTCTTGATGTAATCCCCCGTGGATTTCGAGGTGTGTTTAGGATCATTATCCATTTGTAGAAGCCATCCTATCTTTAACTTCAGCTTTTTCACAGATGGCATCAAGTTACCATCCAAAATTTGCGGAAATTTTATTGAATCCATTTTTCCTTTTACTCGTGAGATGATCCCTGTGCCACTGGCTGCAATACAACCCCAAAGCATGATTGATCCACCCCCATGCTTAACAGTTGGACAGAGGTTATTTTGATTCAATTCTGTGCCCCTTCTTCTTCAAACGTACCTTTGCGCATTCCGGCCAAAAAGTTCAATTTTAACCTCATCGGTCCACAGCACTTGTTTCCAAAATGCATCAGGCTTGTCTATATGTTCATTTGCAAAGTTTAAACGCTGATTTTTGTGGAGAGGACGTAGAAGAGGTTTTCTTCTGATGACTCTTCCATGAAGACCATATTTGTACAAGTATCTCTTTATAGTGGAATAGTGTACCACAACTCCAGTGTCTGCCAGATCTTTCTGGAGGGATCGTGCAGTCAAACGTGGGTTTTGAATTGTTTTTCTCACAATCCTGCAAGCTGTTCTGTCTGATATTTTTCTTGGTCTTCCAGATCTTGCTTTAACTTCCACTGTTCCTGATGACTGCCATTTCTTAATTACATTCCGAACAGAGGATATTGACATCTGAAAACACTTTGCTATCTTCTTATAGCCTTCTCCAGCTTTGTGAGCGTCAACTATTTTCAGTTTCAGTTTTCTAGACAACTGCTTAGAAGATCCCATGGTGCTGATTGTTGGGGCAAGGTCAGATGAGTCTGGGCATTTAAAACCTTTGAGATTGACATCACCTGGTCTTCCCAGACGGTGATTGAGAACAATCCATGACACTGGCAGGTCTCAGCCTTGCAAAGGGGGCAGTGCATGCAATAAATTCTGCAGGGTGCCCAAACTTTTGCAGACGCCATTTTTTTGTTTTCTGTAATTTTGAAAGTGTCAATGATGGAAATAAAATCTAACTTTGTTGACATATTATAAGAATGTCTAATCTGTAATTTGATGTCTTTTGGAGATTTTTCCACCTTTCCTTGGCTTCTTTATACACATTAATACAAAATTTTTACCTGGGGTGCCCAAACTTTCGATCTGCACTGTATAGGGGTGTAATCCACTTATAATATACTTTGTAATATAGAAAGCATATTATAGTGGATTTGTATTGTGCACTGTGCAGCATTGTGACTAGTGTGCTGAGCGTTTCTGCAGCAATACTACAAACAGCGACAAAAGCACTTTTAAAGTATTATAACTGGTGAGATAGACCAGTGGCCCTCCAATACCACATATAGAAGTTGGGTGTTATTTGTGTATACTTTTATAAATGTATTTGTGTCCTGCAACAATATTGCCTCTATTGCTGCGTTAACTCTGCTACACACAGTGCCAAACTCACTGGCCAATTTTTGTACAACTGGTGTGATAAACCAGTGGCCCCTCAATACCACATATTGAAGTGGGGTGTTATCAGAGTATCCTTTTATAAGTGTATTTGTGTCCTGCAACAATATTGCCTCTATTGCTGCGTTAACTCTGCTACACACAGTGCCAAACTCACTGATCAATTTTTTGTACAACTGGTATGATAGACTAGTGGCCCCCCAATACCACATATTGAAGTGGGGTGTTAGCAGAGTATACTTGTCTAAGTGTATTTGTGTCCTGCAACAATATTGCTTCTATTGCTGCGTTAACTCTGCTACACACAGTGCCAAACGTACTGGCCAATTTTTTGTACAACTGGTGTGATAAACCAATGGCCCCCCAATACCACATATTGAAGTGGGGAATTATTTAACAGTATACTTTTATAAGAGTGTATTTTAGTCCTGCAAAAATGTGGCCTCTTTTGCTGCGTTAACTGTGCTACACACAGTGACAACAGTTACTGGTAAATTATTTGTAGAACCGGTGTGATAAAACAGTGGCCCCCCCAATACCACAGATTGAAGCGGGGTGTTATATACCTTGTTCCACATATACTGCACTTCTGTAGAGACGTTTGTCACAGGGTTTATTTAAAAAATGACAGGCAGAGGTAGAGGCAGGCCCTTATGCAGGGGTGGTGAGGGTAGGGTAGGAGCAGTAGGCCAGAGCCAAAGTGCAAAGTTTCAGAAGGTGCGTTCGATTACGTCAAAGGATGCACCAGACTTGATTGAGTGGCTCACTCAGCCTTCCTCTTCTGCACCCTCTTCATCCTCTCTATGTGCACCCTCTTCACTCTCTGCTGTGTGCACCCCCAAAGACACCACCACCAACACCATCACCATATACCCTCCGCTTGAGTCACTGGAATTATTTTCCGATCCATCACAAGACATTTGCAATGCACAGCCATTGTTGGCATCGGATCAGTAAGAGGAGGTAGCAACAGCTGCCACTCAGCAGTCTGACAGTACCCAGATGAGCCCAAGAAGGTTGGTCCCCACTGTTGTGTATGGTGAAAAAAGATCGGGGCTAATTCAAAGTGAAACCAAATATGTAAAATACCGTGTAAATGAAACACAATCAAGTAATAATTAATCAAAATCAATGATGCTGTGAATAAATCAACAATAACATAAATAAAATTGGTGTCCAAAAAAACGTGAATATGATGGAACTCCAAAATCACTCTATATACTATGCAAATGTCCAAAATCTCTGTACTGAAATCTAAATCCTGTGTCTGTGAAAAATCTTCAAAAAATCAAAAAACAATCAATGGTGAAGTGAAGATGCAATCTAAATATCGATCCAATCTCGGTGCTATATAGTGTGTGATGGCCGCTTACCTCAAACACACACTGAAAGCGCATATGTGTGATCCAAACTACAGTCTCTATACTCCAAAGCGGGCTCCACAGATGATCCTCTCAGATGGATGAATGGTGGGATCCTTGTAGTCAGCAATGGGGTTAAATTCCTGATACTCTCTAGGTCCTCCGCTGTGCAAACTATATATTCAAGGCACCAATCCAGCCGGATACAGGTGGGTCACACAGACCCCACAAGCCTGTGATAAAGGGCCCAAATGTTGGAGCGTAAAAAAATGATGACGCCAGATAACCCTCTTGCCCAACGTTTGACTGCTGGCTTGTCGGAACTGATAGCTCGCCAACTACTGCCTGTAACATAAATGTTAGAGTAGGGTAGCTGTGCATTAGTGAGATATGAAGTGATCTGTAGAAATAGTATAATTGTGGATGTAGTGTCATTTTGAGTTATTAAGAATACCGCATTTAGTATCAGTCAATATGTCCTGTTATTAGCATCTGAAAGGACATGGCCATTCTCTAGAATAGAGTTGACACCTGGGTGCCAATTAAAGTCTCCCATACCAGTAAACAAGAGAATTGTCACCTTCCTGAGCCTCAAAGGAAATTGCTAGACATCTTGGCTATGAGGCGGTGGAAGGCTCCAGACAGTCTGCGAGCTTTGATTGGTAATATCAGATCTAAGGAATGTATTTTATCTCTCATAATAGTTAAAATATTAGTGGCAGAGAGATGAAAATAATTCCTTCTTATGGCTCACGTGTTGGGCTACAAGTACATGTAAATCTGTAATTATAAGGTGTATGGAATCCTAGAGAATTGCACAAAACCATTATATGGCGCCTGATTGCGGGCAGGCAAGCAGTGTTTTGTACTGTCGCAATCAGACCGATGCGCTGGTGTCAGAATTCCTATCCCTGATTCAGCGGTCAGCGCCGTTCTGGGTCAATTCGACTCTGGTCAGTTCAGAACACAAAACATTGTGTGGGCAGAGATGGGGACACCCCCTGGGGTTGATTGGTCAAGGGCTAAAGTCCAGCCCACATTCATATTCCAATACATTGGGAAACCTGAGATTTGTTCATTGTTCTTCCATGAAGCCAGTTCTGAACTGGGGAGTCCCCACATGGTTTCCGGTATGCTTCTACCAAGGGATAAGCTGCGGTTTATTTCTGTTTTTATTCCTTTTTATTTTCATAGCAAATTGCCAATTGTGTGTCTTTTTATCTTTTTGTGTATTTTTTGTAACTCTTTTTGCTTTGTATATATTTCTTATGCACTGCCCACTTTTGGGATATTAAATTATAAAATTAATAAATGACTTCTGTGTACTAAGCTAGGACTCATATCTCTAGAGAGATTGTTGCATTTTAGTGCCTAATTGCTTGGTCTACGCTACATGCCAATCTGTATGCAATTGCATTGTGTGTTGGCAGATTGCATGCAGATTGTAAACCAGATGGAGATCTGCGTGTGTGTGGTGTGACAAACTGTTGGGTGGTGGCAGGCTATCGTTTGTGGTGTGTGTGTGTGGGGACAGTGGGAAGAGTGATTAACACCGGGGATCTAGCTTGTAGGATAGCTGGAGGAATCCTAGTAGTGTGTGATAATTGCTAGACTGCTCCCCAACTCTTAGAGTGCACCAGATTGTATGTAAGATTTGTATCTGACTGTGTGTGGTCAGCCAGATGGATTGGAGTGGAGTCTCCTTCTAGTGGTGACCAAAGGCAGTGCGGGCTGTGAAAGTGTCACAGCCAGTCTTATTGCACAGTAGGAATTTCCCTTATACTCCCCAATCACGAAACCGCGTCTCGGTTAGCTAGTCGCCGTGGGCGTGGCGAATCGTGACACTGCCATATCAACTGGTGGACTCTGAGGCCTTTCATAAATTTGTGGCCATTAGAACACCACAATGGAAGGTCCCAGGCAGGAAATATTTCTCGCAGAAGGGCATTCCAGAGCTGTATGGCCATGTTCAGCGGCAAGTGAATGTATCTCTGGCACACAGTGTCGGTGCCAAGATACATCTGACCACAGACACATGGTCTAGCAAACACGGGCAGGGAAGGTATATCACTTTTACTGCCCACTGCCCACTTTTACTTACACCGCCTTCTGACGGCCGTCAAGCATGTAAACCGTGGCAGCCGTGTAGATTTGGTTTTACCGCCACAGATTGCATGCAGGCCTGTCTCTTCTTCTCCTCCTCCTACTCCATCCTCCCTCTCCTCCTCGGTGGACTCCTCCTTTTCCACTGCTACCTTCTCTTCCTCTGCGCCAACCAAGATCCCCAGAACCTATTCCACATGCCAGGTGAGACGTTGCCATGCTGTGCTGCGTCTGTCGTGCCTGGAAGCCAAGAGCCACACTGGTCCTGCACTCCTTTTAGCTTTGCGTTCACAGGCAGATCAGTGGCTGACACCGCACAATTTTACAGTTGGTAAAGTGGTGTGGGACAACGGTGACAATCTGCTGAGCATGCTGACACAGGGAAAAATAACACACATGCCATGCATGGCACACGTCCTAAACTTGGTCGTGCAGCGATTCGTTGCCAAATACCCTGGGGTCCAGGACGTCTTGCGGCAGGCCAGGAAAATCTCGGGCCATTTCAGAAGATCTTACACAGCCATGGCTCGCCTTGCTGACATTCAGCGGCGACACAACCTGCCCGTCAGGCGTCTTATTTGTGACTGCCCGACGCAATGGAACTCAACATTGCATATGCTTGATATGCTGCTCCAGCAGCCTAGTGCAGTTAACGACTACCTGTACGAACTCTGCGGCAGGACAGGTTCTGGGGAGCTTAGGTTTTTTTCACCTCGCCAGTGGCTGCTCATGCGCGATGCATGCAGACTTCTGCGACCATTTGATGAGATCACCAAACTGGTCAGTCACGGCCAGGGCGCCATCAGTGACATCGTACCTTACGCCTTCTTTCTGGAGCGTGCATTGCGCCGTGTCAGGAGCAGGAAGATGAGGAAGTCGAAATGTTGGATGAATTCCCAGGGGGTGCTACTCCATCTGAGGCAAGTCAACAACAGGAGTTTGAAGAGGAGACAGAGGAGGATGGTGCCGGGGCGGATGAGGAGGAGCAAGAAGAGCATGCTTTAAACCTGTGAAGTGAATAAATACACAGAGTTCATAAAAAGTAATAAATAAATGGTGCCAGTCCAAAAACAATATAGCAGTCCAAATATATAAATGCTTCAGCAAGTGGCCAGTGAAGGTAGCTGAAGATAAGGTAAAGTGCTCAGGTGCTTAAATTCAGGTGCAATAGCATGCTGCAACGGTGTAGTGACAGGGTGACTTAATCCTCTCCCCTAGGTTCTTCCACTTACCGGACTAAGTGGACCCCCAGACCTTATAGTGTAAGGGTCATTCAAGCAGAGTCCGGCATGTGATCCGGGAAATGATCTCTGTATCCTGGCTACGACCAATGAATGACTCCTATTGGCTCCCGGCAGGTAATGCTGTATTTTTAATACAGTAGCAGTAGGCTATAACACCTGTCGGCTTTGCCTTGCTATCTCTGTTCCTATTGCAGATTCCCCTCACCTCTTGTCTGGTGCATTCCTGGGCATACACTTTTCTTTTGAAGGTCCAAAACAGAGCTCCTCTCTCAGATTCCCTTCTGAGTCTCAGGCCAGAGAATACAATGTTATTAGCTGTCAGGTAAACCCATGTGGGATAATTTTTGGGGCCTATACTGGCCGACACTTACTTCTGTATCCTGTGAATGCCCAATGTACCTTCAGCCACATAATACAACGTTCTTAGCTGTCAGGTAAACCCATGTGGGCTAATTTTTGGGCCTATACTGGCCAACACTTACTTCTGTATCCTGTCAATGCCTAATGTACCTTCAGCCACAGAATACAAGGTTCTTAGCTGTCAGGTAAACCCATGTGGGCTAATTTTTGGGACCTATACTGGCCAACACTTACTTCTGTATCCTGTCAATGACTAATGTACCTTCAACCACAGAATACAACATTCTTAGCTGTCAGGTAAAACCATGTAGGTTAATTTTTGGGGCCTGGAATGGCCGACACTTCTGTATCCTGTGAATGCCTAATGTACCTTCAGCCACAGAATACAACGTTCTTAGCTGTCAGGTAAACCCATCAGGGCTAATTTTTGGGGCCTATACTGGCCGACACTTATTTTTGTATCCTGTGAATGCCTAATGTACCTTCAACCACAGAATACAACATTCTTAGCTGTCAGATAAACCCATGTGGGCTAATTTTTGGGCCCTTTTATGGCCGACACTTATTTATCCTGTGAATGCCTAATGTACCTTCAGCCACAGAATACAACATTCTTAGCTGTCAGGTAAACCCATGTGGGCTAATTTTTGGGGCCTATACTGGCCGACACTTACTTCTGTATCCTGTGAATGCCTAATGTACCTTCAGCCACAGAATACAATGTTCTTAGCTGTCAGGTAAATGCATGTGGGCTAAGTTTTGGGGGCTGAAATGGGCGACACTTACTTCTTTATCCTGTGAATGCCTAATGTACCTTCAGCCGCAGAATACAACGTTCTTAGCGGTCAGATGAATGCATGTGGGGTAATTTTTGGGGCCTGTAATGGCAGGGTGACACTTAAAAAACATATGTTCATATGTCTTAGAAAAACATTTAACAGAGTAAGCAATCTGAAAAGACAAGATTTGTTATTCAAAGAAAAAGATTTAAAGAAAACACAGGTTATAAAAAATCCCCCAAGAATAATTTTGGATTATTCTACAGAACACCAAGACATTTACAAAATTATTAAAAAACACTGGGGGATCCTTTTGGATGACCCCATTCTCCAGAAAGTAGTTACCCCCTCTCCTTCTATAATGTACAGGAGGGCTGGTTCTCTAAAAGAAAATTTAGTACAAAGCGAATACAGGAGCGCAAATAGAAAGGATCCATGCCGGGATTTTGGCACGTTCCTGTGTGGGAACTGCGAACAATGTCAAGTTATTATAAAATGTAAAACCACGGTCTTACCTAATGGTGAAGTGTTTTTTCCAAAGCACTTCGTCAACTGTAAGACCAAAGGTGTGATATACTTAATGCGCTGCGAATGCGGCTCATTTTATGTGGGCAAGACAAAGCAGGAATTTGCCAAACGTATTAACAAACATATGCAAAGCATTAAAATTGCCAACTTATATCTACCTTTGGGTAGACATATAGCCAAATTTTATAAGTATAGATTCCCAAAAGTCACATTCTGTGCCCTAGATCGCATACATATACCGGCCAGGGGGGGTGATTGGAACAAGCAGCTACTCCAGCGCGAAATGTGCTGGATTGCTAGGCTTGCGGCAACCACCCCCCCTGGCCAGAATGAAACGGAGAGCTATAGACCCTTTCTTGAGGGTTTTTCATCGGGTTTAACAGATTAAAAGAGGAATTTTGATTTATATTATTTCATATTTATTATATTATATATTTTTAATTTATTTTATTTAAATTAAAATTCATTTATTTTCATTATTTCTGCTTTGGTGTTCACTCACAATGATCTCTATATGAGGCCTTTGTGAGTAATTTTTGGGGGGTAATTCCCTGTGTGGATGCACTTTTTCCGCCCTACCAACCTTGAATGCTTTGTGCTATTCCTCTAGTCTGATGTACCCTTTCCATCTGGGGCACAAAGCGGTTTTGTTATCCCTCCCCTATGGGGTTATGTTTCATACCCCAAGGGGGGCGGGATACCGCACTTACCATTGTCGGGGTGTTTTGCTCCTTTCTCTTTTTTTCTCCTGTTTTATTAAAAACACTCCTTTCAATTACATTTTTGGAATCCCTTTCTTAGAGATATAGATATTTTTTTCTCTGAAGATAGCCCCATTTATCCCATCCGTCACTTTAATGTGTGTTGGGATGGTATATCTGGGGACGTGGGATGAGGGCATCAGGAGAAATGGGCTCTTGTTAGGTCCATGGAGAGCAGTGGTACTGCTGAATTAGATAGTTAGAAGTTGCTAAGGCAACGGAAAGCTTTGGAGTGGCGGAAACAGGAAACCGGCATATCCGGAAGTGACGTCAATACGTCCATACACACTGCGTTATGCCGTATGGCGCATGCGCAGTGCTCTTAAATAGACGCCGGGAGCCGTTAGGGAGATGGATCTCTCTCCCTCACGTATGTAAGAGGAAACCGCTCGGGGGGTCTCCTCGGACTGACTCAGCGAGGATTGAAACCTTTTATCTGTAAGTACACGGCTCTAATAAGTTTTCAGTTTAATGGAGGTAAAACATGACTGCTATTCTGGGAATTAGGCATTATATTGGATCTCTCTCTCTCTTTTATATATAATATATCCAGACGAGTGGCAGATGATAAAGGCTGGGGATGATATATCTTCTACCTTCATCTTTCCACCGGCAAGCAACCGTTTGGATTGTGAGTTTATTGTGTATATACTATATACACTTTTATGGCCTCCATCTTACATCTATTTTTGGAGGTAAGACATTGTGTTACCAACGGAGAGAAATCTCCAGGACAATACTAATATTTATAATTAATTACTCTATTGGGTTCTTTTCAAATATACCTATTTTTTTTACTCACAGAAATAGGTATAAGGACTATACAGATACTTTTTTTGAAAACACAAAAATCAAGAGAACATTTTTCGTGCCTATACACCAGAGGTCGGTGCATGTCCTCCCTTTGATCTTTATTCTGGCCACCCACATGAAAGCTTTTGCTATATATGGGGGTAAGTAACAAGACTCCATTGACTTTAAAGTAGGCTATAGGATAGAAGCCCTTAAAAACTGTAGTTCATAGTGGAATATGTATTTCCAGGTTTGAATCAGTTGGACCTTTGAGAAAATTGTTTTATTTTGGCTCTTGCATCTATACGGTGGAGGAGAGCACACGGGGGGAAAGACCCGGAGAGATTGGATACTAGGTATGCGCCATGTTGGGGAGATAGATGGGGGACAATGCTCCTCCTTTTTAGGAGCATGTCGTTCATTGCATGTTCTTGACATGTTCTTGAAATAATACATTTCAGTGTACTGATTTATGTTATGCTTTTCAGGAGTGGAGTATTAAATCCCTGATGAAGATATCTATATATGTACTGCTAATCGAAAAGCGTTGGAAGTATACCCCACTCCAATCAGTATTTCAATATGTATCCATATGTATTGTACAATTTTTGGAAATCAATATTTATTTTGATGTTCATATGTCTATTATGTTGATCTATATAATCTACTACCTAGTAGTTTTTTGAATTAATAAAAGCACTCATTTTACTAAATTTCATAATATTCTTTGGAGGATATCTGTAGTTTGATTATTTAGGATACCATAAAGTCCCACCAACTAGAGGGTTTTGTCTATACAAGGTTGGAGAAGCTTCTCCACTTGGGACAGAAATATTTATCAACAATCTCCCTCAAGAAATCTATGAAGATAAATTAATTTAACCAAAAATGGGAGTTTTTGATCTTCTGTAAAATCCAATTCTCTGATGCTCATTGACTGACACAGCTCCCGATTCTTCTTAACCATTGGGTTATACTGCCCCCTACAGGAGTAGAACACTAGGCAGGAAAAAGCTTGACTATGCCGTTGGGCAGTCCCAGGGGGTATACACCCACTCTCAGCTATACAGCTCAGCTTGTTACAAGCAGTGTCAGAAGAAAGCCAACTCCACAGAGGGGTGGGTGCTGTGTCCGTCAATGAACATCAGAGAAATGGATTTTACGTTAAGTCAAAAATCGCATTTTCTCTTTTGTTCATTGACGGACACAGCTCCTGATTCTTCTTAACCATTGGGACATCTCAAAGCAGTGTTAAACATGAGGGGTGGGAAAATATTAGAAATAAAATTCCCAAGACTAACCATAGCCAACCAGGTAACATAGAGCTCAACCATAAACAACTGAAGCTCACCTGAAAAACAATACACCCTTAAAGAGGACCAGGTCCTCTAAACAGCAGCCAGTAAAACCTTGCGGCCAAAAGAAGCATCCGCAGATGCCAACACATCCACTTTATAAAAGTGTGCACCGACTACCAGATGGCCGCCTTGGAAAACCTGCTTCACTGACGCTTGATGACGAAAGGCCCAGGAGATGGCACTAAGTGCTCTAATAGAGTGCGCCTTGACAGGGAAAGGAGGAACCTGACCCCTGTTGGAATTTACCTGAACCACCGTCTGTCTGATCCATTTGGAAATGGTTGCAGAGGAAGCAGGCAACCCTTGATGAGGTCCATCCGTGAGCACAAATAGAAAGTTTGACTTCCTGAAAGACTCCGTAGCTGCCAGGTACATCCTAATTGCCCGGACCACATCCAAGACATGCGAGGCAATTTGCTTCAGATGTTTAGGCCTTAGACACAGGGAAGGCAACACAATGTCTTCATTCAAATGACAGTCAGAGACCACCTAGGAAGGAATGACGGACAGAGGCAAAGTATCACCTTATCCTTGTGAAGCACCATAAAGTGAACGACAGGATAACGCCGTCAGTTCCTCTGCATGCAGAGGTGATAGCCACCAAAAAGGGCAACCTTCTGGGGCAGCATAAGCAGGGAAACCTCAAAAAATACTTTCAAAGAGAAGCTTCAGTAGAGCTGAAAGCACCATATTAAGATTTCAGGGCGGCAATGAAACCCACACTGAAGGAACCAAATGTCAGACACCCTTAGGAAAAGGTACGCACCAGGGAGTGTGTGGCCAAAGGTCGTTGAAAAAAGACTGCCAAAACCCGATACCTGGCCCTTGATGGTACTCAAGGCCAATTTTTGTTCAACCCCCCATTGATGGAAGGTTAAGATATGATCCACGGCGAAGGAGCGAGGATGAACCCAAAGAGACTCACACCACGTAATGTACGTCTTCCATTTACGATGGTAGATCTTCCTAGAGGCAAATTTCCTAGCTTTCAACAGCGTAGGAATCACTTATTCAAACAAGCCACCACCCTTCATCACCTGGCGTTCAACAGCCAAGCCGACAAAGCCAGCGACTGTAAAGCAGGGTGGAAGATTGGTCCATGGGACAGCAGAACCTGCCTGAGAGGAAGTCCCCAAGGAGCATCGGCAACCAGCCGTACCAGATCGGACTACCAAGACCGGCGAGGCCAGTCTGGAGCCACTAGAATGACCAGAATCCCTTCTACCTGAATCCTGCACAGGAGTCTGGCAGATGTTAGAGAGGGCTGGGACGAATTAGTCAGCCCACATTAGAATGCCGGCCACTTGTGCTCCCTTCATGATTGACATAGACCACGGCCGTGGCATCGTCCAAATTAATTTGTACCGGACACCCCTGAAGACGATTGTTCAATGAGCCAGACAAAGTCTGATCGCTCGGAGTTCCAGTACACCACTCAGCAGTCTGGGCTCTGCCAGAGTCCAGACCTTGTGAGGTAAGATACATTGCTCAAGTCAGTGTCAAAAACTCACCTATGGGGAAGATCCCCACCCTGGGAGAGGGAGGGGCTGTGCTGGGATCAGGAGAGGATTCATACCTGGAGGGGTGATGGGGGACTTGTGCTGGAAGAAGGAAGACAGACAATCTTGTCAAAGATGAGGATTTGGAGGTGAAACTCTGCACTCTGTATGTAGCACCCTCCTGGACCCTTCACTTTGTACGTAGCACCCTACTGGGCCCTGCACCCTCCAGACATGTGCAGAACAGAAAAATTTGTTTAGTTTCGGACACATTTGTTATGTTACTATTTTCATTTTAGAATTCCTTTAATTTAATTTTGTTTCCTTTATTAATTTTCTAATATCAATATATCACTGTAATGGATCTCCAATACCCAGCCTAGGTATCTCCGCTGTATAATCCTTGAAGCGGAGGAAGTACTAAAATATCCAAGGCAAACCCCCCCCCCCCCCCCCAGTAACTGGACGACACATAGTTCTGGGAGTCAACTAGAAAGAAGAGTTTATTGAAAACACACAAGATCTACACTCTGGGAAAACCCCTCCCTCTTTGAGCCATTTCATGCACACATCCCATAATAAGCTTATTTAAGGCAGACAGGAACAATAGGACTATGGAATGCAGCTATTCAACAATAACAAACCCCACCCCACTAGAATGGGTCTATGAAACACTTCTGCCATATTCTAGCCATCTGCAATACATCCCCACACATCTCCTGAGGGACACTGCTCAGAAATATTATGGTCCCAAGTGAAAGAGTCCTTCACTCTTTCAACACACCCCACACTCTCAGTGTCCATTCCGCTACAATCACATTTTCAGAACAATTCGAATTTGGATTGGTTGAAAAATGATAAACCAATTCAAATTGTGTGTGAAGAATAGCTGGTTGTTAAGGAGCTGACCTGGGAAAGCTGAGCCAGAGCCCCCGGAATCATACCAGGCCACATACCCTCAATATGGGGGGGGGGGGGGGTGTATGTCGATGGGAATAAGGGCCTCTTCCCCACAACCCTGCACATGAGTATGGCTGCACCACCCGGTCGCCAAGCACAAGGCACAGAGCAATTCTCAGTAGAGAGGTAGAGGACCCCACCAGACTCACCACCCACCGACACACGCACCTGCAATCACCGGAAGAATCTGCATTACACGTGCTGCAATCAGGAAGCTAAATGATCCAGGGATAAGGAGGGGCTCCCACCGCTGAAATCGCCACCCATGGGGCTCCACTGTCATGGCCACTGCTATTTGAAATGCAAACCACAAGAAAATTTTGTATAGGAATAGACAAGGCTACAACAAAATGGCGGCCAGACCACCCCCCAAAAAAAATACATCCCCAGCATATGTGGAAGGGGGGGCAGGATGAGGAACTTGGCAGGGGGGGGGGGGGCGCCTGCAGGAAGGAGGGGAACCCGGGGCCTGACTGCCCCAAGAAGGGGCCTGTCCACCCCAAAACCCTCCAGGGGTAGAGGGGGGGGGACAGCTACTCACCATACCAGGAACCAGGTGGGCAGCGCTCCAGACAGATCCTCCTCTCCCATCAAAATGTGGGGGCTGTCGGCCAGGAGGAACGCTGCAACTCAGGCCGAGGCCAGGTCATATGCGACCTTGCAAGGCATTTAACTCACAGGGCCAGCCCTCGTCCAGTGGGGGTATGTCGCGGCCAGCCCAGTGCAGAGCTGAGGCCTGCGCACGCTCGCTGGCTAAACTGGGATGACCACTGAATCTATATTATCCAGCGCGTTGCCCAGTCCGGCAGTTGATTGTAGATCTCACAGGAAAATAATCCAGGAGGAAAACATTTTCGATCTAAAAAATGTTGCCAGGACCAGAGATCCTAGCAAGGAACTAGGTCCTGACTAGGCAAAAAAAAGTGAATATAGCAGGGAGAAGGAGTATACCCCCCTGGGACTGCCCATGGTTGTAGCCAGAAGTTTTTTCTGCCTAGTGTCCTACTCCTGTAGGAGGCAGCATAACCCAATAGTCAAGAATGACAGGAGCTGTGCCTGTCAATGAACAAAAGAGAAATATTGTTTTGGTAACTCTAAAAATTGTACAAGAAAATTGTATAATGTATGGCAAGCCTGATTGGTACTATGCACAGCTGCACCAGATTCTAAGTGCACCAGTTTTAGTAAATGTCTCCCAGTGTTTCACCCATGTGTGGAATTCTGTCCCAACAGGGGTGCTCCCAGCTAAATGCACCACTCCGCTCTCTTTAGTCCAACCATTTGAGGGGAGCTTAACATCAGTCATAACCTCCTGTCAAAATGCCCATAAAAACCTCCACAGCATTAACCAGTTATAAAAGTCCACACTAAATACCAACATCTTGTTTTGAATGACATTTCGATTATTTCAGAATATTTTACTGGCATAACTTACGAATATAGATTTTATGCCACATTTATGTTTGATACCAATCCAACACAATATACTCACATACATGAATAGATACAAAGATAAATAAAAAAAAAAAAAACAGACACGCAGGGGAAAGTTATCACCCACTTAAAGTTTTATTCAGTCACCTTGTACCAGAAAGGAATAAAATAAACACACTGCTATATGTTTATCTTCCGACCTTTGTCTGACAATAGGTTGTGGCTGTACAAAACTGATGGCCTTTCACAGCATTCACTGGTAACAGCAATGAGAGGAAAAAAAAAAAAAAAGCTTGCATTTTATAAGTGGTGACATTTTAAATAAGCACAAAGTATTAGATCTTAAAAGCAGAGAACAATCTAAACTTCAGCTTTATGTGAAGAAGAGCCTCCTGGCTGTTTGCTGATAATTTTCAGTAACTACCCAATGAACAGTTAAGTAAATCACTGCTGCAGGTATGTATTTTTTGCATGGTTATATTGATCCAGCATGGACCCAAAGCATACAAATTCGATAACTGTGGGGCTGCTTTATGGATGCTGAAAATCACGGCAGTAGTCATCACTATTTGGATTGCCAGTCATCAGTGTCCTGTGCTGGGCAGCTGCCCTTCTGCATAGGAGAACACAGGGTTCACTATGTGGATGATGTAGAGAATGCCTTGTATTTTTTTTTCAAAGAATACAAGGTGTTCTTTGATTGAAAGAAGTGTAGATCATGACCCCACCTCTCCACCACGTCACATTAGAGAACGCCTTGTATTCACTGAAAATAATACAGGACATTCCCTAAATGGCAGCTGTGCTAAGCAAGCAACTCCCCATGTCCACTAAGCCAAGGGACAGATCCTGGCAATCACTGCAGCAGTGGTGACTACTACAGTGACTCTCTGCTTCCACAGCAGTCCTACATTTATAAAACATGCATTCTTTCATTGTTACATTCTGGGGCTATATAACTATGCAAAAAAATCCATACTTTAGGTTCAGCTTTAATGCAGTGAGGGATGAAAAGGGTAGTGTGCTGGTAAGTTCATTCTAGACAAGATGTTACAGAAAAGGGTTTCATACTCAATTGATTTATTGCAACTTTACTATTTTTATTAGGGAATTTTACATAAAAATACAGAATAGAAAAATATACCTCAAATTAAATCTTTCCACATTATTTTTTTTTTTTTTTTTTTTTATACAGAGGACAGAGGAGTCTTTATTTTGCGGATCAGACAGGCAGAAAAAAGATGTGTGGGCTGTGTGAGGTAACCACCAACAATACAGGTCAAAAAGCATAGTCACAGCATTAACTTTGAATAAAGCTGCATCCAGTAGATCTTGAAAATGTAAAGGTTTACACATTGCAAGGTGACACAGCAAGGACATGTTCATCAAAACGGCTACTAACTGAAGTCACAGCAGCATATCTATGCTTAAGCACCGCTATTCAAAGTCTGGAAGGGGCTGATATAGGATTATTTAAAAGGATAACAGCTAAAGCAGTGTAAAACCTTCAAAAAAAAGAGAAAACATTGCTACAAGCTAACATATGCCTAGGCTTTGATCATGTGACCTGCACTAGAAGGTAGCTGAAATGCGTCCTCCAGCAAAGAAAATTAGCCCTTTTCTTCTTATCTATCCTTGATAACTTTTAAGCATAATTCGATTTAGTAAATCTGAATAGTAGTGCAATAATATTTGGATCCACCTTTAGTGAACTATGAGCAAATTTTAAAGCTGCGGCTCTCTGTCCTGATAAAAAAACAGTAGGTGCAAGTGGGGAAAACTTGATAAGGGGTGTGATTTTCCATCAACCACCTAACCTTTTTATAGCATAACTTTAGTTCGTGTACATTTAAAAATAACTGTGGAAGAGACTTTGAGACCTATGCCTCTTCTGCAATTAATGATTTACCTTTGTCCTTGCAAACTTCTTAAAAAGGCATCTAACACGTGTTGGGGTGAATTAAATGCGTGAATGAAAGCTATGCGTGTCTACACAGTACAAGACTTTATTATAAGTGCCATTTTTTAACTACTGCCACACTAGCAGAGCTTAGTGGTCCATTCTCTTGGCTTGTACAGATTCTTGACTTTTCATTGTATAAACCATTACATTTTAAACTTTATTGCTTGCTAACACATCAGACTCCTGCCTTTTCTTCTTTAGGCACCCTGGGTCTGACTTCATAATTTATATTAAAAAAAAAAATGGTTCTGCAAGAATATGGTAAAAGTTATATATTTAAAAAAAATAAAAATAAAAAATATATAACTTTTGTCGTAATATGAAACCCAAAACAAATGAAACACATGCACCTCTTAATATATACATAAACATAAGTAGAAAAAAACACACATATCTGTATATACAAAACACATGCTGATACCAAAGATCGACAAACATTTGGATCTATGATCAAATGGCTGAGGTTCCAAGTTCCAGAGCAGCCAGACAGCCAGGGTAGGTAGGCGTTGCCTAAACTTGCGTTTGTGCACATCAAGTTACCCCTTGTAGCATACATACGCTGTCCTAACTGGAACTGAACTAAGTCTGTCATGGACACAGAGTACCCATGTACTTTGTCCCAGCTGCCAACATGACTACAATTGTTCAGCCACTCGAGACTTGTTTTGACTTTGATTCTAATGTATCAACCGATCTGTGTTCAAGTTTAGTAAAGATAATACTCCCTAGACATTGAAATATATACAAAGGATGTACGATCTAAACCGGAATACTCTCCTAGTAGCTGCACAAAGAAATTTCAAGTTCCGGCATTAAACATTTACACCGTAAAATACTTATGTCAGATTTGGCCCCTGTGAAACATTATTCCCTTTGTTTTCACAAACCAAACAAAAAAAAAAAAAAAAAAAAATTTTATATATATATTATATATATATATATATATATATATATATATATATATATATATATATATATATATATATATATATATATATATATATATATATATATATATATATATATATATATATATAAAATCTTAGAAAGCACCTGTGTGATCACTTCTTCCCAAGTACCTGCATTTCTAGATCGCAAATGAAAGCAGTAGTACCATATAACCACAAGAGATTACCCATCCTCCTAATACAGTGTTGGAGATGGCCAAAACACAACAACATTTCTGATTTACCAATTTTTTTCACCTACAAAAATCCATCTTAATACTACTAATGTAGAAATGACCAAAGACCGAACTTGAAAAAGGGAATGTTCATCAATATACATCTCCCTTACTAAACCATCTACTCGTGTCGTCGCTGCAGAAAAGTGCTATTCAGCTAAACAAATGGTGCAAATGTTTGTGGAAAAGTGCCAAAAAACAGACAGGGGGAACCCACAAAAGGAGGGGGGATAAGGAAACCCCAAGACCTAATCTAGTGCCAAGAGAAAGCTTTCCAACAAATGTAACTTTGTCTGAATATCCCAAAACCACACCAAGATAGGTGAAGCCATTTTTTCCATTAAGTTTTTAGTCCCATGGAATGCTTGAGTTACTGGGTTGTTAAACGTGTAAACTGTGCAAACTGTAGAACCGCTTCTCCAACACCAAGGACGTATACAACTTGTGCTATTCCGAAGAGAGGAGCAATGACCAAGGCACGACAACCCGATCCCTTCAGAAATGCAGATGGACCCTCTTTCACCCAAATTTTCCTATAAAAAGAGGGGAGAATAAAACAGAATTAAGTTAGGAAGGTTTCAATCTCTTTCAGAAAATGTTTTGATCAGATCATTTTTTTTTTTTTTTTTTTTATTAAAAGTGAAACTCAATTTTTGTTAAAAATAAAAAAAAAAAAAAATCCCCTCCTGAAAATCTATAAACAATGGAAAGGTTTGAACACGTTTGTTGCGGATTCCTATTTTTGTTCTGTTCTGGTTACCTTGGCAAATCTTAGGCTGGCCATACATGATACAATTATCCTTTAGATTTACTAAAACCATATAATAGGAGGTCAAACCTGAACACTTTTAATTTGTATGCAATCAGGCAGACCCTTGCACTACATTATTGAACATAAATCTAAAAAGAAGTTTTAGGTTACAATATTGCTTTAGATTTAGAACAGTACATATAGAAAAAGGGAGAAGATCACTAGAGGAGCCCCCCAGGGTCAGTGACCGAAACTAGAGGCAACCAAAAATCAAGCAATATTACAAGGAGGTAATTTATAGCATCCACTTATTTCCTTTCATTGAGCCACTGACTTTTATTGGCACTGCAAAACTATAGACACCTATAGGTTGTTTATCATTTTCTAGCATTTTTAAATAACTTTGGGTGAAGGCCTTCTATGTATGCTATAGAAAAAGTAGTAAAAAAAAAAAAAAAAAACACACAAACACCCTATCTTTTCCAAAAAGCACCTAGTTTTAAATGAACAGCATATTCTTACCTGGCACAATCTATTATTCCAGTGTACGTCTCTTCATTAGCTCCTTTATGCAAAGATTGAAGGCGTGTCTTTATTACTGAAAGGAAACATTGAAAAAGTGATCCACATGCTCAGAATAAAGCCAAGAAACCAAATCCTGCAACATGGGTCAAATTGCACATAGTGTACAAATATACATGTATACAGAACCCATGGATTGTATATTTTGTGGAGGCATGCACAATTAAAAATAGAAAGTGTACAGCTTGTCAAAGTCCAAAAAGAGGGCTTACCATCACAAGGATTGACAGACACAGCTGCAGTGCAGCCAGCAACGCAGCCCGCAAAGAATGAATGATGGAAAGGCACCTTGCCATCCGGAGAGGACTGTCCTAGTTTATTTAAGTTGGAAAATAATGGAAAGTAGATCATGGAGAAAGGAACATCCCTGTCATTGAGGGGGGGAAAAAAAAAAAAACATACATTAGTATAAAGATTAATATACATTTTTTGTTAACTTAGTCATGTTTCCAACATAAGAGACAATGATCCCGGCAATGTTTAGGCTCCATGCACACAGGGCGTCATAAAAAGGAGCTTCAAAGCCGTTTCTTGACGCCGGGAAAAAGCAGCTGTAAAAACGTGCTTTCAGTAGCTTTTTCCATTAGCGTTATTGCACGTTTGGCCACAGTAGCTTTTAGCAGCGTTTTTTCTGCCTCCATTCAAAATCAATGGTTCCCTATGGGAGCCTATTGATTTGAATTGAAGTCGCACCGCAAGTCGGATCAAGGTGATGCGACTTGCGCTGTGAGAATCTTGAGGGGGAACTCCACGCCAAAAACGGCGTGGGGTTCCCCCCCAGGTTCCAAACCAGGCCCTTCGGGTCTGGTATGGAATTTGAGGGTAGCCCCACGCCAAAAAAACGGCGTGGGGTCCCCCCCAAAATCCATACCAGACTCTTATCCGAGCATGTAGCCCGGCAGGCCAGGAAAGGGGACGAGCGAGTGGCTCTGCACCCCCCGCCTCAAAGCACCTTGCCCCCATGTTGATGAGGACAAGGGCCTCATCCCCACAACCCTGGCCGGTGGTTGTGGGGGTCTGCGGGCAGGGGGCTCATCGGAATCTAGAAGCCCCCTTTAACAAGGGGGCCCCCAGATCCCGGACCCCCTCCCTATGTGAATGGGTATGGGGTACACTGTACCCCTACCCATTCACCCCATAAAAGGCAGTGTGTGTAAATAACGACAGGAGACGTTTTGGAAAGTTTATTAAAAATCTTTATCTGGTCTTCTCCCTCTCCGGTCTTCTGCTCTTTTGCTGTCCTCTCTTCTTGTCTTCTCCTCTCCGGTCTTCTGCTCTTTTGCCATCGGCTCTCCTTCTTCCTCCGGTCCTCCTCCGGGGAAGTCTCCGGTGATTATGCCGGTCTCCGGAGCTTATTATATAGCCATTAGGGACGTGGCCGCCAGATGACGTCATCTGTGACATAAGGGGGCGGGGTCTCCCGATGACGTCATCTGGTAGCCACGCCCCTAATGGCTATATAATAAGCTGCAGAGACCGGAGATCGGCATAATCACCGGAGACGTCCCCGGAGGAGGACCGGAGGAAGAAGGAGAGCCGACAGCAAAAGAGCAGAAGACCGGAGAGGAGAAGACAAGAAGAGCGGACACGGAGAGGAGAAGACAAGAAGAGAGGACAGCAAAAGAGCAGAAGACCGGAGAGAGGGAGAAGACCAGATGAAGATTTTTAATAAACTTTCCAAAACGTCTCCTGTCGTTATTTACACACACTGCCTTTTATGGGGCGAATGGGTAGGGGTACAGTGTACCCCTACCCATTCACACAGGGAGGGGGTCCGGGATCTGGGGGGCCCCCTTGTTAAAGGGGGCTTCCAGATTCCGATGAGCCCCCTGCCCGCAGACCCCCACAACCACCGGCCAGGGTTGTGGGGATGAGGTCCTTGTCCTCATCAACATGGGGGCAAGGTGCTTTGAGGCGGGGGTTGCAGAGCTCGTCCCCTCCCCTTTCCTGTCCTGCCTGGCTACATGCTCGGATAAGGGTCTGGTATGGATTTTGGGGGGGACCCCACGCCGTTTTTTCGGCGTGGGGCTACCCTCAAATTCCATACCAGACCCGAAGGGCCTGGTTTGGAACCTGGGGGGGAACCCCACGCCGTTTTTTTCCCCATTTTGGCGTGGAGTTCCCCCTCAAGATTCTCACAGCGCAAGTCGGATCCTGATCCGACTTGCAGTGCGACTTCTATTCAAATCAATAGGCTCCCATAGGGAACCATTGATTTTGAATGGAAGAAAAAAAACGTATAAACGTGGCTTAACGCACGTTAAGCAACGTTATGCAGCCTTTAGCAGCATCAGACGTTTTTACAGCTTGACGCTGCAGCTCCAGAACGCACAGTTCCTGGGTTTTTTTTGGAGCTGTAAAACGCCTATGCCACTTGGAGCTCCTAAAAGCTTATGTGTGCATGAGGCCATAGAATAACATGGATGGGCGTTCTGCAGCTGCAAAAAAAAAAAAAAAAAAAAAGTCTGACGCTGCTAACAGCAGCTCCAAAAATGTCCAGTGTGCATGAGGCCTTAAAAAGGAAATCCTTACTGAGAAAATATGTAGACTGCCATTGCTTCTTTTGAACATGCCAGTTGACTGTCTGGGACCTTGTATCCACATGACAAACAAGTCAATGACCCAGTATAACTATGCATATCTGGAGCTCTGACTTTTTTGCATTGTGGATTTGCATTGAACAAATCTCTTCAAAATAAACTCCACCAGGTAATTTCTACATAACCAAAATGGAAAAGTTGGCATTTACAATTTGATCAGTGCAAGTTTGCCAGTTTGGTTACTTAAGCTCTGATGGGGGTTTTCACTGCCAAAACTTTCCCCCCCTAAATTACAATGTTTATTAATTTTGCGTTGGCAGTTCTGGATATTTTAAACATGGTAATGCTTGTCACCTACTAGCACAGTTTAAAGCTGAACTCTAAGATCAGAGACATGTGCATCCCCACTTAAATCTTGGGGTGCTTTTTGTCCTTTTTCCAAATCTATGCAGTAATACAGTGCATATATTTTCCTCTTTGCAGGTGTTTTCTGCAATGACGATAGGTCACTGCTGCTCTCTCTCCCTTGGGCAGGATGACTGGTATTCTATCCACCCTACACCTGTAGTGAAGGACCTGCTGGGTCCCCCCCACAGCTTTGCTGTTTGAACAGGCTATGTGCAGTACAGTGGTGAGGTCACCACTACTTTCACAAAGTAATATCTCAAATTGCAAAGGAATTTAGTGTACACAAAGGGGTATATCTTTTGATACCATTAAGCAATATATTTAAATAAAATGTTTTTGTGCCCACAATTCATTTAACATACTAAAACCCAATTTCATCAAGTACTATGACCAGGAATGAGGAGGTGCAAAGCAAAAAGGCAGGTAAATAACCATTTGGGGCGGATCTCACTTGAGAAAGGGGTTTTCACTTCAAAAGCATTGGGATTCCCACCTCTGCCTGATCCCGAGTGTCTGTCTGCCAGCTGAGATATTTGTCTGGTATCAAGACATGTGTATTGAAGTGTGTTAAAGCGGTAGTAAACTCTGTATAAGAATTAAAAATTTCCCCCTGCAAGGCAATATCATAATGTGCTAGTATGCAACGTGAACTAGCTCAATATGTGAAACTTCCCTTAAGACAAAGCCCTCCAGCGGTGTGCTGTCACCACTCACAGGACTTCCATCCTCATCTGGTATTCCTTCCTTGTTAGCAGGCTCTGGTCTACTGAATGGACTAGCTGCAATGACGGCATGCTGGTGGGAGTCGCTGTTTGGCACAGGGCTCTGAAGCAACGGCACTGGCATGCCGTTCCTTTAGAGCACATACGCCGGTGAAGTCACCAGCGGCTTCACAGGTAAATATCTCCTAAACTGTGCAAACTCACAACTGTTTTAACAATCATTAGTTGGATAAGGCCATTACTTCCAGCTAGTAAACATACCTTAATAAGGTTGCACCTAATCCTTTGTAAAGTCCTTTAACACCTTCATTACGGAAAAGCTCAGCAGCAATTTTTGAAGCAGACATCTTGTGAGCTACTAAAGTAGGTCCAACATTGTAAGCTCTTGATAGTACAGGAATGGCATTTAAATGTTTTGTGCCATGAGTAACGCTCTGTATCCCTGTAGCAGACTTCTGACAAGATGCTGAAAAACAAGCCAGAACACATTAGTTCTGTAATCTGAAGAGCAACATTTACAGCTAGATATGTAGGATTAGAGATCATAATACAGAAAGCTATAAATGAAGCAAAAACAATTACCCCACTATGATCAAACATAACACGCACAAAGCAAATTAGTTCATATAAATCACATCAAAACTTAGATTTTCTAAACTGGTTACCAAAACAACTGCTTATATACAGCTAAACACTATCTTTATAAATGGATAATGAAAAGTGATCAAACTTTTACCTAGTCTCCCAGCATCCTGCAGCTGAATCTTCAGCATTTCCATTGGGGTAGTGATAATAACCTGGCATGTCCCAGCACCACATCCTGCCAGCATTTCTTTAAACAACGTCAGTTTTTTTCTACCAAAAAAAAAAAAAAGATATATACATTTAATCATATTCATGTACATACTCTCAGAGCAATTCATCTTTAGGATATAAAAATTATCTGGAGATACTATTTTTACCCTGGGAAGTTGAATCTAAAAGCTCTTAACAGATGGGACACGGAGTCCGATTTCCCAGGGTGGTGAATAACTTGACGACAAGTTCATCTGACAGGTGACCATCAAATATCTTAGGATGTAGGTCACAGACAGGTTTGTTACAGCTGTTTTTTTTAAATCTGTCTGCTGTAATGTAGCTTTTTTTTTTTTTTTTTTTTTTTTTTAAGGCTGTATGTTGAAAAAGGTCTGCTTTGCTGTACGGCTGGAGAAATGCACTTAAATTGGAAGTTTACCTTTCACATGTACATTATAGGCCTAATTTCCAATATCTTTCATCTTTTTAATGATGCATGCTTTAGGTACGTACAATCTTCTTTGATTTAGTAGTCATTTAGGTAAGTTTAAGGGTTAAAAGACAAATCCCCTGCAGGCAACAATTCCCCTGGTGTGAATGTAATCTGCCTTATGACAGACTATGCATTCTATAAATAATAGGCTAGTACAATCATGTTGCTTTCCAGCAGTCACTTTGTGGACATAGAAGCTCTGCATGTGTGGACAGATCTATAGCAACCAATTAGGTTGTGGGAGGGGGAGGGGGGGGTGTTACGGGTGAGTGGATAGAACCTGGCTTAAGTGTGGCTTTCCACTTTTAGTGAAAAAAAAAAAAACCCAGAGACCTTCATTGTGCCATAATGCTGCATACACATTCATTTTTCTGGGAGAGAGGACAACACAGCTTAAATCAACAATATTCATTTATTCTGAATGTTCTTTAGTACTTATGGTAATTTGCAGTTATTCACTGTGAGCAGGCAGGCTCTTTATCGCAGAGGACACCTGTAACGTCTCCTCTGCAATAATATGCACATACCTTCCTGCTCTTAGCGTTTCCAGTCATGTAGATGAAGCTGCACTTGCGCAGCTCAGCTTACAGCGCTGGCCGATCCCTGTGCGCCGGAATGACTAGCTCCTGCACAGGAGTGATATCCTGTGCTGGCCAATGAAGATGGCTAAAAACAGAAGAAGCAGATGCTGGCAAGGTCTAGAGACTGTTTGAGGAGAGAGTATCGCTCCCTTTAGTTCCGCTTTAAGGCCTCGCTCACACCATACATGCAGAAAAATTGGATTAAAAAAAAAGTGCAGATTTCACATCATGTGAGTTTCAGTGATTTTTATACATACTGCATATTCCTGAGCAGGAAAATAATTTGTACGTGATACTAGTGTTGTGGTGTGAACAGGGGACATAAGAGAACAGTTGTTTTTGGTATGCCCTTGCAGAACGCACGCAGGTCTCTGCACATGGTGTGAACGAGGTCTAAGGGTTTAATATTTGCCACTGTTTAGTAAAAACATTTCAGACTCCAATTTAATATAGGAGGCTCAATTAACAAGCTTGAAGAAGAGGCAGATTGGGCTGCTCTGTGCAAAACCATTGCAGCGTAGGTAAATATACCATGTTTATTATAAAAAAAAAAAATACGCTTTACGATCACTTTAAATGTAAGGATCATTTTGTTATCAGACTCCAATTTTCAAAACTTACCAAATTTTGTTAAAAATAAAAGCATCCTTATTATGGTATGTTAGCTTTGCGAATTCAGCCTATGGTGTTAAACCAGTACAGGGTTTTAAAAAGCATGGCTGTTTTCATGCTGCCATTAGCAAAACCCAGTAACCCTGATTTTCTCTGGACTTTTTTTTTTATTTTAGCAAATTGAAATGTGCATTGAAACTGTAAAGCTGTTAAGTTATTCTTGGATTATGAGTCTATTGGGCTAAATTCAGCTGCCAGCAATAAACAGCAGAAACTCCAACACTCTCCAGAGTTTTATTTTAAGCAGAAAAGATATTAGACTTCACCTTATAATAGAAGTGCCATTAAACCAAACCGCACACAAGTCTACCATACCAAATGTTTTATAACAGATTTCCGATGCACAGACTCACCCATTTTTTGCCAAGTGTTGTCTGAAGAAGTCATTGGCCGCCAGTTTAATAGCCTTCTCCGGAGTTACAAGAGTCAAATTCACAGCAGCACCTGAAAAGAACAAAAAAAAAAAAAGTGTTCAAGACTACGGAGCAATGCCATTTCCATAAAAAGAAAAGTTGTGGCATGACAGACAATACAGGGGAAACAATATGTGAACCGCTATTCACAGATAAAACATCTGAGTAAGACAGAAAAAAACAGGAGCGCTTTTGGCTATATGCCATAACTTAATATAAATTTGTCATGTGATGGCCAGTTATTTAATTTTACTTTAATCTATATCAACACTGTTTATTAAGTGTTTATGAAGATAATCTTGTATAAGGCTACGCAACTGCACATGTACAGTTTGCAATGGTCAACTAAAAGTCTAATTATTATAGCTATGCACATGGAAGTCAATGTAGGAGGCAAATTAAAGCAGCTCAGAGGGCAGTATGTGCATTCATTTAAAGGTTATCATTAAAATGCATCTGCAAGGTAGTACACAGCATGACAGACTCAAAAAACACTTGTATTCTAGAACTGTCTAGTATGTATGTGGTCAGCTGTTACAGAAGCCACAAACAGGCCTTCATCTTTATGTGTACAGATTTTGCAGAAACACAAGAAACCATCATTTGGAGCAGTGCAAGATGAGAGAACAGTGAACAGGTAGAGGGAAACAGGAAAACAGCAGAATGCAACACAAAGTATAACAGATCATGCATAAGCATTTTAAAAGGAAACTTTAAAGAAGACAGTTATTGAATTTCCATAAAAAAAAAATAAAGGATAAATCCATTTATACAGGTCCAAACTATATGTTTGTACAGATGGCAGTGTTAAAAGTAACAAGCTTGCTCTTACGAAGGTTATCCAAGACCCTATCTTATTAAATATTGTTCACTCCACACATCTTCAGTCTGTCTTCACTGCAGCTGACAAACTAATGCTTCTCTAGGGCCATTTTCATAAAATCTCCAATTTTTGCCAATCTCTGCAATGGTCAATAGTTTCATATTTACCCAGTGTACTAAATGTGTGCTACAATTGACTTAAATCTTACTTTTGCCTTCCCCCATCTCTAGATTTCTCACAAGCTGCACCCATCCCGTAGAAATCTCACGTTTTCTTAAGCTGGCTACACACTACTAGAGTTTTGTTCAAAAAATTTCCTTTCAAGAAAGTTTGTTCCAAATTCGAATCACGGTTTGAGGGAAATATTCAAGAGCTGGATGGAAAAATTTTTGTTGAACAAACAGAAAGAACTGGTTAAAGGGGCGTGTCCAAAGGGTGGCAATAAATAATGAATACTCAGACTGGACTGGGGTGGAAAGTGGGGTCCCCCAAGGCTCAGTCCTAGGGCCAATCTTGTTCAATTTATTTATAAATAGCATTGAGGACAGGATCAGTAGCTCAATATAAATTTTGGCAGATGACACTAAATTGAGCAGGGCAATAACTTCACATTGTGAGGCAGGAATTCTACAAAGCGACCTGGAAAAAAAAAAAAAAAAAAAAAAAATCGCAGAGTGGGCAACTACATGGCAAATGAGGTTTAATGTGGAGAAGTGTAAGGTTTTGCATTTGGGGACAAAAAACATAAAAGCACAACTCCAAAAGACATGCTGGTAGGTTAATTGGATCCTGTATAAAATTGGCCCCATTAGGTATGTATAAATGTGAGTTAGGGACCTTCGATTGTACGCTCCTTGAGGGCAGGGACTGATGTGAATGTGTAATGTATATGTAAGGCTCCATGCACACAGGGCGTCATAAAAACGTGCTCCAAAGCTGTTTACATAACGCCGGGAAACAGCAGCTGTAAAAACGTGCTTTCAGTAGCTTTTTCTACTAGCGTTATTGCACGTTTGGCCACAGTAGCTGTTAGCAGCGTTTTTTTCTGCCTCCATTCAAAATCAATGGTTCCCTATGGTTCCCCATTGATTTGAATGGAAATCACCCTGATCCGACCTGCGGTGAGACCTGCACTGTGAGAATCTTGAGGGGGAACTCCACGCCAAAATGGGGAAAAAAACAGCGTGGGGTTCCCCCCCAGGTTCCAAACCAGGCCCTTCGGATCTGGTATGGAATTTGAGGGTAGCCCCGCGCCGAAAAAACGGCGTGGGGTCCCCCCCAAAATCCATATCAGACCCTTATCCGAGCATGCAGTCCGGAATGCCAGGAAAGGGGAGGGGACGAGCGAGCGTCCCCACCCCCCCTGGATCATACCAGGCCACACGCCCTCAACATGGGGGGGGTGTGGGTGCTTTGGGGCAGGGGGAGCTCTGCACCCCGCACCTCAAAGCACCTTGCCCCCATGTTGATGAGGACAAGGGCCTCATCTCCACAACCCTGGCCGGTGGTTGTGGGGGTCTGCGGGCAGGGGGCTCATCGGAATCTGGAAGCCCCCTTTAACAAGGGGGCCCCCGATCCCGGACCCCCTCCCTATGTGAACGGGTATGGGGTACACTGTACCCCTACTCATTCACCCCATAAAATGCAGTGTATGGAAAAAACGACAGGAGACGTTTTGGAAAATTTATTAAAAATCTTCATCCGGCTCTTGTCCTCTCTGGGGGTCTTCTCCTCTCCGAGGGTCTTCTGCTCTTTTGCTGTCCGCCCTTCTTGTCTTCTCCTCTCCGGTCTTCTGCTCTTTTGCTGTCGGCTGTCCTTCTTCCTCCGGTCCTCCTCCTCCGACGTCTTCAGCGATTATGCCGGCCTCTGGTCTCTGCAGCTTATTATATAGCCATTAGGGGGCGTGGCCGCCAGATGACGTCATCGGGAGACCACGCCCCCTTGTGTCACAGATGACGTCATCTGTGACACAGGGGGCGTGGTCTCCCGATGACGTCATCTGGCGGCCACGCCCCTAATGGCTATATAATAAGCTGCAGAGACCAGAGGCCGGCATAATCGCTGAAGACGTCGTCGGAGGAGGACCGGAGGAAGAAGGACAGCCGACAGCCAAAGAGCAGAAGACAAGAAGGGCGGACAGCAAAAGAGCAGAAGACCCTCGGAGAGAAGACAGCTGAAGACCCCCGGAGAGGAGAAGACAGCAGAAGACCCCGGAGAGGAGAAGACAAGAAGGGCGGACAGCAAAAGAGCAGAAGACCCTCGGAGAGGAGAAGACCCCCGGAGAGGACAAGAGCCGGATGAAGATTTTTAATAAATTTTCCAAAACGTATCCTGTCGTTATTTCCATACACTGCATTTTATGGGGTGAATGAGTAGGGGTACAGTGTACCCCATACCCGTTCACATAGGGAGGGGGTCCGGGATCGGGGGCCCCCTTGTTAAAGGGGGCTTCCAGATTCCGATGAGCCCCCTGCCCGCAGACCCCCACAACCACCGGCCAGGGTTGTGGGGATGAGGCCCTTGTCCTCATTAACATGGGGGCAAGGTGCTTTGAGGTGCGGGGTGCAGAGCTCCCCCTGCCCCAAAGCACCCACACCCCCCCCATGTTGAGGGCGTGTGGCCTGGTATGATCCAGGGGGGGTGGGGCCGCTCGCTCGTCCCCTCCCCTTTCCTGGCATGCCGGACTGCATGCTCGGATAAGGGTCTGATATGGATTTTGGGGGGGACCCCACGCCGTTTTTTCGGCGCGGGGCTACCCTCAAATTCCATACCAGATCCGAAGGGCCTGGGGGGGAACCCCACGCCGTTTTTTTCCCCATTTTGGCGTGGAGTTCCCCCTCAAGATTCTCACAGTGCAGGTCGCACCGCAAGTCGGATCACCCTGATCCGACCTGCGGTGTGACTTCCATTCAAATCAATAGGCTCCCATAGGGAACCATTGATTTTGAATGGAAGAAAAAAAACGTATAACGTGGCTTAACGCACGTTAAGCAACGTTATGGAGCCTCATGGAGCCTTTAGCAGCGTCAGACGTTTTTTGCAGCTTGACGCTGGAGCTCCTGAACCCACAGTTCCTGGGTTTTTTTTGGAGCTGTAAAACGCCTATGCCACTTGGAGCTCCTAAAAGCTCTATGTGTGCATGAGGCCATAGAATAACATGGATGGGCGTTCTGCAGCTGCAAAAAAAAAACGTCTGACGCTGCTAACAGCAGCTGTAAAAACGTCCAGTGTGCATGAGGCCTAAAAGCGCTGCGTAAATTGACAGCGCTATATAAGTACCTGAAATAAATAAACAAACAAATACACCTGGGGGGGGGGGGACCTCTGGGGGAATCAAAAATGGAGAAAGATCTGGGAGTCATGGTAGTGTCAAGCTTGATTTATTCTCTCTGGAGAAGAGACACCTGAGTGGGGACATGATAGCAATTTATAAATACCTCAATATAAACATAGGAAAAAAAAAAAATATTCAGTCGCAAAGAATGTATGATGACACAAGGCCATACAATGCGATTAGAGGAGAAGCGATTTAACCTCAGACTACGCAGGGGGTTCTTTACAGTAAGGGCTATAAGACTGTGGAATTCTCTACCACAAATGGTAGTTACTGCAGGGAGTATGGCTACTTTTAAAAGACTCTTGGACGTACATCTCAAGGATAAAAACATTCGGGGGTATGGGAAATGAATACGTCCACGCATGCCGACACTGGATGGACTATTGTCTTTATTCAACCCTAACTACTATATAACTATGAAAATCTAACAATGAAAGTGGTTTCCATTCAGAAAAGTCCATTAATTCCAAAATCGAATGTTAAAAGTAAACAAAATGTTTAACTACTTTTTAATGGTACTGAGAATTTTTGTATGAATGCTCGTACGAGTGTTTTTTGGGAATTTGAAATCTACCAGTTTATGCTTTTTATCACTACATCTTCAATACTTCCCTATCAGTTTTATCCACTTACACTAACATTTGCAACTTACTGTGATTGATTTATTAGAATCTAGCTATCTCCCCATTAACGTTATTCTTTATTTACAATTTGACATAACTGGTCTTTAAGCAAAAAAGGGGTTGCCCTTCATATCACACCCCCCCCCCCCCCCCAATGGGTCTCTCCTTGTTACATGGGTGCAATGTAAAAGATCTAACATTTTATTTATAGAGCTTTATTAAATGGTGTCTCTGCGGTAGGATAATGTCAAGGATACTGCATTTTAAAGAGGATCTTCACTACACCTGAGCGCCACAATCCAAAAACGCTGTTTAGTTGGTTTTTAATGTTTTAAGAAAACTTCCCCATCCATCCATGTCTCCATGCTTTATTTTAGTGAGAAATCTCTTTGAAAAACACCCCCTAGCATTTCTAGCCAAGCCCATCTTGAGTAATGGCAAATGATTAATGTAGCATTTACTTCCTGCCCTTAGCTCAGGTATGCCTGCTTAGCTGAGAAAACACTTCCTCTCCTCCTGAAGACTCGTGGAATGTATGACATCTATTTTCTAATGTTAGCAGCATGAGGATTAAAAATATTCAATGTTGATTGGGAGAGTGAAGTTCCACTTTAACATTTTGTTTTTTCTTAACACTGCCAACAGTATACTTAAGTTTAGTCAAAGAGGGTTCCCAATAAAGAATGCCTCTCAAACATGTCCATATTAAAAACAACCAAATATGGATGGTATCCATGCTAGGTCTTTCAATGAACTGTCTTGTAGAATAAAGGAAAACTATATAAAGAAGAAAAGCAACAGGACACAGAAAGCCTAACTTTTACAAAAAAAAAAGTGTAAAAATCCTCAAAATTAAAGGGGGAAAGTAAAAACAGAAAAGTTTTTCCTAATTACAATTGTAGTACTGTAAGACCCATTTTAATGATCCATCGTGGCTTCGCCACATCGGCTAGCCCTCAAAATCCACGGCGATAGGTCTGCAATATGAAAAAAACAGATGCAACAAACAACATTCTACACAACAATCTGGCATGTGAAAATAAAATGCTAATTGTATATGAACCACGGAATTTGATCCCATAAATTAAATTAATAAGGGACCCAATGAAAATTATGTTTTTTTCTCACAATCTTTTAAAATTTAAGTTTTAAAATTTACAAAAAGAGAATGTTTTGATAGGATTTCAAAAATATATCTGGTAATTGTCCCTACTGAAAATATTCAGTGGGGTATGTCTTTACAGTATCAGTTTTATCACATATATAAATATGTAGCTGTGAGGTTCTGGCTAGATCATATTATATACAATACACAGCTACTCTAAATGTAATAAAGGGAAAAATACACTTTAGCAACAGATAAGCAGGAATATTACATTGTATTATTAAGCAGCATGTTTAACAAGAACAGGCTTCTCTCAAGGCAACGTACATAAACAGAAACCAGGATGCACTAGTAAAAAAAGGAAGTTCTGCAGCTAGCAAACTTATATATATTTGTCAGATAAAAAATAAAATTGTGGTACCAGCTAGTAAGTCATCAAAAACAACCAACTCTTACAAATAAAAAGTGCCTTTTTTGGCAAATCTATAAATACATGTTTACTATTTAGTTGTATCTGATGAATGAATTACTGGAACCAGCTGGAAGGAAAATACAAAAAAATGACATACCTCTATACATCCCAAAATAACCTTCTGATCTCACAGTTTTTGCCAAACAGTCCCACCTGAAATTAAGAGAAGCCATAGGAAATAAAAATCTGTTTATATCATTTGCAAAATATCATTTAGATTTTTTTTTCTGCTTCTTACCACTCTGGTAACTGTAGTGAAAGCAACTTTATCCCAGCCTAATCCCACTTACATGCTTTTGTAGACTTGCTGGCCCTTCCTCTGGTTTTGAAGGCGAGTTTTGGTCAGGTCAATTGGAAAAACACAAGTCACTCCAATGATTCCGGCAACTCCACCATTGATGAGCTTGGCAGGCAAACTGGGGGGGGGGGGGGGGGGGGGGGGGGGGGGGGGGGGGGGGGGGGGGGGGGGGGGGGGGGGGAGAAGTAGGTTAAAATATTTCACAGAAGCTCTACTGTTACACATCTGAAGTCCTGAAAACTATAAAACGTCCTCATTTGTAAACTACCAGAAGCACATAGTAAAGCTTGTGTTCCTAAATAGTGGGCTATAGGTTCTGGTGTTAAAAAGTTACAATAACTAGTCAATAGTTATAAATGAATTAGTCACATTAAATCTGATTAGGTCATACTGACAGCCTTTAAAACAGTTGATCAAATGTAAGTAACTTCATCTCCTAGCCTTTTAATTGGAAAGCCAAGGACCCAAGTAAAGTGCATGTTTGGTGCTCAATTACCTGATCTGCTTCTCAGCCATGTTTCAAGTTTTTTCTTCTTTAGATCTATTTGGTCACAAACGCACAAGCTTGTTCCTGCACGGAATCCCAACTGAGCTCTGCAAAGAGAAGGCACAGTTTAAAGCACATCAGCTGTGTCTAAATATACCCCTGGCTCACACTCCCTGGTAAAAAAGATGAACTCCAGTGACTCACACACAGCTCACTGCACACAACACTAAACACTGGGCAATTTAACTAATACTTACAACCAAAACACCAACTTACGTCACCCAGCTACAAGAGAAAGGCTCATGTGCTTTGCCAGCTACAAAACAAAATATGCTAAAGACTTGCCATTCAGTGTGAACAGCACAAGGGATTATTGGCTTGGACTGACTAAACATGAGATGCACGAAGGTTTAAAGTGCAACTACAATGCAAAACATTTTGGATAGAGTGCAAAAAGGCTTAGAACACTTGTCTGTTTTTATTGCTATTTGTGCCCCTGTTAAGTAGATTTACCCTTTATTTGTTCAGTTTACTGTGATCATTGAAAGTAAAAAATCCCACATTTTGGGTTGTCCCCAGAAACGTAAGAGGGGAAATCTTCCAATGGGGGTCACTAGTTCTGATGGCCTAGGGGTCCCCAAGAAATTCTCTCAATTTTCAGGGATTACCTTTCACTTCCTGTTTTACTATGGGACAGGAAGTAAAGAAAAATCTCTGCAATGGGACACAGATGGCAAAAAAAAAAAAAAAATCTGACCCTCTGACCCTCACTCACTTACTCTATCAAAAATAAAAATAAAGTTTTGCCTATAGTCCAACTTTAAGTATAAAATGTAAGACTCAAATAATAAACTACATTTCAATTCCTAATGAAGCAAATCTTCTAAAATTTGCTTGAATTCAAAAGTGTCAGTCTCTCATGACTGGTTTACTTTAAATCATAGAACATCTTGCCATCAGTGTATTTAACCAGTTCTGGACCGGAAGGCTTTGCCCCCTTAATCACCAGGCAATTTTTGAGAATCAGCGCTGCGTTACTTTAATGGACTATTCCGCGGTTGTGCATTGCTGTACCCAAATAAAAATGTATGTCTTCCCCCCCCCCCCCCCCCCCACAAACAAAGCATTCTTTTGGTGGCACTTGATCATCTGTGCGTTTTTTTTTTTTTTTTTTTGCGCTATAAATAAAAAAAGAGCGACAATCCTTTATGACAATTAGTATTCTGGTACATATTTTTGGTAAATATCGCAATAAGCATATTTTGATTGGTTTGGTTTGCGCAAAAAAGTTATCGCCTCTACAAACAGGTTCAAAAAGACATTGATGAGCGAGTTTGGGGAGGAGGAACTTGACTGGCCTGCACAGAGTCCTGACCTCAACTGGATAGAACACCTTTGGGATGAATTAGAGCACGGACTGCGAGCCAGGTCTTCTCGTCCACATCAGTGCCTGACCTCACAAATGCGCTTCTGGAAGAATGGTCAAACATTTCCATAGACACTCCTAAACCTTGTGGACAGCCTTCCCTGAAGAGTTGAAACTGGTATAGCTGCAAAGGATGGGCAAACTAAATATTGAACCTTACAGACTAAGACTTGGATGCCATTAAAGTTTATGTGCGTGTAAAGTCCAACTACTTTTGGGAATATAGTGTACATTTACAATGTCCTTCTACATGTAGTGTTCCAAATTAAAACACTTTCTAAGAAATGTTAGAAATAATCTAAACTAATGCATGTGGTGCTATTGTAAGTGTTAATCAAACTAGGAATGTTTTCCCAGCAGTGCAAAGTTTAAAAAAATTCAAAAGATAAAACACATCGAAGTAATACACTAAAACGGCTAAGCCATGTTATTGTATTTGTTTGATCAGCCATAATAAATCATGCGCTCTGTTGCTAATACCACCCCAATGAATGGATTTTCACTGAATCCACAATGAAAAGGCAACAGCAAAACTGCACGCAAGGCTAAATAGTGCTACAAGTACTACGTGCACAAACCCCATGAAATATCAAACATCCCAAATTTATAAATATAAATATATTATATATATATATATATATATATATATATATATATATATATATATATATATATATATATATATATATATATATATATATATATATATACACACACACAAACACACACACACACACACATAGCTATATAGGGCTGCAATGAATGATTATTGGATAAAAACCTTAAAAACAAGTGTGGTTTATAATTTAGTTATGTAGAGTTTAAAAAAACTATTTATTCTTGAATATCTAAGGCTGCATTCACATGTCAGCTTATGGATCGCGGGCAGAATCGCCGCGATCCGGAGATCGTTGCAAATCGCGGGACGCCTGTGCGTTGCCCGTGATTTGCAATAGCACCACAAACGCTGAGCGATGTTGCCGCAATTTCCGCCTGCCGAATCGCGGTAACATCGCTCAAAAAAAAAATCGCGGGACGCATTACGCCCAAAAAAGTACAAGAGCTTCTTTGGAGCGTATTGCATCCCGCGATTTTTTTTGTTCGATGTTACCGCGATTCGGCAGGCGGAAATCACGGCAACATCGCTCAGCGTTTGGGGTGCTATTGCAAATCACGGGCAACACACAGGCGTCCCACGATTTGCAATGATCCCCAGATCGCGTGGCGATTCTGCCCGCGATCCATACGCTGACATGTGAATGCAGCCTAAATGCAGTGGTAAATATAAATCACCAGCTAATCAAATCTGAGAATAACAGAAGAGATGTATATATTATTAGAGGTTGAATCTGATACATAGCATCAGACTCAAAGATCAACATTTTTATTTAAAAGAAAAAAAAATAAATAAATAGCCCTATAAATACAGTTTTGCAGATTTCCAGACAGGCCCGTAATATAATATTATGCACGACAGACTCCCTTGTCCTAGGCAGGTAGCTTAGCACACCAACCTTAAAATCTCTGTTCTTTTTTCAAAGTAGCTTGATACAACCTGTGCCTGCTGTCATTCGGCAGTTCGAATCTCGATCTCTAGAGATTCAAACCATGTATGAGCAGGCTAAAGGATCGATCAACTTGGGGACAACCAACCTGCTGGATTTTACATGCCATTATTGCTAGCGGATGTAATAGCCGCTAGCAATAATCACTGTGATCTCCCAGCAGGAACGGCTTCCCCTGTTGGGAGAACACAATGGCTCAGTGGAACGGATTCCCCCATTAACACCGAATGTGTTGATGGGGCAATCAAGTAATTTTCTTTTCCTGAAGTTCACAGGTTGAAAGCAGAAAAAAATTGGGCAGGTGAACTGGAGCTCTTGTGGGGTGGTTCTGCTCTGCAGTGGTCAGGACCTATAAAAAGTGGCCCAAGGAAGGAAAACCAGTGAATCAGCAACAGGATCATGGGCACTCAAAGCTCACTTATGAACATAGTGAGCGAAAGTCTGCCTTGTGTAGTCTGATCCAATAGAAGAACAACTGTAGTTCAGGGTTCACATGCTGACCCGTGTCCATAGCCAAAAGTGCGTACAATGGGTATGTGAGCATCAGAACTGGACCACAGGAGCAATGGAAGAAGGTGGCCTGGTCTGATTATTCAAGAATGGTTTGAGAAACACGGAGTTTAATGTATGGGCTCAGCCTTCAAATTCAGGCCGCAGACCGGTACCAGTACGTGGCCGGTTGATGACCGGGCCGCACAGCAGGAAGTGAGCAGGGACCACGAACGGCACAGGGCTATAACAGGCTGCGGTCGCAGCTCACCTTCTGCTCTGCAGCCATGCCAATGTGTCTTCTCCCAGCTCCCCTGCCTAGGGGAAACATGAACTGATAACTCTGCCCTGTCCTGTGTAGGGGAGGCAGAGATTGGAATGGAGCGGTGTGATGTTAGAGAGCAAAAGGGGGTTGGGAGCAGACTGCAGGGGCACAGTGTGGAAGAGGTTGTGATTGCTAGGTGCACTGCAATATAAAGAGGACTGCACTGTAAATGGGCATTTTAAAATGCAGGTTGATTAAGGCCCCTTTCAAACCGGCGATTCAATCTGCCTGTCAGTTTTTCAGACAGACCTGATCAGATGCTCCATGCATCCATATGGGGCAGCGGATGTCAGCGGTGACATGTCCACTGACACCCGCTGCTCTCCGATCCAATCCTGTCCGTGAAATCCGGACGGATGGAAACCCCTTTTTTCCATCTGTCTGGAGGATTGGATCAGATGGGATGAGAACGGACAGGCGGTCCGTTCTCATCCGATCTCCACACAGAGGACAGCGGGGATCTGACAGCCCTATCTCTGCACACAGAGCGGAGACGGAGCTGTCATCCGCTTGCTCAGCGGGGATCGGCGGACCGATCCCCCGCTGAGAAGAACGGACTCCGTCGGGCGCTGCGCCCGTGTGAAAAAGGCCTAAGAGAAAAAATCAGCAGGCGTGGAAAACGGGGTCCTAATGAATTTAGACAAATTTCTATTCCAATACATCTTCACCTTAACAAGACTAGACTACGGTTTCCTCAGTATTGCTATGTAATAAATGTCAGCACAGCGACAACGAGTGGAAAGGCTAAAAACAAAACCTCTTACCTTTTACAAATATCTGTTGGTTATACATTGCCTGGTTATACCTATTTTAAAGATGAAAAATATCTCCCCTCCTGTCCAGTGTACTGAACACTCTCCTGTTAGCCTGACATTAGTTTTTACCCACATTAATAGAAGGACAGATTCTGTAATATCACTGCCAGGGCAAAAATTTAATGATTTCTGAAGGAAAATGAAAGTAAAAAAAAAAAAAAAAAAAAAAAAAAAAGAAGAAGACCGAGGCAACCACAAAAAAAATCGTTTTTTTCTGCATGAACACGCCCTATAAATGTGTGACCCATGGTACGAATACAGCTGCCTACTTCAGGGCTAAATACTTGCTTGTGCTTGGAGTTCATTACAAAATGTAGATAATCGCAAATAACATTCATTTCTAATGCCCCATACACACGTGCAGATTATCTGAAGACTTTTGTCTGCAGACTTACCTTTTCTATGTAGTGCAAGGGCCTGCCAGATTGCATACAAATTGAAAGTGTTTAGGTTTGACCTCATATTATATGGTTTTGGTAAGTCTGCAGACAAAAGTCTTCAGATAATCTGCACGTGTGTACGGGGCATAAAATACACTACTCTTCTGATGGTATCACTGTTTCTTGGAAGTAAGAATTTCTGCCGCCCTGAATGATTTCACACGCAGCTGTGACTCAGCTTCTACTTATCAGCATAAAACATTTGATTAGTAACTGCGGGCCAGAGTGACTGAGAACAAGTCACAAGAAAATGGCAGAATACCTCACTTACAATCCCTTTCAGGTATGCATATATATCTTGGGGGACCTTTCACAGGGACAAGGCTGAACTGTGTGCAGATAACCAGCAACCCCCACAAGGCACATTGAACACAAACAATAAGACATCTGAGGAAAATAAAACACACTTTATATACATATCTGCAAATATTAGACACTAACAAAGGGAACAAAAGAATGCAGGCAGTAGCACTTAGCAGCCCCGCTCTGGGCAAAAATCTAAATTAATTTCCACCCCACCATTCTAACTGCATCTACTGACACACAGTGCGGGCCAGCCTTGCACCCTTGTCACTGAATTTGAATGACAGAAGCAGGAGCCAATGACCAGTGAGTAGAGAGAGAAAAAATGCTGCTCCTCAGTACAGTGGTGGATCAAGATTGCTCCTCCCTGCTCTCTCCTCACTGGCTGTGATTGACAGCCGTCTCTGGGCCAAAGAGGAGGCAGAGAGCCATGGCTCTTGTGCACATTGCTGGATCGAGATCAGGCAAGAATGTAGGGGGCCGGGGGGGGGGGGCTGCACTTTAAGTTTCTTTTTTACCCTAATGCAAACAATGCATTAAGGAAAAAATAAATCTTTAGCCTTTACAACCACTTTAAAATTACCTCAGATCAGCAGATAACACGGGCCAGGAGCTGAAGCCTATGTTGGTTGATCTGCTGTGGTCATGCTGTACTGCTTCTGCTTTTTTTCTATAGTTCCAAATGAAATAGCTGCTTCTTGCACGCTTGCATGTTGACTTCCATTTTGAAAAAAAAAAAAAAAAGATGAGGTGGACAGAGGTATCTGGTGTTATGTCATACTAGTATAGAAGAGGTGGGAAGAGATGCCAGATGGTATTTCCAGCCAATAGATAGTAAAGCTATCTACTTCCTGTGAGCCCAGGGCACCAAAGATTTGCCCCTGTGGGTATACAGCATTATCTAGCTACCATGGGCACAAAGGAGAGAACAGATAGCAGGACCATGTCATTATGGTACACTGCTCTCTGCAGTATTCACCCACCACTAAGTATAGAAGAGGACCTGTCACATCACGACAGAAGGATAAAAAAAAAAAATGTTTGTTATTTTTATTTTAGGAGGATGGCAGTGGGTGCACCAATAAGGAAGGGCACACAATAGTAGTTGAGGTTTAAAAAGGTTGAAAAAAAACTTTTAGAATGATACTAATATGTTATGGTTTTATGGGATTTTAGCAATTAGATTAACTTTAACGAATGTACCGGAAGATTTCGTTTAAAACAAAACAAATGTTTTTTCCTAGCGATGACTAATAAAATTGTTTGTGGATCTTTTTATTCACTATCTGGATTAAGAACAAAGAAAGAGCACTTTGAACGTCTGCTACTTTAAAGCCTGGTACACACTAGCAGTTTCTTTTTTTTCCATTCAGCCCAGCAGGTTGAACGAGAAAAAACTGAAGAGCTCGGGAGGAGATCCTGCGATTTTAGTACAGCAATTTCCCCTGCTGCGCTACTGTGTTCTGACAGGGGGGGGGGGGGCAGAAGAACACACAACATTGGCTGAAAGCGTTGATTGGCTGACCTTTTTTTAGTCATGTCCCTTAGACAGAAGCTGGCCGAATGGCCGGCTTCTGTCAGACTGGCTGCCATAGATACGGGCCACATGTTCAATAGAAATTGGCCGATGCCACCCGATATTCAGCCCGTGTACAGCCCTTAAGAAATACATTTTATAGCATCAGAATCACTTCTGGCTAAATGGAGGAGTTGATGGGGGATAAAGAAAGCCAAATGCAAGCTAATCCTAGAGCATAACATCACAAGATACTGTATATGAAGAAATTTCATATTGACTTACCAGAAAAAACTCAAGTGTCTGACTCCAATAATCTTCAGAGATCTAAAACAAAGAACATTGAAAACTTTGGAATTTTCTCAATGATATTATATGCTCAATGTTTACATCACATGCATAAATATACATAAAGAAGCTTTACTAATAGCTGTTAAATACCAGTAACTACTTACCAAGCCTATTTCTGACACATTGTTTACAAGTTAAAAATCAGTATTTTTTGCTAGAAAATTTAAAGCGGTAGTATACCGATTTTTAGGACTTTTACCTACAGGTAAGCCTATAATAATGCTTACCTGTAGGTACAATTAATATCTCCTAAACCTGCACGGTTTAGGAGATATTTGCACTGCATGCAGCAGCTGACGCTAGCGGCGTATGCGCTCTCAAGGTCCGGCGGACCTTCATAGTTCCTTGTCGGGGTGACGTCATCGCGGCTCCGGCCATTCACAGCGCCGGAGCCACCGAACCCGGAAGAGACGCAGAGGGATCATGTCAGCTCCCACAGCGGTGTCCGGGGGTCCGTGTCGGGGGCTTCATTTTAAGGTAAGTATTTCATAATGAGCTAGTATGCGATGCATACTAGCTCATTATGCCTTTGTCTTGCAGGGTTTTTTTTTTTTTTTTTTTTTTTTAGAGTATACTACCGCTTTAATAGAACCCCCAAACACACATACATACATACAGGTTGAAGGTTGTATACCTTCATATATCTGGACATGTACCTCTTTAAAATACAGGTTAACCCTTAACTAAACTAATAATACGTCACCTCTGGGCCTCCAAAGCTAAATCACGCTAACCAAACCACGTCCGCTGTTCATTTAGTTTAATACTGGCAATACACTGTAGCCATTCATTTAAATTGTGACAGATAAAGCCATATACGGCTCAATTTCAGTCAAGGAAGGCTTAGTATGAAGGCATGGTCAGCACTAAGGGGGGGGGGGGGGGGGACACATATAGTTTTTTAAGGGCCCGTACCGATTTTTCGGCCGCCTTTTAGGCCGATATTCTGTTCATTTAAAGTTTTTATTTTAACACGGTTCTTTACATTTTTTTTTAATCACTTTGATTGCTGTCACAAGCAATGTAAACATCCTTGTGACAGTAAAAGGCAGTGACAGGTATTCTTTATGGAGGGATCTGGGGTCTCTAAGACCCCCAAACCCCTCCTTTGCACTTAAAAACATTCAAAAAACGCCAAGTTTGGCTGTTTTTGAATACTGTACTGTCATTTATTTTTTTTTAAATCTGACACCACAGGCTCACATAACCGGAGTTACTACATAAAACATTTTTACAAATAAACATTTTTTTCTACCCATCATTAGGGGACAAAAAGTCCAACATGTGATGATTTTTTTGCGACAGGCTCTCTTTAATGGGAAAGCCATGAGACAGGTGGCACCTGCTGCGTCAGACCCAGGCCCGCATATGGGCAAGCAGAGCCCAGGATACATAGCCCAGTGTGTGGGGAGTAACCAGGCGGCAGTCCTGGCACCAGGACGACACTTTCTGTCGCCATGGCGACCGAGCGCCTAAGGTTTGTTGAGCCCTGCTGTAAAGGCTTTTAAAGCCTCGCCTGTGGGTAGTATAACTTACGTAGTTTGTTCCTGTTGCAATTTTAAAGCCTGACATGTTTGGTATCTATTTACTTGGCGAAACATCATTTATAGGTTACAAAAAAATTGGGTTTTGTATTTTGTTCTTTTTGCATTAAAATTTTAAAAAAGTGTATTTTTTTCTCAAAAAAAAATTGTGTTTGAAAAACTGCTGCGCAAATATTGTGATGTGTAACAAAATATGTGGAAAAGGGGTTACATGGTTTCCAAGGGCATAGTTCACAACAGTGTGGTCAGTTCCAGGGCTTTCCAGTTCCAGAAGAAAAAAAAAAGTAGAACTTGCTGAATTTTTCCTGGACTGGGCAGTACTAGAATGTGGTAAAACGAATCAAAAACGCACCGGACCCCAGTACAGTGAAAAACAAACAAAAAAACTGAAAAAAAGCATCTGGAATGCATCCGAAAACGCATCAAAAAACGCACTGGAACGTGGCAAAAACACACATGCAGAAAGGCAAGTGGAACAGATCTGGAGTGCATTTTCGTGGTGTGAACCAGCCCATACCGCTTGTTACATGTAAACGGAAAGTGTCAGAAAATGGCCTTGAGGTCAAGTGGTTCATTATGGGTCTGTACACAGCTGCGTTGCTTTCAATAGATGTAACTGCACATGTGCGTTAGCCCTTATTTACATTGGAGCGACTTGTCAAGCGCTTTGACAGGTCAAACCCCATGATAGGTCGCAGCCTTTTGCCAGCAATCACTCAGTTCAACTCGGTGCGACGCCTATTTCAATAAGTAGTTCCTGCACTACTTTTGGTGACTTCGGATGCGACTTGCATGAAGCCGCACAGATGTCTTCCAAGTCGCATCTAAAGTCATCACACTGACATATGGCTTTAAAAAGCGTGCAATTTCAGATGAAGTCGCGCGATTTTAAAGCCGCAGTCATAGTGATCGGGGGCTAAACAAGAGCTGCATTCAGATTCCATAACACAGAATCCAAAAATCGGTGTCCAAGATGCGTTTTGCGCATTCAGTGCTGGTTCATATTGGTGCGATGCATGAACCCTGCGATCCACTGTGGGTTCCCGCATCGCACCCGACTCGCAGGCAGTTCACACTGCCATATGCGAACTGCTGAAGGTGTCAATACAAATTTAACAACGCCCCCAGATTAGTTTGCATATCGCAGTGCGAACTGTCAGTTCAGACAGGAATCGGATCGCATAGGTGTGGATACCCAAGCGATCCGATTCTGGTGCGGACCGAAAAAGGGGTCCTGTGCGACTTTGGTCTGAATGCGTTGCAAATTCAGCCAAGCGATCTGCGTGGCTTTTTTAGCATCGCACAGACATCGCATGTGATTTGCACAACAGTGCGCTGCGAATCCCATGCAATGCCTGACATTACATATGTGTGAACCGATTCATATATATATATACATACATACATATACACACATACACACACAGTATATAGATAAATCTATCTATCTATTTCTTACACATTATGTGTGTATATATATATATATATATATATATATATACACATATACACACACACACACACATACATATATATGAAATAAATCAATTTTATATATATATATATATATATATATATATATATATCTTACATACATCTATCTCTCTCTCATATATATATATATATATATATATATATATATATATATATATATATATATATATATATTTTTTTTTTTTTTTTTTCTTACATATATTTATCTCTCTCTCTCTCTATATATATATATATATATTTGTGTTTGTAAGCACATAAATTAGGTGTAAACAAAAGGGGGAAAATACATGTATTGCTATTTCTAGTGGTATTATTAGAGGGGAGAGATGATAGAATAGAGGTCACCCTGTGAGGACTGCACAGGGGTGAAGGGTTAATTCATTCTGCTCACTCACCTTCCCCGGACACAGACGACTGATGAGAGGTAAGTACAGCGCAGGGAGGAAAGTACTGAGGGTGTGTAGGTGACCCGCTGGTGATGAATGAATGAACTCTGCACTCCCGAGACAACCGAAGAAGAAAGAAAGTCTATAGAAACTTCCAGAGCTCCTTACTGCTGGGGGCGTCACCGACACATCCTCAACCAATCAGCATCAGGCCAGTGTGTTTGTAAAAGCGAATCGCGTGCCAGCTGCATTCCTGTACGACCGGTATCGGGCACGCGCACAGTGTCAGGTGGGGGGGTTGCAGATTCGAATGGTGTCACGGTGGGGGAGGGGAGGAATTATCACTGTGTTACACGATATTCTCATGTTGAGTAGGTTAGCTGTATTCTATAGAATTTTCCTGTGCTTACCTTAGCCACTGAGAACAATATGGAGCGACATTTATTGTTTTACTTGAATGTTATCATCCGATATGTTCAGCATGACGTGACACTTGTTTGTTTTTATTTCTTTGTAGTCACGGATAATTTCTGTTTATTTTGATGCATTTGAATTTAAGATGAGAAAGTCAACTTAAAAAAGAAAGAGAGAATCTGCAGAAATTCCTGCTTGAATAAAGTTGGGTAAATAAAGCAAAAAAAAAAAAAAATTTTTTTTTTTTTTTTTACACCTTTCTGGCAGTATGGTCCATAAAAACTCCTGAAAGACGGGCCATGGCTTCCTTAGGCCCCTTTCACACTTGCCGCTCCGGGCAGACTTGTTTTTTCTCAGCGGGGGATCGATCCGCTGATCCCCCACTGAGCAGGCGGATGGCAGATCAATCTCCGCTCTGTGTGCAGAGACAGAGCTGTCAGGTCCCCGCTGTTCTCTATGGGGGAATCGGATGGGAACGACCGTCTGTCCATTCTTATCCGATTATTCGATCCACCAGACTGATGGAAAATAGGGTTTCCATCCGTCCGAATTTGACGGACAGGATCGGATGTCAGCAGACATGTCTCCGCTGACATGGGATGCGCCATTGAGATGCATGGGGCATCCGTTCAGATCCGCCTGAAAAACTGACAGGGGCATCTAAACGGTCCGCCTGTGTGGAAGGGGCCTAAATCCTCGTACACACGATCAGATTATCGGACGATCTTTTGTCTGTTTTTTTTTGTTGCATGCTAGTCTCATATGGAAAGTGCAGAGGTAACTTTCATACAAAAATTCCCGTACGACAGAATTCTACTTCAGAAGTGATGTCATGTGTTGAATTGTTTTGTATGTGTTCTTTCATCTCTGAGAGCATGCCTAGTCTTGCTCTTACCATTTTTTACGGATGAAAACTGTACTAATTAACCACTTAAGCCCCAGCCCTATTTCGGACACTTTTTGTTTACAAGTTAAAATCAGTATTTTTTCCTAGAAAACTACTTAGAACCCCCAAACATTATGTATATTTTTTTAGCAAAGACTCTGGAGAATAAAATGTCGGTCATTGCAAAATTTTGCGCAGCGGTCTTTAAAACGCCATTTTTTTGGAAAAAATTTGAAAAATCCCATTTCACTGCATTTAAAAAATACTAAACAGTAAAGTTAGCCCATTTTTTTTGTATATTGTGAAAGATGATGTCACGCCGAGTAAATAGATACCCAACATGTTACGGTTAAAAATTGCGCCCCCCCGTGGGATGGCGACAAACTACGGTCAATAGAGATCTCAATCTGCGACGCTTTCAATTTATTTAACGGTTACCAGTTTAGAGGTAGAGTGTAGCTCTTTTTTTTTTTTTAAATATTGCCCACACTCTTGCGATCGCGGCGATACCTCACATGTGGGGTTTGAACAGCGATTTCATTCGCGGCTCGACTTGCGTATACGTTTTTTTTTTGTGCGCGAGCTAACGGTGACGGGGGCGGCTAAATTTTTTTTTTTTTCCTATTTATTTTTTATTTTTTTAAAACTTTATTACAGGTTTTTAAAAAAAAAAAAAAAAAATCTGATCACTTTTATTGCTGTCACAAGCAATGTAAACATCCCTTGTGACATCAATATATAGTGACAGGTACACTTTATGGAGGGATCGAAGGTCTAAAAGACCCTAGACCCCTCCACTACACTTCCCTGTATGCAAAATGCTGAAAACGGCATTTTTGCATACAGCCGTTTTTTAAATTTGCCGACTTTTGCAGCACAGTAACCCGGAAGTGACGTCATGGACGCCACCTCCGGGTTACGTCATCGGAGACTCGATCGATGCCGTTTCCGGCATTCATCGGGACTCCATCCAGCCGGCGGACGTGCCGGCTGGGTGCTCGGGGCTCCCGGTGGGACGGGAGCCCCGAGCAAAGCCACGGAAGGCGGCGGGAGGGGGGGCGTCCCCTCCCGCCCCCCCCCCCGGGTAACGATCGAGCGGCTCCCGAGCCGCATCGGTCATTACCGACGGAAAGCCGACCGTCGGCTTCAAACCACGGTACCGGGATGATGCCTCTAACTAGAGGCATCATCCCGGTATAACCCTGCAAAGTGTACCGACGTATCGGTACGTTAGAATGCGGTAAGTGGTTAAACGAAAATCGGACGTTGTGTTGAGGTACGATAACAATTTTATAGCCTGCACATCCAGTTTTTGTTGTCTGAAAATTCGTAATCCACTGTCGAAAGCACCATAATAACAATCCGAAAATCGGCAGATCGTTCGTCGTGCAAAATTTTACTTCAAATTTTCATATCATGTGTACAGGCCTTAAAGGTCCTTTCACACGGTTCGCTGTCCGGTGCGGACCGTTCTCTGCTCAGCGGTGGATTGATCCGCCGATCCCTGCTGAGCAGGCGGATGACAGCTTCGTCTCCACTCTGTGTGGAGGGAGGTGTCAGAGCCCCGCTGCTCTCTATGGGGGAATCAGATGAGAGCGGACAGCCTGTCCGTTCTCATCTGATCCCATCTGCTGGACGGATGGAAAATAGGGTTTCCATCCGTGCAGGTTGGATAAACAGAGGTGTGAGGATTGCTGCAGCTGAGATAAAAAGAGGTGTGTGGATTGCTGCGGCTGAGATAAACAGAGGTGTGTGGATTGCTGCGGCTTAGATAAACAGAGGTGTACGGATTGCTGCGGCTTAGATAAACAGAGGTGGGCGGATTGCTGCTGAGATAGACAGAGGTGTGCAGATTGCTGCTGAGATAGACAGAGGTGTGCGGATTGCTCCTGAGATAGACAGAGGTGTGCGGATTGCTCCTGAGATAGACAGAGGTGTGCAGATTGCTGCTGAGATAGACAGAGGTGTGCAGATTGCTGCTGAGATAGACAGAGGTGTGCAGATTGCTGCTGAGATAGACAGAGGTGTGCAGATTGCTGCAGCTGAGATAAACAGAGGTGTGCAGATTGCTGCTGAGATAGACAGAGGTGTGCGGATTGCTGCGGCTGAGATAAATAGAGGTGTGCAGATTGCTGCGGCTGAGATAAATAGAGGTGTGCGGATTGCTGCGGCTTAGATAAACAGGTGTGCGGATTGCTGCGGCTTAGATAAACAGAGGTGTGCGGATTGCTGCGGCTTAGATAAACAGAGGTGTGCGTATTACTGCTTAGATAGACAGAGGTGTGCGTATTGCTGCTGAGATAAACAGAGGTGTGCGGATTGCTGCTGAGATAAACAGAGGTGTGCAGATTGCTGCGGCTTAGATAAATAGAGGTGTGCAGATTGCTGCGGCTGAGATAAACAGAGGTGTGCGGATTGCTGCGGCTGAGATAAACAGGTGTGCGGATTGCTGCGGCTTAGATAAACAGAGGTGGGCGGATTGCTGTGGCTTAGATAAACAGAGGTGTGCGTATTACTGCTTAGATAGACAGAGGTGTGCGGATTGCTGCTGAGATAAACAGAGGTGTGCGGATTGCTGCTGAGATAAACAGAGGTGTGCGGATTGCTGCTGAGATAGACAGAGGTCTGCGGATTGCTGCTGAGATAAACAGAGGTATGCGGATTACTGCTGAGATAAACAGAGGTGTGCGGATTGCTGCTGAGATAAACAGAGGTGTGCGGATTGCTGCTTAGATAGACAGATGTCTGCGGATTGCTGCTGAGATAGACAGGGGTTTGCGGATTGCTGCTGAGATAGACAGAGGTCTCCGGACTGCTGCTGAGATAGAAAGAGGTGTGCGGATTGCTGCTGAGATAGAAAGAGGTGTGCGGATTGCTGCTGAGATAGACAGAGGTGTGCGGATTGCTGCTGAGATAAACGGAGGTGTGCGGATTGCTGCTGAGATAGACGGAGGTGTGGGGATTGCTGCGGCTTAGATAAACAGGTGTGCGGATTGCTGCGGCTTAGATAGACAGAGGTGTGCGGATTGCTGCTGAGATAGACAGAGGTGTGCGGATTGCTGCTGAGATTTACAGAGGTGTGGGGATTGCTGCGGCTGGGATTCACAGAGGTGTGCAGATTGCTGAGCCTGGAATTGACAGAGGTGTGGGAATTGATGTGGCTGGGCCAGTGGTGGCAGAGCACTCCTGTGATCCACAAGAGAAGTTTATCCAAATAGAAGTTTATCCTGCATAAATAGACAGAGGTGTGCGGATTGCTGCTGAGATAGACAGAGGTCTGCGGATTGCTGCTGAGATAGACAGAGGTCTGCGGATTGCTGCTGAGATAAACAGAGGTGTGCAGATTGCTGCTGAGATAGACAGAGGTGTGCAGATTGCTGCTGAGATAGACAGAGGTGTGCAGATTGCTGCAGCTGAGATAGACAGAGGTGTGCAGATTGCTGCAGCTGAGATAAACAGAGGTGTGCAGATTGCTGCGGCTGAGATAAATAGAGGTGTGCAGATTGCTGCGGCTGAGATAAATAGAGGTGTGCAGATTGCTGCGGCTGAGATAAACAGAGGTGTGCGGATTGCTGCGGCTGAGATAAACAGAGGTGTGCGGATTGCTGCGGCTTAGATAAACAGGTGTGCGGATTGCTGCGGTTTAGATAAACAGAGGTGTGCGGATTGCTGCGGCTTAGATAAACAGAGGTGTGCGTATTACTGCTTAGATAGACAGAGGTGTGCGGATTGCTGCTGAGATAAACAGAGGTGTGCGGATTGCTGCTGAGATAAACAGAGGTGTGCAGATTGCTGCGGCTTAGATAAATAGAGGTGTGCAGATTGCTGCGGCTGAGATAAACAGAGGTGTGCAGATTGCTGCGGCTGAGATAAACAGGTGTGCGGATTGCTGCGGCTTAGATAAACAGGTGTGCGGATTGCTGCGGCTTAGATAAACAGAGGTGGGCGGATTGCTGTGGCTTAGATAAACAGAGGTGTGCGTATTACTGCTTAGATAGACAGAGGTGTGCGGATTGCTGCTGAGATAAACAGAGGTGTGCGGATTGCTGCTGAGATAAACAGAGGTGTGCGGATTGCTGCTGAGATAGACAGAGGTCTGCGGATTGCTGCTGAGATAAACAGAGGTATGCGGATTACTGCTGAGATAAACAGAGGTGTGCGGATTGCTGCTGAGATAAACAGAGGTGTGCGGATTGCTGCTGAGATAGACAGATGTCTGCGGATTGCTGCTGAGATAGACAGGGGTTTGCGGATTGCTGCTGAGATAGACAGAGGTCTCCGGACTGCTGCTGAGATAGAAAGAGGTGTGCGGATTGCTGCTGAGATAGAAAGAGGTGTGCGGATTACTGCTGAGGTAGACAGAGGTGTGCGGATTGCTGCTGAGATAAACGGAGGTGTGCGGATTGCTGCTGAGATAGACAGAGGTGTGCGGATTGCTGCGGCTTAGATAAACAGGTGTGCGGATTGCTGCGGCTTCGATAGACAGAGGTGTGCGGATTGCTGCTGAGATTTACAGAGGTGTGGGGATTGCTGAGCCTGGAATTGACAGAGGTGTGGGAATTGATGTGGCTGGGCCAGTGGTGGCAGAGCACTCCTGTGATCCACAAGAGAAGTTTATCCAAATAGAAGTTTATCCTGCATAAATAGACAGAGGTGTGCGGATTGCTGCTGAGATAGACAGAGGTCTGCGGATTGCTGCTGAGATAGACAGAGGTCTGCGGTTTGCTGCTGAGATAAACAGAGGTGTGCGGATTGCTGCTGAGATGGACAGAGGTGTGCGGATTGCTGCTGAGATGGACAGAGGTGTGCGGATTGCTGCTGAGATAGACAGAGGTGTGCGGATTGCTGCTGAGATAGACAGATGTCTGCGGATTGCTGCTGAGATAGACAGAGGTCTGTGGATTGCTGCTGAGATTGACAGAGGTGTGCAGATTGCTGCGGCTGGAATTGACAGAGGTGTGGGAATCGATGTGGCTGGGCCAGTGGTGGTGGAGGCGCACTCCTGTGATCCACAAGAGAAGTTTATCCAAATGAACGTTGGCTGTACTTTCCTTTATGGAGCTTCACCCTCTCTGTTTGTCCTCTTAACATTATCATTGAAAGTGAAAGTAAAAGAAAACCCCATATTTTAGATTGTCCCCAGAAAAGTAATAGAACAGAAACCTTACAATAGGGACACTAGTTCTGGTGACCATGGGGGGTCCCCAAGGAAACCCCTAATTTGCAAGGGTTTCCTGTTTAGCTATGGGACAGGAAGTGAAGAAAAATCTCTGCAATGGGACACAGATGGCAAAAGAAAAATCTGACAGGGGTTACAACTCTACCTTGCTCTATCCAAAATTAAAAATAAGTTTTGTCTATTTTAAAGAGAACATAAAGCCTAAAGAACAATTTGTACCTGTGGGTAAGCCTATAATAAGGCTTACCTATAGGTACTGTAAAATATCTCCTAAACTTGAACCGCTTAGGAGAACTTTACATTGCATGCCGCTGATGATGTCATCGGCGCATGTGCTCTGAAGGAACGGCCACTCGTGCCTTTCCTTCAGATACCTGTGCCATGATTGACGACTCCCCTGCGCATGTGCAGGAGTGACGTCATTCCGGCTCTGGCCTGTCACACAGCCGGAGTCCGCAGACCTGAAAGGAAGACCGGGAGAAAATGGACGCTGCCTCCAGCGATTACATTGCATCGCTGGGGGGCTTTGTTTTCAGATAAGTTTCACATAATGTGCTAGTTTGTGATGCATACTAGCACATTATGCCTTTACCTTGCAAATCCTAAAAGAAAAAAAAAGTAACCAGCGATTTACAACCGCTTTAAGTCACAAATTAAAGTTGCAGTGGTCCTAGAGCATGAGTTCACACACAATTCTCTTACCACCCTTCATTCTTGATAAAATATCCACTCCGATATGACTGGCCATGGCCATGATTTGGGAGCAAAAATAGTTCAAAGCCTATAGCTTACATTTTGAAATCCTGTTTTTGACAATGACAACTTTTAGTGACAAAAAGAAACATTTTTAGGTCTGATGCAATATTTTCACAAGTTGCATGTACTTTCCTTAGGGAAAGGAATTGAGTTTTTTCTTCAATGGCCTATTTGACATCTACACAACCAGTTTAGATTTAATAATTACGGTATTTGGAAGATATAGCTGCCTTATTTAGAATATTAAAATCATTTCTGAGATTAAACACCTACTGTATGTCGAAGAACTTTTTTTTGTTCTCTCTTTATGCGTTTGCATACATTCATACATACATTCATAAATACAGTACATACACACTATAGTGCAAATACTGTACTGTATATAAAAACAACCAACAATTTTCTGGGACTTTAAATCAAGGAATCTCAATGAGCACTTTGGGCACATTTTCTACTTCTGTGGAGGACTTGTTATTCAAGTTTTATCAGTTGTCTGGTTTACTATTATTAAAAGAGTAAAATAATGTTTTTGCTTGGCTGCCTTTAATCTTTAAACCTCAAAAAAGAAATGCTGATATAATCACCAAGGTTAGGGAGGTCAAATAATCATTTATTTGTCCATTTTCACTTTTGACAAATTTTCAGATTTCAGACTACGTTTCTGAAGACATGACAATTAGGTTTCCTGTGATGGATATACTATACATATAAAATTCTATATATTAAAAATCAGAAACTATAAGGGTCCTTTCACACGGGTTTGACTCTGTTTTGCTCAGCGGGGATCGATCCGCCGATCCCCTCTGAGCAGGCGGATGACAGGTCCGTCTCCACTCTGTGTGCAGAGATAGACCTGTCAGATCCCCGCGCTCCTCTATGGGAGATCGGATGAAAATGGACCGCCTGTCCCCTTTCATCTGATCCTATTCGATCCTCCAGATGGATGGAAAATAGGGTTTCCATCCGTCTGAATTTTACAGACAGGATGGGAGCGCAGCGGGTGTCAGAGGACAGGTCTCCGCTGACATCCGCTGCCCCATAGGGGTGCATGGAGCATCCCATCAGGTCCGTCTGAAAAAACTGACAGGTGGACCTGAGTGGAAAGCCCTGAGTGGAAAGGGGCCTGAGACCTCATTCACATGGGCAAACCTATCTGCACACACATGCAAAGGGCTGTCTTTGCCTACACAGGTGTTCCGTACATCTGTGTGCAGGTGATCCCCTTCATGTCTTTTGGGATGCAGCGGTTGCACAGACAAAGCCATTGCTCGCAATTTGACAGCCGCGTGGGTGCATATCCCCGAACTTACACTGCCTGTGTTTGGGGTCACGCACATGCACGGCTGTCAAATTGGGGCCCATAATTGTGTCCTTGCAGCCACTGCATCCCAGTAGACATGAATGCATGGAACACGTGTGCATCATGTGCAGGCAAAGTTGGCCCCTCGCATCGATAGGTACGCTCATGTGAATGAGGCCTAAGGACTGGTGGACATAGCTTGCATTACAGTTTTCTGGATGTAGAATGCGGTGTTTGAATTTTAGATGGGATCTAATGGAATAGTGTAGCAAAGCAGGCTATTTATCACATAAGAGACATGCTATGGTGCTTCTGCAATAAAAAACGTATCTGCCCATTCGCAGTCTTCTTTACCTTGCATGCGCATGCACAACTCTGTTTTGCACTCTCAGCATGGTGCCTGTGTGCTGGGACAAATTAATGAACTGCTCACGCACATAAATGACATCATCCTGCTCCAGCCAATCAAAGCTGCAAAGAAACTGGTAAGAAGCTGTTGGCATCGGCAGGGGCCCCATGAAAAGCAAATAGGGGGAGCAGAGGTTTCTGCAGAATGTCAATAGGGATATTTAGGACTTTAAGAGCCGGTGTTCCGTGAGAATTACCTACCCGTGAGAAAAACCTACCCCTCGTCACTTCCGGTTCACGGCACTGTATGGAATGCAGCGCTTACATTAAAACAGCGGGGCTGCAATACGAATCATCTCCGCTCGTGTGCCTGTCACTTCCCTGATCTCGGCAACTAAATATAAAAGCGGCGGCGGGTGTATGTAAACATAAATCACGGAGACGCCAGCCGCTTTTATATTTAGTTGCCGAGATCAGGGAAGTGACAGGCACACGAGCGGAGATGATTCGTATTGCAGCCCCGCTGTTTTATTTAACCGCCGCGTGGGTAGGTTTTTTCAACGGTACACTGTGCTATTTCCATACTAGTGCGCATGCGCACTAGTCTGCTCCTCTGTTGTCCCTTTAGGTATCCGGCCCTGTGAGCATGCGCACTGCTGCGCTGCTCAGCTATTCCTGGCCGGAAGTGACGTGGGGTAGGTAATTCTCACGGGGTAGGTAATTCTCACGGAACACCGGTTCACACCACTCTGACTTTTCAGGCGATTTAGTCGTCTGACAACTAGCGCTCCATGCTGTGCAATGGAACCGTTCTAATCAGAGCGACTCAAGTCGCTCCGACTTAGAAAAAGGTTCCTGCACTACATTTGGGCGAAGTCGGAGCGACTTGCATTGACTTCTATTATGAGAAGTCGTTTGCAAGCCGCGATGAAGTTGTGCTGCACGGGCGACTTCAAAGTCGGGGCGACTTTGAGTCGCTGTGGTGTGAACCGACTCTAAAGGTGCATGGGTAATGTAAAGAACTAATTGATGGAGAAAAACTAAATTTTATATAAAATCCATAAAGTTTTTTATTAGAACAGCGTGACAAACAATTAAAAGCATATAAAAAGACACTTGTGATGGTATCGGCTCTACATGTTTCGCCATGAGGTTTCCACAGCTTTGGCTCCGCTTTAACTTTGCTCCCCCCATGCCAAAATAGTGCATAAAATGAAAACAAAAAAAAACTAGTGAGAAAGTTTAGCAATAGAATTTGCTTTCCTCTGGTCTCCATACTGCAAGGGGGCAACATCACACTTCTTCCAATAAGCGTCCTGCTGAGGGAAAACGTGGTGAAAGGACGGTGATCGCATACTTTTGCACCGCAGCAGAAGCTGGTGAAAAGGTAAGTATATTTACTATTTCATGTTTCCCTACAGAGTTTTTTTTTATTATTATTATTATTTCTACATTGTGGCATGTAGGACGGGAGCACGGCAAACAAAAAAAAAGTGGATTGGTATTTTTGGTGCAAGGTCAACTCTTAACTCATTTCAAACTGGTGTTTAAAATGTAAAAATAATTGAAATTCCATTTTCTAAAAATTGTTTAGTGAATGTAATAACTGGTCATGTTATGTCATCTAGATAAAGGAAATATATGCAATAAGAGTGTGTTGAGACTTTTCAGGGAGGTACAGGGAAGGGGGAGGGTAAAACTGCTGCATGTGTAGATATAAGTAAAGATATTAACCACACGGCACAGTAGGAGACATTCAGTAGTTGCTGAAAGGAAGTTACGTCTGGGGATATAACATGCGCTTGCCATATTTACTACTGGCTGACTTACAAACAGCTACATCCAGCTAATATAATACTACCAATTGTGATCAGGGTAGAAGCAGTAATTGGAGCGCTCAGAAGGATACAAGTGAAAAAAGGTGCACCCTCTGCATTTATGTGTGTCACAGTAGAAAATGCAGACCAAATACAGAATACTGAACAAAGAGTAACTGATAAAGACGTACTTCACTAAATATTAACTACAAAGGATCAGTACATCTACTGAACAATATACTAATTTGACAATCAACACAGCAAAACAATGAACACTTGTGTTGCCTAAAGGCTTGTACAAACTATAAGAAATCGGGCAAGCATTTTCGTTCAAAGAACTTTCGTACGATTTTCGTATAGTGTGTATACAACTTTTGACAGCCGATTCTGACTTTTCATACGAAAAATTCCCAGAGGGACAAACTCCAACATTTTTCTCATACGGGAACAGAACAAACTATTTTCGTTTAACAACTTGCCGACCAGCCACCGCAGTTATACTTCGGCAGGTTCCCGCGAATCGCCGTAACTGATCACTTCTGTTGGCACGCGCACCTGGATGCACGAGCCCGCGCCCACTCGACAGCGGGGGGGGGGGGCTTTCCGTGAAGAGAGAACGGTGGTCTGCTGTTGTAAACACAGCAGACCGTTGTTCTCTCTGGTATCAACACAGAGCCCCTGTGTTCCTGCTATTTAGGAACACAAGTCTCTGTGTTGATATTACAAGCCCATCCCCCCCACAGTTAGAAAACATCCTCTAGGCTCGCACTTAACCCTTTGATCGCTCATTGGTTAACCCCTTCCCTGCCAGTGTCATTATTACAGTAACAGTGCATATTTTTAGCACTGATTACTGTAGTAATATCACTGGTTCCCCCAACAGTGTCAAAAATGTCAGTTAGGGGTCCCATCTGTCCACCGCAATGTCGCGGTCCCACTAAAAATTACTGATCGCTGCCATTATTAGTAAAGAATAAAATTAAAAAAAAAAAAAGATGTAAAACTTTCCCTTAGTTTGTAGACGCAATAACTTTTGTGGAAACCAATCAGATTACGCTTATTGGGATTTTTTTTACCAAAAATATGTAAAAGAATACAAATTGGCCTAAAATGATGAAAAAATTAGATTTTTAGAATTTTTTGGGAATGTTATATAGCAGAAAGTGAAAAATAATGTTTTTTTTTTTTTCAGAATCGTCACTCTTTTTTTTTTTTTCATTTATAGTTAATATATTTTGTTATATTTAAAATCACACAGGTGATCAAATACCACCGTTTGGGGAATAAAAAGGACATCAATTTTATTTGGGTACAGCATCACACGACCGAGCAATTGTCTGTTAAATAATTCAGCGCTGAATCACAAAAAATGGACTGGTCATTAAGGGGGAAAATCTAGTGGGACTGCTACATTGCTGCGGACAGATCAAACCCCTAACTGACTTTTTTGACACTTTTGGGGAGACAAGTGTAATTACTACAGTAATCAGTGCTAAAAATATGCACTGTTACATTAATAATGACATTGGCAGGGAAGTGGTTAACCCAAGGGCAATCAAAGGGTTAAATGTGAGCCTAGAGGGTGTTTTCTAACTGTGGGGGGGGGGGGGGGTGGGCTTGGTAAATCAATACAGAGACCTGTGTTCCTAAAGAGGAGGAACACAGGAGCTCTGCATTGATTCCTGAGAGAACAACGGTCTTCGGTACTTACAACAGCAGACCAATGATCTCTCTTCACGGGGAGTGATCGCGGGTGCCCTGCTGCAATAGCAGCCACCGGCCCCATGGATCGGCTTCCCCACTGGTGAGTGGGAACGCGAGCGCGCCTCCGGTGGGGCTCCCACTAACCGCCGTACAGGTACGGTGATTCGTGGGAACCTGCCGACCTGCCGCTGTATGTAGGCGGCGGATGGTCGGCAAGTGGTTAAAGTGACAGATTTGAGTCTGCAGAGCCTGCTGACATCACACCCAAAGAGTAGAAGTCTCTAGGGTTTTGGATATCTACACAGGTAAACAATACGCATGTAGCACTGCCCACGTAGGAGCTGCTGGTATTAACTGGTTCTTCCCTAAAAGTACAGAGGCTGCCCACCGCCACAAGCACCAATCTATTCACACTTGTTCTAATAACACAGTATAAGGGATGTCTTTTTACGTTTTTTTGCTTGAAGGAACTTAAACAGGAGACAGGTTAGGGCATGGGATACTCGATTAGTACTTAGCAATTAGAGGACAGTCTTCTCCTTAGGCATTTGTGGGTGTTGAACAGTCTAATGCCTCACAGCTGGGGACCATGAGGCAGGTTTCTGGGCAGTCTACAACCTCACAGCTGAAGACCATGAGCCAAGTCTCTTTGGCATCTGGTTACCATGCGCCAATCCTCAACTGCTGGTACCCAGTGCAATCTCCAGAACACTACATAGTCACAGTTATGTACAGGACACACCACATCTATTGAAACATCTTGAGGATTTACAGGTCCCCCCTGGTACTATCTTGGTCTCTATCGATATAGAGGCCCTGTATAGTAGTATTCCCCATAAAAGGGGACTTGAAATTATTAGGGAATTCCTACAGGAACGTCCCCTGGAGTCACGCAAACAAAACAGATTCATATTGGACGCATTATCGTGTATTCTGACTGGAAATTATTTTTTGTTTGACGAGTCCCACTACCTCCAGGTACAGGGAGTAGCGATGGGGACTTCATGTGCCCCATCCTATGCTAACCTGTATCAATTTTGCATGCTACAAGTTCTCACCCCAAATCCTTAATCCAGAGTATTCCATATTCTCAATTCCTGCGTCTAAGACGAATCTGTTCTAACCAACAACACTATCAAGAAGAGGCAAATGCCTTACGTGATAGACTCCTTTTGCGCGGCTATACAAAAACATGCCTTCAGAAAGCCTTTAATAAGGCTTCCAAAAAAAACAGGGAAGACCTTATTTACAAACAACAAGCCAAAGCCAGTACGGAGGTGGTCCGCTTAATTACCCCATTTAACAGGCAACATGGTATTATCAGGCAAATATTACAACAAAATTGGCATCTATTGACTAACGACCCCATATTAAACAAATACATTCAAGAACACCCTGAAATCACTTTAAAAAAAGCAAAATCTATTAAAGATAGAGTGACTAGGAGTCATTTTAGTGAGGGTGGAAAGTCAAAAATAGATGAAATTAAAGGCACATGGAAGTGTGGCAAATGTAAATACTGCGACTGGATATACGAAAACCAGTCCATGTATTTACCGGATGGTCGACTACACTCCATTTTACATCACGTGAATTGCTAAACCATAGGTATAGTATATATCATGTACTGTACATGTGGGGCCTATTATATAGGGAAAACTAAACGTCAGTTCTGGAGGAGAATAAAAGATCATATTGAAACAAAATTTCAGGATGCACTCAGGCTCAGGCGTCTGCCCACTTGGAGGACGGTTCCCCTGTCCTCCTTCACTAGTTGGTTTGCTGGTTTGACTTTAGAGACGTCCTTCCCAGGGTAAGTTTGCCTCCCCTACACGGAGGCCCTGGGAATAGCGCGTTCTCTTCATAAATGCAATTTGAAGTAGCGGCCCACCTTTTTATGTTTACTCATACTGTCCGCTTTTGGTTCCTCGCACTTTTGTGTTGTGATGACAAACCTGATGTTTCATGAATATGCATATTTGCTTGTTGCCTGTTTTGTATTCTTTAAATAAAAAATTTGAAAAAAAAAAAAAGATCATATTGGCTATGGAAAATACAACCTGCTACTAACCCCAATAGGTAGACATTTGGGTGTATACCACAAAAACGACACATCTGTGATAAAATTTGCTGCTCTTGAGAGGATCTTAGAGAACCCCTGTGGGGGAGAATTCGATAAGATCATTCTACAGAGAGAAAACAGATGGATATTCAGCTTGCAGGCTACGAAATATCCTGGCTTGAATGACGCTTTAAGTTACAAACCATTTCTGTGATTGAACTTTGTATCTACAGCTAAAAAGATTCCATATTAAACATCAATAAACAATAACTATATTCAATTTCTGTTTGATATATATAACCATCCTCTTGTCCTTTATCTTTCCTAGTAAAGTAACTTTAAGGAACGAGAGATATATCAAACATATAACAACTCTTCATATATACATCTTTTCCGCAATTCATGTGCCCAGTAAAAAGATATACAGAATAGCCATCTGTGATAGTCGGTCCTAAACACCTACCCATTTACCAAAAGGGTCGGTGTATATCTTATAATTTATATTTTTGTTATAGAATTATGTCTTATCTTTGTACTATATATGTAAAATCAACCATGTATAAATATCTAATGTCTCAACTATACAATGCATTAATGATGAACACAATATTGCAATTGTTTAACTGAGAAGTATTGTACTATATTTGTGTGTATGTCATCTGGCAAACCCCACTGGGTGGCGCTGTTTTCTCTTCGGGCGGACATATGCGCTTCTAAGAGGAGACAATCGCTGTGGATGTCTTCTCGCTTTCGGGAGGGATCGGTCATATCCGGCACATCTCTGATTGGCCGGCGGCCGGCCACCTCCCTGCACTCGTCATTTCCGGTTTCGGAGGACGAGTGTTTGAAGCGCACGCACCGCCATCAGATGGCAGGGGCGTGGCGGGATCTGATGTGATGTAGTTTGGGGGAAGATCCACCCCCTGACACTCGGCCCGTGATTGGCGGTGTGGAAGGCGCTCTATTTAAAGGTCAGTCCCGCCGGCCATTTAACACGGCGGCGGGACTTGCGGCAGACACTCGACACATCAGGTAATTCTCATATAACTCCCTATTGAATTTTACTTATTTGCGGACAAGTATAATGGATATATATTGTCCCTGCAGGACAGAACATCCAGCCCTATTTCCAGGTCTTAAGGGAGCAAATCTACCATACATATATCGGCCGGATCGGATGTATATGGTCTGATAGGCACTATTTCCAATCCATATATCCTGCAATTCAAATGGCACCGTAAGCAATATCATATTATATATTTGTGATCTGTATACAATATACTTCTATTTTAATAAAGGAAGCCATTAATATAATAATATAACTCCTCAGGTTTAATAGTCCCTAGGGACCTAACCGGAAGGGCAATAGGATCTTCTCCAGAAATCCGAGCCTAAGGCACTGACCAGAATATACACTTAGCTGGTCGACACTTTTGCTAACCTTTAAAAGGTAATGATCTATGGAGTTGTATCTCTGTTTGTTGTTGAGACTTGCCTATATTTTTAAGGTGCCTGAGGGTTCACAGACTATGTGGGTTATGTTTCCTTATCTAGATTTGCTATACCACTCCCCCCCCCCCCCTGTATTGCAGACAACATATAGGCTGTCCTGCCCATTATCATAATTACAGCTATAGATGTCTTAAGGTAATTAATTGTATCCGTATACTCTCTACTTTAAAGTATTTTTGATTAAGAACCGAAACAACTTACCTACTTCCCCTCTTTCCTAGGGATTGCTCTGACTTTAGGATTTATTAATCCTGGGGTATACTTACCTGTTTAACCCTATGCAGTCAAGGCCCTACTCTGAATGTTCATGTTGAACTAAAAAAGGTAATGCCCTTCAATATATATAACCATTAATTTTTTCTAATGAATATAAGTCACTCTAAACAATATTCTATGTTTTAGACATCATAGAACCTATTTATCCACTCATCAGCTCTGCCACATATACCCTCTTTTGCGCCTTCTATGTCAGCCCGGGGGAGACATCGGCTACACCCTGTTTACAGGTGTGTTTTCCTGTGTTGCACGCAAACAATAGTACAAATACTATCTCTTTGATTATGTTGATACTAACTGATGTTTTGTCTACTTTAAGAAATCTCTGATGTAGAAATGTGGTCCTGAAGAAGCATGCTGCGAAACGCGTAGACCCAAAGATCAGATATGATTATGTACTATATGATGTACCTAAAACTTGTGAATATATAATAACCTACACATTTTTCCCATTCGTCCTTGGAGACTATATGGGTAAAAAGTAGTCTTAGGTTATTACATGTTTTGTATGTTTTAATTTGGTTCTGGACAATTTGGTTCTGCCCTCATTTTTTTCATTTTATGTTTGGTGTATTCAATAAAATTATGTTTTAAATAAACCTTGTGAGTCGCCACGATTCATTTCATGATGTGCCTTAGAAAGTCCAGTCATATGCTCTTGTGAGGAGTCAGTTGTGGTTTGGTTTTCCAACCCATGATCCCTCACAACCCCCTTTTTTTCTTTAGTCACAGGGATAGATTTAGGGTCTTTACTAACAAAGGCCCAGGACGGCTGTCACCTTCCAGCTTTCTCCGGACAAGGTCCAATGAGTGAGACAGTCCTTGTCCAGATCAGATCCCTGGTGCTGAGGTCCTGCAATCAGCTTCTAACAGGGTCCATCCAGGCCCTCAGGCCTGACGCTGCTGAGGCCTCTAGTCAACTGCATAGGCCATGGGCTGCCTATAGGCAGCAACGCCTCAGGCTCTGGATTCCTCCTGTGGAAAAAGACCCCAGTTCTCCAGTGCTTCAGACTATTTATCACCTTTCCAGCCCCCTACTGGACACTTCTCTCCAGGGATTGGCTAGAACATGATAAATATTCATGTTGGTTAATTTTATCTCCCCCTCTAAGCTCTGGAAGGTTCTTCAAGAGGCAGGAGGAAGCAATCAAACTCCCAGCCTGTGAAACTCTGAACAGAACTAGGACAAGCAATCACTGCTCCCATGATTACAGAAGGAGCCAAAACTAAATTTACCTAGCATCCTATGCTAGGAGGGTGCTACATGCATTAAGTAGCGTATCTCCACAAAAAATCTTATGGGAAGTTTTTTGTTAATACGAGTGGTCTGGCACCAGAAAACTCCTTTACAAATGTGATGTGTTATTAGAGCTAACTGGGTGTAACAAAATAATCCAAAATAGCAAACATACGGTAGATGTGAATTCATAATTTGTGATATTTTTTTTAGGACTCCTCCACTACACTACACATTTTATACAAAGCAGGGGATATAAAGTACATTGTTTTTTACTTTCCTACATTCTGCTTTAATACTCCCCTTATTCCTTTTCCTTTTGTGTTCTTTTGCTGTTCTGTGCATATTGTGCATGCCCCACCTGCTCTATTTTGTGAATAATGGAGGTGCAGACATTGCAGGACACCATTATTTTATAACAAAGGTTTACAGTTCAGGTGTAATCAGGCAGCCCAGCTTGTGTAAAGCAGAATGTAACCCTTAGACTTCATGTACACGGATGTTTGAAAACCTCTTCTGAATGCTGGAACTTGACTTAACCACTTCAGCTCGGACGATTTGGCTGCTCAAAGACCAGGCCCTATTTTGCGATTCAGCACTGCGTGTCTTTAACAGACAATTGCGCGAACGTGTAACGCTGTACCCAAATAAAATTGACGTCCTTTTTTCCCCACAAACAGAGCTTTCTTTTGGTGGTATTTGATCACCTGTGCGATTTTTATTTTTTGCGCTAAAAACTAAAAAACAGCGACAATTTTGAAACAATAACAATATTTTTCACATTTTTTTATATGAAATTCTCAAAAAAAATGTAAAAATCTAAATTTTTTAACATTTTAGGCCAATTTGTTTTCTGCTACATATTTAAAAAAAATCGCAATAAGCGTATTTTGATTGGTTTGCGCAAAAGTTATTGGTGTGTTCCTTGTTCTTCATGATGCTCTCTGCGCTTTAAACGGACCTCTGAGACTATCACAGTGCAGGTGCATTTATACGGAGACTTGATTACACACAGGTGGATTCTATTTATCAGATTCATCATTAGTCATTTAGGTCAACATTGGATCATTCAGAGATCCTCACTGAACTTCTGGAGAGAGTTTGCTGTACTGAAAGTAAAGGGGCTGAATAATTTTGCACGCCCAATTTTTCAGTTTTTTATATTTGTTAAAAAAGTTTGAAATATCCAATAAATTTCGTTCCACTTCATGATTGTGTTCCACTTGTTGTTGATTCTTCACAAAAAATTACAGTTTTATATCTTTATGTTTGAAGCCTGAAATGTGGCAAAAGGTTGCAAAGTTCAAGGGGGCCGAATACTTTCGCAAGGCACTGTATGTCACTTTTATTTTTTTGTTTTTTTAACTAGTAATGGCGGCGACCCGCAATTTTTTGCGGGACTGCGACATTGCGGCAGACAGATCGGACCCCTGACTGACATTTCTGACACTTTTGGGGGTACCGGTGACATTACTACAGTAATCAGTGCTATAAATATGCACTGTTACTGTAAAAATTACACTGGCAGGGAAGGGGTTAATTTTATTGGTGATCAGGGGGTTAAGTGTGTCCCTAGGGGCGTGTATCTAACTGTTAGGGGGCGTGGCTAGTGAAGTAACCACAGAGACATGCGATCCTATACAGCAAGATCGCATAGCCTCTGTGCCTACTTCAGGGAGAATGACAGACGGCTGTGTTTACATCAGCCGTCTGTCTTTCTCCCTCTCCTGCGGGAGATCGCGAGTGGCCGGAGGGCATCGGAGCCGCTGGTCACACGCGCTGGCTAGGCAGGGAACGAGTGGGGGTGGGAGCGCGCTGCCGGCGGCGCGCGCTCGCCTCCTACAGGCTCTTTGGCAAGCGACGTAGTACTACGTCACTTTGCCTGTAAGCGGCTGAGTGCCGCAGTAAATATACAGGAGGCGGTCGGCAAGTGGTTAAAAATGCCAGTTTTACCACTTTTACATGCCGTGCTTAGCACCGTTTATGAGCATTTGCGATAAGCCTTTTTTTTTTCTTTTCTCTCTCTCATTGAAAACGGCTATAAACGAAAACGCTTATAAACGCAAGTTACCTTGTTTACATGCGTTTACACGCTGTTACAAGCATTTGGCATTTCAAATGCCACTAAACTACCGTCCCGAACGCAACCTTAACTGCTTCTAAACTACTATAAACGACTGAGTGTACATGTACCTATAAGATAACATTGAGTTCAGGAGCTGCTGAAAAAAGCGCCCAAATGCTCCTAAACAACCGTTTACCAGCTGCATTGTACATGAGACCTACCTCAAGCAGTGTTAATTTTGGCAGCAAATTTCAATTTAGTTTTAGTCTTAGTCTTAGGACTAAAATGGCATTTTAGTTTTAGTCCTATTTTAGTCTTCTGCAAGTGTTTTAGTTTTAGTCGTATTTAGTCGACTAAAACTCCAGTATATTTTAGTCGACTAAAACGCCCTACATTTTAGTCGACTAAAACTCATTTTAGTCATCTATAATCGAATGGGTGTAGTTCAATCAGCGTTAATTTCGTCGACTAAAACCGACTAAAACGTTTTAGTCGACTAACACAATTCAGATGACTAAAATACGACTAAAACTAAAATGGCATTTTAGTCTTAAGACTAAAATACGACTAAAACTAAAATGGCATTTTAGTCAAAAGACTATAACTAAAACTAAATCGAAATTTGCTGCCAAAAATGAACACTGGTGCATGCTCAAAGCATAAATAATAACATATTAGATTTTTCACTCCAGGACCAGCAGTAGTATATAATGAGTTTGGAAATTGTAGAGAAATGCTTAAATAATGCATTACAAATTACAATTGAACTACACCCATTCGATTATAGATGACTAAAATGAGTTTTAGTCGACTAAAATGTAGGGCGTTTTAGTCGACTAAAATATACTGGAGTTTTAGTCGACTAAATACGACTAAAACTAAAACACTTGCAGAAGACTAAAATAGGACTAAAACTAAAATGCCATTTTAGTCCTAAGACTAAGACTAAAACTAAATTGAAATTTGCTGCCAAAATTAACACTGAGTTCAATTGTAATTTGTAATGCATTATTTAAGCATTTCTCTACAATTTCCAAACTCATTATATACTACTGCTGGTCCTGGAGTGAAAAATCTAATATGTTATTATTTATGCTTTGAGCATGCACCAGTGTTAATTTTTGGCAGCAAATTTCGATTTAGTTTTAGTTATAGTCTTTTGACTAAAATGCCATTTTAGTTTGTCGTATTTTAGTCATCTGAATTGTGTTAGTCGACTAAAACGTTTTAGTCGGTTTTAGTCGACGAAATTAACACTGACCTCAAGTCACAGATTTATATATTCCCATTGGAACTACTGTCAATGGTACGTGATCCTGCACTTTCGGGTCTTGGGCGTGAGTATGCCACCGCCGGCCCTCTCCCGCTGTGGTTAGCTGATAGGCAGGTCCAGTGGACTAGATATCCACCAGCACACGCTGATGCTTCCATACACAGGCAGAATGGCAGTCTTCCTATATAAAGAAGGCAGATCGCTGTTCTGTCACTACACAAGACACGGATTCTGTGTCTCTGCTAGACACAGAGGCACCGATCCATGCCTGCTTCTCCTAGTACAAGCACCTCCCCAACAGTAGTAAAGCACTGGCCAGGCACAAATTTAACCCTTTAATCGTCCCTGATGTTAACACCTTCCCTGCCAGTGTCATTGGTACAGTGACAGTGCACATTTTTTAGCACTGATCACTGTATTAGTGTCACTGGTGCCCAAAAAGTGTCAGTTAATGTCAGAATGTCTGCCACAATACCGCAGTTCCACTGCCTTTATTAGTAAAAAAGTAAAACAAATAAAAATATCCCCTAGTTTGTAGACGCAATAACTAGCAGAATACATGTTGGCCTAAATTGATGAAGAAATTAGATTTTTCCAATTTATATATTGAATATGTTTTATAGCGGAAAGTAAAATATTGTTTTTTTTTTCAAAATTTTCAGTCTTTTTTTTTGTTTATAGCGCAAAAAATAAAAAACCACAGAGGTGATCAAATACCACCAAAAAAGGCTCAATTTGAGGGGAAAAAAGACATACATTTTGTTTAAGTACAGCGTCACATGACGCAATACCTGCAATGTGCAATTGTCAATTAAAGTAACAGCGTGCCATATCACAAAAATGGCCTGGTCATGGGGGGGGTAAACCTTCCGGTGGTCAAGTGGGTAATAATGCTCTCTGAAAATGCAACCCAACTACACAGACAAGTGTGAGCAGACCCACAGGTCTAAAGTGATGTGAGATGTTATCGCTGTAACACACATTATGTGTATTGGTGTGCTGGGGTGGTGTTGATTTTGAATGACAGTGCAGCACATTGTGGGATAACGCACTATTGTGTCTCATGTTGATAAGAATGCAATGGGTCTGATTTTTGTGATCCATTGTGATATATCAGGCAGCCTAATCAAACAAATGGGCTGCATTAATGCAACACAAAGTACGTTTACAGAAGTTACATTAAGCAACACTCCAGCAAATATATATATATATATATACACTGTATATACATGGTTTCAAAAAATTAAAGAAAAATTTTAATCAGAGTAGAGCAAGTCAATGAAACTCCTGGGATATTGATCTGGTCAGTTAAGTAGCAGAGGTGCTTGTTATTCAGTTTCAGCTGCTTTGGTGTTAATAAAATTAACAACAGGTGCACTAGATGGGCAACAATGAGACAACTTCCAAAACAGGAATAGTTTTACAGTTGAGGCCACTGATATTTTTTTTTCCCTACTCATCTTTTTGGACTGTTTCTCACTAGTTTTGCATTTGGCTAGGGTCAGTGTCATTACTGGTAGCATGAGGCGATACCTGGACCCTATAGAAGTTGCACAGGTAGCCCAACTCCTCAAGGATGGCACATCAATAAGTGCCAGGGCCAGAATGTTTGCTGTGTCCCCAGCACAGTCTCAAGAGCATGAAGGAGATTCCAGGACACAGGAAGTTACTCTAGGAGAACTAGACAGGGCCATGGAAGGTCCTTAACCCATTATCAGGACTGGTTTCTGCTCCTTTGTGCAAGGAGGAACAGAATGAGGACTGCCAGAGCCCTACAAAATGACCTCCAGCAGGTCACTGGTGTGAAGGACCAAATAATCAAAAACAAACTTCATGAGGGTGGCCTGAGGCATCCTCTAGTGGGCCTTGTGCTCACTGCCTAGCACTGTGGAGCTTGATTGGCATTTACTGTACCATTGAACACCTGAATTGGCAGGTCTGCCACTTGCGCCCTGTGCTTTTCACAGGTGAGAACAGGTTCACCCTGAGCATGTGACAGGAGAAGCTGTGGAGAATGTTATGCTGCCTGTAACATCGCTCAGCATGACCGGTTTGGTGGTGGGTCAGTGATGGTCTGGGGAGGAAGATCCATGGAGGGATGCACAGACAGGCCTCTACAGGCTAGACAATGGCACCCTGACTGCCATTAAGTATCGGGATGCGTCACTCTGTCTGTCTGACTCTGACATACACAGTTCACACACTGTCTGCGGCTTCCTCCATCTTTAGGCTGGGAGATGTCCAGCGCGGCCTGCTGGTCATTCTGCATTGAAAGGGGGCATGCTGGTCATTCTGCATTGAAAGAGGGCACGCTGTTCTCTCTGCATTGAAAGGGGGCATGCTGGTCACTCTGCATTGAAAGGGGGCACGCTGGTCACTCTGCATTGAAAGGGGGCACGCTGGTCACTGTGCATTGAAAGGGGGGACGCTGGTCACTGTGCATTGAAAGGGGGCATGCTGGTCTCTCTGCATTGAAAGCGGGCACACTATACCTTGATTACTGAAGGCCCCTTTCACACTTTTGTGACCTCAATGTCGGGTTAGGGGACGCAAATTACTTGCCTTGCCCCAGGTGCTGACAACCCACGCTACGCCACTGCCGCCAGGTTACACCTCAGTCTGTTCAGGGGCTCAGTAATGCCCTGGTCCAGATCTGGGAGAAAATACCCCAGAACACCATCCGTTGTCTCATTAGGTGCATGCCTCGATGTTGTCAGGCATGCATACAAGCACATGGGGGCCATACAAACTACTGAGTATCAGTTTCAGTTGCTGCAATGAAATCTCAGCAAAATGGACTAGCCTGCTGCATCATTTTTTCACTTAGATTTTCGGGGTGTCTTTGAATTCAGCCCTCTGTAGGTTGAAAATTTTCATTTCCATCAAACGATGTGGCATCCTTTCGTTCCTAACACATTACCCAATCCATATCAGTATAGATATCCAACATGATGATATTTTCCCCATTGAGATGTGATGTGTTTTCAAAGTGTTCCTTTAATTCTTTTGAGCAGTGTATATATAAAATCATTAAACTTCTGCCACATTGCACAGCTAGGAAGATTACTTCACTTTTTCCTGGCTCAGCTTACCATGTCAGCTGCCTACTGACTGAACAGATATAATGATGACGATTTATTGCCCAATAGAGTGCTCCCACTCAATATACACTGCCTTGCGAAAGTATTCGGCCCCCTTGAACTTTTTGCGACCTTTTGCCACATTTCAGGCTTCAAACATACAGATATAAAACTGTAATTTTTGTGAAGAATCAACAACAAGTGGGACACAATCATGAAGTGGAACGAAATTTATTGGATATTTCAAACTTTTTTAAGAAATAAAAAACTGAAAAATTGGGCGTGCAAATTTATTCAGCCCCTTTACTTTCAGTGCAGCAAACTCTCTCCAGAAGTTCAGTGAGGATCTCTGAATGATCCAATGTTGACCTAAATGACTAATGATGATAAATAGAATCCACCTGTGTGTAATCAAGTCTCCGTATAAATGCACCTGCACTGTGATAGTCTCAGAGGTCTGTTTAAAGCGCAGAGAACATCATGAAGAACAAGGAACACACCAGGCAGGTCCGAGATACTGTTGTGGAGAAGTTTAAAGCCGGATTTGGATACAAAAGATTTCCAGAGCTTTAAACATCCCAAGGAGCACTGTGCAAGCGATAATATTGAAATGGAAGGAGTATTAGACCACTGCAAATCTACGAAGACCTGGCCGTCCCTCTAAACTTTCAGCTCATACAAGGAGAAGACTGATCAGAGATGCAGCCAAGAGGCCCATGATCACTCTGGATGAACTGCAGAGATCTACAGCTGAGGTGAGAGACTCTGTCCATAGGACAACAATCAGTCGTATACTGCAGAAATCTGGCCTTTATGGAAGAGTGGCAAGAAGAAAGCCATTTCTTAAAGATATCCATAAAAAGTGTTGTTAAAAGTTTGCCACAAGCCACCTGGGAGACACACCAAACATGTGGAAGACGGTGCTCTGGTCAGATGAAACCAAAATCAAACTTTTTGGTAACAATGCTAAACCTGATGGAGTCTGCAAAAGACCTGAGACTGGGACGGAGATTTGTCTTCCAACAAGACAATGATCCAAAACATAAAGCAAAATCTACAATGGAATGGTTCACAAATAAACATATCCAGGTGTTAGAATGGCCAAGTCAAAGTCCAGACCTAAATCCAATCAAGAATCTGTGGAAAGAACTGAAAACTGCTGTTCACAAACGCTCTCCATCCAACCTCACTGAGCTCAAACTGTTTTCCAAGGAGGAATGTGTAAAAATTTCAGTCTCTCGATGTGAAAAACTGATAGAGACATACCCCAAGCGACTTACAGCTGTAATCGCAGCAAAAGGTGGTGGTGCTACAAAGTATTAACTTAAGGGGGCTGAATAATTTTGCACGCCCAATTTTTCAGTTTTTTATTTGTTAAAAAAGTTTGAAATATCCAATACATTTTGTTCCACTTCATGATTGTTTCCCACTTGTTGTTGATTCTTCACAAAAAATTACAGTTTTATATTTTTATGTTTGAAGCCTGAAATGTGGCAAAAGGTTGCAAAGTTCAAGGGGGCCGAATACTTTCGCAAGGCACTGTATACTGCAAAAATATTTCAGTTACATAGTTCCCATACATGTAATTTACCTTTGTATTAAATTGTTTGCCTAACATTCCTCTTCAACTCTAATTTTGACAGAAGAACACGTCAGCAGGAATAGGTTAATGCTGATTTTTTTTTTTAATATAGACCTGCAGCAAAAGGCTTCCTTAGAGCTTTATAGAAATCAATCACGCCTGAATCTGAACTTTTGCCTTGGGCAATTTACTGCTAATTAAACCTAAAATGCTGTAAAACTAGTTGGATCTTCCTTCGTTAGCATCTAGATATGAAGGTCAAGATGAATACACATTCAGTAAAGGGTAATTAGATCAAGGGTAATTAGGTCAGTTAAAGTAGAACTATTAGCAAATTTGTTTTTTCATTTTGGATAGCGTAATGAAGGGCTATGTCCCTGTCAGATTTTTTTTCCTCCATCTCTGTCACATTGCAGAAATTTCCCTTCACTTCCTGTCTCATAGCCAAACAGGAAGTAAGAGTGAATCCTGAGTGTCAATAGGGTCACCAGAACTAGTGTTTCAATGGAAAAATTTCCCTTCTATTACTTTTGTGGGGACAACCCAAAATTCATGGGTTTTCTTTTTTACTTTCAATAACTATTGTAAACAGGACAAATGTCCCCTGATTCAGGGCAAGATTAACGTAGACAGGGCATCCCATGCTGGTTCAGAAACAGCCTGGTGGCTTGAATGCCAACATCCCCTGCTGGACAATTTCACTGCCGCTCCTGCTGCTGTTCAGTGGAGGAGAGGCAGAGCCAAAAAGTGTGTGGGACTGGGAGGTGAGCAGATGGGGAGGAGGGGCGCGGGGGGGGGGGGATCTGTTTGTACACAGCTAAGGGCAGTGGGGGAGCAGGGGTAAGAGCTGGTCCATCTGCATGGAGAGATGGGAGAGTTTAGCTGTTGGAGAGGAAGGGCTAAGAGGTGGCTGCAGAGATAATCTGAGAGAGAAAGATGCAGAGATGAGCTATGGATGTGGGGGCAGAAGTGTCTTCTGTGTATAGCAAACCTCTGAACCCTGCACTCTATGCCTAACACGCTCCTGTATATATTATGTAGTCATGTGCCCAGTGCTCTGTGTATTATGCAGTCTTGTGCCCAGTGCTGTGTGTATTTTGTAGTCATGTGCCCAGTGCTCTGTGTATGATGTAGACCTGTGCCCAGCGCTCTGTGTATTATGTAGTCCTGTAGCCAGCGCTCTGTGTATTATGTAGTCCTGTAGCCAGCGCTCTGTGTATTATGTAGTCCTCTGCTCAGATCTCTGTGTATTATGCAGTCCTGTGCCCAGTGCTCTGTGTATTATGCAGTCCTGTGCCCATCGCTCTGTGTATTATGTAGTCCTGTGCTCAGCGCTCTGTGTATTATGTAGTCCTGTGCCCAGCGCTCTGTGTATTATGTAGTCCTGTGCCCAGAGCTCTGTGTATTATGTAGTCCTGTGCTCAGCGCTCTGTGTATTATGTAGTCCTGTGCCCAGCGCTCTGTGTATTATGTAGTCCTGTGCCCAGAGCTCTGTGTATTATGTAGTCCTGTCCCCAGCACTCTATGTATTATGTAGTCCTGAACACAGCGCTCTGTGTATTACGTAGTCCTGTGCCCAGCACTCTGTGTATTTTATAGTCCTGTGCCCAGCGCTCTGTGTATTATGCAGTCCTGTGCCCAGTGCTCTGTGTATTATGCAGTACTGTGCCATTTGCTAATAAAAAAATATGTCCCCGAGTATAATTTTAAAAATCTGGTCACTTTACTTTAAGGGCAGGATATGCATTTGTAAATCATGCCAGTCTAATACTGTGTATACTGTAAGCTGGGGAACAGGTAGCAGGTACAAAGCTCCCTGGGATGGGCAGTCTTTCAGGTAGAACTACCAAATCCAGTGAGGTAGTGACAAACATTGTGTGGTGTTTATTGGTGCTATATACAGTGGGTACGGAAAGTATTCAGACCCCCTTAAATTTTTCACTCTTTGTTATATTGCAGCCATTTGCTAAAATCATTTAAGTTCATTCTTCTTCCTCATGAATGTACACATAGCACCTCATACTGACAGAAAAACACAGAATTGTTGACATTGTTGCAGATTTATTAAAAAAGAAAAACTGAAATATCACATGGTCCTAATTATTCAGACCCTTTGCTGTGACACTCATATATTTAACTCAGGTGCTTTCCATTTCTTCTGATCATCCTTGAGATGGTTCTACACCTTCATTTGAGTCCAGCTGTGTTTGATTATACTGATTGGACTTGATTAGGAAAGCCACACACCTGTCTATATAAGACCTTCCAGATCACAATGCATGTCAGAGCAAATGAGAATCATGAGGTCAAAGGAACTGCCTGAAGAGCTCAGAGACAGAATTGTGGCAAGGCACAGATCTGGCCAAGGTTACAAAAAGATTTCTGCTGCACTTAAGGCTCCTAAGAGCACAGTGGCCTCCATAATCCTCAAATGGAAGACATTTGGGACGACCAGAACCCTTCCTAGAGCTGGCCGTCCGGCCAAACTGAGCTATCGGGGGAGAAGAGCCTTGGTGAGAGAGGTAAAGAAGAACCCAAAGATCACTGTGGCTGAGCTCCAGAGATGCAGTCAGGAGATGGGAGAAAGTTGTAGAAAGTCAACCATCACTGCAGCCCTCCACCAGTCGGGGCCTTATGGCAGAGTGGCCCGACGGAAGCCTCTCCTCAGTGTAAGACACATGAAAGCCCGCATGGAGTTTGCTAAAAACACCTGAAGGACTCCAAGATGGTGAGAAATAAGATTCTCTGGTCTCATGAGACCAAAATAGAACTTTTTGGCCTTAATTCTAAGCGGTATGTGTGGAGAAAACCAGGCACTGCTCATCACCTGTCCAATACAGTCCCAACAGTGAAGCATGGTGGTGGCAGCATCATGCTGTGGGGGTGTTTTTCAGCTGCAAGGACAGGACGACTGGTTGCAATTGAGGGAAAGATGAATGCGGCCAAGTACAGGGATATCCTGGACAAAAACCTTCTCCAGAGTGCTCTGGACCTCAGACTGGGCCAAAGGTTTACCTTCCAACAAGACAATGACCCTAAGCACACAGCTAAAATAACGAAGGAGTGGCTTCACAACAACTCCGTGACTGTTCTTACCTTGGCCAGATCTGTGCCTTGCCACAATTCTGTCTCTGAGCTCTTCAGGCAGTTCCTTTGACCTCATGATTCTCATTTGCTCTGACATGCATTGTGATCTGGAAGGTCTTATATAGACAGGTGTGTGGCTTTCCTAATCAAGTCCAAACAGTATAATCAAACACAGCTGGACTCAAATGAAGGTGTAGAACCATCTCAAGGATGATCAGAAGAAATGGAAAGCACCTGAGTTAAATATATGAGTGTCACAGCAAAGGGTCTGAATAATTAGGACCATGTGATATTTCAGTTTTTCTTTTTTAATAAATCTGCAACAATGTCAACAATTCTGTGTTTTTCTGTCAGTATGGGGTGCTATGTGTACATTCATGAGGAAGAAGAATGAACTTAAATGATTTTAGCAAATGGCTGCAATATAACAAAGTGAAAAATTTAAGGGGGTCTGAATACTTTCCGTACCCACTGTACAAGCGCTGTACAGTGTTTTAAGAAAAACAAGCAGGAGAGATAATAACAAAACAAAAACCTAGCCATGTCCCGGTACTAGCTATACAAAATGCAGGCCCTCGCTAACAGGCTGAGCAAACCTACAGCTTGTCAGCTTCCACATACACAACTTGTTAGTTTTACCACACTTCTGCTCTCCCAGACCAAAGCTGTCTGATCTCCCAGGGTGAGAGCACTGGCTGTCTGTCTCAGGTGAGTTTAAATTGGCCTGGGGGAGAGGACAAATAGCCGAACTGGAATAATGGATCAGAGATCCCTAAACGTGTATGAAAGGTGCCTGGGAGTTGTATAAACCCCGAACAGGACTTTTCCCGGCTCTCTCTGCTACATACCCCCCCCCCCCCCTGTTGTTTCGGCCCCAGGGTTGGAACACCTGTGGCCCAACAGGAGTGAACATGGGACAAGGCATCTACATTCCCATCTCAACACCTGGCCTGTGTTTTACTGCAAAGGAGTAATCTTGTAGAGCCAAAAACCAGCAAATCATCTATTAGTCTCCTTCTTTTAGGCCATCCATTTCAGAGGAGCATGGTCAGTTATTAAATCAAACTGGCACCCTAACAAATAGTACCTTAGCGCGTCCAAGGCGCACTTTATGGCTAAACGTTACTTTTCAATGACTGCATACTTTTTCCTCATGTTCACTGAGCTTTCTGCTCAGGTACACCACAGGGTGTTCTTCCCCATTGTGTACCTGTGACAATACTGCCCCAATACCTACATCAGACGCATCCATCTGAATCAAAAAATCCTTGGAGAAATCAAAGGGAGTACTATACTGGCTGTGCACGAAGAGCCTTCTTTAAGACATGGAAAGACTCCTCTGCTATTGGGGACCATTTCACCGTTACTGAGTCTTTCCCTTTTGTAAGGTCCATCAGTGGGGCAGCTAGAGTTGCAAAATTCAAGCTAAACCTTCTATAGTAACCTGCGATCCCAAGAAAGGCTCTGTCCTGCTTCTTGTTTGTAGGGCATGGCCATTCTTGGATGGCTTCTACTTTGTTTAACTGAGGTTTAATGACTCCATGGCCAATAATGTAGCCCAAATACCTGGCTTCTTCTAACCCAATTTTTTGGGTTCGCCGTAAAACCTTCCTTGAAGATAGAATCCAGAAAAGCATGGACACAGGGAATTGAGACTCCCAGTCAGTGCTATGTACCACTAGATGGTAAAAATAGGCTGCTGCATACTGTGGGTGAGGTATTAGGGTCCTTTCCATGGCCCTCTGAAATGTCGCAGGGGCATTTTGCAACCCAAAAGGCATTTTTTTTGTAATAAAACAAACCCTCTGGGGTCACAAACCCAGTCTTTTCTTTGGCGCTACCAGTCAGGGGTATTTGCCAATATCTATTGGTCAAGTCCAAAGTAGTCAGATAATGGGCCTTGCCGAGTCAGTCTATTTGTTCGTCCACTCTGGGCATTGGGTACGTGTCAAACTTTGTCACTGCATTCCATTCGGTTTTGGGACTAAGACAATGGGGCTAGACCAGTCACTATTGGATTCCTCAATGACATCTAGCTCCAGCATCCTTTTTACTTCATCACTAATATCCTTTCTCCTGGCTTCGGGAATTCGGTACAGTTTGAGCTTGACACAGACCCCAGGTTCAGTAACAATCTCATGCTGAACTGCTGAAGTCGTACCTGGTAACTCTGAACATTTCTCTCTATTCCTTATCAGGAACTCTCTAGCTACTTGTTTTTGGGAATAAGACAGGGTGTCTGGAATCGTGACCTCAGGGAACAGAGAGGACCTCTAGGTGTTACAGGGAAGGACCTAGCGATCAAGGCCAACCAAACCTTTCAGGGCTTTAACAGATTTAAATGGTATATCTGCTCTGGCTTCCTTTTACCTGGTTGATACATTTTGTAATTGACCTCCCCAACTCTTTACACTACTTCGAGGTGACCCTGCCACTTAGGAACTTGCTCTCAACAGTGGGAACTAACACTAGGACCCTGTTACCAGGTGATAAGTCACGGAGTCGGGCCCCCCTGTTGTATATTCTCTGTTGGGCTGCCTGGGCCTGCAGTAAGTGTTCTTTTACCATAGGCATGATCGCTGCAATCCTGTCCTGCATTTGAGCGATGTGCTCAATTACACTTTTGTCAGGTGTCTGCTCCCCCTGCCAGGTTTCCTTGGCTATGTCTAAGAGTCCCCGAGGGTATCTCCCATAAAGCAACTTAAATGGAGAGTACCCCGTATAGAACTGGGGTACCTCCCTGATGGGGAACATCAAGTACAGAATCAAGAAGTCCCAGTTTTTTCCACCCTTGTCAACAACCTTATTTACATTCTCCTTAATGTTTTATTGAAGCGTTCTACCAAGCCATCAGTTTTTAGAGTGGTATACGGAGGTTCGCAACTGTGTCACCTTAAATGGGGTGCCCTGGTCCGTAAGGACCTTCTTTGGGAACCCAACCTGTCTTAACATGATGAACAACTCTTTGGCAACATTCTTAGCAGATGCAGTCTGTAAGGGAACTGCCTCGGGGTAACAGGTAGCATAATTCATGATTACAAGAATATGTTGATGACCCCGGGCAGATTTCGGGCAAAGTGCACTTCAATATTGGGTAAGGGCACTAAAGGACTTCGGAAGTGGAGTAGTGGGGCTGACCCCTGACACACAGGACAGGAATGACAATAATTGTCAATATCTTTCTGTATCTCAGGCCAGTAAAACCTGTGTAACACACTTTCAGTGGTTTTTTCAACCCCTAAATGACCTCCTAGCAAGTGTCCATGAGCCAATTCCAGCCCCACTCGTCTGTAGGGCTTAAGGACTACCAACTGTTCAACAATTTCATTGTTCCTTTTATATACACGATACAATAAATCCTTATTGCTGCTGAAAAAAAGGAAAACAGGGCCTGTCTCCTGGTTTGATAGGTACATCACTAATCACTACTACATTTTCCCAGGCCCTGGCAAGGGTAGGGTCTTTTCTCTGGTTGGTACCATAGTTTTTCCTGTGCACATTAAGATCAGCAAACTCTAATGTAGCCTCAGGATCAGCAGAAGGCTGTCCACCTTCACTGGCTGTGGGGACTTCCTCAGGCTCCTCCAGTTCTCCTGCCATAACTGAGAAAGGAAAACCCGGGGAACCTTGAGAGGAATCCCCTGAACCCACATTGTCTGTGCTGGCCAGGAGTTCTGGCTTTGCCAAGTCAGTTACTGTGACTGAGTCGGGACGATCCCACATCGTAGCTATGATTAAGCACTGTTAGTAGTATGAAATGCGTCAGCTGTCTTTGATTCATATCTCTGTATGCTGTGGTATTTTATCCTCTTTTCAATAAATATTTGCATTGGAATGTGGTTGTCCAGCCATACTTTGTTCTATATGGCTTGCACATTGAGCCTGCACCCTGCACCTGTGCGGTTACTGTATTTTTGAAGGCATTTCCACCTGGAGTGGTGTGTGGTTTCTATCAAGACGATCCCACAGTTTCCAAAACTTAGGGAAGTCTCTACCAATAATGGCCTCGTGCACTAAGTAGGGCAAAAGTCCAGCCGGATGGGTCACCGTACCTAAATCCGTTTTAAAGCTAACAGTAGCTAAAGGATACTCCCGAGTATCACCATGCACACAGATCACAGCAACTTTTTTAGCATTTAAATTCACAGTTTCAACCATCTCTGCTTTAACCAAAGTCACCAGACTTCCCGAGTCCAGCAAGGCCGTAATAGGCTTATTATTATTAGTCATTTGGCACATGTGTTTTCCTACACTTGGCGCTGCAGCGCATGAAACAGCAGCAAACTTAGACTGCCTTCTAAGAGACATGTCACATTGCATGGGTTCATCTGTCAATGCACAGTTTGCTGCAACATGTCCCAGTTCCTGGCAACTGAAACACCTGATGATGCCCCAATTTAGTTTGCTGACAGGCAGTGGCTTCCCTTGTTTGGGGTGCCAAACTTCAGCCCTGGCACCAAAAATCTGTAATGCTCCTGCGTTTTTATTGTAAGCTGGATTTGCAGCTGCAGAATCTCCACTCAGTAGTCATGTAGAGATGTGTTGGAATACCAGATCCAACTCTCCAGACTCATCACTGTGGGCCTGTCTGCTTCAGCATACAGATATACACACACTCAATAAGATGTTCCTGGAGTGATAGGATGTATATGATAGTATGGTAGTGATGTGCTGAAGGGACAGGTGTGAGCAGTGACAGTAATGGTAAGCACTTGATAGTAATGTTCAGGAGAGTAGTAGATGGTAATAGGTAGAATGCAGATAGGTTAGTAATCATGTATGGTAACAGGTGGTAAGGACAGCAGATGACATAGACAGGATAGACTAACCCAGTGCAAGGATAGATGGTAGTAGACTCAAGAGCTAGCAATCTATGTAACAGTGCAGATGGTAGAATTAGTATGCATAGATAGTAACAGTCCTTAATGTGCAGAAGATGATAGTGTAAGTTAGTTATGGAGGATTCCCCTGTGGGGTACTTATCACTAGTAAGGTTTAGTAAGTAGAGGGGTCCAGTAGTGAGGGAGTGATCCGGTAGCGAGATACGGGATCAGTTGCGAGGTTCCGGTCTGTTCCAGGTAAAGGCAAATAGCTGGAGGTTCCGACAGCAAGACAAGGCTTGTGAGCATGTAGACACACATTGAACGAACAACGTGAGAGAGCATGCTGGCGATTGAAATAGCCGCTCAGCGGCGCTCAGCGATGACGTCATCCGTCTTAAAGGTGTATGCGTTCCACCTAACTAAAAAGGTGGGACGCAATGTTTGGAAAGGAAAATGGTAAATAAGGGTACCAAAGGTACCAGAATCTTACAAAATCCTCCCCCCTGTCTCCTTACCATGCTGACCACCCACTTCCCCTGGAACAGTCTTACCAGTTGCCTGGGGAGACTGTGGCTATGGGTGGAAAGTCCATGCTGCTGTAGCGGTGGTGACCAGGCTCTCTGCAGCATAGTACCTCTCAACGAGCTCCACCAGGCTGTCTGCCGACTTGGGGTGCCCTTGACTCATTAATGCTGCAGAATTGGTAGTGACCTCAGGAACTTGTCCATGACCACACGCTTCACTATTTGTGGCCCAGACAGGGACTCTGGCTGTAGCTATTTCCGCACCAGTTGGATTAGGTCAAACATCTGTGACCTTGGGTGTCTCTCATCTCAGAAGGACCAGCTGTTGACCCGCTGTGCTCGAACTGCCAAGGTGACACCGAGACGCGTCAGGATTTCCTGCTTGCCTTTCCCATATTCTCTTGCATCCACGGACTCCAAACCGTAATAGGCCTTCTGCAATTCCCCAGTAAGTAAGGGAGCAATCCGTCCTGCTCACTGGGTTTTGGGCCAGCCTTTCCTCTCAGTGGCTATCTCAAAAGTAACCAGAATGGCCTCTGGGTCATCATTAGCAGTCATCCTGAACAGGAAGCGACCCACATGGATGGCCGAGGAGCTGTCTCCAACCCCTTCGGCTTTAGCAGGAGACTTCTGTGCAAGTGTGCACCACCTCAGCCAGCGCCTTTCTGTCTGCTTCTGCAGCACTTGCAAATCTTTCAAACATCAACTGGGTTTGTACTTCAACAACAGCTTGGTGCTGTACAAGAAAAGAGTTTGCTTGCTGCTGCGCAGCATTTGCTTGCTGTGGTGCAGTGTTAGATAACACCAACTGTTTGAGAATTTCCTCCATGTTCAGTCACTCCAGGTACTGGCCCTTTAAGTAGTAACTTACTAGCACTGGCTGCAGGCCTCCACTATATGTAAGCTGGGGAACAGGTAGCAGGTACAAAGCTCCCTGGGATGAGCAGTCTTTCAGGCACAGATACCAAATCCAGTGAGGTAATGACAAACAGTGCGGTGTTTATTGGTGCTATATAAAAGTCTATATACAACTGCTGTACAGTGTTTTAAGAAAAACAAGCAGGATAGATAATAACAAAACAAAAACCTAGCCATGTCCCGGCACTAACTATACAAAATGCAGGCCCGAAGCAAAAAAAAATTAAAAATAAGCGCAGGGCCGCATGATGGGATGGACAGGAACACGGACAGGAAAGGGTTAACTACTTGGGATCATCCAGAGGTCAGTGATGGGGATTGGGCAGTTCAGGGTAGGAGGGGGCTACACGCAGGTGAAAACAGGGGGGGTCTTACGTGTCTTGCAGCAGTGCCTCGTGGACTGTGAAGGAAGAGGAATCCACTCCGAGGTATCCATCCTTTTTTCCTGCCTGTCAGCCGGCTTCCTACATGGGGCACTTGGATTTTCTTTTTGGACGGCTTTGGGAGGCTGCTGCTTCTCTGGGGAACGTCCTGGCTGCAGGCACAGGTCTCCTCTTTACTCGAGCGGTGAGACCTCTGCAGGGGGGGACCGGCATTCCTCGCGCCCTCAGAGGTCCAGGCCTCCGGAGTGTTACAGCCCCACAGTGTCCCCCAGAGCTGAGCGCCAGTCCGGGAGCCCATGCATGGACCCTCCAGGCTCACCGACACAGCGCTCTCCTGCTGTGGTCGGCGGGTGCCCTGGGAGGAATCCCCATCTTAAGCGGAGCTCTTCCAGGCGGGGCCACGCCCACACCATGCCCCCGGCCCCGCCTGCTCATCGTGAGGTTTCAGGACGTGCGGCTGCCTCTGACAGGGAGTTGCGTTCTGTCAGGGCAGCCCGCCGGGGGAGAGTACATGCAGCAGGCACCGGCCAGTCGGGGAGAGCGGCCGGCAGCTCCACACTGCGCATGTCCAGTGCGGCGGTATCCTCGGTGGACGGTGTCATGGGAGCCAGTGTGCAGGGACCCAGCAGGAAGAGGCACAGGAGAGCGGAGGGCGGCGAGGGGGGATGGCGATAGGCTAGGACCCCCTGTGCCTTCCAGCCCCATTCCGGACGGTGAGGAGGATGGATCGGATGCCAGATCGGACAGGGAGCTGTCCAGCTCTGAAGATGGGGGCACTCCAGGACCATCGCCGGCGGTGGATGCAGGATCTGCGGCTGCGGGGTCTCGCCCTGGTCAGCCTGGTGAGCCTTTTACTTTTTCTAATGCTTCTTTACAGTCTGCTTTAACTGCTTTAAATGGGGTGTTGGAGTAGGGGCCTAGTTGGGGGGGGTCCAAGGGGTTAGGGGTTTTGCCTTGCAGGTCTGGGGTGCCTCCCGCTCCCCACATAGCGGACCCAGGGTCCACTGCGTCTGGTGTGGCTGTGGGCCTTTAGGAGTTGCTGGCTGGTCTGCGGTCCTTGGTACAGCGCTTTGATGGGGGTGGCGTTGCCAGCGAGGCACAAGCCCGAAGTCCGTGAAAAAATCTGGAAGGATGAGTATGTAGAAATATTTACTTTGCTACCCTTAGAGAAATTTTACTTTGACAGGTTGAAGCCGGAAGAATCCAAGAAGGAAGATGAGGAGCGGCGGCGGTTCTGGCTGACTTTTGGTAATTGGCTGCAAGCCTTTGCCATTTTTGTAAGTGTGGTAGTGGAAAAACATCCGGAGCATTGCTCCGCTTTGTTTTGCTATCCCAATGCTATCGGTGAGGCCCACAGGATCTATGGTGGGGTTGCATGGCTTCGTTATGATGAGCAATTCCGACAACATAAGGCCATCCGCCCGTCCTTGCGCTGGGATCACAAGGACATCAGTTTGTGGATGCGTCTTATGATGTTGGCCCGGGCGTCCTCGTCCTTTTTTCCGAGCGGGGTCGGCAGTCCAAATACCCCTGGACAGCCGGCCGCTCAGCACCGGGGTTTCTGTTGGCAATTTAATGAGTGGACATGCAAATTTGGGTCCAGGTGTCGCTTCAAGCATGAGTACTCAGGATGTGGGGGCGCCCACCCCCTCACGCGTTGTTTTAAGCAGGGCAAAGCCCGTTCCAGAGACGCTCATAATAAGAGAGACTACGCCGGTGAGAGTGGAAAGGTAGCGCCCTTTTCTAAGTAAGTATCCGGATCGGGCGGCCGCTCGATTTTTGGAGTCTGGGTTTTCGGTTGGCTTTATCATTCCGTGCTCTCTTAGCCGTATCCCCCCAATGGCGGACAACTTGCTTTCTACGAAGGTGAATCCTGGGGTGGTGTCTGACAAACTGGCGAAGGAGGTTGCTTTGGGTCGCATGGCTGGGCCTTTTTCTCATTCCCCCTTGGCTGACTTGGTGGTCTCCCCTTTGGGCTTGGTGCCTAAAAAGGAACCACATAAGTTTCGTCTTATTCATCACCTCTCCTTTCCCAAGGGTGGTTCGGTTAATGATGGGATTTATCCGGGGGCCTGTGCGGTGTCTTACACTTCGTTCGACGCTGCCATTTTTTGGGTACAATGTTACGGTCAGGGCGCTCTCCTTGCTAAAACGGACATCGAGGCCGCTTTTCGGTTGCTGCCCGTCCATCCGCAAAGTTTTCACCTTTTGGGTTGCAGGTGGTTGGATTCCTTTTATGCTGACTGCTGTTTTTGGGGATAGTTATTGATTCTGTGGCCATGGAATGTCGCTTGCCTGAGGATAAACTGCTCTACTTTAAAGCGGAGGTTTGCTTGTTGGTCGGTAAGCGAAAAGTACAACTTCGGCGGTTGCAGTCCCTCCTTGGCAAGCTTGCCTTCGCGCGCCGCCTTTAATGCCGATGGGATGCGTATTTAGCCGCCGCTTGTTAGCTGCTAAAGCTGGGGTCGGCTCACCTCATCACTTTGTCACCCTGACTGTGGATCTTAAGGAAGATTTGAGGGTCTGGTACGTTTTCTTGGCATTCTATAACGGTCGTTCCCTTTGGCAACAGGGCCCAGTCAGCAATTGTGATCTTGAATTATACACTGATGCTGCGGGTTCCATTGGCTATGGCGGATTCCTCGGGGGCCGGTGGAGTTTGGTGATGGTGCAGGTTATTAATCGACTTTATGGTTCTTCCCCACCGGTTATTAGGTTGTTGCGTCACCTTGTCTTACGTTGCTTGCAGTTGAATGTTTTCTTGTATGCTGTCCATTTGCCTGGGGCGACTAACACATTGGCGGATTCTTTGTCTCGGTTTCAGCTGGACAGGTTCCGGGAGTTTGCCCCGGCTGCGGAGCAACACGGAGAGCCGTGTCCGCCGGAGCTGTGGCGAATTGCGTTGGGGTCGCCGCTGGTTTGGTCAGACGATCATTGAGTGAGTCCACGTGGTCTGCCTATTCTAAGGTATGGCAGGAATGGCGGGACCTTTTAGAACAGGTGGGGGTCAGGTGAGTATGGACTCTTGCTCTCTTTTGTTGTATTTTATCTATTTGAATTTTGAACAAGGGGTGTCGACATCGGCCATCAACCGTAAGTTGGCGGGTTTGGCGTTCTTGTTCAAACTGTTGGGATTTCAGGATTTTACTAAGGATTTTGTTGTTAGGCAGGCCTTAAGGGGTTATAGGCGTGGTTCTCGATGGCCGGACGGCCGCCGTCCGGTCTCTTTTGGTATGCTGCAGGAGCTCCTGGGTCAGGTGAGTTGCACATGCTCCTCTGCGTATGAGTCGCTTTTGTTCACGACAGCCTTTGTTTTGGCGTTTTATGGGGCGTTCCGTATCGGAGAGTTGGTTAGCCCTTTGAAAGGGGTTCAAGGGGGTCTGCTGGCCGAGGAGGTAAGTTGTTCCGATTCTTCAGTGGTAATATTCCTTAGGCGTTCCAAAACCGATCAAGCAGGCAGAGGTACGTATGTGTGCCTGTACAGGGTGCGTGGTTCCCCACTTTGCCCGGTGTCAGTTGTGGAGGACTTTCGACGGTCTCGCCCACCGCTGGAGGGCTCCTTCCTTATGCATCAGGATGGATCGTCCCTGTCTAAGTTCCAGTTTGTATCCATGTTCCGGCGTTGTCTCTCCGCCCCGGGGTTATGAGGCCAGCAGTTACTCTTCACACTCCTTGCGCATCGGGGCTGTCACGGCAGCCGCCAGGTGGGATGTGGATGAAGCGTATAGGCAGGTGGGAATCTAATCGTTTTAAACTATACGTTCGTCCTCACTTGATTTAGGCGGTGTACTGGGTTATTGTTCTGGTTAATGGGGGGGCCATGCTTTGGTTTTGTTTGTTTTTGTCATGTTTTCTTTGCTGTCTATTTGTTACAGAGGGAGCTGCATGCCTCGTGTGGATTTTGGGGTTCTTTTGTGTTCTGGGGGGCAAGGCAGGGGGAGGTCTGGCCCAATGGGTGGCAATTGGGTTTCTCCAGGGTTGAGGCCACACTTAGGTGGATAGGTGTGCCGGGTTTGCTTTGGTGCAGGGTCCTGCCGGAAGTGCACCGCTTCGCCCGGCTTGATAGGGCACCGGGTATCTTGGTGCTGCACGCGGGGGGTAACGACCTGGGAGTTCGGTCTATGCGTCACCTCATCCGGGATATAAAATTTGATTTTCTTAGGCTGCGCACCTCCTTCCCTGAGATGATCATGATTTGGTCAGAAATTGTTGGCCGCACCACATGGCGTTTTGCGAGGTCAGTTGCGAAGCTGAACATGGCACGCATTAAGGTGAACTCGGCTGTTGGCCAGTTCGTAATCCGCAATGGGGGTTTGGTTGTCAGGCACCAGGAGCTGGAGGCAGATACCTGACGGTACCTGCAGAGCGATGGGGTGCACCTGAATGCGGTGGCGACGGACTTGTGGTTTCTTGGCATTCAAGACGGTATCCAACGAGCTCTGCGATTGTGGAGGGGCTCACAGGTGTAAGGCTTTACACCTGTGCGCTGTGGCGGTTGGAGTCTTTGGAGGTGTTAAACAGTTTTTGGTAAAGTGCATAGGGTGACCCGACCCATCTAAGGTATGGAGCCCTCTAGGGAATCACAGTTAATAGTGGATTAACGGGGAAGTGGTAACATGGAGGTATCACTGGTGAAGTGTGTTTATCCCCCAGCCGGTGTTGCGCAGCTGGGGACCGTTGGAGTATTGACGCTGATGCACAGTTTTAATTGGGATTTTTGGTGCCTCCCAAGACCAGCAACCTTTTTATGTGGTACTGGATTATTTATGGTTTCTGTTGTAAGGAAATGTTATTTGGTTATTTGTTAATAAAATGGCCTACTAGGCAAAACTTTTTCTCCAGCCGGGTGTCACTGGTATTTGTTCAGAGTCAGATAAAATGGGCAGTGTGGGTAATTTTAATATTGAGTGTATGCCTCTGTTATACCCTAATCAAGACAGGCCTGAAGCAAAAAAAATAAAAATAAAATAAGCGCAGGGCCGCATGATGGGGTGGACAGGGACAAGGACATGAAAATGTTAACTACTTGGGATCAGCCAGAGGTCAGTGATGGGGATTGGGCAGTTCAGGGTAGGAGGGGCTACATGCAGGGGAACGCAGGGGGGTCTTACGTGTCTTGCAGCAGTGCCTCGTGGATTGTAAAGGAAGAAGAATCCCCCGCCCTCCCGCCCTGGTGTGTGTCCGACGATTGTTTTGTGCACAATTTAAAAAAAAAAGAGAGGGGGGTGATTTGAGGAAATGTAGTGATTTCTGCTTTGGCGGTTGGGGTCTTTGGAGGCGTTAAACAGTTTTTGGTAAAGTGCATAGGGTGACCCATCTAAGGTATGGAGCCCTCTAGTGTATCCCGGTTAATAGTGGATTAACTGGGAAGTGGTAACAAGGAGGTATCAGTGGTGAAGTGTGTTTGTCCCCCAGCCGGTGTTGCGCAGCTGGGGACCATTGGAGTACTGACGCTGATACGCAGTTTTAAATGGAATTTTTAGTGCCTCCCAAGACCAGCAACCTTTTTATGTGGTACTGGATTATTTATGGTTTCTGTTGTAAGAAAATGTTATTTGGTTATTTGTTAATAAAATGGCCTACTAGGCCAAACTTTTTCTCCAGCCTGGTGTCACTGGTATTTGTTCAGAGTCAGATAAAATGGGCAGTGTGGGCAATTTTAATATTGAGTGTACAGTATGTCTCTGTTATACCCTAATCAAGCTTCCACATACACAACTTGTTAGTTTTACCAACCTTCTGTTCTCCCAGACCAAAGCAGTCTGATTTCCCAGGGTGAGAGCACTGGCTGTCTGTCTCAGGTGAGTTTAAGTTGGCCTGGGGGAGAGGACCAAGATCCAAACTGGATCATGGATCAGAGCTCCCTAAAACGTGTATGAAAGGTGCCTGGGAGATGTATAAACCCCGAACAGGACTTTTCCCGGCTCTCTCTGGGACGCTCTGCTACAATACACAAATTATTTTTGTTTAACCTGTTCAATCAAAGGATGTCATGCAGGAGGTAGCCAATAGGGTCACCCACATAGGAAATTTCATATAGTGTGTACCCAGCTTAAGATTTTAAAGTGGGAGGCCTTATCGGCTTCACGCCTGTCCTTCCACAATAGGCCTCCTTTACATTTTGTGTTTTCTGATTGTGCAACAAACTGCATAAGAAATGCCTGCTTTGCCACGCACTTCTAAAACACAGGTTTGCAGCGTGTTCCAGAAATGCACTGCAAATACATATTTCGCTTGTGGTGCCATTAATTGTTAATGGCATCCCAAATGCGGTTGGCAGAGGCGCATCAAAAGCCCCAAAACATGCACTGAAAAAAGCTTGATGCTCCATGTCCAAAAAGGTTCTGGAGCTTCTTTGGCACGTTTATGGCGTGTAGGACAGCCCTTTAAAGTGAATGGGGGTGCCCTATGTGCAACATACGGAAACAAAAAAAAAAAACCCCGCAAACGGGAATGCATGTTCCCGCTACGTGACTTAACGCTGGCTGAATGCCGGTCAGCGCCCGTTGGTGTTACTTAGCTCTGACTTGCTGTCTGTGAACTTGAATTGACTTCTGACACTTAAGGCTTTGGGGAGAGAAAAGTAAACACTACCGATATATGTACTTCAGATTGCATGACTGAGGTTTACAACCTCTTTAATTTTGTTTGTAATCAAAGTAGCTGGGGATTCCCTTCAGTATACCAGACCCTTATCCTAGAAAAGAGTCTGGTATAGATGGTACATGGGGACCCCCAGTGAATGAATGGCAGTAAATGAATGGGGCCAGTGACACCACTCACTGCTAAGGATGTGTGGGGCACTGACACCTGCCAATTCCTTAACCACTTAACGACCGCCCACCGCAGATATACTGCAGCAGGCAGCCGCTGTTGGGAAAAGTGACGTATGGGTACGTCACTCGCTCAGCCGCCTGAAGGGGGCGAGCGGGCGTCGCACTCCTGCACCCGCTCGTTCACAGAAATCCCCGCACGAGTGACCGGCGGCTCCAAAGACCACCGGCCACTTGCGATCTGGAGAGGGAGAAAGGCAGACGGCTGATGTAAACACAACCGTCTGTCATTCTCCCTGGTGTAACTGCAGAGACTGTACGATCCTGCTATGTGGGATCGTATGTCTCTGTGGTTACATCACAAGCCACGCCCCCCCCAAAGTTAGAATCATGCCCCTAGGGATACATTTAACCCACTGTTTACCAATAAAGTTAACCCCTTCCCTGCCAGTGTCATTTTTACAGTAACAGTGCATATGTATAGCACTGATTACTGTAGTAATGTCACTGGTACCCCCAAAAGTGTCAAAAATGTCAGTCAAGGGTCCGATCTGTCCGCCGCAATGTCGCAGTCCCACAAAAAAAATCGCAGATCACCGCCATTACTAGTTTAAAAAAAAACAAAAAAAATTGCATAAATCTTTCCCGTAGTTAGTAAACGCAATAACTTTTGCGCGAACCAATCAAAATACGCTTATTGCGATTTTTTTTTTACCAAAAATATGTAGCAGAAAACAAATTGGCCTAAAATGTTAAAACATTTTTACATTTTTTGGGGGGAATTTCATATAAAAAAAATTTGAAAAATATTGTTATTTTTTCAAAATTGTCACTTTTTTTTTGTTTATAGCACAAAAAGTAAAAATCGCACAGGTGATCAAATACCACCAAAAGAAAGCCCGGTTTGTGGGGAAAAAAGGACGTCAATTTCATTGTGGTACAGCGTCCCACGACCGCACAATTGTCCGTTAAAGTCACGCAGTGCCGAATCGCAAAATAGGCCCTGGTCTTTGAGCAGCCAAATCCTCCGGGGCTTAAGTGGTTAACAACGACTGATAGTGGAAGAAGGATGTTGTCATACAATATATACATTGTAGTAGCGACTGTATAAAGATTTCCCAGTCTGGGGAGAGCTCCAAGGCCTTGGATGTCATATTTTATTTTAAATTTTTATGGGGACTTTTGTTTTAATTAATTCTGGATAAAAGTAATCTACCAGCAAGATTGTATCCTTTCGACACTGGAGCAATAAAATAAATGGGTGTGTGACATCAGTGTCATCTTAAGAGCATTATAGGCCCCAGGCAATGCAGTGCACTGGGGCCCTGCCTACACAATCACCCATGAGAATAAAAAATGCAAATTATCGATAAGGCGATATTTATTGGTACAGCAGTGCCAGGCTAATGACAGCTTCCAAATTCGGCGGCTGGGTCCAGTGAACACACACCAAAGTCAGACTCGACTGTCCTGTGTGTGCCTGTTTCCTTGGAGGCAGACAGGCATTCCTGCAGTTGTGGGCTTCCCCTCCACGGCCCAAATGGACTGACAGCAACGCAGGGACAACAGGCACTTGCCATCTGCTAAGTTCAGTGGCGGGATGCACACGAAAATCGTGGCTAATGCTTGGCTTTGGCTGGGTCACTGGGCAGGTGGGGCCCCCTGGTCAGGTGGGGCCCCAGGCAACTGCCCAGCATGTCCATTCGGTAAGACAGCCCTGGGTGACAGTTTTTATGCCTAAGTTTGTTCTTATAGGCATCGCTTGATTGTCGTTCAAGCCAACCAATGATTGTGGGCACCCTTAAACTTCTGTATTCATTGTTGCTAACAGATCTCTGGAAACAGTTACCCTGAGTTGTGGAATTTTTTTTTTTCACAGCACAGTTAAAGCCACAGTCAGCCAAAGTCACAGTCAGGAACAAGATACACCATTTACCAAAGGCACAGTAGTAGTACTTGCAGTAGATACAGTGCCTTGTGAAAGAATTCGGCCCCCTTGAACTTTTCAACCTTTTACCACATTTCAGGCTTCAAACATAAAGATATAAAACTGTAATTTTTTTTTAAGAATCAACAACAAGTGGGACACAATCATGAAGTGGAATGAAATGTATTGGATATTTCAAACTTTGTTAACAAATAAAAAACTGAAAAATTGGGCGTGCAAAATTATTCAGCCCCTTTACTTTCAGTGCAGCAAACTCTCTCCAAAAGTTCAGTGAGGATCTCTGAATGATCCAATGTTGACCTAAATGACTAATGATGATAAATAGAATCCACCTGAGTGTAATCAAGCCTCCGTATAAATGCACCTGCACTGTGATAGGTCCGTTTAAAGCGCAGAGAGCATCATGAAGAACAAGGAACACACCAGGCAGGTCCGAGATACTGTTGTGGAGAAGTTTAAAGCTGGATTTGGATACAAAAAGATTTCCCAAGCTTTAAACATCCCAAGGAGCACCGTGCAAGCGATAATATTGAAATGGATGGAGTATCAGACCACTGCAAATCTATGAAGACCTGGCCGTCCCTCTAAACTTTCAGCTCATACAAGGAGAAGACTGATCAGAGATGCAGCCAAGAGGCCCATGATCACTCTGGATGAACTGCAGAGATCTACAGCTGAGGTGGGAGACTCTGTCCATAGGACAACAGTCAGTCGTATACTGCAAAAATCTGGCCTTCATGGAAGAGTGGCAAGAAGAAAGCCATTTCTTAAAGATATCCATAAAAAGTGTCGTCTAAAGTTTGCCACAAGCCACCTGGGAGACACACCAAACATGTGGAAGAAGGTGCTCTGGTCAGATCAAACCAAAATCAAACTTTTTGGCAACAATGCAAAACGTTATGTTTGGCGTAAAAGCAACACAGCTCATCACCCTGAACACACCATCCGCACTGTCAAACATAGTGGTGGCAGCATCATGGTTTGGGCCTGCTTTTCTTCAGAAGGGACAGGGAAGATGGTTAAAATTGATGGGAAGATGGATGGAGCCAAATACAGGACCATTCTGGAAGAAAACCTGATGGAGTCTGCAAAAGACCTGAGACTGGGACGGAGATTTGTCTTCCAACAAGACAATGATCCAAAACATAAAGCAAAATCTACAATGGAATGGTTCACAAATAAACACATCCAGGTGTTAGAATGGCCAAGTCAAAGTCCAGACCTGAATCCAATCGAGAATCTGTGGAATGAACTGAAAACTGCTGTTCACAAACGCTCTCCATCCAACCCCACTGAGCTCGAGCTGTTTTGCAAGGAGGAATGGGCAAAAATTTCAGTCTCTCGATGTGCAAAACTGATTTAGACATACCCCCAGTGACTTACAGCTGTAATCCCAGGAAAAGGTGTTGCTACAAAGTATTAACTTAAGGGGGCTGAAAAATTTTGCACGCCCAATTTTTTAGTTTTTTTATTTGTTAAAAAAGTTTGAAATATCCAATAAATTTAGTTCCACTTCATGATTGTGTCCCACTTGTTGTTGATTCTTCAAAATAAAATTACAGTTTTATATTTTTATGTTTGAAGCCTGAAATGTGGCAAAAGGTCAAAAAGTTCAAAGGGGTCAAATACTTTCGCAAGGCACGGTATATTTTTTAATTGCTTGCCTATTGGGGCAATTTTTTAATTTTTCACATAAATGGGCAAATTAGCATTTTTTTGCTAGAAAATTGCTTAGAACCCTCAAACATTGTATATATTTTCTGAAAGTAAAGGCCCTGGAGGAAAAATTGGCGGCTGTTGCAATTTTCTATGTCACACAATATTTGCGCAGTCGTTTATCAAATGCAAATCTTCAGGAAAAAAACACTTAAAAGGGTTGTAAACTTTGGACATGAAATATGAACAAAGCATATCCCTCTATAGTGTGTACTTGTCTCAATGAAAGCGGTAGGCAGAAGGTTTTTTATCCTAATGTATTCTACTTGTTGACCACCTAACTGTAAACACACATCATTACTTTGACGTTAACAGCCCATTCAGACTGGCGCGATCTGACTTCGAGGGGCTGTGCACCTCGTCTTCGGCGTGACTTGCAGGGACTTCACATAATGGGAGTCTATGCAAGTCGCTCCCAGGTCGCCCCAAAGTAGTACAGGACCCTTTTTCTAAGTCGGTGCGACTTAGGCCAATTTGTATTCTACTACACATTTTTGGTAAAAAAAAAAATGCCAATAAGCGTATTTTGATTGGTTTGCACAAAAGTTATCGCATCTACAACTAGGGGAAAGATTTATGTCATTTTTATTTATTTAGAACGGACCCCTAACTGACATTTTTAGAACTTTTGGGGGACTAATGATATTACTACAGTAATCAGTGCTAAAAATAATGACACTGGCAGGGAAGGGGTAACCCAGGGACGATCAAAGGGTTAAGTGTGAACCTAGGGGAGTGTTTTCTAACTGTATGGGGGAGGGACTTAGAAATCAACACAGAGACCTGTGATCCTAAATAGCAGGATCACAGGCGCTCTGTGTTCATTCCAGAGAGAACAATGGTCTGCTGTGTTTACAACAGCAGACCGTCGTTCTCTCTCCACAGGGATCGATCGCGGGTGCCTGGTGGCAAACGTTGCGTGGATCGGCTTCCCCGCTGCCTTATAGGGGTGGGTACGCAACCGAGCCAGCCTGCCAGGAGCAGTCAGCAAGTGGTTAAAGGACTAATTTAATTTATTTGTTGGCAATATATATAAATTGAATTTTAAGAATTATAATTCATCTTTATATTATGTTGATTTTTTTCACTATTGATTTACTTATTTGTGGTAGAGATTTCCATATGTTTGAAGTGAGAACTAGTAGGATTGCATACGTTTTTTTGATTAGATAGCGCTGGCTTTATATATTACATATGTAAGGATTTACAACCACTTTAAATGAATGTTAGTGCATGCAAACTCAATTTGATATCCAGTTTTTTGGAAAATATGATGTTGTGTCAAGTAAATAGATATCAAACATGTTAAGATTTCAAATTGCGCAAGCCTGTGGAATGGCGACAAACTATGGTACCTACAATTGTCCTTAGGGGATGCTTTAAAAGCCTTTACAGGTTATCAGTTTAGAGTTAAAGGTGATCTATTGCACTAGTAGGGTTGAGCGGACACCTAGATGTCCGTGTTCGACGGGTTCGGCCGAACTTTAAAAAAAAGTCCGGGTCCGTGTCCCGGACTTTTACCGAACTTTTCCCGGACACCGAACCCCATTGAAGTCAATGGGGACCCGAACTTTAAGGCACTAAAATGGCTCTAAAACACCAAAGGAAAGGGCTAGAGTGCTGCAAATGGCAGCAAAACGTAATTAAGAGCATGGCAAGTGCTCTGCAAACAAATGTGGATAGGGAAATAACTTAAAACAACAAAAAAAAACAGAAAAATAAAACAATGTTCTTCTTCATCTCTGAAGGACGAGGCCCATATGGAGTAGGAGGGAGGTTGAGGTGGTGGTGGATGTGGCGGTGACATAGGCGTGCGCACAGGGTGTGCTGGGTGTGCCTGGGCACACCCTAATCACCTAGGGCACATAGCATTGCCAGTGAGGAGATGGGAAAGATCTCCCTGGGACCTGCTCTGCTCTATTTCTCCTTGCCTACAGGTACATGGCCCCGATACATTACTCTCCCTGCTGGCAAACACATGCATGTGTATTTCAACTTTGGGGTGCACACCTTAATGCAATAGGCTGCGCACACCTATGGGCGGTGTAGGTGGAAGCGGCGGTGGAGGAGGACCAGGGCCGGATTAACAGCATCATGGGCTTGGTGCTGAGGATTTTGAAGGGCCTTAAGGGCCGTGCCTTGCCATGCACCCAGAGGAGGAAGGGTGCAGCCATGCATGCCTAATTCAACATGGGATGCTGTCTCTGAAGCCCATAAACACATCCATGCATCGCCAACTGTCCCTCCTTGTCCGGCCTTCACGCTGTGTGGGGAGGTTCTGAGGGTGCTGCCTGGGGAAGCGAGCATAGAAGCCAGACTTCTGTGTTTACAAGTGACAGAAGAGCGGTAACAGTGAATATGGCCAACCCGGGGCCTATATAAAAGGTAGGGGCCTGGAGCTGCAGCTCCAATAGCCCCTACATTAATCTGGCCCTGAGGAGGAGGACGAGGTAGCCAACACTGCTTCTTTTCAAAAATTTTAAATGAGGGTACACCCCAAAAGAGTGAGAAAGAGCAAAAATGGAACAATGGGTGGGTAAGGTCGGTATCCATTGCTATTCTGCATAAGGTACGGAAAAGTCCCGTGGGATCCATGCCTGGTTCATTTTAATGAACGTGAGCTTGTCCACATTGTCTCTGGACAGGCGGCTGCGCTTGTCTGTTATAACGCCCCCAGCCGTGCTAAATACCCGTTCAGATAATACACTGGCTGCAGGGCACGCCAGCACCTCCAAGGCGTAAAGGGCAAGCTCAGGCCATGTGCCCAATTTGGAGACCCAGAAGTTGAAGGGGGCAGACCCGTCATTCACTACATGTAGGCGTGTGCACACATACTGCTCCACCATGTTGGTAAAATGCTGCCTCCTGCTAAGACGTTCCATCTGAGCTGCTGGTGCTGCTGTTTGTTGTGGCGTGCTGACAAAGCTTTTCCACATTTCGGCCATGCTAACCCTGCCTTCTGAGGTGCTGGCGGTGCCCTGGTTGCGTTGGCGACCTCCTCCTCCTCCTCCTCTGCCTTGTGCTTCCACTGTGGCCCCGCTGTCAGATGGGAATGCCAGCAGCATGGCGTCTACCAGCGTGCGCTTGTACTCGCGCATCTTGCGATCGCGCTCCAGTGAGTGAATTAAGGACGGTACGTTGTCCTTGTAACGGGGATCCAGCAGCGTGGCCACCCAGTAATCAGCACAAGTTAGAATGTGGGCAACTCGGCGGTCGTTGTGGAGACACTGCAGCATGTAATCGCTCATGTGTGCCAGGCTGCCCAGAGGCAACGAAAGGCTGTCCTCTGTGGGAGGTGTATCGTCCGTGTCCTCTGTATCCCCCCAGCCACGCACCAGTGATGGCCATGAGCTGGCCTGGGTGCCACCCTGCTGTGAACATGGTTCCATCTCCTCCTCCAGCTCCTCCTCCTCCTCATCCTCCTCATCCTCCAGAACTGTGCCCCTGCTGGACAATTGCGTCCCTGGCGTTTGCGTGTGCAGGAACCCACCCTCGGAGCCCCTTGCGAATGACTGCCCTGAAAGCCTTGGAAATGTTACCTCTTCATCCTCCTCCTCCTCCTCATCCTGTGCCACATCCTCTTCCATCATCGCCCGAATTGTTTTTTCAAGGAGGCATAGAAGTGGGATAGTTAAGCTGAGAACGGCGTCATTGCCACTGGCCATGTTGGTGGAGTACTCAAAACAGCGCAACAAGGCACACAGGTCTCGCATGGAGGCCCAGTTAAATTAAATAGCGGAATAGAAAATATGATCCAAAAAAAGTGTATGTATATCACACGTACACAACCACACTGGGCCCCAATTACTATTGTTTGTACCCCTAAAAGGCTAGATGAGGAGTAGGGGGAGTATGGAACAGGCAGCACCCTCAAACCTTCAGAAGTATGAGATGAACCCCAACAACTTGGAAAGGTGGATCTCTCTCACACGTACCAACACAGACTATCCCCCAATTTAACTGATCCCCAAAGGTTTTTGATTAAATAGCGGAATAGAAAATATGATCCAAAAAAAGTGTATGTATATCACACGTACACAACCACACTAGGCCCCAATTACTATTGTTTGTACCCCTAAAAGGCTAGATGAGGAGTAGGGGGGGTATGGAACAGGCAGCACCCTCAAACCTTCAGAAGTATGAGATGAACCCCAACAACTTGGAAAGGTGGATCTCTCTCACACGTACCAACACAGACTATCCCCCAATTTAACTGATCCCCAAAGGTTTTTGATTAAATAGCGGAATAGAAAATATGATCCAAAAAAAGTGTATGTATATCACACGTACACAACCACACTAGGCCCCAATTACTATTGTTTGTACCCCTAAAAGGCTAGATGAGGAGTAGGGGGGGTATGGAACAGGCAGCACCCTCAAACCTTCAGAAGTATGAGATGAACCCCAACAACTTGGAAAGGTGGATCTCTCTCACACGTACCAACACAGACTATCCCCCAATTTAACTGATCCCCAAAGGTTTTTGATTAAATAGCGGAATAGAAAATATGTTCCAAAAAAAGTGTATGTATATCACACGTACACAACCACACTGGGCCCCAATTACTATTGTTTGTACCCCTAAAAGGCTAGATGAGGAGTAGGGGGAGTATGGAACAGGCAGCACCCTCAAACCTTCAGAAGTATGAGATGAACCCCAACAACTTGGAAAGGTGGATCTCTCTCACACGTACCAACACAGACTATCCCCCAATTTAACTGATCCCCAAAGGTTTTTGATTAAATAGCGGAATAGAAAATATGATCCAAAAAAAGTGTATGTATATCACACGTACACAACCACACTGGGCCCCAATTACTATTGTTTGTACCCCTAAAAGGCTAGATGAGGAGTAGGGGGAGTATGGAACAGGCAGCACCCTCAAACCTTCAGAAGTATGAGATGAACCCCAACAACTTGGAAAGGTGGATCTCTCTCACACGTACCAACACAGACTATCCCCCAATTTAACTGATCCCCAAAGGTTTTTGATTAAATAGCGGAATAGAAAATATGATCCAAAAAAAGTGTATGTATATCACACGTACACAACCACACTAGGCCCCAATTACTATTGTTTGTACCCCTAAAAGGCTAGATGAGGAGTAGGGGGGGTATGGAACAGGCAGCACCCTCAAACCTTCAGAAGTATGAGATGAACCCCAACAACTTGGAAAGGTGGATCTCTCTCACACGTACCAACACAGACTATCCCCCAATTTAACTGATCCCCAAAGGTTTTTGATTAAATAGCGGAATAGAAAATATGATCCAAAAAAAGTGTATGTATATCACACGTACACAACCACACTAGGCCCCAATTACTATTGTTTGTACCCCTAAAAGGCTAGATGAGGAGTAGGGGGGGTATGGAACAGGCAGCACCCTCAAACCTTCAGAAGTATGAGATGAACCCCAACAACTTGGAAAGGTGGATCTCTCTCACACGTACCAACACAGACTATCCCCCAATTTAACTGATCCCCAAAGGTTTTTGATTAAATAGCGGAATAGAAAATATGATCCAAAAAAAGTGTATGTATATCACACGTACACAACCACACTAGGCCCCAATTACTATTGTTTGTACCCCTAAAAGGCTAGATGAGGAGTAGGGGGGGTATGGAACAGGCAGCACCCTCAAACCTTCAGAAGTATGAGATGAACCCCAACAACTTGGAAAGGTGGATCTCTCTCACACGTACCAACACAGACTATCCCCCAATTTAACTGATCCCCAAAGGTTTTTGATTAAATAGCGGAATAGAAAATATGATCCAAAAAAAGTGTATGTATATCACACGTACACAACCACACTAGGCCCCAATTACTATTGTTTGTACCCCTAAAAGGCTAGGAGTAGGGGGAGTATGGAACAGGCAGCACCCTCAAACCTTCAGAAGTATGAGATGAACCCCAACAACTTGGAAAGGTGGATCTCTCTCACACGTACCAACACAGACTATCCCCCAATTTAACTGATCCCCAAAGGTTTTTGATTAAATAGCGGAATAGAAAATATGATCCAAAAAAAGTGTATGTATATCACACGTACACAACCACACTAGGCCCCAATTACTATTGTTTGTACCCCTAAAAGGCTAGGAGTAGGGGGAGTATGGAACAGGCAGCACCCTCAAACCTTCAGAAGTATGAGATGAACCCCAACAACTTGGAAAGGTGGATCTCTCTCACACGTACCAACACAGACTATCCCCCAATTTAACTGATCCCCAAAGGTTTTTGATTAAATAGCGGAATAGAAAATATGATCCAAAAAAAGTGTATGTATATCACACGTACACAACCACACTGGGCCCCAATTACTATTGTTTGTACCCCTAAAAGGCTAGATGAGGAGTAGGGGGAGTATGGAACAGGCAGCACCCTCAAACCTTCAGAAGTATGAGATGAACCCCAACAACTTGGAAAGGTGGATCTCTCTCACACGTACCAACACAGACTATCCCCCAATTTAACTGATCCCCAAAGGTTTTTGATTAAATAGCGGAATAGAAAATATGATCCAAAAAAAGTGTATGTATATCACACGTACACAACCACACTGGGCCCCAATTACTATTGTTTGTACCCCTAAAAGGCTAGATGAGGAGTAGGGGGGGTATGGAACAGGCAGCACCCTCAAACCTTCAGAAGTATGAGATGAACCCCAACAACTTGGAAAGGTGGATCTCTCTCACACGTACCAACACAGACTATCCCCCAATTTAACTGATCCCCAAAGGTTTTTGATTAAATAGCGGAATAGAAAATATGATCCAAAAAAAGTGTATGTATATCACACGTACACAACCACACTAGGCCCCAATTACTATTGTTTGTACCCCTAAAAGGCTAGATGAGGAGTAGGGGGGGTATGGAACAGGCAGCACCCTCAAACCTTCAGAAGTATGAGATGAACCCCAACAACTTGGAAAGGTGGATCTCTCTCACACGTACCAACACAGACTATCCCCCAATTTAACTGATCCCCAAAGGTTTTTGATTAAATAGCGGAATAGAAAATATGATCCAAAAAAAGTGTATGTATATCACACGTACACAACCACACTAGGCCCCAATTACTATTGTTTGTACCCCTAAAAGGCTAGGAGTAGGGGGAGTATGGAACAGGCAGCACCCTCAAACCTTCAGAAGTATGAGATGAACCCCAACAACTTGGAAAGGTGGATCTCTCTCACACGTACCAACACAGACTATCCCCCAATTTAACTGATCCCCAAAGGTTTTTGATTAAATAGCGGAATAGAAAATATGATCCAAAAAAAGTGTATGTATATCACACGTACACAACCACACTAGGCCCCAATTACTATTGTTTGTACCCCTAAAAGGCTAGATGAGGAGTAGGGGGAGTATGGAACAGGCAGCACCCTCAAATCTTCAGAAGTATGAGATTGTGTTCACTGTACCCCACAAAGATTGAGTTCACTGCACCCCACAATGATTGTGTTCACTGCACCCCACAAAGATTGTGTTCACTGCACCTCACAAAGATTGTGTTCACTGTACCCCCCAAAGATTGTGTTCACTGCACCCCACAAAGATTCTGTTCACTGTACCCCACAAAGATTGTGTTCACTGCACCCTAAAAGGATGTTGTTCACTGCACCCCACAAAGATTGTGTTCACTGCACCCTAAAAGGATGTTGTTCACTGCACCCCAAAAAGATTGTGTTCACTGTACCCCCCCAAAGATTGTGTTCACTGCACCCCACAAAGATTGTGTTCACTGCACCCCAAAAAGATTGTGTTCACTGTACCCCCCAAAGATTGTGTTCACTGCACCCCAAAAAGATTGTGTTCACTGTACCCCCCAAAGATTGTGTTCACTGCACCCCACAAAGATTCTGTTCACTGTACCCCACAAAGATTGTGTTCACTGCACCCCAAAAAGATTGTGTTCACTGTACCCCCCCAAAGATTGTGTTCACTGCACCCCACAAAGATTCTGTTCACTGCACCCCACAAAGGATTTTGTTCACTGCACCCCAAAAAGATTGTGTTCACTGCACCCCAAAAAGGATTTTGATCACTGCACCCCAAAAAGGATGTTGTTCACTGCACCCCAAAAATGATTTTGTTCACTCCACCCCAAAAAGATTGTGTTCACTGCACCCCACAAAGATTGTGTTCACTGCACCCCAAAAAGATTGTGTTCACTGTACCCCCCAAAGATTGTGTTCACTGCACCCCACAAAGATTCTGTTCACTGTACCCCACAAAGATTGTGTTCACTGCACCCCAAAAAGATTGTGTTCACTGCACCCCAAAAAGGATGTTGTTCACTGCACCCCAAAAAGGATGTTGTTCACTCCACCCCAAAAAAATTGTGTTCACTGCACCCCACAAAGATTGTGTTCACTGCACCCCAAAAAGATTGTGTTCACTGCACCCCAAAAATGATTTTGTTCACTGCACCCCAAAAAGGATTTTGTTCACTGCACCCCAAAAAGGATGTTGTTCACTCCACCCCAAAAAGATTGTGTTCACTGCACCCCAAAAAGATTGTGTTCACTGCACCCCACAAAGGATTTTGTTCACTGCACCCCAAAAAGATTGTGTTCACTGCACCCCAAAAAGGATGTTGTTCACTGCACCCCAAAAAGGATTTTGTTCACTGCACCCCAAAAAGATTGTGTTCACTGCACCCCACAAAGGATTTTGTTCACTGCACCCCACAAAGATTGTGTTCACTGCACACCAAAAAGGATTGTGTTCACTGCACCCCAAAAAGATTTTGTTCACTGCACCCCAAAAAGATTGTGTTCACTGCAGCCCAAAAAGATTGTGTTCAATGCAGCCCAAAAAGATTGTGTTCACTGCAGCCCAAAAAGATTGTGTTCACTGCAGCCCAAAAAGATTGTGTTCACTGCAGCTCACACACAGAAAAATGGATGTGGATCACTGACACCTGCCTATCTCCAATCCCACACCACACAGCAATATCGATTGTAGTTTGTAGAACACAGTTTCCCTAAAATTCAGCAGACTCTGTCCCTAACAGGATTGAGAAGAGATCGTAGATCAGGATTGAGTGCAGATTCACCCCACCCCCCACACAGCAATATCGATTGTAGTTTGTAGAAGACACTGACCCTATAATTCAGCAGACTCTATCCCTAAAATGCCTACAACTCGCCCTGCCTAAACACTCCGACCTGTCCCTCAATTCTATCCGGACACAAATGGTTTTTTCCTGCCTATCTTTCCCTAATCAGCAGCCAGCACATTGATGTGTGCTCTGTCCCTTAGCTAAGCAGCAGAATGACGCTGCTGCGGCGGCTGCCTCGAACTTATAAAGACTTGGTCACATGCTTCAGACGGCCAATCACAGCTACTAAGACATTTGCAGGCATGGCTGGGATGGCTTAAGGCACACCAGTTAAACGATTGTTGATTGGCTGTTGAAAGCCCGCCATGAAAAGAGCGCCAAAGCATGCAAAACCCGGAAATAAAACGACCGAACACGGATTTTTACCCGAACATACAGTAAAGTGTCCGTGTCCGTGTTCGGGTAAAAAAAATCCAATTATTCGGTACGAACACGAATAATACAGTCCGTGTTCGCTCAACACTATGCACTAGAAATATTGCTTCCACTCCAATGTTTATGGTGTTACCTCTTATTTTTTTTTACACTTTTTACTTTTTTTATTTTTTTTTTATTTAACTTTATTGCTATCATAAGGGTTGAACCAGCTCCTTGTAATAGCTTCGGCAGTGACAGGTACTCTTTATTGAGCCATCAGGGGACTTATAGACCCCCAAAGTCTCTTCTGCCCTTTAAAGCATCTGGTCAACCACAAATCATGTTTGATCAGATGCTTCCCTTGCTGTACTGACCTGGGAAAGACAGCAATGAAACTGGAAGTGAGAAAAACCTTGTCTCTTCCAGCTTCATTAGTCACAGAGGAGATGGGGGAACATATGTTTCTCCATCTCCTCTGTGCACAGCTAACCCAACCAGTTAGAGTGGTCCCAGGCTCCTCAGTAGAACAAGAGAGCCTGGGAACCGTGGAGGGTGGGAGATTTACCCTCTCTATTTGTCCTGTTTACTGTTATTGAAAGAAAAGTAAAACACAATCTCAAATTTTGGGTTGCCCCCAGAAAAGTAATACAGGGGAATTCTTCCAAAGGGGACGCTAGCTCTGGTGACCTGGGAGTCTTTAAGGAACTCCCTTAATGTGCACAGATTTTCTCTTCCTGTTTGGCTATGGGACAGGAAGTGAAGGGAAATCTCCACAATGGGACAATGATGGCTAAAAAAATCAGACAGGAGTTATAACCAGCAGGTTGGCTCGGCTGCGCGAAACGACGTAGGGGTACGTTGGTCGCAAAAGTGGTGCTGGGGGGCGAGCGTGAGCCTCAGCCGGCGCGCTCCCACCCCCACTAAGCAGCAGGGATACCGATCCGTGGGACCGGCAGCACGACTGTTGCCGGGCACTCGCAATCGCTCCCCGCTGAAAGAAGGACGGTAAGCTGCTGTAAACACAGCTGTCCGTTCTCTCTGAAATGATCACAGAGCGCCTGTGATCCTTCTATATAGGATCACAGGTCTCTATGATCATTTCACAAGTCCCTCCCCCCACAGTTAGAAAACGCTCCCCCTAGGCTCACAATAAACCCTTTGATCACCCCTAGGTTAACCCCTTGCCTGCCAGTGTCATTATTACAGTAACAGTGCATATTTTTAGCACTGATTACTGTAGTAATGTCACTGGTCCCCACAAAAGTTTCAAAAATGTCAGTCCGATCTGTCCAATGCAATGTCACAGTAAAGATCGTAAAATCAGTAAAAGACAGTAAAAATCGCAGATCGCCACCATTACTGGTAAATAAATAAATAAATAAAAGTGACATAAATCTTTCCCCTAGTTTGCAGATACGATTACTTTTGCGCAAACTAATCAAAATACACTTATTGCGATTTTTTTTTACCAAAAATTTGTAGCAGAATACAAATTGGCCTAAAAGGATGAAAAATTTTGATTTTCAAAAATGTTTTTTTGAGAATGTTTATCTAGCAGAATGTGAAAAGTATTGTTTTTTTTTTTTTTGTTTTTTCATAATTGTTGCTCTTTTTTTGTTTATAGTGCAAAAAATAAAAATCGCACAGGTGATCGAATACCACCAAAAGAAAACTCTATTTGTGGGGAAAAAAAAGGACATCAATTTTATTTTGGTACAGCGTCTTACGACCACGCAATTTATTTTTTGTGCTTTTAAATCTACTGGTGCACAGATCCGTTACCTAAAGGGGGCATTAGTGTTCAGTAAACACATATGATAATCACAGCTATTGGATGGGTGGAGTCAGACCTGACGTAGCCACTCCCCCGGAGCCGGCCTACGATAGCTTAGGAGTTAGGCGCTATTTATCTCTCTGCATGTCCGTATGTGTTTATATGCCTACTATGCTGTTTTATCACGTGAGTGTACATTTTTTAAATAAATAGCCTTTTTGCCAAACGTTATTATGCTATGTCCGCACCCCTTCTTTGTTTTTTGCGCAATTGAACGTCTACATACTTATGCCGCAAAACTACACCTGGGGAACTCCCTTGAGTGTCCATGAAGACTGGTGAGGTCTATCCTTTAAATTGATTGGGTGACCGTGTACATCTGGTAAGCGGCTCATTCAGATGCTCTCTTTGGGTGAATACTCACGGGTGTACACTTTCAAGTGTTTACTGAATGCTGTTTCCATCGATTGGGATCTGTGGTTCTTTTCCCTGATTGTGTTTATATGTAAAACACGGGATTAATAAGGTCTTACATGTGAGTGCAACTTCCTACTTCTTTTTCCTTCCCATTGTGTGTGCGGAATCACGCTATGTTTTTTATATACCTTTTTTTTATATGGTCTCTGAACATCTGCCACTGAGAGCCCTCCATCCTCACATCGGTGAGAGATAAACTGGGTGGATCCTGCCAATTCTTCCTTAAAGTGAGCTGAGGTCTATCCATTAATTTGGATGACCAATTGTATTTGGTAAACAGCCCTTCTTACTAAAACTTGTTTTTCAAGCTACTATACGGAGCAGCTCCACACATTGGAACTTGCCACATTTGAAAGGTTTTTTTTAGCGACAGTTGCTGGAACATTTTATTTTGTTTTGTGAATTTATTCATTGGGACTTTTATTAATGGACTTATTGGTGATCACAATTAATTTGGTGGACATTATATGTTGATTATATTGTTTGAATATTATATTTGTTTTTTTTTTGCACTTCACAAGCCTGTGAATAATTTCCTTTTTTGTCCCATGATGATACTGATGGACCACTGCCATGTGAATGTATTCTCTAGCAGTGTCACAATGTACTGCATGAGGCATTCGTCCTTCGGGCATGCCATTGTTAGGTAGTGATCTCATAAGTTATATTATGATGATAAAATGTCCCGTGCGGTAGCCTAAAGGTCATGTTGTTCTCTGCAAAAATAAACCTTGTTACAAGAGTGAAAGATCAGTGTGTGTGTCCATCTATGTAGATACTGTATATACAGTATATACAGATATATACACACACACTAAATATATTGTTAGATTTAGCTTCAAAAGGAGAGTTTTCAGTTCACTCAGCAGAACGCATTTTTTCCGCTTTCATTCCACCAAACATCTAAGAAACACTGTTCTGCCCACACAGGTGTTGTTTAGAGTAGCAGCCCTCAACCCTGGCCAACAGGGCCCACTAACAGGCCAGATTTGCAAGATAACTGAAATACATCCCAGGTGATATCATTTGCTGCTCAGTGATTGCAGTATTCTAGTCTGCATCTCCCCAAGGTAATACCTAAAATCTGGCCTGTTAGTGGGCCCTGAGGACCGGAGTTGAGGACCACTGGTTTAGAGGAACAATAAACACAAACATATTTCAGCCCCCTTTCTATTTTGTCACAGAGCTCAGTTTATTTCTTCTTAAGCTTGCAATACACTGAGCAAATTACCACTGGTTCACGATGATTCAACCAAAATTCACTCAGTGGGTGGGCCATCCAAAATCCTTCAGTTAGATAATCGAATAAGCCGAGACAAATGTTGGCTGAACAGTGGCTTTATTCAACCAGATGCAGCCACTGTTTGTGTATTCTGAGATTCGGCGCCAGCTGTCTAAATACAATAGCTACAGCAGAAGATTTTTCCATCGGTGCTGTATGGTATGGATGGAATAATTTTTTTAGCGCTGTAATATGTTAGATGTGGGTAAAACTAGCCTTGGGACAGAGCTGCCTCATTCTCAATCTACCTGGTTTCTTCAGTTACCAGAGTGGACCTCTTGTCTGCTCACATAGAGACTGCTACTTTCTTAGCTCAGACACACCAGTCTATTTGGACATGGACTAATTCTCCAACAATCAGATGTTTGTTGACAGGTGCAGTTAGTTTGCCTGCCATTAGGTGGCTCTGTTCCCATTATTGTATGGGAAGGAACAATTGTGATTGAGTGTTAGTTGTGGGAGGGGCCTGGAAGCCAAACACCCCTGAGCTGCTAGGATCTAGTCCCCCGCAGAGGTGAGCTTAGGGCCCTTTGCAGGGCTGAAGTCCCAAGCAAGGTGGAACAGCATTTGTGAATAGTGGTGAAAGCTTGGGAAATATATGCCATCTGGAAGGGTGCCTGGCTGTGCAGAGCCATAGAGGTACATTGGAAAGAGACTGGTATACTAAAGAAGGCACCTTCATTCTACTCAATGATGAAAGCCAAATGCAGTGGACGTAGTAAACTGCGAAGGGTTAATGGTGTTTTCAAGCTGTATATTCTTCTCTATTATTCCTGCAATTATGCCTGATTTATAGTCATAACATCCTGTTTGTTCAGATATGTCTGACTGTGCAGAAATAGTTTCACATAAAAACATCTTGATAGATAAATTTGTTATGGGAACAGATTAAACTTGTGTAGTATGCCAAAAAGTATCATGTGATCGTGAGTCATACTGAAGCCAAGCCCCTTATTGCAAAATAATTTTTTCTGTTGTTCTAACTGTATATATGCTTGGGACATTTTCTGAAATAAACAAACATGCTTTGACTCTACCCTCGTGTGTTTGTGTGTTCCCAAATATTCGTAGGGGGAGTCCATATAGCCATCCGGTTCAAAAGTCCCTTACAAACTGTACATATGGAAGTGTTCCCAAGGGAAGATGGCTTAAAAGAGCTGTGTTTTAGTTATGCGCAAAAAGGACAACTACAGAAGTTATACTCCTGTGTTTGGTACTCCGTGCCAAAGAATTCTGATAGTATGTCGAAATAATAAATACAATATCAAAATGGCTAAAATCAACTTCGAGAGACAAATAGCAGAGGATAGTAAAAAGAACCCTAAGAAATTCTTTAAATATATCAACAGCAAAAAAAGAAGGTCAGATCATGTTGCACACTTAATTAACGATGATGGGAGGATGGTTACAGAGGACACTGAAAAGGCAACCATGCTTAATGCTTTCTTCTCCTCAGTTTTTACACAAGAAAAGGAGGGTACACTGACCATGACTGTATGGTTAGCAGTACTTCACTGGACTTGCTGCTATGGCTAACAGAGAGTGAAATCAGGGAAAGGCTGGATAAAATTAACACAAGTAAATCACCAGGCCTGGCTAGCGTACATCCGAGAGTACTCAAAGAACTCAGTAATGCTATATCTAGACCACTGTTCCTGATCTTTGTTGACAGTATTTTGACAGGAACTGTACCAGGTGACTGGAGGAAAGCTAACGTGATACCGATATTCAAAAAAGGGCAGAGGCCTATCCCGGGAAATTATAGGCCGGTCAGCCTGACGTCAATAGTAAGTAAACTTCTGGAAGGGATGATAAGGGACTATATCCAAGAGTTTGTTAAAGACAACAACATCATCAGCAGTAATCAGCACAGGCTTACAAAAGGGCGTTCTTGTCAAACCAATCTGTTAACATTCTACGAGTAGGTGAGCTGTGAGCTAGAGGGCGGGGGGGGGGGGGGCTGTGGATGTGGTGTACCTGGATTTTGCTAATTTATAAAATAAGGTCAGCAGGCATCGACCACAAGGTTTGCTCTTGGATACGGAACTGGTTAAAGGGGCATGTCCAAGTCCAAAGGGTGGTAATAAATAACGCATACTCAGACTGGTCTGGGGTGATAGGTGGGGTCCCCCAAGGCTCAGTCCTGGGACCAATTTTGTTCAATTTATTCATAAATAGCATTGAAGATGGGATCATTAGCTCGATCTCAGTTTTTGCAGATGACACAAAATTGGGCAGGGCAATAACTTCACATCGTGAGGCAGAAACCTTACAGAATGACCTGAACAAAATAACAAAGTGGGCAACTACATGGCAAATGAGGTTTAATGTGGAGAAGTGTAAGGTATTACACTTGGGGACTAAAAACATAAAAGCACAATACACTTTAGGAGGGGAAACTCTGGGGGGAATCAAAAATGGAGAAAGATCTGGGAGTCTTAGTGGAAGATAGACTTAGCAATAGCATGCAATGTCAAGCTGCAGCTGCCAAATCCGGCAGAATATTAGCATGCATAAGGAAGGAATGTATTCCAGAGATAAAACTATAATCCTACCACTTTATAAAACGCTGGTCCGACCGCATCTGGAGTATTCTGTGCAGTTCTGGTCGCCAGTCCTCAGAAGGGATGTGTTGGAGCTGGAGATATCCAGAGAAGGGCAACTATACTAATTAGGGGATTGGAGGACATTAATTATGAAGAGCGCTTACAAGCGCTTGATTTATTCTCCCTGGAGAAAAGACGCCTGAGAGGGGACATGATAGCAATTTACAAATAGCTCAACAGTGATCTCAATATACAGTAGAAAAAAGGATTCAGTCGCAAGGAATGCATGGGGACACGAGGCCATACAATGCGATTAGAAGAGAAGCGTTTTAACCTCAGGCTACGCAGGGGGTTCTTTACAGTAATGGCTAAAAGACTGTGAAATTCACTGCCACAAATGGTAGTAACTGCGGGGAGTATGGATACGTTTAAAAGACTGTTGGACGTACATCTCAAGGATCAAAACATTCAGGGGTATGAGAAATGATTATGGCCACACACACCTACACATGTTGAACTGGATGGACTATTGTCTTTATTCAACCTCAACTACTATGTAACTATGTCAAATGAAATGTCACGGAAACTTTGTGAGGTTACAGTAACAAAATAGAATGTGGCCTAGTGCATCCAGTGATGTGCCTCCATTCCTTCATAATGTCTCCATACAACTAATTTATTTATCCTGGGACTTTAAATGAGCCACATCATACGACCAATGAATAGCTAGTTTCCAACATTGTTGTTTAACCGGTTGCCGATTGCGCACAGTATATTTACTGCGGCAGTCAGCCCCGGCCAGGCAGAGTGAAGTAGATCTACGTCACTAGCCTGTCACCGGGTTTTGAGCCAATAGCGGGCAAGCGCGCGCCCGCCTCGGCTCGTTCACAGAGGAGTCCCGGCGTGTGACCGGTCACACTACGATCGTCGGTAGAGCGGGAGAAAGGCGGGTGGCTTATGTAAACAAGCCACCTGTCATTATCCCCTGTGTAAAAATGGAGATCAGACGGTTCTACTACGTAGAACCGTTGATCTCTGTTTTTACAATAGGAGACATGTCCCATCACAGTTAGAATCACGCCCCTAGGACACACTTAACCCCTCCCTGTCCAATACAGTTAACCCCTTCCCTGCCATTGTCATTTTTACAGTAACAGTGCATATGTATAGCACTGATTACTGCAGTAATGTCACTGGTACCCCCAAAAGTGTCAAAAATGTCAGTCAAGGGTCCGATCTGTCCACCGCAATGTCGCAGTACTGCAAAAAAAAAAAAATCGCAGATCGCCGCCATTACTCGTTAAAAAAAAAAACCACCAAAAATGACAAAAATCTTTCCCTTTGTTAGTAAACGCGATAACTTTTGCGCAGACCAATCAAAATACGCTTTTTGTGATTTTTTTTTACCAAACATATGTAGCATAAAACAAATTGGCCGAAAATGTTAAAAAATTTTGATTTTTACATTTTTTTTGGGGGGGATTTCATATAAAAAAGTGAAAAATATTGTTATTTTTGCAAAATTTACGCTCTTTTTTTGTTTATAGCGCATGATCAAAAAATCGCACAGGTGATCAAATGCCACCAAAAGAAAGCTCTGTTTGTGGGAAAAAAAGGACGTGAAATTCGTTTAGGTACAGCGTCGCACGACCGCGCAATTGTCCGTTAAAGTCACGCAGTAAAAAATCGCAAAAAAAACCCTGGTCAGGAAGGGGGTAAAATCTTCCGGGGCTTAAGTGGTTAATAAATAAATAAATATTACATACAGGAAAAAAAATGGTCAAAATGGTAACCAGCTGAATTGTAGTTAATCCATATCAGTTATTGCAGTAAATAGTGACTCTTTGTTCACTCTTCAGGAGTAGATGCATGTATAGAATCTGGAAGATAAAACATCAGGCATGTGACTTAATTAATACTATTTACAGTGCATCCGGAAAGTATTCACAGCGCTTCACTTTTTCCACATTTTGTTATGTTAAAGCCTTATTCCAAAATGGATTAAATTCATTATTTTCCTCAAAATTCTACAAACAATCCCCTATAATGACAACGTGAAAGAAGTTTGTTTGCAATCTTTGCAAATTTATTAAAAATGAAAAAAAAAAAAATCACATGTAAATAAGTATTCACTGTCCCCTTAAGGACCATTGGATTTTCACACTTCCGGGTCCCCCTGGGTTACCGTTAGCAACCTTGACATTCACAGTCTATAACTTTACTTTTTGGCTCAGTCAATAATTAGTCCAGGGGTATGTTGTTGTTTTGTGTTTTATTTTATAAATTAGGGATGGGAGAAGGGAATAGTGGGATATTCCAGATGAACTATGTACAGTGCATTGCTAAGGTATTCGGCCCCCTTGAACTTTTCAACCTTTTGCCACATTTCAGGCTTCAAACATAAAGATATAAAACTGTAATTTTTTGTGAAGAATCAACAACCAGTGGGACACAATCATGAAGTGGAACGAAATTTATTGGATATTTCAAACTTTTTTAACAAATAAAAAACTGAAAAATTGGGCGTGCAAAATTATTCAGCCCCTTTACTTTCAGTACAGCAAACTCTCTCCAGAAGTTCAGTGAGGATCTCTGAATGATCCAATGTTGACCTAAATGACTAATGATGATAAATAGAATCCACCTGTGTGTAATCAAGTCTCCGAATAAATGCACCTGCACTGTGATAGTCTCAGAGGTCCGTTTAAAGTGCAGAGAGGATCATGAAGAACAAGGAACACACCAGGCAGGTCCGAGATACTGTTGTGGAGAAGTTTAAAGCCGGATTTGAATACAAAAAGATTTCCCAAGCTTTAAACATTCCAAGGAGCACTGTGCAAGCAATAATATTGAAATGGAAGGAGTATCAGACCACTGCAAATCTACGAAGACCTGGCCGTCCCTCTAAACTTTCAGCTCATACAAGGAGAAGAGGCCCATGATCACTCTGGATGAACTGCAGAGATCTACAGCTGAGGTGGGAGACTCTGTCCATAGGACAACCATCAGTCGTATACTGCACAAATCTGGTCTTATGGAAGAGTGGCAAGAAGAAAACCATTTCTTAAAGATATCCATAAAAAGTGTCGTTTAAAGTTTGCCACAAGCCACCTGGGAGACACACCAAACATGTGGAAGAAGGTGCTCTGGTCAGATGAAACCAAAATTGAACTTTTTGGCAACAATGCAAAACGTTATGTTTGGCGTAAAAGCAACACAGCTCATCACCCTGAACACACCATCCCCACTGTCAAACATGGTGATGGCAGCATCATGGTTTGGGCCTGCTTTTCTTCAGCAGGGACAGGGAAGATGGTTAAAATTGATGGGAAGATGGATGGAGCCAAATACAGGACCATTCTGGAAGAAAACCTGATGAAGTCTGCAAAAGACCTGAGACTGGGACGGAGATTTGTCTTCCAAAAAGACAATGATTCAAAACATAAAGCAAAATCTACAATGGAATGGTTCACAAATAAACATATCCAGGTGTTCGAATGGCCAAGTCAAAGTCCAGACCTGAATCCAATCGAGAATCTGTGGAAAGAACTGAAAACTGCTGTTCAAAAACGCTCTCCATCCAACCTCACTGAGCTCGAGCTGTTTTGCAAGGAGGAATGGCCAAAATTTTCAGTCTCTCGATGTGCAAAACTGATAGAGACATACCCCAAGTGACTTACAGCTGTAATCGCAGCAAAAGGTGGCACTACAAAGTATTAACTTAAGGGGGCTGAATAATTTTGCACGCCCAATTTTTCAGTTTTTTATTTGTTAAAAAAGTTTGAAATATCCAATAAATTTCGTTCCACTTCATGATTGTGTCCCACTTGTTGTTGATTCTTCAAAAAAAAAAAAATACAGTTTTATATCTTTATGTTTGAAGCCTGAAATGTGGCAAAAGGTCGAAAAGTTCAAGGGGGCTGAATACTTTCGCAATGCACTGTACAAAGTTTGGAGGACATCTATCTGTTAATACAGCCAGGCTGCTGATCCACCTTGCCACTTAGGTGACTTTAGGATTAAGTCTCTTTCCAGATGACTTGATGAACTAAAGATGTCTTCAAGACACTCTCTTAGTATCCTCTTTCTTGATCACTAACACCCGTCCACTGACTATCCTACTCCGGGTTGGCCCTCCTTAGGTCAGGCCTCTTGACACGATCCCCTGTACTCACGATACTGTTTTTCCAGGGTCTTCAGTGCCTCCCCCTCAGTTAGCTTTCCTTGACCTCTGGGTTCAGCTCTGTTCCTCTGGCTCTTAGGGCGACCTCCTGATGCCACGTGACACTGCTACAGAGGAGGAGGCAGCCGCCACCCTCCCTGTGCTCCTGGCTTTTATACAGTATCCCAGAATGCACCGAGACAGCCTGTCCCTGCCAATCACGAGGACTGTATCAAAGCCTATGTATCCATTGGTCAGGTTTCCTCCCACTGTCCAACATGCCTCCATATTGGACCAGTGTGAAACACTCTCTAGACTCAATTAATCACATACTGAGCAGACCTCACTAACAGATCCTGCTCTCTACTAGACAGAAAGCAATATAGATTTGCCCGCTGATCCTCTGATAGGCAGTCAGAGCCAAAAACTATACTCTCTCCCTAGCACCTACCTAGGAGGGTGCTACAGTGATAAATAATTAAATGGTTGTATAAGGAAGGGAAAGACACCTATGTCTCCAAGTTAAATCCACAGAAAAAAAGGTGTGTACCAGTAAAAATAGATAAACCAACAAGTGCCCAGAGCCAAATATAAGGACAAGATATGGGTAGCCAAAGAATTTATCACCAAAAACTTTTAATTTATATTTAATTTAAATTCAAATTTTACTATTTAATAAATATTAATTAGGTAAAAATCATCGATAAACAAAAACAATCTAACAGTGATTAGAGAAAACACATGATGAGTATATGAAAGATACAAAAAAACTGCACCTGGTGGTATGAAAACAGAAAGAAAAAAGCACCCAGGTCTAAGTCCAGTCCAAAGATGAAGGAATATATAAGTGATAAGTGAAATGAAATGGACCACCAAGCACCCAAAACCAAAATCAAGACAAGATCTAGAAAGCCAAAACATAACCTACCATGGATCAAGAGCTATGAGCAAAAATATTGCTTCTCAGTATTCTCATGGAGAAAAAAAAAAAAAAAAAAACACTCCCATCTGCATCTATTCATCCACAGGGGCCAATCACCAATCCCCCCCAACACCATGTGTGTGCAATCAAGGAGTGTGCTTTCATTATACTGATTACATATATATAAAAGTCAGAATTGGTGATAAACAAAAAAATATATAAAATGCAGCACTGGCTGCAGCAATAATTGGCAGAAACTCATGGTGAGCTTGTGAATGGTACAAAAAGCTGCACTTGGTGGTATGAAAAAAGAAAAAAAAAAAGGAGAACGAAAAACCCACCCCATCTACTACCACTCTGCTTCGACTATTTGTCCCCAAGAGCCATTCGCCAGTCCCTCCCAACACCATGTGTGTGCAGTCAAAGAGGGGAAGCACTCGAAAACAGGTCGGATTCCACCGCCAAACAGCAACATAGCACGCGCAATACCCCTCCAGGCTGCAAAAGGATGGAAATAGGGCGCATCGGTGTGTTGATGCCGCAAATGCTGACACCACACACCCAACACAAAAATTACAACTACAGAATGTCTATTCCTGTGTTTGCCGCTCTGTGCCAAAAAAATTCTAATAGTATGTCAAATGTGAAGCCAAGATGTCATGGAAACTTTGTGAGGTTTCAATAATGTGTGAAAAATGCAATGCATTTTATGTGTGGACATTCCTTTATTCTTCATTGTTAAGGTGATTGTAAAGTCTTGTGTTTTTTTTCTATTAAAATAACAAATATGTTATACTTACCTCCTCTGTGTAGTTGGTTTTGCACAGAGCAGCCCGGATCTTACTCTTCTCGGGTCCTGCTCCTAGCTCCTCTCTACTGACGAGTGCCCCCACAGAAAGCAGCCTGCTATGGGGGCACTCGAGCCAAACTGCAGCTCTGTGTGTCCATTCAGACACAGAGCTGCAGTTCAACCCCGCCCCCTTTCTTTCTTGATTGGTTAACCGACTTTGATTGACAGCAGTGGGAACCATTGACGCTGCTGCTGTGTCTCAGCCATACAGGGGGGGGGAGATACCTGGACAGCTGAGGGACTCGTGGACATCGCTGGATAGAGTTGGGGCTCAGGTAAGTATTAGGGTGTGCTGGGGCTGCTGCTACACACAGAAGGCATATTATCTTAATGCATAGAATGCATTAACGATTAGCTATTAACAATTTACTACTTCTTTAGAAGACATGTGAAATTTGTTGAGTTTAGTTTCATTTCCGTTGAAGCGTAATGATTTGAAATTTCGTAAAACGTGTGTTTTTCTATTCGGAATAATTCGTACTTTCGTAAGGATAATTTTTAGTTGAACCGGAATGTTAAATAATTCCCTAAGGCGAATTTTTTGACTGACTGAGGATTCATTCTTTCGTGAGATTGCTTTTTTTGTTGATTCGGACACATTTTGCAACTTTTGTAATTCATACTTTTGTGAGGTTGCCTTTTTCGTTGAATCATACTTTCGTTGCATTCAACCGGATCAGAGTGTGGGATTTTTTTTTAAACAGCAAGAAAACCAAAAACATGTTTCTCTCAAAATGACGGTGCCTAACTTGTCAGAAAAAGAAACTAAAATACCAAATTCCCAATCATTCTGAGTAGCCAAAACACAAAATTACGAAATGTAATGTATTTTGGTGCTTCGGATTTCATTGTGCGTTCATAAACACATTTTGATTATTTGGAATGATTTGCAATTTTGAAATGTTAGTTTTGTTTTCAGACGCGGTTAGCCGCTGCCCCTCTGACGCCATTTTGAGAGAGAGTACAATGGTGTGGTGAGAGAGTAGCAGAGAGTGCTATTGTTTTTGTGTGGTTTTGGGTGCTTTTGTTAAAAATACAATGTCCGCAGTGAGAGAGATTGCGCGTGTTGTGGTAGGGAGTGAGAATGAACGTGTGCAAATCATTTGCCATAGAGACAGTTTAATTTTCTTTCTTTCATCTATTCGTAAGTTTGTTCTTTCATATGTTCAGAATTTCAAGTTTTCCTTTTTTCGTTATTTTGCCTGTTCGGAATTTTGTAATTGTCGTATTTTTGTTCTTTTACCTATTCAAATGTACAGATTGATCCGAATGTCCGCATACTTAAAATTTTGTATGAAAATCAATTTGTTACAAAAGGAATCACACATGTTTATTCTTTAAGGCCTACAGCCAGGGATGTTGAGAGCAGGCCTCTGGCCAGGAGTATGACACATTATGGTGGAGGGTTCCATCAACAACAGGTGGGTAGTTGTCCTATCCAAGAAGAAGCAGGGTGTGGACTTGTGTAATTTGGCACCAACATCTAACCAATCATAGGCTCTCTTGTATGTCAGTCTGGTTTCAAAGCCTTAAACATTAGCATTGTAGCCATGACACAAGATTGCAACACAACAACACAGACAAACAACACAGGAAGCAGAAAGCTTGAAAGAAGACGACGTCTAACTATATTTTTTGTCATTGGCCACAACCAAAACTACATGAAAAAATGATGCAAAAACAAATTAAAGTGCATTTAAAAGGGGCCTGGGTACTGCCCTAGGGGACATGTATCAATAAAAAAAAAGATAATTTTTTCAGGAGCAGTGATTTTAATTATGCTTAAAGTGAAACAATAAAAATGAAAAATTAATTTAAATATAGTGCTTAGAGGTTCCCCTGTAAAGTGGCACATCTGTAGCATGCATAAAACATGCTATAGCAAAAATGACATTTCTAAAGAAAAAAAACGAGTCAAATCCCATTTAAAATGACTCCCGGCTATTGAAAAAATAAAGAACAAAATGGAGTGTTGACATACCTAAGGGTATCCCATATTACAAAGAGAAACTCCAACCTTAAACACCGCCATCAGAACGGCTCTGATGCTAACAAATCAGCTAAGAATCAAGATGACAATATTTCCAAATATTGACTGCCAGGGGAGCTGTGGAAGTGTGACTCAGCGAGAACCCAAGGGGACAAACAGGAAGAAGATTAAACGCCAAAATTAAAAAAAATAAATAAACCCCAAAGCCCTTGTCCCCATGTTGATGGGGACAGGGACCTCTGCCCGACAATCCTAGGCTGTGGTTGTTGGGGTCTGTGGGCGGGGGCTTATTGGAATCTGGAAGCCCTCTTTACCCATGTGAATGGGTATTGGTTACATAGCATACCCATTCACCAAAAAAGTGTACAAAAGTAATAACCACACAAAACTGTTTTTGAAAAATCTTTATTAAAAATAAAAAATAAAAAAATAGTGTCCCTCAATGTAAATCCATCGTCAATAATGCCTCCCGCAGACCCGAAAAATAGAAAAAAAGTAAAAACGCTCTCCCCTCTTGGAAGCCCTCCCACCATTTGCCCACTCCGCGCTTTGACATTTCCTATATAGGCAAGGGGCGGGGCCACCCTGCTATGTAATTTGGTGGTACCACCCCCTTCTGACATCACGTGACGTCACGGCACTACCACTTTTTTAAATAATAATTTTGTAATGTAAATAGAGCCGTTGTAACGGCTTCGATCTCTTCTCCTCCTGACAGATCCTGTCAGTGAGGAGAAGAGAAGAGGATCGGTGCTGCTGCTGGGGTGATCAGTGAGTATTTCTAATTACTCACTGGTCACAGGGGGGGTCTGTGCTGGTAATCAGATGATTGATTACCAGTACAGCCTTGGGGGGGAGGGGTGCCACTAAGCCACCAGGGATGCCCACCCATGACCACCAGGGATGCCCACCATGGCCACCAGGGATGGCAAGCAGGGCTCAGGGAGCCCCCCAGTGCCCTCCCTATCAGTGTTGCCCACCAATGCCATCTATCAGTGCTGCCCACCAGTGCCGTTATTGCCATCTATCAGTGCCGCCCACCAGTGCCCATTACTGCTCACCAGTGCCGCCTATCAGTGCCCATCAGTGCCCCCCATCAGTGCCGATCAGTGCCCCCCATCAGTGCCGATCAGTGCCGATCATTGCCGCCCAACAGTGCCACCTATCAGTGCCCATCAGTGCCCATCAGTGCCGCCAATCAGTGCCCATCAGTGCTGCCTATCAGTGCCCATCAGCGCTGCCTATCAGTGCCCACCAATGCTGCATATCAGTGCTATCTATCAGTGCCACATATCAGTGCCCATCAGTGCTGCATATCAGTGCTACCTATCAGTGCCCATCAGTGCTGCATATCAGTGCCACCCTATCAGTGCCACCCCATCAGTGTCTCCTCATCAGTGCCTGTCAGTGCGGCATCATCAGTGCTCATCAGTGCAGGAAAAAACATATCTATTTACAAAATTTTATAACCTAAACAAAAAAACTTTTTTTTTTTTTCAAACTTTTCAGTCTTTTTTTATTTGTGCACCAAAAAAGAAAAAACCTGACGGTGATCAAATACCACCAAAAGAAAGCTCTATTTGTGGGGAAAAAATGACACAAATTTGGTTTAGGTACAGTGTTGCATGACCGCGCAATTGTTATTCAAATTGCAACAGCGCTAAAAGCTGAAAATTGGTCTGGGAAGGAAGGGGGTTTAAGTGCCCAGTATTGAGGTAGTTAAACATTTAAAGAGACACATTAAAAAAAACAAAACAAAACATTTTAGAGCCCCCTACACACACATACATATACAAAAATGCATGCGCCTTGGCGCCTGCAATTGCCCTGCACATGTTATGTATCACAGTGCATGCTGAAGTGAGAGCAATAATTCTAGCATTAGAACCCTTGCTTAATGCTAAACTGATGACCTGTAGGGGTTTTTAAAGCTTTACCTATGAAAAAATATAGGGTACTGAAGTTTTTTGTTGTTTCATGGACGCACATTCGCAAAGCCCCTACAGATCATCAGTTTAGTGTTACGCAGGAGTTCTGGTGCTAGAATTATTGAATTAATTTTGAAGTTTTATTAATTTTTTTTTGGGGGGGGGGGGGCAAGTAGCTGGTCTTGCCTAGAGTGCAAAATAGTCTAGCACCGGCCCTGGCTGAGGGGGCACTCGTGTGGGCTCCCTTCCAAGGTGGGCTGTGTACATCCATAGACACACACAGCATGGCTCAGATCTACCCCTTACCCCCCCCCCCCCACAGGATTTGATTGACAATAGCAGGAGCCAATGGCCCTCTGTGTCCTGTGAGGAGAGGAACACAGACTAGTACCTCTGCAGATGGGCACAGTGCTGGATCAAGATAGGACTCAGGTAAGTATATAGGGAGGAGAGGGGGTGCTACAACAGCTGGGACATTTTTTTACCTAAGGTAAAAAAATGTCTTGCCTTTAGAACCACTTTAACCACTTAAGGACCAGGCCTATTTCTGACACTTGTTTGCAAGTTAAAATAAGTATTTTTTGCTAGAAAATGACTTAGAACCCCCAAATATTATATATATATATATATATATACATATATATATATATATATATATATATATATATTTTTTTTTTTTTAGCAAAGACTCTGGAGAATAAAATGGCAGTCAGTGCAACTTTTTTTGTCACGCGGTATTTGCGCAGCGGTCAGCGCAATTCTTTTTGTATAAAATAAATTTCACTGCATTTAAAAAAAACGAAACAGTAAATTTAGCCCAATTTTTTTCTATAATGTAAAAAGATAATGTTACGCTGAGTAAACAAATACCCAACATGTCATGCTTCAAAATTGCGCATGCTCGTGGAATGGCGACAAACATTGGTACTTAAAAATCTCCATAGGCGACTCTTTAAAAATTTCAACAGGCTATCAGTTTAAAGTTACAAAAAAAGTCCAGGGCTAGAATTATTGTTATCACTCCAACGATCACGGCGATACCTCACATGTGTGGTTTGAACACCGTTTACATATGTGGGCGCGACTTGCGTATGCGTTCGCTTCTGCGTGAGAGCTTAGAGGGATGGGGCGCTTGACATTTTTTTTTCTTATTTATTTTACCTTTTATGTTTTATTTTTACACTGTCCCTTTAAAAAAAATTTTTTTGATCACCATTATTCCTATTACAAGGAATGTAAACATCCCTTGTAATAGAAATAAGCAGGACAGGTCCTCTTTAATGTGAGATCTGGGGTCAAAAAGACCTCAGATCTCACATCTACACTAAAAAGCAAAAAAAAAGGGGCCGTTGGGAGGAAGCGACGTATGACTTTGCTCCGGTCCTCCAAGGTTATAAAGACGAGTGGGGGCCAGCTTGCCCTCACTCGACTTCTTGCCAAGGACTCCATCAGACTGGATCGTTTTTCCCACTACCGAAGGCTCCGGTAAGTGGGGGAAAAGCGACCGGGAAGCGACGGGAGCACCCATAAAAGTGATCCTGTGGCAATTCCGCACTTTTATGAGAAAGAGGACTGCCTGCCCAGTAAAAAAATACCGGGGTTATGGCAGCTATGTGCTGCCATAACCCCGGTATTTAACGTCAAAGTACTGGAGTATAACTGTGGTGGGTGGTCCGGAAGTGTCACGTCTCAATTTCTATTTTATACAGTTTTGATGGGTGGAGTCACGTCTCAATTTCTATTTTGTGTGGTCCGGAAGTTGGTAACTTTTTTGGGGAATCTCACCAAAAATGGCATTTTTGCCATAGAGGATGCCTAAAATCTGACTTGTATCTTAAAGCAGGAAATTACATTTCTGGGGGCATTCCCTACATGGGTGGTGTACAGAACACCCCCAGGTTGCCATATTGCATTGAATTTTACAGAAAATTAAATCGGCTGCAGATTGAAAAGGAAAGGTCATTTTTAATATAATTCAATTACAATATAGCTTGTGTAGCAATTGTATGTGCTATGTTGTCTTTTTTTTTTATTTTTTTTTATTTGCTATATTTTTTTCTATAAAAGTGGAGTTACCGTTTAAACTCTGGTTTCAGGCTGGAAAAACGTGAATGAATACGAAAGTCCAGAAAGTTACATCTTTTCCATTCTTCTCCAATTCAGCAGAGGATCTGCTGACCGGAATGGATGTGGCCCATGTGAAAGGGCTCAGAGGCAGTTTTAGAACAGTTAAATATTAAAATGCTATGTGTAAGGCCCCATTCACATATCACATGGCAGAAATTAGTGTTCCCACTCACGATTTTTATTCGCTTCAATGGGCAGCCCTATGTTGTTTATTTCTTGCCCAAAAGAAGCTGCTACTCTTTTTTTGGACATCAAGCTTAGTGCCATTTTTAAGCATGCATTTTGCTGCGATTGCTGCATGATTCTGTCGCCCGACAATCACAGCTGAATCGTACTGCATTTGGGGTGCAATTAGGAATAATGGCAGCCAAATGTGTGTCACACTTTTTGCCATGACTTGGAATTGCAGGCAGAATTGCAGAGCTTCTGTCTGCGATTCCAAATCACATAATATAGGGACTTAAAATAGGTGATCCTAGTGGAGGGGTCATCTTATGTTATAATTTTTGAAAACATTTGACCACCATGACACTGAATTGCAATAAAGGATTGTGAACAACTTTCACCGGCTTTCTAGCACTAGTTCATTGTACTTAGACATGAGAAAGTCACACTGTGATCAAGTTTACAAAAAACATAACGGCAAGTGTTTACATTAAACATTACTTGTATCTATTCACAACACAATAATGTAAATTGCAGGTGTGCCGATATTCTCTAGAAGTCATTAAAGTGACTTAACTTCGTAGATTCTGGTTTAGGCAAAGAAAAATTTTCCATTGCGTTCAGCCTCCCCCAAATCTTCAAATTCTTTTTTTTCTGCTGTGATCTGACTTTCTGTAAGAGGGTAGCTAATTTCGTTCTCCATGGTCCCACTGTATGTAGGAACATGCAAATTCACTAAGAAGAAGGAGAAAAAATGGTCGGTCTACATTTAATTACTCCCATTTAGAGTAATTGAGACCTCAACTAGGCAAACATGCGAACGGAGAAAGAGCGTGTAAGTACGCACATATGCAGTAGTGAATTCCGAATCTGCATAGTCGCGGTTCCATAACTGACAATTCCTATTCAGCCATGATTATTTGTGTATATGTATGTATGTTTGTATATGTATATGTATATTTATGCCAATAAACCATTGTTATATGGGATGTGTTCTATCTCGTATGCGGCTATTTGTTTTGATTAAAATTATTGTGTATAGTTTGTTTTCTCCTTTTGCTAATGAATGCTTTTCTGAATGATTATTACAGTGTAATGTCTGCTATTCTGTAAGGATACATGTATTTTTTATTTAGAGTTACGTATCTTTTATGTGTTTTAACTTTTAAATTTCCTATTAGGAGACTATAGAGTTCTCTAATTATCTATGTTCATTCTTGAATCGTATAAACTTTTATGCATGGATAATTCTACTCAGCACATTGGCGTAGTGGTCTGTGCTCATGAACAAGGACTACTTAGGTCACAAGTTCTACTCTCAGCCATGCTAACTTTGCTGATGTGTGATCATTTTATTTCCACATAGTAATACTTTTGCTAAATCATATACAATTGCATGCACATGAGCAGGAAGGAAACAACCATGCAGTTGTGGCAGTGGATATTACGCATTTGCCTAGTTTCAGAATTCGCAGCTGACCAAAATGTAGGTGATGCCATGCCTGGGATTTGAACCCATGGTTTGAGTGTTTATAGAAAGGAGTGCTAGCCACTAAATTATTGAGCTGAACACAATTATACTATGAAATTATAAGTAGTACCATGATTGATTGATTAATTAATTAATATAAATCTAGAAAATATACATTTTGCTCAAATGCAAGATCAGAGCTAAATTGTCAACAATTTGTAGCTGTGACTTGTTTTGCTGATATTTATGTTTCTCATTAAAGTGGAGTTCCACCCTATTTTTATACTTACCTCCATCTTCTCGCTCCGGGTCACCTGAAAAAGAAATGGATAATCGCATATTTTTTTTTTTTTTTTTACTTACCTAGTAGCGAAGAAAAAATACTTACCTTACTTCCTTCTTCCTCCTTCCTCAGCCGCGGCCCGTCGTCACTTCCTGGCTCTGCAATGATTCCTGGGAGCTGAACGTCATAGCTCCCAGGAATCATTGCGCCTGCACCGGCCCCGACGTCCGTTCCGGGTCGCGCGCGTCATCCCCTTCTAAACAGCTTCTGGGCATGCCCAGAAGCTGTAGAGGGATGGCGCGCGTGACCCGGAAGTGACGTCGGGGCCGGCGCAGAGCATCGTGGGACCAAAGAAGGCGGAAGAAGACGCCGAAGGGGATCTCGCTGGCTTCAAGCTGCCCACATCTGAGATGGCAGCGCTGGACAAGACGTTTGCAAGGTAAGTATTTGTCCTAACAGGTAAGTGCAACCCGGGACAGATCAGAGGCTAGCCATTGTGGAATGCACTAGCCCTGACTGTCCCGGGGGTATTAAAAAAAAAAAAAAAAAAATCCAGGGTGGAACTCCGCTTTAATGTAAGAATTATATCTCTATTATATATATGGCAGACTTTGCAAATGTCTAACTTATATTTTCGGAAAATGTTGAGTTTTATCTATTCATTCTGTAATCCTGGTACTTCTTTATATTATAGGTCTAATTGGATCCAGCGCAGCAGCAATCTTTAGCACTCATTGTTAGTGTACTCACTGTTAGTTAACTGCACTTAGATCGCAAGTTCAAATACCAGCCACCTGAATGTAGCTCTGGCGAATCTGTAAATGCAGGCGCGATTGCACAAATGCAAATCTGCACAGTAAAATGTGTTCAATACTGTGTGATTGTTTCAATTTTACAGATTGATGATATTCTTGTCAAATAAAATACCATTGCTTACCTTTTTAAGCATTCAAATTCTGTTCACATAATGCTGATGTGGCAGTGGTAATTAGGCGTTCACCTTTTTAAGGTATATCTTGCATTTTCCAAGTTAAGCATAATGGAGATGATGCCATCTTTGAGATTTGAACCCATGGTCTGAATATTTACAGGAAGGAGTGCTAACCACTAAGCCCTTGGGATCAGCACAATTATACTTAGAATATGCAGTAGTCCCATGATTCACAAATTAACATAGATCAAGAGAATCTATATTCTCCTCAAATACAAAATCATTGGTAAATTGACAAACTTTAGGAGATGTCACTTGTTTTGCTGATATTTATATTCTTAGCATTGATGTTAGAGTTATATTTCTATTAAATATCTGTCAAACATTTGGAATGTCTCATTCATTTTTGAGGAAAATGATGAGTTATATTTATATATTTTCATTCTGTGATCATGGTACTACTTTATATTCCACGTATATTTGTACTCAGCATAGTGGTATAGTGGTTTACTCTTACCCAGCAGCACTCAGGTCATGGGTTCAAATCAAAACCAAGTCATCACTTAGCTCAAGTTTTAAGAAGACATCTTTTTTTTTTAGAGAAACCTAGCCAACTATGCATTGCACAGATAGCACAATCAGAGTTTCTAGTGTATGGACATGGTAACACTTATTTTAACCGCTTGCCGACCGCCGCACGACTATTTACGTCGGCAGTCAGCCCCTCACAGGCAAAGCGACGTAGGGCTACGTCGCTATCCCGTTAGGGTCTAGGGAGCAAGCGCGCGCCGTCGGTGGCGCGCTCCCGCGAGGTCACGGACCCCCCCCCCGCGCGTCTGCCCAGCGGACCCGATGTCCGCCGGTCACTCGCGATCGTCCGTTAGAGCAGGAGAAAGGCAGGCGGCTAATGTAAACAAGCCGCCTGTCATTCTCCCCTGTGTATGAATAGTGATCATACGGTTCTACTATGTAGGACCGTTGATCACTGTTCCTACACCTCAAGCCACAGCCAATCACAGTTAGAATCACGCCCCTAGGGACACACATAACCCCTCCCGCTCAAAAAAAGTTAGCCCCTTCACTGCCAGTGTCATTTTACAGTAACAGTGCATATGTATAGCACTGATTACTGCAGTAATGTCACTGGTAACCCCAAAAGTGTCAAAAATGTCAGTCAAGGGTCCGATCTGTCCACCGCAATGTCGCAGTACCGCAAAAAAAACGCAGATCGCTGCCATTACACGTTAAAAAAAAAACAACAAAAATTACAAAAATCTTTCCCTTAATAAACGCAATAACTTTTGAGCAAACCAATCAAAATACGCTTTTTGCGATTTTTTTTTTACCAAACATATGTAGCATAAAACAAAGTGGCCTAAAATGTTAAAAAATTTTGATTTTTAAATTTTTTTGGGGGGGAATTTCATATAAAAAAATGTGAAAAATGTTGTTATTTTTGCAAAATTTACACTCTTTTTTTGTTTATAACGCAAAAAGTAAAAATCGCACAGATGATCAAATACCACCAAAAGAAAGCTCTGTTTGTGGGAAAAAAAGGATGACAAATTTGTTTAGGTACAGCGTCGCACGACCGCGCAATTGTCCGTTAAAGTCACGCAGTGCCTAATCGCAAAATAGGCTCTGGTCAGGAAGGGGGTAAAATCTTCCGGGGCTTAAGTGGATAAATCACAGCCCTGCTGTTAGGCAGACAAGGCCCACTATACCTTTACCTAGAATCTACCTGTAGGGTGCAACAGTTATATGCTCCTCTACTTCCGTTTTTAGATGCGCACCCAAAGGCCCTTTTAAAACACACATACCCTTTGCATTTTTGCAGCATTTGCCAGACATACCCCATCAACCCCGACGACTCCTTTGTCAGCCGCTTTGTCTTCCAAAGCTTTACCAGCCATAGTTACCACAGATGCCACCAGCCATTGACCAGAGGAATATGATGGTGCCGCCCAGCACCAAAAGGGTGAGCTGAGGCCTCAGATGGAACCTTGACTGCCTGACCACTGACACTGGAGGTGGCAGCTTGTGCTGTGGATCACGCAGCTACCAAAGAGGACCTCCCTAAGACCTGCTAACAGTGTGTATACAACACCATCCGTGCCAGAGGCCCCCACCAAAGGAAGCACTGCCCCCCAAAACCCCAGCCACCCCCCTATTGCCCCAATCCCTGTTGAGCTGTCAACTAAGCTCCCAGATCCCCCTTGAACAGAGAGAGAATAAGAACAAGAAAGAGGACATGAAACAGAAGGCTCACCTGGCTGCCTCTGACCCTCAGGACATCCAGCTGCAGATCCCTGTGCAGTGTGCGGTAGTTCACCATCTTCAGAACTGCTAAGAACCCCCTTCAGACCAGCTCTGTTCACCAAGCAGTGTTGCCGCTCTCCCCTCAGGTTCCATGGTGCAGTTGCTGGCTCCAGAGCCTGGCGGGCGCCCGCTGATGACGTCAGCAGCCGCCACACCAGAACCCTGGGTGCTCCCTGTCCCACTCCCACGCTGGGCTCTGTGAGGGATGGTGGAAGCCTCACCAGCCGACGCCCATCCGCAGTGCCTGCTCTGCGATGCCAGGACACAGGGGAAAGTTGCTGCCCGCATCTTTTGTCACTGGGGGCCCCGGCCTCTCCCAAAACCTGTCCTGCACCCTCCAATCAGCCACTCCCATGCCAGGCTCCGCTAAACACAGGCATGAAGCCTGTATTGCCTAGAAAAATTGGGCAGTTTTGGGACTTTAGATGAGACACCGGCGAGCACTGATCAGCGTCTCCATCCCTGTATATAACAAAACTGAAGAGAAAAAGGGGATTAAAGAAGGTGTGTGTGTGTGTGTGTGTGTGTGTGTGTGTGTGTGTGTAAACCAACCGGCCCTTAGTTTGCTATACTTACCCACCAGTCTGCTGACAAACCAAATAAACCTGTTTAGTTAACATACATTTGCAAACGCATGTATAAGCTGCAAGGCCTCACCCCGGCACTCTGTGTATCCTGCAGTCCTAACACTTCCTAACACTACTCAACCTGAGTGTCTCCAACATGGAAGTACATGAATGCTGATGGATGGATGGGAAACAGGTGAGCTTGGAGATGGCCCCATCCTCCCCCAACCTGCTCCCATCCATGACTGGTATTGAAAAAACTAATGGCTATGTATTAGCCATAGGGTGCAAACTAAAAAAGGACCAGCTGGGAAACACACACCCCCATCCCAATAGTAGAGATGGTGAAGACAAATTGGGACTTTATATGAGACACCAGCCTGTAAAGCAAGCATCTCCATCCCTGATAACATAGAAAAATTGGGCAGTTTTGGGACTTTAAATGAGACACCGGCGAGCACTGCTCAGCGTCTCCATCCCTGTATATAACAAAACTGAAGAGAAAAGGGGATTAAAGAAGGTGTGTGTGTGGAAACCAACCGGATTTTAGTTTGCTATACTTACCCACGAGTCTGCTGACAAACCAAATAAACCTGTCTAACATAATAGGTTAAAAACCTGGAAGCCTGTATAGCCAGCCGCACTATCCACACTGCGAGGTTAGAGGGCAGGGGAGTGGGTGTCAGATGAAATTGGATTCACCGTAGATGTGGATTCCTCCCGACTTGCACAACAAGGAAAGCAGGTATGCCCTTGGCTGATAGGGTCAGAGGGTCCCTTGAGGGGCTCCCAGAATGGCACTGAACCCGAAATGTAGCCACAGGACTGAAGCGTTTAGAAGGCCCAGACCTCCTAGCATGTGGGCAACTAGAAGAGGGCCTAGGAGAGACCTGCCTGGGCTCCTGAAATAAGTGTGATAGTTTGTCTTGAAGCCTCCCAGGGTCTCTGGACAGAATGTTGTCAAAGTCGCCCATCTTTTGTTCTTCCTACAGGTGAAGTCCAGGAACGCAGAAGAAAACTGTCTGATGCTGTGATGAGCTCCGACTGAGCTCTGACAGGATCCCACCCTCCTCTCTACCCACAACAGGACACATCCTCTGCCTTGAACTCTTCAATTTAGTTAACAGAATGCATCATTCTAAATCACCCCACTAATACTCCGCCTCTTCTGCAGGCCTCAGCCATGCTGGCCCACCTCCTAGTTTCACTCAGGCCATATACTTTATATAACATAGGTTGGATTGATAGCACACCTAAACCCACCCAGTAAAGGACATGCCCACCAGTGTAATTAATTCTGTCTCTTCATGCCTTAAGTGCTCACTCCTGTGGATCAGGGACACACACTCTTGGCAAATGAAAGAATGCAACAGCATATGTATCTGTGCAGGGTAAACAGAAAAAAGACAAATGTCCCAGTCTCGGGTTATGATCAGTGATAAAAAAAACAAAACTATTCAAGTTGTAAGTTGTTGTGCATGTGGAGGATACAAAGCAGGAAATGTCAACTTTGTGAGGGCTGCTTCACACAAATTGTTGACAAAACGCAATGTGGTATTTCCCTGATTCACTCTATTTTCTACAAATGAAAAACATTTGACAAGGATACTATATACAGTAAATATTCATCACTTGGGCAGACACTCTGTTACATGGAACTGCCAATATGAGCATACAGATTTGTTATATCTTACTGTTGTTGATTACTGTATATTGCTGTACATTCTTATATTAATATGCATGTTGTCTCATACAGCAGGCCCTCTTCATGTGTCTGGGTCCTGAAGAAGCCAAATTGGCGAAACGTGTTGACCTTACTGGCATTAAGCAAGCCCACCTAATCTATACTGGATTGTTATCATTCTAGTCTGTAAATGCACTTTTTATCCTACTCTGGGAGCTTTGTCTTCCTAAAATGTATGGTATACAATACCATTGTTTTTATTCATTTTTATAATTGTATACAGTGGGGAAAATAATTGATTCCCTGCAGATCATGTAAGTTTGCCCACTTACAAATAAAAATGAAGGGTCTATCATTTTTATCATAGGTGTATTTTAAATGATAGAGACAGAGTATTAACCAAAAATCCAAAAAACTGAAAAAACACATTATGCAAATGTTATAAACTGAGTTTGAGTTCAGTGGGTAAATAAGTATTTGATCCAAGCAAAACATGACTTAGTACTTGGTGTTGAAACCCTTGTTGGCAAGAACAGAGGTACAATGTTTCTTGTAGTTGGTTACCAGGTTTGCACACATCACAGGAGGGGTTTTGGACCACTCTTCTTTACAGATCTTCTCTAAATCCTTTAGGCTTATTTGCTGTCGCTTGGCAACTCAAAGTTTCAGCTCCCTCCATACATTTTCTATAGGATTAAGGTATGTAGACTGGCTAGGCCACTTCATGAACTTTAAAAAAAAAAAAATAACAAACATGTTATACCTACTTCCTCTGTGCAGTTGGTTTTGCACAGAGCAGCCCGGATCATCCTCTTCTCGGGTCCCTCGTTCCTGCTCCTGGCCACTCCCTTCTATCGAGTGCCCCCACAGCAAGCAGCTTGCTATGAGGGCATCCCGAGCCGAGCTGCAGCTCTGTGTGTCTATTCAGACACGGAGCTGCCGTTCGGCCCTCCCCCCCTCTCTCTCCTGATTGGCTAACTGACTTTGATTGACAGCCGTGGGAGCCAATGATGCCTCGGTTGTGTCACAGCCAATCAGAAGGGAGAGTCCTCCGCAGCGGAGGGACCTCTTGAACATAGCTGGAGAGAGATGGGGTTCAGGTAAGTATTAGGGTGTGCTGGAGAGGCTGCTACACACAGAAAGATTTTTTATCTTAATGCATAGAATGCATTAAGATAAAAAACCTTCTAACTTAACCACTTGCCGACCACCTGCTGTTATATAAGGCAAGGTTCCCGAGAATCGCTGCACCTGTATGGCAGTCCGCGGGAGCGATTCTGGGGGCGCGCGCACGCCCACTCACCAGCGGGGATGTTCGCGATTGCCGCTGAACACCCGCGATCACTCCCCGTGAATAGAGAACGGCGGTCTGCTGTTGTAAACACAGCAGACCGTTGTTCTCTCAGCAATCAATGCAGAGCTCCTGTGTTCCTCCTAATTAGGAACACAGGTTTCTGTATCAATTTTACAAGCTCATCCCCCCTCAGTTAGAAAATACCCCCTAGGCTCACACTTAACCCTTTGATCGCCCCTAGGTTAACCCCGCTAAAAATCGCTGATCCCCTCCATTACTAGTAAAAAAAAATAAAAAAAATAAAAATGACATAAATCATTCCCCTAGTTTGTAGATGCGGTAACTTTTGTGCAAACCAATCAAAATCCGCTTATTGGGATTTTTGTACCAAAAATATGTAGCAGAAAACAAATGCCCCAAAAATGATTAAAATATTTGATTTTTAATTTTTTTTTTTTTTTTTGGGGGGATTGTTAAATAGAAGAAAGTGAAAAATATTATTTTGTTTTTTCAGAATTGTCTCTCTTTTTTTGCTTATAGCGCAAAAAATAAAAATCGCACAGGTGATCAAATACCACCAAAAGAAAGCTCTGTTTGTGGGAAAAAAGAATTTAAATTTTATTTGGGTACAGTGTCACACCACCACGCAATCGTCTGTTAAAGTTACGCAGTGCCAAATCGCAAAAAAATGGCCTGATCATTAAGGGGGAAAATCTTCTGGTCCAGAAGTGGTTAACAAGCTTTTTCTTGAGCCATTCCTTTGTTGCCTTGGTGGGAAGAAGGTTCTCGTCCAAGATTTTACAATATATGGCCCCTTTCATTGGCCCCTCAAGGTGGTAAAGTCGGCCTGTACCTTTAGCAGAGAAACTGCCCCAAAGCATAATGTTTCCACCTCCGTCCTTGACCGTAGGGATGGTGTTCTTTGGGTCATTGTCAGCATTTTTCTTTCTCCAAACATGGCGAGTTGAGTTAATGCCAAAGAGCTAAAATTTTGTCTCATCTGACCACAGCACTTTCCCTTAATTCGTCTCTGAATCAAAATTGAGCTTTTTGACATTAATTCAAGCCGCCATGTATGTAGGAAGAAAAAAGCTAACTATGACCCTAAAAATACCATCCCTACAATCAAGCATGGAGGTGGAAACATGATGCTTTGGGGTTGATTTTCTGCTAAAGGTACAGGCCAACTTTGCCGCATTTAGGGGCCAATGGACGGGACCATATATTGTAAAATCTTGGATGAGAACCTTCTTCCCTCAGCTAAGACACTGAAGATGGGTCATGGATGGGTCTTCCAGCATGACAATGACCCAAAACTTACCACTAAGGCAACAAAGGAATGGCTCAAGAAGAAGCACACAAGGTCATGGAGTGGCCTAGCCAGTCTCCAGACCTTAATCCTATAGAACATTTATGGGGGGAGCTGAAACTTTGAGTTGCCAAGCGACAGTCAAGAAACCTTAAGGCTGTAGAGAGGATCTGCAAAGAAGAGTGGACCAAAATCCCTCTTGAGATGTGTGCAAACCTGTTAATCAACTACAAGAAATGTCTCACCTCTTTGCTTGCCAACAAGGGTTTCTCCGCTAAGTGCTAACTCATGTTTTGCTTGGAGATAAAATGCTTATTTTAGTCACTGAACTGAAACTCAATTTATAACATTTGTATCATGTGTTTTTTTGCGGATTTTTGGTTGATATTCTGTATCTATCACTTAAAATACACCTATGATAAAAAATTATAGACCCTTAATTTCTTTGTAAGAGGGCAAACTTACAAAATCTGCATTCAATTTATCTCAGTTCTTGGTGTTTTTAATGCTGTGCCGCTATAGTACATATTTCTAGGCAACAGGAGTTTTCTCTACAGTTTGTACCTATTTCTTTTCATTGATATCTTAAGTGATGATGGTGATGCCTTTTTCAAATAAAACAGAAATCACAACATAATTAATACTGTATCTTCTCTTTTGAACATGATTCCAAATACTTCATTGAAGGCATGTCCTAAATAAATCATGATTTTAGGGCTGATATCCAAAGCAGTAAATTAATCAGATATGAAGAACAACATAAGATATTTTATTTCTTTTTATCTCAAAGGTATATTTGTTCTTTAAAGAAACAATCTTTAATGGAGATGGCCACCTCGTCTTTAAGCAAGTTACCAAAAGTCTCTGTCCGTAAATGAGGCCAAAAGAGATCCATTGACTTAGTAAACCCTTTTTGGATTAGGTATAAGATGAAACAGATGGCAGATATATCATTGGCTTTGGTGGATTGTAATTGAATAGCCCCAATAAATCAGATGAATTTGATACTGAACCCTGGGAAGTCCAGAGACGGCAGCAGCCATGTGCTATGTATGTAGAGCTTTTTTACTTGCCTTTTCTGGCGCTGACATCACATTCTCCATAAAGAGTTTTCAAGTGTCACCGAATGCCTGTTGCAAAACCAGCTGGATTACTTTCAGCATATACATTACTGTGTAGTGTTCACATATGCAAAATTCTTTGTATACAAACAGAGATAATGTGTTTGTAAATAATATCCTTTGTATTTTAACCCTTTCATGACAGAAAAAAACCACAGTAAAACAAATCCTAAATGTAGAGGAAAATGAATAGCGGGGCGCTGAGGTCAGTATCAAATAAAAATTACTTTTTTAAAAATAAGCAGCACACTTAAATTGAAGTTAGCATGAAACAGCATGGATAGGGAACACCTGAGACCAAGCAGCTGTAATCAGGGTGGGGCTGTGGGCATCACTGAGCAAACAGAGACCGAGGATGACAGGGAGCCAATCAGCTCAAGGTATGAACACGAGGACAGCTATCAAAATGCCTGGTGGATGTCGGGAGAGGGGGTATGCGTGACATGTTTCTAGGGACTTCGCCCTCTTTTTCAAATGCATGGCCATTGGGGGGAATGAGAGGGCAGAGCCCAGTAACTGCAGAGCATATGTTAACACTTTATTGGCTCTCTGGCAGCCTGCTAGCTAAGCATGACTCAAAACTTTTGAGTAACACGAGTTTGCATAGAAACACAGAACTAGTGCAAAGTCTTTACATTTGTCAGCAACAGATTCTCATGCAGCACCTTTTTGAAGGGCTGCGTCTCTGCAAAGTTGGCAGTAGATCAGCCATTTTACTCTGGTGTTGGATCTGATAAAGTGGCCTCTTTGACCAGCAATCTAGGTTTTTTAAAGTCATTTGAGCATAAAAGAGCCCATTCAGCACAAACTGCCTCCAGCCAAAGACTTTGAGTCCTCAGTGTGGCTGAGGACATCACTGTCCTTAAAGCGATTGTAAAGGTTTGTTTTTTTCTTTTTTTTAAATAAAAAACATGTTATACTTACCTGCTCTGTGCAAGGATTTTGCACAGTGCAGCCTCTATCCTCCTTTTCTGGGGTGCCCCGGCGACCTTACTTGCTCCTCCACTTTATCAGGTGCCCCCACAGAGAGCCGCTTTCCATGGGGGGCACCCATGTGGGCACGCTCATGAGTCTCGCTGCTGGGTCCATTGACACAGAGAGCAGGATTCGGCCCCACCCCAACTCCCATATCACTGGATTTGATTGACAGCAGTGGGAGCCAATTGCTCTTGCTGCTATCAATCTATCCAATAAGGACCCGAGACAGCGGCTGGAGCTGCTGGGCTCTTTCTCATCGCTGGAACGATCGGGTTCAGCTAAGAAAAAAGGTGGGGGGGGGGGTTAGGGGGTCAGCTAAAGCACAAAAGGTTTTTCACCTTAATGCATAGAATGCATTAGGGTGAAAAACCATGAGATTTTACAACTCCTTTCCAATGTTACCCCATGTACTATACAACTCATTGGGTTTGGAAGAGGTGAAATGTCCCAATTGAAGCCTGCCCCATTTCCTTCCCCTCCATGTCACCAGTACCACAACCTTCCTTCTTGTATTCCTACTCTGCCTCCTGCTGCCTCTTCGTCACAGGGATGGAGGCAATAGGCAAAGGATCCTGTTGGCCTGGAGACAACAAGTCCTCATCTTCCTCCTGTTGCTGTGCCTCCAGTAGCCAGTCTATCAGGCTGCAGAGTTTTTGCTCTAGTAGGAACAGGGAAGGGACTGTATTGATAATTCCAGCCTCACTGCAGCTTACCATTTTGACCTCTTCAAAAGGTGCCAAAATGTTGCACGCATCCTGAATGGTAAGCCATTAAACAAAAAAAGCCAGCTCCCATATCCCTTCCTCATACCATAATTGCACAGTACTCACTGATGGCATGCTGCTGCTGGTGCAGCCTCTGCATCACAGCCAATGCTGAGTTTCAGTATGTGGGTGTTTAAGAGATGAGGAGGTTGGCAGGCAACTGATAACCCTTCAATGTGACAGAACAGTGAAAATGACAGGTTCTCTTTAAGAAGACATTAGGAGTCTATCAGACCCCTAATGTCACCTATACTCCCCACTGAACCTAAACAAGCACAGAAGTAATGGGAAACGTGTTACTTTTCCAGGCACAGTCACATGGGGGAGCTCAAGCCACAGCAGCAGAGAGCTTGGCTTCTTCCAGCACCACCAAGTCCAGCACTACACATGAAGTCTACTTTTCTTTTTTGTGCCCTAATATGTCACTAAGGACATATCATTGGTCTTTCTTTACCAGCCACAAAGACAGGCAACATAGTTTTAATTTTCTATGTCTTTAGTTTATTACTTATTTTATTTTAAAGGAGTCTGAGCCTGTGTACTCTGCTCCCTAGGTTTATTGGCATTTTAGGGCTCATTCACATAGACCAGCCTTGCTTAGCCTTTTCAACATAGAGGAACCCTTGAAATAAGTTGCTGGTCTAGGAGAACCCCCTGCTAAAAATAACTATATCTACAACTTGTGATATAATAGTGTGATGATCAGTGGGAAGAATGCGCCTTACAGATAGCTAATAAGCTCATTGGTGTAAGTGGAAATTTATCTTAGAGGCAGAAATTGCTCATTGCTCAAGGAACCCCTAGCAACTTCCGAAAAAAAAACCCTGGTTGAGAAACCCCGCCATAGACGTATCCAAAAATACGTCCACATAATACACAGGAATTCTTGCAGAAATATCCCATATGTTTGCTGTATGCATGTAATGAGTGTGCACAGCGTTCAGCAAACTGGGACCCTATTGGCCAATGCAGTTGACTGACTGGTCATTCTACACATGCACTGGGGGGCATCAATGACTTATTTAAACTGCCAGTGTGTAATCAGTGGCAAGAGCACCACTGATTACACATTGTTGGTATTGACATGTTGGTCACAGGTGGTGGCCAACAAGGTTCTTGTATACTGCCCAGTGTATGCATGTAAGCATTTGGCACCAACGTTTACATGCATGTAACGTAAACTACGGCTGGAATTATGGCCCTGGATACAGCTGCATTCTTTTTTTTCTTTTAAACTGCTATATGCAGCTGTGTGAATGGGCCTATAGACTACTACAAAGTTGCACACAGATGCGTACAAAATGATATGCTGTATGCTGTACATAACTAGCCCTTAACAAGCCTTATTCAACCAAGTCTTGCTTTCTGCAATATGTCTCCAGCTGCCCACATTCACTTTGTTACTAGCAATTTTGTACAAGGTATAGAAAGAGTTAAAAACTATTTGGGATACTATGCCTGTGATTATTGGCCTTCTGGAGTGTATATTTAGCTCTCATACATGATATCCATAAGATATCCATATCTCCACCAAATATATTCTGTACTTGAACTCTGTAACCTTAGTACAAGGAATGCAGCCTCTATGCCCCTAACTGCTGAGCTGTGCTTGGCTAGGCTTAGACTCCACTACAATCTAATCAAAGTAAAAAAAAGAACAGGCTTGTTATAAAAAAAAATACAAACCCAATTCCAAAAAAGTTGGGACACTGTACAAATTGTGAGTAAAAAAGGAATGGACTAATTTACAAATCTCATAAACTTATATTTTATTCACAATATAATATAGATAACATATCAAACATTAAAAAGTGAGACATTTTGAAATGGCATGCCAGATATTGGCTCATTTTGGATTTCATGAGAGCTACACATTCCAAAAAGTTGGGACAGGTAGCAATAAGAGGCCGGAAAAGTTAAATGTACATAAAAGGAACAGCTGGAGGACCAATATGCAACTTATTAGGTCAATTGGCAACGGGATTGGGTATAAAAAGAGCCTCTAAGAGTGGCAGTGTCTCTCAGAAGTCAAGATGGGCAGAGGATCACCAATTCCCCCAATGCTGCGGTGAAAAATAGTGGAGCAATATCAGAAAGGAGTTTCTCAGAGAAAAATTGCAAAGAGTTTGAAGTTATCATCATCTACAGTGCATAATATCATCCAAAGATTCAGAGAATTGGAACAATCTCTGTGCGTAAGGGTCAAGGCCGGAAAACCATACTGGATGCCCGTGATCTTCGGGCCCTTAGACGGCACTGCATCCCATACAGGAATCCTACTGTAATGGAAATCACAACATGGGCTCAGGAATACTTCCAGAAAACATTGTCTGTGAACACAATCCACCGTGCCATTTGCCATTGCCGGCTAAAACTTTATAGGCCAAAAAAGAAGCCATGTCTAAACATGATCCAGAAGCGCAAGCGTTTTCTCTGGGCCAAGGCTCATTTAAAATGGACTGTGGCAAAGTGGAAAACTGTTCTGTGGTCAGACGAATCAAAATTTGAAGTTCTTTTTGGAAAACTGGGACGCCATTTCATCCGGACTAAAGAGGACAAGGACAACCCAAGTTGTTGTAAGCGCTCCGTTCAGAAGCCTGCATCTCTGATGGTATGGGGTTGCATGAGTGCGTGTGGCATGGGCAGCTTACACATCTGGAAAGACACCATCAATGCTGAAAGGTATATCCAAGTTCTAGAACAACATATGCTCCTATCCAGATGTTGTCTCTTGCAGAGAAGACCTTGCATTTTCCAACATGACAATTCCAGACCACATACTGCATCAATTACAACATCATGGCTGCGTAGAAGAAGGATCTGGGTACTGAAATGGCCAGCCTGCAGTCCAGCTCTTTCACCCATAGAAAACATTTGGCGCATCATAAAGAGGAAGATGTGACAAAGAAGACCTAAGACAGTTGAGCAACTAGAAGCCTATATTAGACAAGAATGGGACAACATTCCTATTTGATATGTCATCTATGTTGTATTCTGAATAAAATATTGAAATTTGAAACTTCCACATAATGGCATTCTGTTTTTATTCTCAATTTTTACAGTGTCCCAACTTTTTTGGAATCGGGTTTGTAAATGAGAGAAGACCTGACCTGGTACATTAAAATAATATTCATATTTTCTATATTAAAAAACATCCATTGCTTTACTGAGGGCAGATCATGTCTGATGCATATTGACTACACTATTGTTTTGGACCTTGCCGGTGCAGTGGACACAGCCTGTCTTGATTTCAGCAAAGCAAATGACATTGTTCCATATAATGAATATGTAGCCAGGCTCCGGACTATAATAATATCGAGATCGAGATGTTGCCTCATTATGTATTTAATTTGCTGTGACACTAAAGGAATGCTTCATCAGCCTTCCTCCAATCAGTAGGGGGAGAATTAAAAAGTTTTATGCAGAACGCTGGGAGGTATAGTTCAAAACCATGTAATGGAGTGTCTAGGCTTGCTTTGGGGGCAGAGGAAGAACTCAAGGAGCTAAAGTAGAATTGCCTGGGAAATCTGCTCTCTTGATGCCGTGGGAGTCTGGGGGACAGGTCCATGGGCCAGTGCCACCAAGTAGGTTGAGCCAGATGGCACCTGTGATATAAAGATCTTAATACTTCACTTACTTTAAGTATTTACTCATGCTTTTGAGGATGGATGCTTACCGCCTTCTATGTCTGAGGCATCAATTGTACTTCTTCCAAAACCTCGTAAGGATCACCACTACTGTGAAGCCTACCCTCCTATGTCCCTAATTAATTCAGATAATAAAATGCTAGCTAAAGTCCCTGCAGTAGATTTATCCCTGGGTTTATCCTGGGGAAATCTAACTCTAATAACCTACGCAGGCTTTTCACTAATATGTAGGCCATTCATGATGTTATGGGCTCCAGAGTTGTACTGGCACTGGATATACACAAGGCCTTTCATTCGGTGCCTATCGGCCCTATTTGCAGATACTTCCCAAATTTGGCTTCAAAGATATTTTCCTCCAGTTGGATTAGACTGCTGTATCATAAACCCTAGGCTAGAATTTGGGTGAACAACTATATTTCTGAATCCTTTACCATACCGCTAGGCACCAGACAGGGCTGCCCCTATTGCCCTTGTATTTGCCCTGGCGATAGAACCATTAACTGAGTTGACATGCTCTAAGTCCACTATAACTGGGCTAGCCATTACTGTCTGGAAGAAAAGGTGTCCTCTATGTTTTAAGTAACTCTCTAGTCTATATTCCCAACAGCCGATTCCAGGAGATTGATTTCATCCTTGCGTCTTTTATAGGGGGGGCTGCTAGAATAGCTAAAGACACCCAGCATTTGCCTATTTTGGAAGGGGGCCTTTCCTTTCCGAACCTTCAATATTGTGGATTAATTCAGTGCTTAAAAATGATGGTGGCCACATGAGATATTGACACTTTGGGCCCAATTTGTACATTTTCACTTAGGGGTGTACTCACTTTTGTTGCCAGTGGTTTAGACATTAATGGCTGTGTGTTAAGTTATTTTGAGGGGACAGCAAATTTACACCGTTATACAAGCTGTACACTCACTACTTTACATTGTAGCAAAGTGTTTGTGAGATACTTTTGTGAGATACTGTATGTATAAATATATATACAGTATATATATATATATATATATATATATATATATATATATATATACAAAGTATATAAAAAAATAATCATCTCAAAAATATACATAATTAGAGTGATTTTAAAGGCTCAAGGCTTTTTACTTTCATGCATTCTGTGCATGAAAGGAAAAAAAAACATTCTATGTGTGCAGCACCCCCCCCCCCCCCAGTTCTCACCAGAGCCCCAACTCAATCCAGCAATGTGTACAAGAGCTGAGCTTCTCCCAGGTCTCTCATTCCTCATTGGCTGAGACAGTAGGGAGAGCCATTGGCTCCTGCTACGGTCAATCACAGCCAGTGAGCCAATGAGGACATAGCAGGGGCGGGGACAAGCTCTGTGTGTCTTATGGACGCATGTCTGGGGCTCGGGAGCGAGCAAGCGCCTGTGACCCCAGAGCAAGCAGCTTGTTATTAGGGGTACCGGCTGCAGAGGAGGAGCCAAGAATGTCGGCAGGGGACCCGAAAAGAGGAGAGCACAGAGCAGGTAAGTATGACATGTTTATTTATTAATTTAAATGAACCTTTAATGTCACTCTAAAGGATCTGTGTTGTACCTAAATGTTTTATATTGTTTATATTGTACATTTTCTACATACAGGCTTTGCTTTTACAGGATATTTGTTATTTTCTTTTCATGTGTCAAATGCTGCTTTCATTCTTTTACTCCAGTACTTTACCACTATACTTAACCCAATCCAGTTACCACATCCTCATTCTAGTTTATGTGGCACAAAGAAATGGAAAGGAGAGTCTGGGTGTTATTTCAGAGGAATTTCCGTATTGCTGCAGAGATCAGAAATATACAGTATCTCACAAAAGTGAGTACACCCCTCACATTTTTGTAAATATTTTATTATACCTTTTCATGTGACAACACTGAAGAAATTACACTTTGCTACAATGTAAAGTAGTGAGTGTACAGCTTGTATAACAGTGTAAATTTGCTGTCCCCTCAAAATTACTCAACACACAGCCATTAATGTCTAAACCACTGGCAACAAAAGTGAGTACACCCCTAAGTTAAAATGTCCAAATTGGTCCCAAAGTGTCAATATTTTTTGTGGCCACCAGTGTTTTCTGGCACTGCCTTAACCATCTTGGGCATGGAGTTCACCAGAGCTTCACAGGTTGCCACTAGAGTACTTTTCCATTCCTCCATGATGACATCACGGAGCTGATGGATGTTAGAGACCTTGCGCTCCTCCCCCTTCCGTTTGAAGATGGCCCACAGATGCTCATTAGGGTTTAGGTCTGGAGACATGCTTGGCCAGTCCATCACCTTTAGCCTTAGCTTCTTAAGCAAGGCAGTGGTCATCTTGGACCTGCGGCCCAGTCTCCGAAGGGAGGGGATCCTGCTCTGCTTCAGTATGTCACAGTACATGTTAGCATTCATGGTTCCCTCAATGAACTGTAGCTCCCCAGTGGTGGCAGCAGTCATGTAGCCCCAGGCCATGACACTCCCACCACCATGCTTGACTGTAGGCAAGACACACTTGTCTTTGTACTCATCACCTGATTGCCGCGACACACGCTTGACACCATCTGAACCGAATACGTTTTTCTTGATCTCATCAGACTACAGGACATGGTTCCAGTAATCCATAACCTTAATCTGCTTGTCTTCAACAAACTGTTTGTAGGCTTTCTTGTGTATCATCTTTGGAAGAGGCTTCCTTCTGGGACGACAGTCATGCAGACCAATTTAATGCAGTGTGCGGCGTATGGTCTGAGCACTGACAGGCTGACTCCCCACCCCTTCAACCTCTGCAGCAATGCTGGCAGCACTCATATGTGTATTTCCCAAAGACATCCTCTGGATATGACGCTGAGCACGTGCACTCAACTTCTTTGGTCGACCATGGTGAGGCCTGTCCTAAATGGAAGCTGTCCTGTTAATCCGCTGTATGGTCTTGACCACTGTGCTGCAGCTCAGTTTCAGGGTCTTAGCAATCTTCTTAAAGCTTAGGTCATCTTTATGTAGAGCAACAATTCTTTTTTTTCAGATCCTCACAGAGTTCTTTGCCATAAGGTGCCATGTTGAACTTTCAGTGACCAGTATGAGAGAGTGAGAGCGATAATATCAAATTTAACACGTTCCCACCTGAGACCTTGTAACACTAACGAGTCACATGACACTGGGGAGAGAAAATGGCTAATTGGGCCCAATTTGGACATTTTAACTTAGGGGTGTACTCACTTTTGTTGCCCGCAGTTTAGACATTAATGGCTGTGTGTTGAGTTATTTTGAGGGGACAGCAAATTTACACTGTTATACAAGCTGTACACTTACTACTTTACATTTTAGCAAAGTGTAATTTCTTCAGTGTTGTCACATGAAAAGATATAATAAAATATTTGCAAAAATGTAAGGGGTGTACTCACTTTTGTGAGATACTGTATATATATAAATATATATAAAAAAAATTCAGTATACTGTATATATCACAAACCATGAAATGTAAGGGTTACCTGGGCATCCATGATGCTTTAAGTCTAAACTCAAGGAGTTCTGACAGCAACGTGCATAGGCATCTGTAATGCCATTTAGACTCTTTGGCCACATTACGTATATTTTTAACTCCGACTTCTCAATGGCATTTTCTCTAGCAGCATATGTAAAGTTCATTGTTAATACTGTGAAGCTTGCCACATCCACCAAAGATTGCAGGCATTAGCTTACATTTTAATACTCTAAATAGGGAATCACTACTGCCTCTAGGCGTAAGCAGCAAACTACCAGCTGTCAGATCAGAATTCCCAACACTGTTTTTTCTTGGCTATGACTGAGCCACACTACAACAGATTTTATTTGTACTTCCCAAGGCATGGCTAAACCATACAGATAAGGATATTTACACTGAATATCTGTATCATGCAGGAGACAATAAAAGTGGTTGCATGAGAGCTGCAGGCCCTTGTCATAATCAACACAGGGACAGGGTGCTTTCCATTGGGGTTCCCCCTTGGCAAGGTGCCCACCTTCCCCATGTTGAGGGTATGTGTCCTGGTAGGGTTAAGGAGAGAGAGCGGCACACTCTACCCCAATTTCCTGACCACTCAGGCCGTATGCTTGGATAAGGATCTTGTATGAATTTTGGGGGGACCACATTTTTTTATTTCTTGTCTTTTTTGAGAGGCGTTCCCTCCTTTAATCCATACAAGACTAAATGGGTCTGGTATGGAATTTGGGGGGACCCCATGCCATTTTTTATCGCTATCACCGCTGTTTGTTTACATTAACCTCTCTCTAGTTGACAGCTAAATGTCCCTTTTAGGGTTGTCAGTGGTTGTTGAGTTTGGCTCCCTAACAACTAGGAGGAAGCTTTCATATTTAGCAGAGGTAATAGATGCTTTACTTCACACTGTTCACAGTGCTGTGATCACCCTAATATTCCCTGTGCTGGTCAATGTTCTTAGCCTATAGTCTTAGGCTATTTGTCTATTAGTGAATGTTAACTATCATGGTCGAAGGTTCTTAAAGCTATTTTTTTTCTTAGGATCAAATGTTAGGGAATGTTACATTCACCCGGTGAAAGGCAAAAAAGAAACTATTAAAAAAACGTGCGCTCGATGAATAATAATAGTGAAAAAAATGCTAATGATATAATAGCAGCTAACACAAGTCAATAAATAAACTTAAACATATATGTATACAAAATCTAAATGATTGAAAAAACATGATCATAATGTGCAAAGTGCATAAAAAAATTCATAAAAGATCCATAGGTGAATCAATAAATAATGCATATAATGTCCAAAAATTGTGCAATATAAGTGGGTAAGTGAATACAGCAAGCAGATTCAATGAACAGAAGCACCGCAGGTCCCAGCATGCATGTGAGAAGATGCTTTTCACCAATCCTTAAACCTTGAAATGTGCAATCACCAACACTGAGGTAGAAGAAAAGAGTGGCCGCTTACCAGAATCAGGTGCCCTCCAAATTAATGGAAAGGCCTAAAACGCTTAAAACAGGTAAGTGTCCACAATATGGCAAACATCAGTAGGTTCAGTCATCTTTAACATTCTGTTGTTTGACTGCTTCACGAGAATTAACAATTTCAAAGAGATCCCCTCTAATGTTGATTGTAGGTTTAGGAATATTAACACTGTGCTTTTCTGTCAAAGGGCTCTGTCCCCTACACCTGTATTGTCCCTGGGCATGGACTTCCTCATTGGGGGAAACTAGAAACTACACATATTACAAACATTACGAATATTGTTTGTTGCGCTTACATGAATGTTGAGACATTCGCAAAGCTAATTTTTATGAATAGTTCCCCTATAATTAGCCTTATTTTTCAGTTTAGGCTTCATTGTTCAAAAAACTGTCATATAACCAGCGACATGCTTTAGAAGATGCTGTCAATGTGATGATGTCCGGCCCATTAGGACACTCTTACCGGCCAGCAGCTAGAGTTCTCAGACTCATTGCAGGGGCAGTCTCTCTGCTAAAGCTTTGTCAGGTTGTGGAACTTGTGATGCATACTCACCCCCCACACTGGCAGTATGCAGCACAGGTCCTGCAACTACTCCTAGCAATTCAGTGTGTTGGTTGCTAAGACTGGAGGTGTCTTAGCAACCAATGAAGTATTTCAGTGCAGACCGGCTGCCTCTCCCAGCTCCTCCCCCACTGTTAACATTGTGTCCTTTGGGGTGCCTGTGTAACAGCAGGGTGGGAGCTGGGAGCTGCAGTAGGTCTCCACTTCAGGCACACTGTACAGAGTGACTGATGAGGAGGAAATAAATGTGTAGGTTGGGGGGATAATGGCTCAGATGAGAAACAGTTGTGGGGGGTGATGGCTCTTGATGGGGACACAGCTGTGGGTGGTGGCTCTGATGTGGACACAGTTGTAGAAATTTTGATGGCACTGAAGGGAACATAGCTGTGTGTGTGTGTTTGGGGGGGGAGGGATGTGATGGCTCTGATATAGGGACACAGTTGTGGGGAGGGGGTGGACACAGTTTGGGGGGGGGGTAATGGCTCTAATGCAGACATAGTTGTTAGAGTCGGATGGCATTGAAGAGGACAAAGTTTTGGGGGGAGAGGTGATGGCTCTGACTGGGAAACAGTTGGGGGGTTTGCAGGGGGGTTCTGATGGGAATACAAATGTGCAGGGAGGCCCTGATTGGAACAGAACTGTGCAGGGAGATTCTGATGGGAACACCAATTTTGGGGGAGGGAGGTTGGATGATGGGGACACAAATGTGTGGGGACTCTGATAAGTGATGGGGACACAAATGTGCGGGAAAACTCTGATGTGGACACAAATGGGTGGGGAGACACTGATGGGGACACAGAAGTATGGGGAGACTCTGACTGGAACGCAGATTTAAGGCCCTAATTCACACTGGAAGTTTAACCCCTTGCATGAGGCTACAACGTTTAGGAGCGAGCAGAGGATACATGTGCACCATCCAGCTCCGCTGCTGGTAGTCTGGCAAATTTTATTCTATTTTGCTGCTGCAGATTTATTTACAAATTCACTTTCCGGCCTGTGAGTATGTGTAAAATATACAATGTGGCTCTCAAAGTGAAATGTTTGGAAAATTTGGCCTCCTCCAAACCCTATTTCATCTAAAAATTTTCAAGGACATGACGATGGCCCTTCTCCACCACACAATTCCAGGCCTTTTTGCTACAAACCGAAATTGACCACATACTTGTTTACGGCTGTTAAGCAAATGATAGCCAATGCCTGGAAGAAGCCCACAGTACCCGATCAAGAAGTGAAGGACCGTATGAATGTTATGCTAGGTAATGAGAAATTGTCCAGCATTTATAATGATTCACACAATTAAATTTCTCAAAATATGGGAACCATGGCTCTCTTCTGCCTTATCGTCTCCAAACTCACCTGGCCTGAGATGCCTATAGTTCACTTACCTGATCCTCTGGCCTGAGTCTAAGGGAGATCCATCCTGCTGTACCCTCTCCCCGTATCTCCCATTTGTATTGCTTATACTACCCTACCCTGACCTTGTCCTTTTTTCATTCAGTTTTTTCTCTTTTCCTTCCCCCAACCAGTTTTTGTTATAATACCCTCCTTCCCATTCCTTTTTACACCATCTCTATTTTTTATTGAACAAATTAAATTGCCTATATAGTGGTGGGGATCACCCACCTGCTACTTCAAGCTCAAGAAATGTCCTAAAACTGAATGATTTACTGTAAAGGTTTTTTCATTTCATCTTAATTATTAACACAATTTACCAGATGTTTTAGCTCCTCTGTAGGTGTGCCTGTTGCTATTACTCCTTAAAACAATAAAAACGATTGAACCTTTCTAAGCAAACATTTTCTACTAGTCAAGATTAGATGTTTAAACTGAACACCAAAGCCTAGTACAAACTAGTAGTCTTTTTTTTGTTCAACCCAGCAGGGCTGAATGAGAAAAATGCAAGGGGGGGGGGGGGGGGGGAGAAATTGGCGCAATCAGAATGTCAGAACTGCTGCAGTAGTCTAAATATTGGCAAGTGGAAAATGATAGTTCCAAGTGACAAAGTCCAGTGGAGTTGCTAGATCACTTCGATGGCTGCTGGCAGTAAAGGGTGAAGAAACCCTGTATGAATCCAAGAAGAGAGAAGAGAAAACCGAGCGCCAATCTAAGTGTAGCAATACAAGTTTTTAATAGCAATTAAAAGAGTGTTACTCACAAAGGTACGATAAAAACAGGCATCACAAAGTAATGGAGAATCTGGGCGGTGTTCATCCAGGGGGTCCTTCCAAATTCCTAGCGGAGCTGGCGTTGTGGAGGATGAGCTGCGATCTCCTGTGGAATGTCAGGGGACGTGCTGATCACTCGGCGGTGGTAGGGCAGCGTGGGTCCGCAGGTAGAAGGGCCATGACGTCACTTCCTGGAGACACAGTGTGGATCAAACGGCGATGCTCCTTCTTCAGGCCATGCAGGGGCCATTTTGGATGAGGGTTTATATGCCAGCAGTTCAGGGAACATATTACGGTGGCTCAACAGGGACAAAATAAAATGAAGCGAAGCAGCACAAAGATATTGTGCTCTCCACATATCTTTGTGCTGCTTTGCTTCGTTTTATTTTGTCCCTGTTGAGCCACCGTAATATGTTCCCTGAACTGCTGCCATATAAACCCTCATCCAAAATGGCCCCTGCACGGCCTGAAGAAGGAGCGTATGCTCCGCAACGCGTCAACGTTTGATCCACACTGTGTCTCCAGGAAGTGACGTCATGGCCCTTCTACCTGTGGACCCACGCTGCCCTACCACCGCCGAGTGATCAGCACGTCCCCTGCCATTCCACAGGAGATCACAGCTCATCCTGCACAACGCCAGCTCCGCTAGGAATTTGGAAGGACCCCCTGGATGAACACCGCCCAGATTCTCCATTACTTTGTGATGCCTGTTTTTATCGTACCTTTGTGAGTAACACTCTTTTAATTGCTATTAAAAACTTGTATTGCTACACTTAGATTGGCGCTCGGTTTTCTCTTCCCTGAATGAGAAAAAAACTGACAGCTCAGGAGGAGCCGTTGTACTAACTATCCAACCTTAGTACAGCAATCTCCCCTGCTGTTCTATTGTGTTCTGACAAGGGGACGGTTCTCCTGCCAGAACATTCTGGTCAGCTCATCGGGAGCCGGGCAGCAGGCTTTTCTCAGTCATGCCCCTTTGACAGAAGCCGGCCGAACAGCTGGTTTCTGTCAGACTGACTGCAGTAGTGCACATGGGCTGAATGTCGACAGCTTTGTATGGAACCAGCCGATGCCGCCCGACATTTGGCCCGTGTGTACTAGGCTTTATTCACAAAGCTAAACGAACACTATGCTCCTACAGTAAATGACTCCCATTGTGTGAATGTTTTTATAACCATCAGTCATTATAAATTAATGTAATCAATATGACAGATTTTTTTGCTGCCCTATTACATTACAGTTTTTCAGAAAGTTTGCAAAAGCCAAAGTCATATTGTAGCAATTTGATTACCTACAAGTTTCATAAAATTCTAGAACTCTGCTACCCAACCTGCTGTGTTTTCTTTACGTAAGTGCCTACCTAAAGCCCAAAACTAACATTCAGTTTACAGCAAATTACACCTGGATTGTATTTAGCTGATATAAACTAAATGCTAAATGGGGCTTTAAGTCAGTAAAGTTTAACCACTTAAGGACCGGAAGGTTTTACCCCCTTAATGACCAAGTCATTTTTTGCGATATAGTACTGCGTTACTTTAACTGACAATTGCGCAGTCATGCAACGCTGTACCCACATACAATTGATGTCCTTTTTTTCCCACAAATAGAGCTTTCTGTTGGTGGTATTTGATCACCTGTGTGATTTTTAGCGCTATAAACAAAAAAAAGTGACAATTCCGAAAAAAAAAAAAAAAAACAATATTTTTTACTTTCTGTTAAAAAACAGTCCCAATAAAAAAAATAATTATACATCAAATTGTTTAATTATTTTGGCCAGTATGTATTCTGCCACGTATTTTTGGTTAAAAAAAAACCCAATAAGTGTATATTGATTGATTTGCGCAAAAGTTATCGCGTCTACAAACTAGGGGAAAGATTTATGTCATTTTTATGTATTTATTTATTTTTTACTAGTAATGGCGGCGATCAGTGATTTTTAGCGGGACTACAACATTGGGGCGGACAGATCGAACACCTAACTGACACTTTTGAGGGGACCAGTATCATTACTAGAGTAATCAGTGCTAAAAATATGCACTATTACTGCACTAATGACACTGGCAGGGAAGGGGTTAACCACAGGGACATGTGTGCCTAGGGGGTGCTTTCTAACTGTGTGGGGGATTTACTACATGGATGAACACAGAGACCTGTGTTCCTAAATAGGAGGAACACAGGATCCCTGTGTTCATCACTGACAGAACAGCGGTCTGCCATGTTTAGATCAGCAGACCACAGTTCTGTCTCCATGGGGAGTAATCGTGGGTGCTCGGTGGACATCGTGTCCGCCGGACCCGCTGATTGGCTCCCCCTCCGCGTGTGCCCCCACTACTTGCTACATGAAACAACATACAGGTACGCCGTTTTGCATAACAGAGCCGACCTGCCGCACTATAACTACGGCGGCTCGTCGACAAGTGGTTAAATATTCTTTATACAGACTTCTAGTAGGTAAATGGTGTGGTTTATTTTTTTTCATACCATCCTAAATTTTGTGTGTTGTCCATCCTGTTGCACGCCCACACTATTTAACAGCTTTCTGTAGAATTCAATTCACTGAATATGTGACCCTTTGCTGGAGTCCAGGGGCTGCTCTTGAGGCCTCCTATATTTAGAAAGTTGACCACCATTGTGCTAGGCAATAAACTCTTCAGGAATATATGTTCCAAACCAAATGTATATCTTTAATGCTCTGAATAAATTATGGCATGGATTTTATATAGTGTTTTAAATATATAATTTTAGCATTTGCAATATTTTATTATTATTTAATTTAGGCAAACCATGGGGTACTAGTGTTATATATGTGCAGTGCGGATAAATGACAGTATGCTAAAGTACAGAAGAGCGCCACAGGCTGGCATCATTTTACTGATGTCTTAGGGCTCTTTCGTTACTGGCAGCCATGCTAAAAGCCTAGTCGCTGGTGTGTGCTGGAAGAAAATAGTGGCAGGCCCTTTTTTTGGCTGAGCTTTATTGAAATTTCACAAGTAACATGTCATTAATTTCTATTGGGTGCAGCACAGTGTGTTGCGGTAGATTGCGTTGCACCGCACTGCGCTGAAAAAAGTACTGCCTGCCTTGTGACTTGACCTCACAGGGAACAAGACTTTTTGCCTTGTTTTGTATTGGAACTGTGCTGAGCAAAACTGACCAACGCAGTCCCAACGTACCTGGCATGAAAGAGCCCTTTAACACATTTATAGTGGCAGTGAGCCTGAACTACAATATAAAATACTAAGTGCATATTCAGTTATTCACAGCTATCATCTTACCTACTTTCCTAATTTCATAAACTATTTATAGAGGATGCCATTATAGTGTTACCAGAACTTGGTGCTGTACCAAATATGAACTGGATGTGAGTCATCAAATGCAGGCTGAAATTTGACTTGGATCTGTCACATGAACAGCACACTTCAAGACTTCATTTAATGACACATCAAAGCCTTAAAGTATAACTAAAGGCAAAACTATTTTTTTTTTGTTTTGGACAGAGTGAAGAGGGATTAAGGCACCTGTCATTTTTTTTTTGCTGTCTGTGTCCCAGACAGGGAGATTTACCCTCTATAACTGTCCTGGTGACCATTATCACCAAGAGTGAAAGAGAAAAAAAAATCCAAAATTGGGTTTGTCATCAGAACAGGAATAGAGGGAAAATCTCCCTATGGGAACACTTGTTCTGGTGATGCTGGTCCTTCACTTAGGCCAGTCATAGTCAGAGCAAATTTCGATCCTGCAGCCATGGTTTGCGAGAAAGAAATTTGCTGGATTCCCCCCATTAACACAGTCAGTGTTGACAGGGGAATCCTTCCCAACATGCCATTGTGTTGGAAGCCATCCCAGCCGGGAGAGGACAGTGATTATTGCTAGCAGCTATAACATCCGCTAGCGATAATTGCATGTACAATCTGGCAGGCTGGTTGTACCCAATTTGATCAATCAATCAATTTGGGTACATTCAGTTCCTGCTGAACTGGTCGAGATTCGAACCATCTATGGCCAGCTTTGGGGGAACTTCTCAGATGGCAATAAAAAAAATAAATAAATAAATAAAATTGGAAGGTTATAACCCTGCCTTAACCACTTTAACACTAGCCACTGTGCTGCTACTGCGGCACAGTGGCTCGTTATCGTCTAGCGACGTAGACCTACGTCGCTAGATTCCTCCCCCTGTAGGCGGCGCTCGCGCGCCGCCGGATTAGCGCTCCCGCTGTTTTCATTCACAGCGGGAGTCGGGCCAGGGGAGGAGCAGCGGCGATCGCCGCTGCTCTGCCCCGATCGTCGGGGGGAATCCAGTTTGGAGATCCGCCCGCCTGTGTAAACAGAGCGGGCGGATCTCCTAAGTGACAGGGAGTGACAGATCGGAGTGTTCAGCATAGCTGGACATCCGATCTGTCTCACACAGTCACCTCCCCCCCCACACGTTAGTAAGCACCAGGCATACATTAACCCCTCCCTCTCCAATAAAATTAACCCCTTCCCTGCCAGTGTCATTTTTACAGTAACAGTGCATATTTATAGCACTGATTACTGCAGTAATGTCACTGGTACCCCCAAAAGTGTCAAAAATGTCAGTCAAGGGTCTGATCTGTCCACTGCAATGTCGCAGTCCCGCAAAAAAAAAAAAAAATCGCAGATCGCCGCCATTACTCGTTAAAAAAAAACCCACCAAAAATGACAGAAATCTTTCCCTTAGTTAGTAAACGCAATAACTTTTGCGCAAACCAATCAAAATACGCTTATTGCGATTTTTTTTACCAAACATGGGTAGCAGAAAACAAATTGGCCAAAAATTTTTAAAAAAATTGTTTTTTACATCGTTTTTGGGGGGAATTTCATATAAAAAATTTTAAAAATATTGTTATTTTTTCAAAATAAACGCTCTTTTTTTGTTTATAGTGCAAAAAGTAAAAATCGCACAGGTGATCAAATACCACCAAAAGAAAGCTCTGTTTGTGGGAAAAAAAGGACGTAAATTTCGTTTGGGTACGGCGTCGCATGACCGCGCTATTGTCAGTTAAAGTCGCACAGCGCCGAATCGCAAAAAGTGGCCCAGACGTAAGACAGCAAAATGCTCTAATGGTAAAGTGGTTAAGGCCCGTACACACGATAAGAAAATCTGTAGGGAAAATTTGTCCGATGACCGATCTGTCAAATTTCGGATTGTTAGTATGGTGCTTTTCGACAGCCGACTCCGACTTTTCGGCTGACAAAATCCTGATGTGCAGGCTATAAAATTTTTGTTGTCCATAATACAACGTCCGATATTCGTCTCATTAGTACAGATTTCGACGGAAAAAAATCTTAAGAGCAAGACTAGGCATGCTCAGAGACGAAAGAACACAAACAAAGCAATCCAACACATGACATCACTTCTGAAGTAGAATTCTGTCGTACGGGAAAATTCGTATGAAAATAACCTCTTCACTTTCCACATCAGACTAGCATGCCACAAAAAACGGACGACAGATCGTGTGTACAGGGCTTTACACTATCGAAAGTAAAAAAAAAATGTTTAACTTCCCAGCCTCTGAATTTTACTTTGCTTGCAATGATTTTGTTAACAAAGTAGCCCTAAATTGTACACCTTGTTATATAGCCCATTTGCTTACTGGATCCCAAAAAAAAAAAAAAAATCAGTTGAATAGAATCTTTTGCAAACATCCTGAAATTCACTATAATGTCATCCTGCATCAGATACAAGAAAAAAAGAACATACAGAACAGGTTAGGTGCGGGTTATTTTTAAAATTACTACTGTTGTCAAAAGCAAATATATTTTGCAGTAGATAAAACAATGGTCATACTTACAATCTGCACATAAAATGCAAATGCTGTGGTTTATTACTAAACTTTATGATTCCTCAGAATGTCATTACATGTATGCACATACAGTGTGTATGTAACTAAAAAAAAAAAAAACAATTTCATTAACTATATAGTTAATAGAACTTTTTTTTTTTGTTTGCTGGAACATGTGCTGGAACTTTTACTTTGTTCAGTTGTTTTTTTGCGTCACTTAACTGTTTATAAATATTTCACAATAATATCTTATGTTAATATTTCTCAAATATATGTTAAAGTCGAATTTCTATTATGCTACTTATTTACATTTAAGCTGGAAAGTACTGCAGTAGAAACCTCTACTCCAGTAACCTCCACTAGCATCTGGATCAGGGGTCTTCAAACTATGGCCCTCCAGTTGTTCAGGAACTACAATTACCATCATGCCTAGTCATGTCTGTGAATGTCGGAGTTTTACAATGCCTCATTGGATGTGTAGTTCTGCAACAGCTGGAGGGCCGTAGCTTGAGGATCCCTGATCTGGATCCTATGCCAAGCAGCTGCCCTTATGCTTACCGAACACAGGTGGTTGCACTCAGCACAGGCGCCATTAAATGTTCTCAATTAAATCAATCCATACTCTGATTGGACGAAGTGGAGAGGCGGGGTGGTGACATCACAAACCCCATCTCATCCAATAAAAGAAGACTTTCCATTCATTGAGAAATGTTAAAGTCTTCCCTGAACGACGCCTTTGCCGAGTGAGCAACTTTCAGGGTTCAATTAGCAGAAGGGTAGATGCTCTGCACAGGATCTGGAAGCTAGTGGAGGTCACTGGAGTAGAGGTGCACACTACAGTGATTTTGAGCTTCTACGGGGTTCCCACGGGTATGGTATATGAATAAGTTACATTGGTTAAAGCTGGACTAGTGTAACTATGCAAAAAAGTCCATACCTAAACTTCAGCTTTAAAGTGTATATCAACCAAATTAGGGTAGGGTAGGTAAAAGTTAGAACCCCTATCAAGCTTTTACTGCTATTTGATGACCTGTGTTCCGGTTGCAGGTTTTAAATATGTCAACAGGAGCGGAAATAAAGAGGAATCTCTCTAACAGACCCCTAGATAGACATGGATACTAATCCTTCCCCATTAAAAAAAAAAAAAAAAATGTTTTGGGCTTGGCTTTTTGTTGCACGTTAGGGTCTGCTTTAAAAATAATAATATTAATAATAAATGATTCAGTAACTCTCAAACTTTCCATACTGAAGCACTCACTGCTTGAGAAATTGTTTGGGGCATATTTATAAAGCAGTAAAAGTAATTTTCACCAAACATTCACCAATGGTGAATAAATCACTGTCATTTAAAACAGGAAGAGTCACCTGCAGTGAAGGTTTGGTGAATGTCGGATTTTCTGTTTTATAAATATACCCCATTTGTCATATACCGGGTATTGCAGAATGTAGAAGTTTTTCAAAGAGAAAATACATTTTTCAGGCACATATGTTTTATCAATAAAAAAGAGGTACATCTTTATTTAGACAATTTTATATGAGCAGAACAATATTAAAAAATAAAACCATCGATGATAGGGACATGCAGGAGACATCCAGGGTGGATGGATCAAACATGCCATGCGGAACATACAGGGTTTAATTTTACTACAATGGTACTGGTAAGCATTACGCTAAAGCCTCGTACACACGCACCGATTGTTTGCCGACCGATCGGCCGTCTTTTGTCCAGTGTTGTTGTGTTGGTTGAAATGTGCTCTAGACTGCACACAAATTTTGTCGGCCAACAACAACCAACTGCAGAAGTGATGTCATGTTCTGGTCTACTTTTCGTGTGTTTTTTCTTCTCTGAGCATGCCCAGTCTTGATCATCACATTTTTGTCGGCCAAAATCTGTACTGACTGAGGAACAATCGGCCGTTCTGCTGACGGCCAACAAAAATTTTATAGCATGCACACCAGATTTTGTTCCGCCGAAAAGTCGCAGTCGGTTGTCGGAAGCATCATACTAACAAGCCGACAATCGGCCGATCGGACGTTGGCCGAAAATTTACGGCCAACAATCAGTGCGTGTGTACGGGGCTTTATGGGACAATGATAATTTTGCCTGGAAGGATAATGGTGAACCTCCTATATAAACCATATAACATTCACAGATGGTGATTCTTTGGGAAAGCAACATTCCAAGGCCTATTCCAATAGCCTTTGGGGTCTTGATACTGCCTCCTGAGAAATCTCACACGAGATAAGGAATTTAATAGTTGTACAGATATTGGCAGATGGCCCTGTCCAGGTAAGGAAATAGAGGGTTGATTTGGCCCATTTAATAGCTTGTAAAACACCAACACTAATTAAAGTTTTATCCAATTATTCCCTTCACCAACAGATGGATGTGATGTCCTACTATATGTAGATAGGGGATTCCACCTGAGCATTTCAGCTAGGGAAGAATTTTCTTCACGTACATTGTAAGTTGGGGGCACCTGTAATAGTTATAAATTAGAAGTTGATTTTATGTTATACGTCATAGTCACTGCAATGTCTCATGCACTGTTGTAGAGCACCCCCATTATACCCACCCTACCATCCGCATCTGTATCTGATGTCCTCTGTTTCCATTTACCTATTTTTTGTATTTAACTATCAGATTATGTAAGTAAAGTAACATTGATTGAACTAAAACTATGAAGTATAAACTTTATTTTATTCAGACTCCTAAGTGTTATTCTGATGTTCTATTTTTCATTTATGTAGACATCAAGTTTTAGGCTCCCGGGGAAGCACTTTTTGAGAGCGAAACTGGTTGAGCGGAAAATACCTACCCTAGGCTGCAGCAATCCCTGGCTGATTGTTATCATATAGATCATCTATTGGTGTCGTTTGCAATTATAATTTTGTATCGGGGGCAGTTAGCAAGTCCTATGGGTAAAATTAATATACATACAATTTCTGATATAGTTTGATTTTAAATATTGTTCTGCTTTCGTAAAATTGTCTAAGTAAAGATATACACTACTCTTTTTTTATTGATAAAACATGTGTCTGAAAAGTCAATTTCTCTTTGCAAAACTTCTTCTTGGATTTGATAGGACATGGCACAGTATATTGTACTGGAGTCCACAGTGCCACCATGTGGTGACACTATATACTATCTAATTATTTATTGCAAAATGTATTTCATTTAGCAGATGCTATCTTAAGGGCCCTTGAACATGGGCAGCATGCATTTTGATCAGCTTGGAATCCCTGAACAAGATTCCCTGCTGAATCAGAGCTAAACAGGACAGATGTCACTTTTGTGAAATTCCAGTTTGTTCAGCTTTATGGATCCATGTTAGGTCCCTTACCAAAAATTTACCTCTGATTCGTCATTGTTCGATCTAAAAAAACTGAAAAGGATGCAACTCTATTCTGTTTTTTTTTTTTTTTTTTTTTGGAGGGACCGAGACGGATTTAGAGATAATCTGATGTAAATGGCTGTGCATCCATTTACATCCATCTATCTATAGGCTAACATTAAGCATCTACTTGACATCTACTTGACCTGGCCTTACTTATTGAAGCAGAATTGCAGCCAAACCCTTTATTTTTTTTTTTTTTTATAGTTTTTGATACACTGGGTAAGGGTCAGAACCTCCATCAGGTTTTTAATTGGTGTTTGTGTTTAATGGACAGTAACAATTGTGTCTGGGATGAGAGGAAATGAACACAAGGTCTTTCCTTGCTCTCCTAATTTTATTTTATATGTTGGTGTCCCTGTTGGATTTTTTCTCACTATCACAGTGACCACCCTCTTTAAGAATGGAGGTACAGGGATCAGTCTGAACGTGGTCCAGTGTGTTCATTTTGCTCTAAAGCTACTTCAAGCCACCATTGGAGGTAACGAGTCTATAGAACTGTCAGTGCATTCATACATGTCACATTTAATAAATCAGGCAAGCATTGCATTTTTTTTCAAATAGTTATTATCTTTGTATATAACCAAAATGCATAAAATGATCTTAAACATCTACTATGTATACAGTAATTTTACAGCAATATTAACATTTTAGTTAAATAAAAGAATAAAACTGTAGCTAGATATAAAGATAAGGCCTCAATTTACACCAAAATCAAAAAACATATTGAAACTTTATACAGTAGCAAATTACATGTTAAGGAGACAATTCCTAGAGCATTAACCGGAAAATGCAATATTTAAAAATGGCTACATCATTCAATAACAGTTCCTCGGAGCAACGGCTTTTATAATATATTGCTTAGTTTTATACAAAGCATAGCTTATAGCATTTTGCTTATTATACATTGCTTGGGTAATAAGGTTTGTCCAAGCCGACAGGTGTGTAACAGTCCCTGTGCCAGCAGGTACCACTGTGATGATCTGGGGTGGAAGGCACAATAGGCAGATCACAGCATATCTCTTGAATTGCGGATGGCACAACAAAGGACCATACTGAAGATCATACCGAAGATCTATACAAAAAAAAAAAGGAATCTATTAAATACATTTACAAATATGTGTATATATATATATATATATATATATTATAAAACACAACTACATTCTAACAGGTAAATGTTAAACCAAATACCTTATCTTTCTTAAAGAGAAGTATATATTTTTTTTAAGGATCATACTTACCTAGGTGATGCTGCATCTGTCCTCCGGCGCCTCTAACATTGAGAACCGAGCGATCAAACACAGCTGATTGCCTCGGTTCTCACAGCCCTCTGCTGTATGACCCCCCCCCCCCATGCTCACTGGAGCACTGGGCTGTGGAGGGAAGAGGAGAAGCCGGCTCAGGCTCTCAGTGGCCCACTAAGAGACTGAGCCGGGTGCCGGTCCAGGCATGTGGGCGGATCCCGACTCCATTTTTGGGATCTTGCCCCGAGCCTAGCCCGGCTCTGTGACATCCGCTGTCTGCTGAAAACAGGTCACAGGAATGCAGAAGGAAGTACAGCCAAATGAGCTTCGGCTGCACTTCTCCTTTAACCACTTCTTAACCGGAAGATTTTCCCCCTTAATGAACAGCCCATATTTTGCGATTCGGCACTGGGTTATTTTAACGGACAATTGCGCAGTCGTGTGATGCTGTACCCAAATAAAATTGATGTCCTTTTTTCCCCACAAATAGAGCTTTCTTTTAGTGTTATTTGATCACCTGTGCGATTTTTATTTTTTGCGCTATAAACAAAAAAAGAGCAACTATTTTGAAAACAAAAACAATATTTTTTACTTTCTGCTATATACCATTCCGCCCCCCAAAAATTTTAAAAATCAACATTTTTTAACATTTTAGGCCAATTTGTTTTATGCTACATATTTTTGGTAAAAAAAAAATTGTAATAAGCGTATTTTGATAGGTTTGCACAAAAGTTATCGCGTCTACTAACTACGGGAAAAATGTATGTAATTTTTATTGTTTTTTTTTGTTACTAGTATTGGTGGCGATTTGCAATTTTTTGCGGGACTGCGACATTACGGCGGACAGATCAGACCCCTGACTCACATTTTTGACACTTTTGGGGGGACCAGTGACATTACTACTGTAATCAGTGCTAAAAATATGCACTGTTATGGTAATAATGACACTGGCAGGGAAGGGGTTAACACAGTAAGTGATCAAGGGGCTAAATGTGTACCTAGGGGCCTGTTTCTAACTGGGGGGGGGGGGGGGCGGCGTGGCTTGTGAAATGATCACAGAGACCTGTGTTCCTATATTGCAGGATCACAGGCGCTCTGTGATCATTGCAGGGAGAAGAATGGTCAGGTGTGTTTACAATGTTCTCTCTCAGCGGGGAGCGATCCCTGGTGTCAGGCGGCAATCGGAGCCACCTGCCCCGTGCATCGGCATCCCCGTTGCCGAGTGGGGGTGGGAGCGCGCCGCAGGTGGTGCACTCTCGCCCCCTAACTGCAGGCGCGCGACTGACGTAGGTCTACGTCAGTTTGCGCAGGACAGCCGCACTGCCGCAGTAGTTGTTTATCAGTCCTTAATTGCAGCTTTTATTTTCCTGGCTAAAGCCTAATACACAGGATCAGAAAATCGTACGAAAAAAAAAAAAAACACTTTCAAAGCAATCATACGATAATCTGATCGTTAGTACACAGCTTTTGAGAGAGGACAGGTCGTGTGCAATTATCAGATGGGACAAACACAAAAAATTTTTCGTATGA